>NC_056743.1:181051187-181651187 GCF_019279795.1 Protopterus annectens
CTGTTGTGTATACCTTCCCAGATGTATCACTCCGTATGTATCTGATATGCGTATATCTAGATATAACAGCATATGTGATGCAATAGTACTATCACTAACAAGTACTACACAATTGTAGAACTCACAGCAATTGTTCAGTATTATTCAATATGTGTACTGACACACATATTGGAAAAACAACTGTCTTCACAGCTGTCATGGTGGAGTGCTGAACTGCTGTGACTATAGTGTACAGGGTCCTGGGTTCAAGACCTGCTAGGGCTGTTTATTTTGTTGCTGGGCAGAACAAGGGCTGTTGGATACAGAGTGGTTAAGGCAGTTTTGAGCAGCTTTAAGTACGTTTGCGTGAAGCTAAGCGGTGGTAAGGTACGGTTAAACGTACCGGCACTTACACCATGTAGACTTTGCTTATCACTGCGCAAATGTACGTAGATGTTACATTGCAGCAATGCTAAGCATGGCTCAGCCCTGGTAACCAGTGCTCACATTCCAGTCTGATAACATAGCAGGGTAATGACATCTGTAATAAGTGTATGTAATCCCATGTACATAACATGCGTCTATGTACTGTCATTACAGTAGCAAGGGGTGTGAGTCTACTGTTTGGGGCACTTGAGTATATGTGGCTTGTGCAACACTCTTAGCCATGTGAATGTGTTACATACATGGGTAGTATCCTAGGTTATATGCAGTCACACTGGCATGTAGTGTTACTACGTTACTACTGTTGACAGTGCTTTCCCAAGTAAGAGTAGATTGCTAATTGTAGTACTAGAAATAAACACCCCTGCATGCAAAGATGGACTCTTGAGTTCTCACTTTTGTGGTGTGTGAGCTGTGTCTCATTAAATATTTCCTACTGGATAATGATCTGACATGTGGAAAATAACTGTAGACTATTGTGTGTATAGCTCATGTCACTGAGAGCTGCCGTCATATAGTAATAGCATATTTATCAGTGTCAGACGTCTATCTATCAACACATTCATCCTAATGCATAGCTAGTTGGCTAGCTGATGTCTGTCAGTCCTCTATACAGATATGCAGATGTCAGGTATACAACTTGGATACTTACAAGCAATCTATGCTTGACTGACATGTCTACCCAACTGTGTTATAAATGCCACAAACAGGACTCCACAGCCTGTGTGCACCACATGTCATCGATACCTCAACTACACTACCACAGTCAACAGAACATGCTTGTGTACAGGTCTCCAAGACAGACACTAACCATGTTATGTAGTACATGTTGCATACATGTCAACTGGAGCACCTCACTGGACCTCTGCAAGAGGCACCTAGAGGATTGGCTGATGCATGTCACTGTCACCCTGAGGATCACCCTAGTGGTGTCTTTTGGAAGTTGACCTGCTGGCACATGGCAGGTGGCATGATACCACTGTACACACATCCCCTACACTTCCCATCTCTCCGTGAACAATAGCCTGGTACACACCTATGAACACCTGCACCGATGCACCCCAGTACTGACAAATGTGTACATGTGCATTACTGAGAATATCAGTGTCTGTGTGTTTGTAGACCTGTAGTTGGGAATACTAGAGGCCCTTCGCACCCACCGTACCACCTATTGCCATAGTTAGATGTGGCTACTGTTGTACCGGACATTACATGTACCTTGTTATGCTAGTTTCCCCAAGGGCTACCTGGGCCTTGCAGTACCAGCACAACACTGTTGTGCAAATGGGTTGGTAGGCATGGGATACCCACTGAGTTCTGGCAAGTGTGTGTGTGCGTTTGTGTGTGTGTGTATATATATGTGGGGTACAGCATTCCGAGGCCACATACTCTTGTTACATTATGCACTGCCATACAGTATTAGAGATAGTGATGTTGCTGCCCGTAGGGGAGGCATGACAGTGCATCACCCTACTATCCCTGTGGTGTGTGCATTAGATGCATATCCCTGTAGTAGCACTCTTGGGATGGACAAGGGATTGTATTGCAGTCCTGGTCAATGTGTGATGGTGGGTATGTCTTGTCATCATGGGTTCCAATGCGTACAATATCCCCAGTGGGGTGTGAGTGCTAGGTATACTATCATTACACAGTGGTACCCCCGGTACATGTCCCATGTACCACTGTATGGTGACCACTGTTACCATCAACCATACAGGTAATTGATAACACTGTCCAATCCAGTTATGCATGTGCTGTGTGCAACCTACCTGTAAGACAATGGACACACTGACAAGGTAGTTAGCACTGATAGGCCCAAGTCTTTCAGTTTGTGTCTGACTGTTATGTGTTTGTCAGTGTTTATATGACGGTATGTCACACTATGTATTGTCCATAAACAACCATTACATCCCCATTACCATACTGTACATTCCTGGGGATATTCTACATGTAATCTGGAACACGCCTCATTCTAAAAGCTGTGTGGTGTGTGCATTTAAAGCCACACACATCAGTAGCACTACATACCTAGGTAGGGGTCTAGTCCCAGTGTTGCCAAGTAAGAGTGTGTGTATGTGGAGGGATCTACTTCAGGTTGCAGAATATACATGTCCCAGGGGTTATCTGTCCAAGAACTGCGTGGCATATGCTAACATTTTACAGGTATCATCCTGTGGACATACATTCCATCAGAACTAGTGTTAGATGTGTAAGTGCCCTCTTCCCCACTCTGTAGGTGTGAAGCAATATTGGGGTTGGTATATATATAGCTAGGTGTGGCTGTTGTGGACACAGCCAACATCATTGCAGTTACTGTTGAGTGTATCCCCCCATGTAGCTGGCCGTAATATTATATAGTTCATGTTAACAGGTTAGGTAGTTGGCTGTCGCACTGTATATGTCACACTGCCTGTGGTCTTACAGCATCTTTCACCCTCCAAAGGATAGGGGTGTGCCACCCACACCAGCACACACACATGTATACCAAGTTGAGGATTGCACTACATTGGGGAAGGGGACATAAACCCTACCGGTACCTTCATCAATGACATTAAACTAGCGGACTGCTTATTCCACAATGTGTTGTTCTGCATAGTCTGTCTTTGTGGAATTACATAGGCTACAATGGCTTCCTTGTACATGTACATACATCCATGTGTACAGTATGCATCAACACCAAAGCCTGTGTGTGTGTTATACACAAACATATGGTGTGTACCACCCAGTAGCTACCATTGTACACTGTAGATGGGGCTGCTAACAGCAGCAAGCATGTATTTACCTGTATACACCACCCTCAGACCTATCAGCCATGTGACACAGGCAGTAACTGTTATACAGACCTGTGACATGTATTCACCTGTACCCAGGATATGGCACAGCCAAGGTGTCACCACAGTGCCATACCCCTTGTGAGATATGACAGCAGACCATCCTCCTGCTGACACATGGACACCTACAACACAAACGGATAACATTATGGTTACCACAGTCACTCAGTGTTACTAACAGCTATAATGCATCATGGCTGGACAGCCACACTTCCTGACATGTAAGCATTAAACATTACTGCTGACAGCATGTTACACAGCAATACATTGGTGCACTATAGTACAGTCACCGTGTGCATCAGAACCATATTAGCCTGTCCCTGCATCGATGTTATGGATGACAGGGATGTGGCACAGGTATCATCATATGCACAGGGTGTGTTGTTGGTTTGCCAGAGACCTAGGCTGTGCCACACATTTGACACCATGTGTGTGAGTGAGGGGTTTTAATTACTGATATGGCCATGGTGATCTGGTGTGTGTAGGTATGGGGTTCATAGGTTCATACTAGGCTATCTGCCCTAAGGCATTTATAAGCCTAGCCCAAAGTTTTGTGGCTTACGCCACCCCTTATATGAAAAAATACTGTGCCCATTAGTTTGTTGTGCCTCTGTCCAGCAGTGACACAGAGATGATTCCCGAGGTAAACCTACGCTCTCCCATCCACAGGTCAAGATTTCTCTTGAACAGAGCCAGCGAGGTGCTCTGCCTCACATGGACCGGGATTTTATTCCACAGCATAGGGAGTCTCTGAGTGATAAATCTATCCCTCCAGCATGTCCTATTTATATCCGTGCTAAGGTTTAAGTCGCTTGCTCTAGTGGTTTTGGTGGATTTGGATTTTTTGAGGTGGAGCATGTCCATTAATTCCGGGTTGGACATGGCCTTGTATGTCAGGCACATGTCACCTCTGAGCAGACGGTATGCGACTGAATAGAGCTGGAGTTTCTTCAATCTGGCAGCATATGACAGATTTTGGAGTCCCTTTATCCTTTTGGTGAGGAACTTTTGGGGTCTCTCCAATTGCTGCAGATGTCGGGTGAGATACATCCTGAATGGGGCATTGTACTCGATCACTGGTCTGATAAGTGAAGAGTACAGGGGAACAATGACCTCACTAGATCTGGATGTGAATCCCTTCATGATCAGGTGGGCAATGTACAAGGTCTTTCTAACCACTTTAGCAACGTGAGTGTCAAATGAAAGGCCACTGTCAACCTGGGTCCCCAGGTCCCTGATAACCTCTTCTGTGCTTAGTGGATTGCCACCTATATGTTAGCTTGGGGTTACCTTGTTTTTCACGAAGGGTATGACTATACATTTTTTGGCATTTAACTTCAGGCCATGGCTCTGGCACCAGCTATCTGTTTCCGTGAGTCCCTTCTGAAGGATATCCGTGTCCGATGCACTTTCCACTATGGCGCCCAGTTTGCAGTCGTCTGCAAACTTTGTCAGCCAAAGTCCTCCCATGTTGGCCTGTACTTCTGAGAAGTAGATGCCGAACAATAGGGGCCAAGGACCGAGCCCTGTGGGACACCACTTGTGACCGGCTTGGAGTCTGACATAGCGCCAGCAACTCTAACCCTGTGGGTTCTGTCCTTAAGCCAGTTTGCAACCCATCTTGTGACATATGGGTTTACATTTAAGCTGGTAGTTTTTCTACAATACCCAGTGGGGTATTGTGTCAAAGCCTTTGCAAGGCCAAGGTAGGCTGTATGGACTGCCTTTCCTCATCAATGGCCTTGGTGACTGTTTTGAAGAAGTCGACCAAGTTCAAAAGGCATGATCTGCCCTTGAAGCCAAACTGGGTCGGGTCCAATGTCTGCAAGTCCCCTATATCTTTGTTTATGAGCTCCATTATGATCCTCTCCATAGCTTTGCAGACTAGACTTGTTAAGCTTATGGGCAGTAATTACCAGGGTCCGTAGAGGCACCGCCTTTGTGAGTGGGACCACAGTTGCACGCCACTCCTTGGGCACGTATCCTGTGGTAAGGCTGAGATTAAACAGCTGCATTATGTGCGGTTTAATTCCTCATTTAGCTCGTGTAGCACACAGCCGGGGACACCATCCGGTCCCATTGATGCTGTGTTTTTAGCTTTAGAGAGAGCAGCTTTCACCTGCGCATTTGAGATGTCTGGGAGGCTACACTCCGCTGGGATAGTTATCTCCTTTGGGGGGTGAAGTTTGCACTGAACCTGTCTGCCAGTATGTTGGCAATGTCTGTGGGTTCAGTGATTTTTGTATCATTTTGGACTAATTCTGAGCATATCTGGGAGTTTCCACCCAGGTTCCTAACATAGCTGAAAAAGGCCTTATGATTGTCTTTTGAATCCATGGCAGTTTTTCTCTCAAAATTGGCCTTAGTTTGATTTTATGTTGCCCTAGGAATGTTTGTATTGTGTATGAGTATGCATGCACTCAGTTCTGTCATGTGGCTGCCCTGTACAGGTGTTTGTTGGACAGCTGTAGACCATACCTGGCAGGGTGTGCAGTTCAACGACTCCGGTCACGGACACGCGAACTGTGCCTGCCAGGGGAACCACTGGCACGTCCAGGTACAAGCCACTCTCCCCGATGATGACATATGTCCGCTGGAACCAGGTCCCTCCTGGGACTGGCCAGCCACGTGCACATAACCTGGTGTGGTGTGGCAGTGCCCCCCCCCTGCAGAGCTGGGGCTGGTACTGGCACTACAGGAGCGGCTTGGTGTCCCTGTACCTCCACCTCCAGCTGTTGGTGTTGCTGGCCTATGTCCATGTGGCTATCGCACCACTCCCACCACATGCTGTAGCACGGACAATCCATGGTCGATGAGTTCCATCATCTTACCCCACCGTCTATCCATGACTTCTGTAAAATAACGGAGGGCACCTGCAAGATCACGGATGTTGTCAGTTACCGCTGAAAGAGCAGCCCTCTGCAGCCTCAGACCCTCTTTGGTGTACTGTTCCATACATACCTGCGCCTCCTTGACAGCCTGAAGCATGTGTCTAGTGGTACCAGATGTGGCACTTCTGCCAGGGGCACGATGACCAGCAGCCCTCCAAGCACCCTTGTACATTTGCCTATTTGGTACCCTGCCGGACATCCGACTGTGGCTGATTTGTCCAGACACAGCAGCCATAGATACCACATTTTCCTGTGCACTGCCACCAACTGCCAACAGTCCCTCTGCTATGGCCACTGGTGATGGGCTATCTATAGACATTGTGACTGTGTGCTGGGATGTGGTGGATAACAGGGGGATGTCAAACGATGGTGCAGTTTCAGCCTCTGACAACCCTGCCTCTGCCTCAACATTCCTTTCATCGTTTTCAGTGTATGTATGGACACCAGCATCAGATTGCCTGCAGGAGGGACACTGATCCACCTCGCCACCTGTGAGGGGGAAACAAGAAATGTACTTTTAAGACCTGCATATCATTACTTAACAGTACACACACACACACACACACACACACACACACACGCACACACACGCACATACCTTGACATTCCAACATAATACATACCTGTCTCTGAGGTTACAGACTGTCCCAAGTTTATTCTCTTAGGTTCCCCATCCTGCATCACACTTGAAAACTTACACTCATTAATAACAATCATTAGCACATCATTATTCTAATTGCCTTGACAAGTGATCACAAAACATGATCTGTAACTCTATTACCTGTTTGACTTGGAGTCGGTTTTACAAAGACTCACTGCTGTCATCCAGTGTTCACCCTGCGTTTGTCAAAACATCATGAGTATGGCCCCATATGTTGGGGACTACTATAGTCACTTAATAATGTCACACACTGAAGTGTCATACGTAACTATTGCTCAGTAAATGCAAGATCTGTTGTTCTATTAACCTACTCTTTGGACAACAGTAATATTTGGAAACGCTTACTGATGTTGTCTAGTAATTCCCCATTGCATCTGTAGTGCTGCATACGTGGGTATTCTTTCACATTTCTGCTGACTGCAATTATAACAGTATACCTGATATCTAGTTTCCCTCCCAGTGCATGTTCCATGCTACAGACCTTATTATACTATCAGCTGTTTTGAGATTACATGTCAGACAAGTATTCCTGCTGTCTCATGTCTGTCCATGTACTGCACGATTTAAAGAGAAGTTAAGAGGTATGAACATTCCCACAATTGCACTTGTGCATACTTACACACACGCACATGCACATCCTACATACATCAACCCCACTCCACCTACATGCATTTGCACACAAAATACCCCCCCACACACACACACACACACACACACACACACACACTTACAGGTGAGGTTGCAAGAAGATATTGCACAGAGACCTCTCATTACCCATCTGTCAACATACATGACATATGGCACGCAACAGCATGAAGTGTAAGTTTAGTCAATCCATGCTAGCAACAGTATACATGTGTGTGATGCATGGGTTGTGGTAGTAGGTGATGGCCCTTCCCCTGGAACACACTGCACCCATGTACACAGTATCGCTGTGCACTTTTTCATCACCCTGGCATGTGCTGTGCACCATACCTCACAGGTGTACACACCACTGCTGAATGTGTATTATTGTGTCAGTTATGTCTGCTCTGCTGCTCACAGCCCCTATGTGTTTGTCCAACACATACCTGGGATGATATATGGACAGATGTCATTTGTGAATGCCTAATGTCTGATTTACAGATGTCATCATCAGTGGTGCATATATGGCCAATACAGTACAGTTACACTGACAACTGTCAAACCTTACTATGGCTATGGGGAGAATACTCACCCTTATTGATATGACACCCTCTTCCTTGATGTGCCATGGGACCACATTACTGCATATGTTAACATTACATAAACCTGATATGTGACATATGACCTGTACAATCAAATGCAGTGTCAAACAAATGTGTTAGTTCTGCTGATGCTGATTGAGATGCGTACGCTTCGTGGGTGCATGTGTGTGGATGCCCCTATCATGATGGTTTGTTGCACCTACTGTTATGTGTACTACAGCAGTCACTATTCCTGGCAGGGGTATACTAGCATGGGCCGTCTGCATTTGCCAGTATTTGGTCAGTCTGCCCTACACATGTCCCCCAACTCTGCATGATTGCAAGGTCAACTCATGTGCACATCCCTTGGGGTTCACACACTGCCGTCACTATTGCTGTGGTCATGGTTATGTCTGCCACAGTTCCTGACCCTGACTGTGTGCAGATGCAGCCATTCGTAGCATCCTTTGGATCCCTGCTGCAGTGCATTGTTGTGTTATGATGACATGCCCACCCCACCTTCAGCCTTTTTGCAGACACTTGACAACTATTGCCTACAGGTGTGGCAGTTTGCAGTGTCCCAGACACTGAACACCATATGTAGCAGCTTAGTCCCAGCTAATGAATGGCAAACATACAGGTCTACACTGGCACTGGCAAGGTATAGATGAGGATGGCGGCTTGAGGTGGGTTAAGGTGCTGGTTGTGCAACACATGTATCTTACCTAATGCTGTCTCTAGGTTTCCAGCATGGTCTTGGTACAGCAGTGCACATTGCAACGCATGCCTTTTGGCGACCTTTTCTGTTATGCATACGCTACCCATAGAGAGGCCTGGCTGATGTTTCCTGTGGTACAACTGTCCCATCTGATTACCCTAACCCATGGGCCCACACATATGCGGAGTCCAGGCAATTGCTGACATGGGTACTGCATAGCTAGTACTTGCTAGACATTCCTGCAACTCCTTCAGTGTTGTGGCATATTGCTAGGCAGCCTGCATGACCTGTTTTCTACATGTGACATCATCTGTCTTGGAGGGCCATCTGTTTATTTCCCTCATTATTCCTGTCTCGTACATACTCGCCGCATACATGACTATCTGCACTGTTTGCCATGGTATATGCAATGGTGAGGGATGGCTACATGTCCATCTCCTGGGTGGTACCTTTTGGGTATGGGGTCCACACCATGGCATATAAAATGTGTGCAAGCCACCACTGTCTCTATTGCAGGTAAGTGGGCACATTTGATGACCAAACGTCTTGGACAGCAGACCATTTCTTGGTGTGACATTGGGGACGTGTACTTGCTGGAAGGTGCATTTCCATGAAGAATGCATTTGGTCAGTACCTCAACAACTGCTTCCACTACATTTTCTCTGGAGTGTGTGCACACATGCTTCCACTGTTTGTGAAGGTATGTATTACCCATATTTGCTGTCCTAACATACAATTCCATATTACACACTCATTGCTCATATAAGGACCACATTGCAGGTTGTAAGGTTTGTGGACTGCAGTATTGTGATATGCCGTATTGTAGATCTTTAACAGTTGCCATTGTAATACTGGTTTATACGGTGTTGTAGCACTGTATAAGGGTGATGTTTCACACATGTCCCTACTGTAGGCCATTTTTCCCACCATGTTTATCTCTCTGCACACATTTTGCAATGACAGGATGTTAGTTATAGTGCGAGAGTCTGACATACCCTTCAGATACGCCATCATGGTGACCACTGTGATGCATTGCAGTTAACAGCAAAAATACGTGAACATGTACGACATGCATTATGGGTAGGTGTGTTAAATGTGTGCATGGAATATACCATGGCCATAACATGACTGGTGTATTGGCAAACCTGAACAAACACCATACTCACCAGCTACAGGCTGCTCCAGTGGAGATATACCAGAGGGAACTACATAAGTGTGTGAGAGATGTGATGTCAGTAGCCACAGCTGTGGCATTGGTACAGGGTGGGTGCAGCATTACAGTAAATAAACAGTACAAGCCCACAATACTACAGATTATGCACATTTGTGTACTACTACTACGCAGCAACAGACTATATATATGTCATCTCACTTATGCATGATCTAACTGCACAGATGTGGATGGATACGCAACAGTGGTCTACTGATGTGCTCTGTGCCCTTACCTGCATGCTCCTTTGTCATTGTGTGGGTAGCACCCACCTCCACTATGTTCTCCGCTAGGTATTGTGTGTGCAGGCAGGCAGGTGCCCTGAGGTTGGCAAGGAGCTCCTCAACATGTGTCGGGGGGGGGGGCGGATGGCAAGCTGATCCCTCCTGACTGCAGCAGCACACCGACGGGCATTATGAAGTAGGTCTGTGCAGCTATGCCGGACCTGCTCATAACTGCGGTTACGCAGGCCAACATAATTTACCCTGTGGACAAGATCATTCCACAGAGCGGTCCTTTCCTGCTGCTCATGGGCTATTTGGCCAAACAACACCTGGAAGTGCTGCAGGTTTGAGTTGATGATGTCATTCTCCTCCGCTGTATAAATGGGAAGCCTCTCCCTGGACATCTTGCCTGAAAGACAGAAAGATGGAAACAGGTCTGAGGACCTCATACAGCAAGGTTATATATTTTTTAATACACATCTCTGCCCCACCCCCACCCCCCACCATATCTGCAGAAACAGTCTGCTCACACAACTCAACAGGTATGTTTACAGAATACCTACCATTGGGACATATATAGTGTTATACAACACTTTGTGCTATGTGTTTGTAGTCTTGTTCCCTGTGGAGACAATATGGTGGCCTGTTATGGACAATGTCACCTGTATGACATTGTAAGGGCCACTTTGGTTCCATATATGCATGTATTCTGTTTGCTGTGTGATTGTTGCACATTTGTTGTTTTGTGTTATTGGGGATATCTATGCATGCTGTTGGACATGATCCGGGAATGTGTGGGCTATTACTACCTACATATGTTCTATAACAGTGACACAATAGCATGTGTGGGGAACAGTTGCCAGCAGAACCACCTCATCTGGCCATGTTACCAGACCACATCACGTGGGACCCAGCCTTGGGCCTCCTCATGTACTGGTCCTGCACTGCCTTTAGGTGGAAGCACGTCAGGGGATGGTGTTCACACACCCCCCCCGGGAGCACACACAGAAATGATCCTGTCACCCAAGGTCAGGTCCAGGGTCTGGTGCATAGGGTGCTCCACAGAGACTTGGATGTGTTACAGCACCTTGAGGCCATCAGTACGCACTCACAAGGTCTGCATGCTCCTCCTGCTCATCCTCCAGCCCAGGCACCTTCAGGACCGTGAAGCTGATGATGTGACTGGCCATGGGTGGGGTTCTTGTTCCCATTGTTTCCATACGGGGATCATGGGGCTTCCACATCACAGGCGACACTCCTCATCCAAGGTGTTTACCCACAACATATGTCATATACTGACCATGTAGGCTATCTTGTCTATCTTCCAACCCAACCCACCTCCACAAATATACCTGCTATCCTTCCCCAAATTCCCAATCCCACCTTCACAAACAAGGGCAATACTTTCCCAACATGGGGTCCGCACCTGACATAACCGTCCATTTTGCACACACTTACTGCTATATATATATATATATATATATATATGTGTGTGTGTGTGTGTGTGTGTGTGTATTGCTATGTGTGATGTTCCATCACACATATCATGCAGCACTGTCATACAAAAGTAGGGGACATGTATTTATATACATGTGTGTGTGTGTGTGTGTGTGTGTGTGTGTGTGTGTGTGTGTGTGTGTGTGTGTGTGTGTGTGCTTGTATACATGCAGACATACACACATGTATATATCTCTGTATATATGTAGATATATATTATGAGCTGTGTGTGTGTATGTATATATATATATATATATATATATATATATATATATAAACGCACACACACATAGGTGTCTATATCTGTAGACATTCATGTATATTTGTGTGTGTGTGTGTATATATATATATATATATATATATATATATATATATATATATATATATATATATATATATATATATAATATGGGGTGCATTCAGACATCAGGTCCACACACACTAACTCCCCTTCCTGCACAACTGCACTGTTCTGCCTTGCTACAACACAGGTGCCACATATTGATACTGCCTTACATTGGGGAGTATATATAAGGACAGATTACAGTTAAGCCTGTTACACACCTATGGCATTTTTGCATGCTATATTACACGTTAACATGACTGTCTTGCAATTGGTGGGCTCTGGAACCCACGTGTCCATCATAACAGAATTACTTCCACCACCAGCTATTGGCCACACTAATATACTTGTCTTGCATTACACAACACACACTATGATGGCTTACATCTTGTCAGTCAGTGCTGATTTGCACAGTTGACAGGTACGGCCTACTGCCTACAGGAACAGACAGTATTGTCCATAGCCGTTTTTCTGCTTGACATCATTACAACAAAGCCTGATGGCAAATATCAATCATTCCACATCATCTATCCCATTATTATGGACCATGTACTACATTCAATTACATGCATGTATACTTCACATACCTGTTGTGGGAATGATGTCTCTTCTGGATAGTTCGCTGTGTGGACAGCTGGATGAATGTTTTTTTTTTTATTTGTTTGCTGTATTTGCCTTTTTTTTTTTTTTTTGCTTTCACTCTCTCTCGGTCTCTCTCCACTAAATGGATTGAGCTACTTTGAGTAGATTGCAGCATGGATTTAGTAGGTGATGCACATGATCAGGTGATGGCCTCTGCACCAATCAGTGTCCACCACGTGCTACCTGCATACAGCATGCTGTGTAGTACTTCCAGTTACCATTGTCATGGCTACCCACAACTATAAATTCCTATATCATGTGGGCGTGGTCCCTTTACCTTTCCTGTATGGAGGACATCTTTCCTGTGTGTGGGCAGCAGTGTTACAAGACAGCAGGTAGCAATACCTCTTACAAGAGGACTTGCAGACTCAGGCCCGCTACAGATTTGTGTAAAGTTCCATACCTACAGACTGTGTGAGTAGTGTTGTTATATGCATTGTATAGCACCAGTGTTACAGGGTTTGTGTGTTCATACTAGTTTAGCATGACATGCAGTCTGTCTGCATAGCTCTCAACTGTGGGCCTATCCACATTATGGCCAGAGGATTGCCTGTTATGTTTTGTCTGTCCACCACACAAGTCTTGTGTCAGATATGTCACTGGCATTGTGTCTGTTGAGTGCTGTCAGTGCATGGCTACATCCATTTGTGTTTCTGACTTCATATTCCTGACTATATGTTGCAGACTATCCTGTAACACCAACAACTTTCTCAGTGTATAACAACACTATTTCAAATATGGCCCTGTGTCCCTGCCTCTGTCCTCCACCTATATGCCAGGCTTTGTCCATATGACATGCAGTAAGAGGTTGATACGTAATGGCCTTTGATTATGCCGTGCCGCCATTCCTGCCATCATTCCAGTGTTGTTGTGGTCCCCACACACATTGTGAGGTAGAGTCCATATATATGTGGGCTACAGCTGCACAAAACATGTGTGCCCTTCTGCATTCCAGAGGTCAGTGTATGTAACAGTGTTATATGCCCCTGTAAGTCAGTCTATGGGGGAGGGGTATGCACCATATATAGCCTAGGCTGTTACAACAGGTGAGGGATATCGGTAGTAAGCTGCCTTAAGGTATATGGCTGTACATTTTCATGCATTTCGCCTTGGGAACATTGGTGGCCTAGTGCTTACTGTCGTACCGACTATTCTGTTTGTCAGTGTGATAGTGATGTTTTCTGTTAAGCACTGTTATGTAGCAGATACATCCTCATTGTGGCAACCTAATTCTTTTCCCCTAGGAGTGGAGTACAGAGTGTAAGTGGAGGCTGCTGAACTATACATATGCATTACTTACTGTTGATTGATTGTTATCCTCTGGCCCAGTCTCTGTTTACTGTTGTACTACTTGACGGCCTTGGCCTGGACAGCAACATATGTTATGCTTTCAGATTACTGTATAAAATGATCTGCTTAAGAGTTGCATTACTCCATTAGTATGTATTTCAAAGACCTAACAGCTAAATGACATGGCATATGCAACTGTAATAGTACACAGATACACATTTCTTATGTATGCAAACCTGTGTGTGGTGTCATATCCTTTGACTTCTCTGTAGGTTTATGTTTCATGCAACAATTGTCTTTTGTATGAGTGAATCATACACTGTCCTTTTGAAAAAGTAGAAACTGTAGGAATACTGGCTGTTTAATATGCTGTGCACCCTCTAAATAATGTGTCTGCCTATACATATCTGTGTGTATGTGTAATTACATATATATCTATATATGTATATATATATATATATATATATATATATGTGTGTGTGTGTATGTAGCTTTGGAATGTTTGCTTCCAAGTTGTACATACTCTGTGGTAGCCAGACTGTACTGAATTATATGTTATTGATACCATCCTGCCATCATACAGGTGAGATGGATGACTGTTAACTTCTTGTGGCTGTGTTGTGATGGGTCCTGGGTATGAAACTTGCAACAGTTGGTATTGTGTTGCAGGGCAGATCTGTTTGGCTGTGGGGGAGGGGTGATAATACTTACAAGAGGTATTTAGCTTGGTCCCCCTCACCCCCATTAACGGTGCCTTTGGTCATGTATGTATTTGTTATGTTCTTTTTTATATCTATATATATATATATATATATATATATATATATATATATATATATATATATATATATATATGTTTACATATGTGAATATATATATATATATATATATATGAATATATATATATATATATATATATGCACACACACACGTGCGCACACACATATATAGCTATAGATGCATGCATGTATATATGTGTATATATTTATATGTAATATAAATATATATACACATACATCTAGATGTATAAATACATTTCCTATACTGTTGAATGACTGTGCTGGATGATATGTTTGTGAAAACATCAGGGTTATGTATATCTGACATGACTTAGTGGTAAATTACTTTGGCTATGGGGTGCAGGGTCCTGGGTTCAAGACTTGCAAAGGGTGTTTATTTTATTGCTGGGCAGAACAAGGGCCGTTGGATACAGAGTGATTAAGGCACTTTTAAGCAGTAGTAAGTAGGTTTGCACGAAGGTAAGCACTGCTAGCTTCCGGTTACATTTTCTTATACTCAGCTTCTAAATTGCTTAACCTGTGTAGGCATTGCTTACCCCCATGCAAACAGGCTTAAACCTGCTTACTGCTGCTTAAAAGTACTTACTCCCGCTTACCCCCACGCAAATTTCTTTAAAAGAAAAGAAAAAGGATTGATAGGAAAGTGGAGAAAAAGGGGCACAAAGAGGTAAACACAGTAGGGAAAATAGCTAGAGATGTGCAGGACGAGTGTAAGGAAGGTCCATATCTGCCCATTTCTTCTACAGCAACAGCTGTGCATATACACTGATTTGGAGGTGGATTTGTTGTGAAGCCAATTAGACCAGATTACATGTCCAGTGGACACATGTGCAAAATGGACAGCTGTGTATTGGGCGAAATTTTTTTGGGTGGAACAGATTGCCCCCCCCCCCTTTATATTTTATTTAATTATTTTTTTAAGGTGAGAGTTGGAGGGATAGTAGTTATATTTTGGGAGGTAGTTTCAGTAGGATAACCGACAAGACAGCATACAGGGGTGGTATAGGACACATGGGGGGGTAAACACCTTGGATGGGGAGGGGTGTTTGGAAGTCGGAAGCCCATGAGCTTTCTGGTGGAAACAGTGGGACTGAGGTCCCCACCCATGGGCAGTCACCACTGCACCTTCACGGCCCCAAGGTGGCTGTGCTGGGGGATGAGTAGGAGGGGCAGGCTGACCCTCTAGTTGTGCCACGCGGCCCTCAAGCTTGCGTTGCAGATCTCCAAACTCCCTGTGGAGCTCGCTTCGCACCAGACCTGACTGGGTGACAGTATCATGTCTGCTCCCACTCCAGGGGTGGGTGAGCCCCACCACCTGAGGCGGTTCCACCCAAAGGTGGTGCAGGACCAGCAGACGAGGAGGTCTCAGGGTGGGCCCCATATGTGCTGGTGCCGGGTGCCACAGCCAGATGAGGTGAGAGAGGTGAGTGCGCTGGGACCTGCCTTCCCAAACGTGCTGTGGTGTTTCAATTTTAAAACATGTGGGTTAGTAATAGTCAACACATTCCAAGATTAGGTATAACAAGATGTATAGATATTCCCATTAATCCAAAACACCAGATATGGAACAGTTGCATAGCAAACAACACATGCATATATGGAACTACAGTGGCCATTACAGCATCATGCAGGTACATTGCTGGCAGCATGCCACCAATGTGGGAATATTTCAACATGGCACATGTATAGAAACAAATTAAAGTATTTATCAAACAATAGGGCATATGTCCCAACAGTAGATTTAATTTTGCACATACCGATTGAGTTGTTTATTTAGTTTATTGTTGCAGATATGGTGGGTGGGGGAGAAAGATGTCAGATAACTTGTATATCCCTTTGGTTCTCATTACTTTCTTAGTCAGTGCTGTAATCTGTATCTTACAAGTATTATTACACTATCCTATGGCCTTATTTTGGACAGTGGTATGGATGTAGACCACTATATACATGAACTGTGTTTTACCTGCAGTATATACCTCTTACTTGGTATACCTGTGGAGGTATTGTTTGTTGACACTACCTGACTGTTTCTATGCATATTCCCAGATTCAAGGTTGATGTCATGCACATACCTCTCCATCTCTTATTGCACACACTCTGGGCATGTCTTGACAACATGCAGGTGAAAATGGGACATATTTTGACTATTGCCCTCATAAACCTTTGGTGAGTTGTACAATGACAGGTTTGTTTTCATAGACATTTTCCAAATATTTACAGGCCTGACAGTTATATGTCATTAAATGCTGCCTAAATGTCAGAGATTAGCATGCTGATATGCCAGGGGGACAGGGTAACAGCCAGCAGATATGGGCCAATTCTCTGGACATTCAGGACACATCTGTACAGTCAAGGGGAATGGTTCTGCATACAGCTTACTACCACTCCCAGTATTCGAACCATGGCTGTGTGTGCTAAAATAAAATGGTGTACATCACAGCTGTGCATGCTATATAGATGCTGTTGTGTATCTTTTCTCTGAATTCTGTCTGTAAGTCTCCCGTGGTTTTATAGTCTGACCTTGTAATTACAACACAACACTCTTGTACAGGGTTTCCTAGGCAGTTTTATTATGTAGCACTGTGTGGATGATAGTGATGAGTAATACCTTATTAGTCAGAGATACTGCAACACTAACACTGTCATACAATACCACACTAAACAATACCAGTCAAGGATTTCAATCTTTTATTTCTAGGCACAGTTTTTGTATCTGACAGACCTGTGGGAGGAATGTTTGTTAAGACTACCTGAATGTTGTCTCACATTTTACCATTTTCCACACTGTTATGCACATACATCTCACTCTGTCACTGCACACACTCTGGTCATAGCTTCACAACGTGGGTGTGGATGTGGGACATACTTTGCTTATTACTCTGATAACACTTTGATGAGTTGCTAGAGTGACAGGTTTGTTCTTATGGATACATTTCTGACAGTTATGATGTCTAACAATCAGTTGTATGTCATTATTTGCTACCTAGACTTCTGGGATCATCCCACTGATTTGCCAGGGGGACAGGGTGACAGGCAGGGGACTTAAACCAATTATCTGGACTTTCTGACAATATCTGTACAGTTGTGGGGTATGATTCTGCATACAGTTTACTACCACTCCTAGGATTAGAATCATGACTGTGTGTGCTAAAAGTACAACAATTCCCGTTTCAGTTGAGTGTGCTATTTGGATTATGTTGTCTGTCTTTTCACTGTTTTCTGTCTAAGTCTTTCTCAGTTGTACATTATGACCTCTTGTGATTACAACAGTCCTATACAGACATTCTTACACATTTTATTTATGTAGCACAGTGTGGGTAACAGTGTTTAATACAACAGTACTATTAAGAGATTGCAACAGTACATTACTATATGATACCAGAGTAAACCCAAGCAGTCCAGCAGTTAGACTTTTATTGCCAGGCTTTTAACCTTTTGTTTACATACAACCTATATGAGACTCTTCCACTAATACTGTCTGGTTTATTCATACATGCCATACACAATACAGGTTTTATACTGGCAGTTAACTTTCTTCTACTTTTAGATTTATTTCTTATGACAGTACATGCAAGATTATTACTAACCTTCCTTGTGAAGCAATCTTTGCAGTCTACAGGCATGGACTTTCCGATTCACAGTCCACTCGTCTGCCGCTGTCAAAGACATAAGAGGAATATTTAGCCATACCTATCCATAATATACATGAGCTGGCAATTTTTAAACAGGTAGTAGACTGATACTTAGACACAGCTGGGACATCACCCGTCTGCCTAGCCTCTTGGATCCACTGTTCCAAGAGCTCCCTCTCTCCCCTTTCAGGTCGGCATAGTGATGTCTGACCTGGTTACCAGTTCAAGGGATGGCAGTGGCACTGGCAGGGTCACGGGCGAGACGGTCCCAGGCTTCCGCTTTATATTGGCAACCCTGGTACTGGCCCTGCAGCATTCTCTGGTCATGGTCTTTAATAAGGAGTCCTGCCATTACTTTGGACTTCTGGATGCCCCAGCGCTGCGCCCAGGAGAGCAATCCTTCACCCACACCAGTCATAGTGCCTACAGGAGGAAGCTGCAACCAGTTATGAGATGCATTCCCACCTGTGGGGTTTAAATAGGGATGATTTCCTGCACTTTGCCATGATTGGACGGTTTTGAAAATGCTAAGCTATGGGCAAACCTGCTTACCTAAGGTTGGCATTGCTTAAAGAGGTATACCATTCGGCAAACTGATTTAGCTGGCCTACACATTGCTTACACGTAGTAAGCAGGGGTATGCAATGCTTAGCATTGTTTAATTTTTAATTTGCACACTATTTGCTATTTGGCATTGATTTATCATTCATTGCATGTTATATATGTGTTTGGTATCCATGAATCATGTGTACTTACACTGTATGGGGTCCTTGTGTTTATTGGGGGATTTCACCACTTTATTACAATGACACCTCACATCGGGACTTAATGCAGTACTCCATTTCACATATTTATGTTATGTAGTAGGTTATACAACATAAAACTGTATATAGATTCCTTTCACGTTCATTTTGATTTTTCTATAGTGAGGATCTGTTTGGTGATAACTCAGCCTAATGTACTGCTGTGATGGCTTACTGGTTAACTAATGTGACTACAGTGTACAGGGTCCTGAGTTTAAGACCTGCAAGGGCTGTTTATTTTGTTGCTGGGCAGAACAGCGGATGTTGGATACAGAATGATTAAGGCACTTTTAAGCAATTGTAACCAGGTTTGCGCGAAGGTAAGCAATGCTAACTTCCGGTTAAATGTGCTTGCAGAGAGTTAGTTTCAATATTGCTTAACCTGTGCACGCATTGCTTACCCCATGCGCAAACAGGCTTATACCCACTTACTACTGCTTACTCCCGCTTACCCCCCCACTAATTTAGACAGAAATATAACATGACTCTTGGGAAGGTGGTGGATTTGGACATGCTATAGATTTATCATTTATTTCACCTTCGATTTGTATCCTTGATTCATGTGTTCATATACTGAATGGGGCACTTGTGTTTATCTGTGGATTTTACAACATTATTACAATGACACCTCGGTAGCATTGTTGCCTCACAGTGAGACATTGCCCGTTCGATTCTCAGAGCGTCTTCTGTGTGGCGACGTGCGTGAATGGGCATTCCTTCATAGAAGGTTGTGCGTTAGGCCTGGCAAGCCAGCACGCAAAACTCTACTGCCAATCGTTAGCGGACCAGAGTTCTGCTGTGGCGACCCCTAACCAGGAAAAGCTGAAAGACACAAATTACAATGACTTCTCACATCTGCATTTAAGGCAATGCTCCAGTTCTCAAATATATGTTATTTAGTAAATTATACAAAAATAAAAATTGTTCATAAAGTGATTTGACATGGAAAGTGGAATTTACTAGAGTGAGAATCGAACTGGGAATGACTGCTCGGAAGGCGAACGCTGTGACCACTACACTATTGCAATACTGCTTCATTTGCATGTATCTTGATATTTATCTTCCTGTGCCATTTAAGCTACAGTATGCGTAGCTAAGCAGTGGGCAAACCCGCACACCTATGGTTAAATTTAATTTGTTTGATAAAAAATGTTCTACTGCTATTTTCTCTTGGAAGGGACAGGTTTCACTTATTGCTGTGGATTCCTGTATGCATCTGCACATTTGGCAGACATCCTAGCAACCCCCCATACCTCTCAATCTCTTAATGCACATTATCTGGACAAAGCTTGACAACATGAGGTCCAACTACGGACATATTTTAATTATTGCTCTTATGAACTTGGGACAGTTGCTAGAGTGACAGGATTGGTTTTACTATAGGTTTTCTGACGGTTCTGGTGTATGACAGTCATATGTATGCCATTATTTCATGGCTTCATTCCTGACATCCCGTGATTTCAGGGTACAACTGGTGTACAGGCCAACTGTATGGGTAACAAATGTGTGGACATTGTGCTATGATTTGTACAGTTGGGTGGTATGCAGCCTCCTGTGAGCATTCTCGCTCATTGTTATTGCCAAACAACACTTCCTGAATACAGGGGTGTGTGTTTAGTGAGAGCTCAGCTCTCAAACACACCCCTTGCACTCGTCCATGCTCCATGTACGTTTAGGAGCACAAGCGGTGCACCTTCATTACTATGTGTGGCACACTGCCTTGCTGCTTCTAAACGGTTGCTTCCATGCAGGAATAAGCTATTCCTGCACAGAACCTTACTGAATCCCGGGGAATGTGTTGCACACCCAGTACAAAATGTGCAAGAAAAAAATGTATTTTTGACTAAGACAATGTTAAAATTAACAAAGAAAGTGGTACTTTTGATTCACTTCAAGAATACAAAAAAATTGCTTTGGCAGTTACTATTGCATGCTAGTTGTCCTGGAATCGACAGTGTGTTTTGAAGTTACATTCTCTTAGGTGAAATTACGTGTTTGGCTGTAACATCATTACCTGGTTGACGCGTCATCTTTTTGATGCATTTGTTCTGAAAGTGTTAGGTCTGATGAAGTCTTCAGCGGTTTGTTTCCTAAACAGTTCCATGGTCGTTTTGTATTTTAGTGTTGTACTTCCTTAGGAAATATAGTCTAAGCAGTTGGGTTTCTCTGAATGTAAAACCCTAACCTTTAACCTAAAACTAAAACCACAACACTTACTCCAAGGATAAAATACTGACCCTAACCATAAAACCCTTTCTTGTCTCTGCCTTTTTTGTGGGTGCCTTACTGTCAGACTTGCAGCATGAGTAGAATTCTTCAAACAGTTTATCTATTAACTAGTAACTGTGCTGCTTGTACAGAGCAGCCTCTTGATCACTACAAGTAACCATTATCCTCCTCCTATCCATTCTCTCTGGTACCGTTTTTCATTACTGAATTCAGAAAAGAAAAACCAAAAGCAGTCCCTGTTGCCGCTTGTGTCAATGCAGTGTGTGCTTTCAGGCTTCCATGCCCTACTGATAATAGGAAATGCACTTAGTATTAGCCATGAATGTCTTTTATGCTTACTGTGACAACTATATTCATTTCAGGGCTTATGTCTTACTGTAGATCTTTGGATCCACTAGACATTGCAGAGGTATTATAAATTATTGAAGCTTTTCCAATGTGTCCACGTAGTTATCAGCAGCTTGAATAGGGCTTTCCCATTGTGAAAACAGAAACAGTGAAAGAAAGCCAGTAAACACTTTAAATGTAGGTTAAGTTCAGTTATTGGCTAGAAATTATACTGCCTGAATGCCAGCAAATAATAAATTTAGACCATATAACAGAAAGTCAACTAGGAAAGTTGAAGGAAAGCTCTGGCTGGGATGAATCTTGCAGATATTCAACAAAAATCAGTAGTTTCAGCTTATGTACTGAAGATGGCTTCCAGTAATTTAGTGGAAAAATAAATTTGCTGCCAGGGAAGTTTAAAATAAAGTGATACATTGAAGGAATATATGAAGTCTAATAACCAAAAGATGGAAAGAAGAAGCTTTAACTGTCTTTTTATTTGAACTAATGAAAGTGCAAAAAATCAGAGATTGAAAAAAAAAAAAAAAAAAAAGCTGGCCAAGCATAAGTCTTCTCAAGAAGAACAGTTTCAAAAATAGTAGTTAGTAGACGGAGCATGCAGATAAAAACTGAGACTTTTTGCTGTACCTCAGAAACTGGAATTAAACTGCATTCATTTTATGAAGGTACAAATAAGCAACTGGACTGATGTTCCACAACAGAATTAATTAATTGAGGTGGAGCATCTTGCGTATGCTCTAAATCCAGCCAAGAGAAAGCAAACCAGACCTGTATTAGTAAAAATGCAGTCATACCAGCAGAAGTTGCACCTGATAACATTGTGGCAGAGGGGAAAAATATTACAAATTCAGGATAGCAGAGTGTTTGTGGAAAATGATTATTCGCTGTACACCAGACAGAAGAGAAGCTTGTTTATCTCAGGAGTCAGGAAATGTCTAGAGGAAGGTATATGATTCAAGCTGATGTATTCATCTGTTTCAAGAATGTTTTTCCTGAAGGATCACATACATTTTTTGATGCAGAGCAGACTAAGATGAAAGAGTGAGCCACCAAGGAGAAGGGACTCTGCTTCTCACTCTGCTGACCATAATCAACTTTCAGAAGATCACAAAGACCCTTTGCCAGTTACATATTTTCCATTGTTCCAAAGGAAAATACATGAGAAACAGAAAAAACACAGTAGCTGACCGGCAGAATCAGGAATACCTTGGACTTGAACCAGAACTGGTGAGCTGGAGATGGATGATCAGAAAAAAATGGCAACATTATTAAAGCAGTGAGTAAATGAGAGGCAGTAAAGCATTAGTCCAATTAGATATAGGAATAGTTATGTGAAATGTGGCTTTCCAAGAGGAAGAAGAAAGACCTGAATTTAGTTGGCTGTGGTATTCTGGTGGGTGAACTGTAAGGCATGTACCCCACTTTCGTGACTATTTTGAAGGACACTAAAGACACTGAAGAAGATACTGTAAGAAAGACTAGTTTGTTCTTATTTATATTTGTATAAAAAATGAGGATATAAATTGCATGTTATATTGTAAAGCAGTTTTGTATAGTGTACAGTCAGGAGCATGTGAGGTAGGGAAGTCTTATCACTGATTGCTGTACATGTTAAAGATATTAAAGCAAGAAAGTTATTTGTTTTTGTTATAAAATGTCCATGTTTTGTACTGTAAAATGTAAGAAAGAAGAGAGGGAGAGAAACTAGTTAAAATTACTGTAATGTTGTGATCTTGGGCTGCTAGCGGGATGTGAAAGTGTATTGATTACATTATATATAGAACCAAAATAATTTCTTCTATTTTACAGAGGTGTATATCAAAATTGATGTCTTTGATTTAAGCTACAGACAAATTGTTTTTAACCAAATAGGCTTGATAAAATTATGAAAAACAAGGAAAATGGTAGGTAGTTGCATTTGTAATGTAATTAGCTACTTATTCCCCCATTGGTAGAGGCTGTCCATGAGAGTTGAGTGCATTTAATAATGAGAAGCCTGAGCAATGTGCTGTAAATGAAATTTACAAAGCTTATTGCATGCGTCTGCAAATTTACTAGCTGTTCTTTTACTTGGGAGACAAGAGGTCTGCAGGTTCAAGCAGTTAATTGTAAGATCAAAAACCAAAACAAATAAAAGCTAACCAAACGAGCAGTAAAGGTCCAGTATAACAAGAATCCAACCAAGATATAAAATATATTCCAAGGACCACACACAGCAGAGATAAAATGAAGTTTAATAAAAGGTAAGTGCTTTTGTGCTCCGTAACAAGCATTTCATTGGACGTCTGATGAAGTACTAGTTATGGAGCATGAAAGCACTTAGGTTATATTAAACTTTTTATTTTATCTCGGCTGTGTGTGGTTCTTGGTATATGTTTTACATCTTGGTTTAATTGTAAGATGTCAGAACACTATTTGCTGAGTGAATTGTACAAGCTGCAGTATAGTTAGCATTTAAAGGTGCATTTGCAAGTAGTTAAAAGAAACAATGTTTGAAACTGTAGAATGTGATTAAATAATACAAGTAGTTGCCTTTCCAGCAGTTTAAGTATTTTTATGCATTTAATATGACAGTGCATAATTTAGTTTATTTAAGAGAAGTAGGTGCAGAATTTCTTAAGGATAAAAATTTTACTGAAAACATGTATGCTGTTTTTCTCATCTAGGAAAGGATAATAGAGAAGAAAAGAACAAATACTAGTTTTTGTAACAGGAAGACAGGCTCTAACATGCTTTTTGACATGAGTACTCTTCATTATAGAACAGATGTACTGCGGTGGTGGTGCTGTTGTCGCCTCATAGCAAGACATTTTCCCGTTCGATTCTCAGCTAGAGCGTCTTCTGTGTGGAGGCATACGTGAATGGGGCGTGCCTTCGTTGAAGGTTGTGCATCAGTGCTGGTAACCCAGTACGTAAAAATCCACTACCAGTCATTAGCGGACCGGAGTTCCGCTGTGGCGACCCCTAACTGGGAAAAGCCGAAAGACACAAACTCTTCATTATAGAACAGACAGTGGCTATATCCTATTCAGGACAGCTGCTCCTGTCTCAAGGGGGAAACATAATTTCTGAAAATAATAGTAGTTGTGTGTTCTTTTTGCAAGTGAAAATCTATTTATTTATTTATTTTTCTCTGTTTTCATTGAAGCAAAAAATACTGACAATGTGACATTTATTCAAATGGAGATGAGAAGAAGCAACTGCACAAGATCAGCATGCCAAATCTTAGTGTATGACTGTAAGTTAAAAGTTGGCAATATGCATTTGAAAGAGATGCCATGTGTAATAAGTAGGAGTAATATCTCTCCATCAGTGCATTGTAGTGAAATGTAAATGACCTTACTGGCATAGAGTACTTAATTATATTAAGAAGTGTAGGCTGCAAAAATGGCAGTGTTGCACAAGAAACATTTGAACAGAAATGAGCATGTGGATTTGACAACGAAGGATTTCAGGATGGTCGTTTAACAGTACAACAGGGACAGAACAAAGTGGACTTAAATGATGCTGATTGCTAGAGGGGGTCCAGTCGTGATAATGACAATAGTGGTAGGTTTGTGGTAGTAAGGGGTTATTGGCAATTGGAGAGGATAACACTGGCATGTATCTATATTCCACCAAAACTACTGATCTGATATTGTTAATCCTCATGAAGTTAATATGCCTGAGTTATCTGTTCCGACCTCGGTACCGAGCCAGCCATCTTCCAAGCTCGCGACAGCCACAGACTCTCGAGCTAAACTCTAACCCACAATTCCCCTCTCCCTGTTACCTCAGATTTTGTTTGCCTTGTCGCCATTCAGTCATGTCAAGCCACTTCTCT
Organism: Protopterus annectens; assembly: GCF_019279795.1. NCBI lineage: Eukaryota > Metazoa > Chordata > Ceratodontiformes > Protopteridae > Protopterus > Protopterus annectens. The sequence continues at coordinate 181,076,758 of NC_056743.1, forward strand.
TGAGCTAAGTAAATCTCTTTGATAACACTTTATCGTATTGCAATTATTCTCTGTTCTAAATTTGTTGAATAGTTATCTCTTACCCTATCGCATTTAGAAACACTTTTTTGGTTATCATATTCCCTTCGATCTTTGTCCCGCCCCACTAAGGAGCTTACCCGGCATTCCACCCAGTCAAAGGGTAGAAGCAGCATTAGAGATTTCAAATCTGCTAAGAAAAAGAGTCATCCAATTAGTCCCACCAGACCAAATAGGCTCCGGATTCTACTCATGATTATTTTAGTGCCAAAAAAGACCTGGGAGTGGAGATCAGTTTTGGATCTCAGTGTACTAAACAAATTCGTAGTAGTACAGAAATTCCAGATGGTCACAATACAGTCTATCCTCCCACTCCTGGAGGCAGGCGATTGGATGTGCTGTATAGAGCTTCAAGATGCGTACTACCACATAAAGGTGGACAGACCATCGAGAAGATTCTTTCACTTCCTTGCGGGAGCCAGTCATTACCAGTTCCGAGTACTGCCCTTTGGACTCTCTACAGCCCCCCAGAGTGTTCACCAAGTGCATGGCAGTCGTTGCAGCTCACCTGTGACTGCAAGGATTCTGGGTGTTTCCATACCTAGACGACTGGCTCATTACCGCCCCCACCAGACATCTATTGGAAAAAGCCCTGGCATACTCTCTTCACACTGCAGAACAGTTAGGCATAACTATAAACTGGCAAAAATCCAATCTATCCCCATCCCAATCCATAGAAATCATTGGGGTCCTGTTGGATACAAAGAACTGCATGGCATCGCTTCCAGAGCACAGAATTTTAAAGATAAAACAACAACTCATACCCGTCCTCTCAAGGGGAAGATCGACAGCACATTCAGTTCTCTAGCTGTTGGGTTCCATGGCAGCTTCCATCACCATTGTCCCCCTTGTGAGGTTTCACATGAGGCTTTTACAATGGTTACTGCTCACCCAGTGGTACCCTTTTCAGTTTCCTCTCTCATCCCAGATTCAGATGACTCAGAGATGCAAACTAGATTTGATTTGGTGGATGTCGCAGAACCCGTCGCAATGGTCTTGCCCCTTCACACCCCAACAGCCCAAAGCCACAGTGACCACGGACGCCACCCTGATGGAGTGGGGGGCATTTTCAGGGGAAGACTGTCCAAGGCATGTGGTCGGACCTAGAGGCTCATCTGCATATAAATGTCCTGGAACTGAGGCCGGTGCTTCTAGTGTTGCAAGTATTTCATCCCTTCCTTCCGTCAGAGACGATTGCAATACAATCAGACAACATGGCTGTAGTCTGAAACATCAACAAACGAGGCAGAACCAAATCCTACCCACTCTGTTGGGGGGCCATGAGGATATGGCACTGGGTGATACCAACTGCTTTCTTTTAGCAATGCACATTCCTGGGAGTTCCAACGTGATAGGTTGAGCAGGTGCATCCTGCAACCACACAAGTGGTCTCTGAATCCTCTTATAGTGGCGGAGATTTTCAACCGCTGAGGTTTCCCTTGCTGCGACCTTTTTGCATCCCCAACCAACCTACAAGTGCAGCAATTACTTCTCCCTGATTCCCCCTCGGGGACAGTCACCCACGGATGCTCTAGTCCACGATTGGCCCTCGGGTCTGCTTTATGCCTTTCCCCCTCTCCCTCCCATTCCCCAGTTCCTGAAGAAAGCCCACCGGTTGAAGAGCAAGAGAATCCTCATTGCGCCATATTGGCCTCGGCAAATTTGGTTCCCCTTCTTATGGCCTCATCTGCTAGATCAACCATGGATTCTCGATCCAATTCCAGATTTGATCTCCCATCCACAGAACCTGATTCACCCCAACCTGAACAGACTAAAGCTCACCACTTGATTCCTCCACTTCCAGTGATTGCCAGGCAGACTGATCTTTCTTCCCCAGTACGTGACATTCTTATTGCTTCTCATAAGTCTTCCACCAGAACTACTTATGTCAGCAAGTGGAAAAGGTTTACCATTTGGCTGAAGGAAAAAAGAGATGGACCCTTTTTCAGCACCAGTGCCGGTAGTACTGGAGTACCTGTCCAGTTTATTCCAATCTGGCCTATCTGGATCTACCATTCAAGTTCATTTGGCCGCGATATCTAATTTTCACAATGGTATCCATGACTCTTCTCTTATGTCACACAAATTATGCAAGACTTTTCTAAAAGGTGTAAATCATTTGAAACCCCCTTTTAGAGAGCCTAGCCAGCCATGGGATCTGTCTCTAGCCCTGCAAGCATTGACTGCGGCTCCTTTTGAACCAGCCTTTTCATGCGACCTCAAGTTCATTTCTTGGAAAACTTTGTTCTTGGTCGCCATTACTTTGGCCAGAAGTATCTCTGAACTTCAAGCTCTATGCATCAAACAGCCTTACTTAATCTTTCATAAAGATAGAGTGTCACTGAGAACTTATCCTTCTTTCCTGCCAAAAGTGATCTCTGAAATGTTCATTAACCAATCCATTGAATTGCCAGTTTTCTTTCCCAATCATTCTCACAGAGGAGAGTATTGTCTGTATAACCTTGACATTCACAGGCAACTTTGTTTCTATCTGGACAGAATTAAGGCTTCTCGTAAATCAGATCAACTATTCCTGGCCTATTCTGGTCCTAGACTTGGATGCGCTGTTTCTAAGGTCACATTGGCTAAATGGTTAAAAGGCTGTGTAACATTTATTTACAAAACTCATGATATTCCTTTGACTACAGCAGTTAGGACTCATTCCATTAAGTTGGTCGCTACTTCTGCTGCTTTTCATGCTAGAGCTTCTTTACCTGACATTTATGCAGCTGCAACTTGGGCTTGACCCCATACCTTCATCAGCCATTACAAATTGGATTTGGCCTCCAGAGGAAGAGCGTCATTTGGTTCAGTGGTGCTCAGGAATTTCCTTCCATGAGAGCCTCCCAGGAATAAAGGTAGCTGGGGACTCTGTCCCAGGCGTAAGGAATGAATGAGGATTAACAATATCAGATAAAGAAGTTATGTCTTACCATAACATTCCATCTGTATTGTTGATCCTTGTTCAGTCATTACGACCCTTCCTCCTCCTGAGGCTTATAGTGGATCTCATCATCCAGTTTCATTAGGTCTGTTGACCAGAGGTAGCCTCTACTTCCTTTGACTTGCAAACTCAATCTGAGGTAACAGGGAGAGGGAAATTGTGGGTAAGAAATAAAAATAAAAAATAATAAACAAACCAGCCCTATAGCTTTGCATTTTTATAAATTTCATAATGGTAAACCAGAAGGATTAATTGTAACAGTTTTGGACAGTGTAAAAGGAAACACTTACTCAAATGAGCAACACGTTAAATATATATTAAGAAAGAAAGAGTTATGTTTAATTTTGAAATTTAATACACTAAATCCTAGTGGGTTAAATTATGACTGTTCGTGGAAAAGTATGTTATAAGTATAGGAATTGTTGATATTGTTTTATGTGTTAAAATGCTGTTTTTTTATTTGTTAATTGATAAATTAAGAGGGTGTGTCATGTGTTAGTATATAGGTGAAGCAAATGCATACAATAAGTTTTTACTCTGTTAAAGGCAAGTTTGCCGAGGCGCTAGAGATTTCTTCAGTTTTAGTATCATATGTGGATTAATTATAGGCAATTTCTTGCCATTCGAGTGTTTTTTGGAATAAATCCTTTTTACTGAATTGGATTTGCTTTTTGTGGTGCAGTACAGTTTTTACGGTTCTTTTGTGGTTCTACAAATTGTGGGTAAGAGTTTAGCTCGAGAGTTTGTGGTTGTCGCGAGCTTGGAAGATGGCCAGCTCAGTTCCGTGGTCAGAACCGATAACCCAGGCATAATGACTGAACAAGGATCAGCAATCCAGGTGGAACATTATGGTAAGACATAACTTCTTTTTATGGAGCTGCAAAGAATTTTGGGAAAAAGAATATTGTGAATACCATTTATGGGTGAGTATTGAAACCTAATTTGCAGTAGTAGAGATGTGTCAGGGGTACCTCGAAGAGAAACCTTGGTTCCTGGAAACTACCGCCCCATTAGTCTGACAAGCCTGATCTGCAAGGCCATGGAGCGTATTATCATGGAAGTTATAAACAAAGACATTGGCAACCTTCAAACACTGGACCCCACCCAGTTTGGGTTTGTGAAGGACCGATCTTGTCTCCTGAACCTGATTGACTTCTTCGAATCGGTCTCCAGAGCCATGGACAAGGGTAAGGTGGTCCACACAGCCTATCTAGACCTTGCCAAGGCCTTTGACACCATCCCCCACTCTGGAATCCTGGATAAACTTAATAGGCTGGGCAGTAATCCCTACGTCACCCAATGGGTTGATAACTGGCTTACTGATAGAACCCACACTGTAAAAGTAGCCAACTCTAAATCGTGCTCCAGACAAGTGGAGTACCTCAGGGTTCAGTCCTGGGACTGCTCTTGTTTGGCATCTACTTCTCTGAAGTACAGGCCAATACTAAGGGACTCTGGCTAACAAAGTTCACAGATGACTGCAAACTGGGAGCCATTATTGAATCCCCAAATGATGTGGATACTGTACAAAAGGGCCTTACAGAAACAGATGCTTGGTGCCAGAGCCATGGGCTCAAGCTCAATACCAAGAAATGTATAGTTATCCCCTTTGGGAAAAAACATGCATCTGTGAATTACCATATAGGTGGCAGTACACTAAACACCGAAAGTGTGATAAGAGACTTAGGGACACAGGTGGACAGTGGTCTCACCTTCGATAACCACATCGCCACAACAGTCAGGAAATCCTTCTATGTGGCACACCTCATCACTAAGGGCTTTTCATCCAGAAAAAAGGAGGTCATTGTCCCACTGTACTCATCCCTCATTAGACCCATTATAGAATACAACGCCCCGTTTGGTATGTACCTCTCAAGACATCTGCAACACCTGGAAAGGCCGCAGAAATAACTCACTAAAAGAATCACAGGCCTAAAGCAGATGCCCTAAGCTGACCGCCTTAAAAAACTCCTGCTATACTCTGTTGCATATCGTCTACTCAGAGGCGATCTCTGCTTAACATACAAGGCCATGTCAAACCCAGAGCTGTTGGACATGCTACACTTAAAGAAATCCCAATCCCTCAGAGCCACACGCTCCAGGGATCTAAACCTTGTCATCACAGTAAACAAAACATGCTGGAGGGATGGGTTCCTGGCCCAGAGACTCCCCAGACTCTGGAATAGATTGCCCATACATGTCAAGCAGAGTGTCTCTTTGGCCCTCTTCAAAAGGAACCTTGACGATTGGATGGGAGAAAGGAAATTCACCCCAGGGATCACGTCAGTCTCCCTGCTAGACAGGGGTCCAGGGAAGTAAATAGTGTGGGAAGAAACAGCCATGGAATTGTTATGGCTAGGCTTGTATAGGCCCTAGGGCTGATAGCCTAGTGCCATCCTATGAAGAGGGTAGATTGTTGACGAAATGTTTGAGAATGTTTGGTATGGAAGGTGTGAAGTCATTAGTATTAACACAGATTTTACGTATTTTCAATTGCACAAGTGGACTAAACTAAATAAAACTTAAATTTCAAAATAACGTGTATTAATTGAAAGCTTTGACTCACTTCCAATAACTAATTCAAATCATACACCAGTACAAAACAAAGATAAATATACAGGGTAATGATGTTAAAAAACATGAGACTCTGACATTTTTCTCCTAGTCTGTTAAAAGGAAAGGACTAGGAATGGGTAGCAGAAATGATTTAAGAGGTATTAGAGAAGACAGAAATTTCTTCAGAAGGGATAGCTGGTGAGTGTGACAAAATCAAAATGCAGTTTAAAAACATAGTAAAAATAAAAGGGAAAGATATGGGAAAAAGTAATGGGAATTATTTAGTGTGGTTAACAAAGTCTGAAGTATTGATGAATACTGGGAATGTCCTAGAACAAGAGGAGGAGCAACTGCAGAATGTTAAAGGGAAAATAAGGAAAATGTGGGCAATATACATGAGTTCAGAAGCAATATACATGAGTTCAGAAAGGCTGCTGTTTAGCAACTTATTCTTTGCTAACTCCTCCAAACAGCACAATGATGTAGGTAGCAGAAAGTAGAAATTCTTGTCATCAAACTTACAGAGCCTAATACAAGAAAAATAACCAGTGATCCTGGAGAGGTTAAGATGTTTTGGAACTTATATGCAAATTTGTATAAAGCAGAGGAATGTGGAACCAAGAGAATGCATCAATGGAAGTACTATAAATGACCAGAAATTAAATAATACACATTAACAATTGCACATTTCCTAATTCGATTACATTTGTATGGAAGTGGAGACAGCTATTAACAGTATTAACAATACTTATGCGTTAATAGATGTTGAACATTGAGCATTTGAAGAGGTGCATTCTTAGACAGTTAAAAGATAATGTGATTAGTGCTTAGAAATTCAAAGAAATGAAGGCGAGGGAATGAACTCTGTGGGTAATAAATGTTAATGATATAGTTAGGTGTAATGCAGGTTCAGAAACAGCTCTGTATGTGTCTAAAATTAGGATTGTAGAAGTATAGAGGTGGGGGGTGAGCAGTGTTACAAAACATTTATAGCTGGGAGATAATAGTTAAACTGTTCAGGTATTGGTGGAGACTGGTTGTGGGGTGCAGGATTTTGAATGAGGGGAAATGGTTTGAAAGTATGGCAAACTGAAGATTACAGTGGTATTTATCCTGAAGAATGAGCCAATAAGCAGAAAGGGGAACACTGCATTTTATTCTTCTGTCGGTGGCAATGCTCATACTGAGACTTGCCTGTGAAACCTTTTCCATTATTCCAAAGAAAAGTGCTAGAGTGAAATAAAACCACACAGGAACTGACTTGAAGAACCATAAATGTAAACCAGAAAACAACGGGAGATGGAGAGAGTTGAGAAGAAAAAAAAAGTGACATTGTGAATTTAGTAAATAAATAGAAGAGTATAAAGCTTTAGTCCTGTTAAATATTACACTGATTTTATGCTTACCAAAGTGCTGGTTGAATTGTTGGCCCGTGGATTGACTTTTGTTCCCTCGGCTCGGGTGGATCTGGCTAGAACTTTAATAGATTTGAAAATGTTTACACGCAAGTTGAGTCTAAATGGATTGTTTGGTAACAGTAATTTGACCAGTGAGCTTAGAGTTGCTAGTGTATTTAATCCTCCTCTTAGTAATACTATCCAGTTATTTGAGAGAGTTTGTGAAAATGACATACGGTGTCTGTTAACTAATTATAAACCTAACCCTTCCTTGTATAACATCACTGTTAGTGAAAAGGATGCCCTTTCTTTGTTGAGAACTAAGGGTATTTGGGTTTTAAAACCTGATAAGGAGGGTGGCCTTATATTTATGACCTTGGACGATTATAACACTCGCATGAAGAAATTACTAGCGTGTGAGGCTTATGAGAAAGTGCCTAGGAATGAGATGAATGGGGCTTGTCAGCGATTTCAAGGGTTTATTAGGGATTTATTTATAGAAGCTTCTATAGATATTGATTTATTGAATTACTTGTCTGTTTCTAGTTCCATTACTCCTGTGATTTTTGGACTTCCAAAAATACATAAGAATGTGGAAAATCCTCCTATTCATCCCATTGTGGATGGTAGGCAGTCCTTTACATTTGGATGTGCGAAGTATTTGGATACCAAGTTTAAGAAACTTCTGGAAGGGGAACAACATATTTGTCAGGATTCCTGGGCATTTCTTTCAGCTATGAATAGCTTGAAATTTCAAGCTGATTATGACTTCTTGACAGTTGATGTCAAGGAATTATATACGGTCATACCTCAGGAAACTGGTTTAGTTTGGGTTAGGGGTTTCCTTACTAGCAAAGGTGTGGATGGTAGGGAAATTGAGACATTGGTCTACATTTTGGAATTAGTCCTGATGAATAATTATTTTATGTTTAATGGTGACTATTACTTGCAGAAAACTGGGGTAGCAATGGGTTCTCCTTGTGGAGCTACTTTTGCAAACATAGTTATGACCCACTGGGAAAAGGAGTTCCTGTTTAAGGATGCCCTGTATACACGCTATCTAGACAATATTTTTATGGTCTGGAAGTGTGGTTTAGAACTAGCGGAAGTTTTGTTTGAACATATGAATAATTTCACTGAAGTTTTAAAGTTTACTTTTGAGTTTAAAGTAGACTCTATTTCCTATCTGGACATCGAACTAAGCAAGGATTTGGTTAATGAAAGATTTACCTCCAAGATTTTTAGAAAGACAACTTATTTCAATGCTTTTTTGCACTGGTCTGGTGCTCATCCCTATCATCAAAAGAAGGCTGTTGTAAAAGGGCAGTTTGTTAGGGCATCCAGAATGGTTACAGATGAGGCCAACTTCATTCTTGAATGTAATTTATTAACAGAGATATTTGTGAAAAGGTGTTACCCACTCCCCTTGGTGAATGAGGTTTGTGCTGAGGTTAGTATTAAAAGAAAGAGAGGGTCTTTTAAACCCCTTTTGCATACTGCCTCACCATTTCAAGATGCCCCTTTGGTTGAACAGATTAATTTATTGGAAGATCGTATGGGCACTTCTGTTTTAGGAGCGGGTGAATTGTCTCTTGAACCTAATTTGAGTGAGGATGTTCGATATAGTGGATTTATTACTACATTCTCACTTGATGCTGATCTCAGGTATATTATTAATAAGAATTGGTGTTTTCTGAGGGAGGATGCATTGATTAATAGTAGGAATAGAGAGAAACCTGATGTTATTTTTAGGAAGGGTAGTGACCTCAAATGCCTTGGAAAGTAATCGTGGTATTAATATTCTTGGTGGTATGTTAAAATGTGTTTTTGTCATTTTTGTAAATGTATTAAAGTTACTGATTCCTTTGAGATGTATGGGAGAGTATACCAGCTTAAGGACAGCTATAACTGTTCATCTAAGAATGTTGTGTACATGGCAGTATGTCAAGCATGTCCTGCATTTTATATTGGAAGGACAAAAAGATGCCTGAAACAGCGCATTTGTGAGCATTTGTACAACATTTTGAAGCTGAATTTGAATAATGCCTTAGCTAGGCATGTAAATCAGTTTCCATCACATGCATTTCTATTTTTTGTCCTTGATCAAGTGTTGGATAAATATAATAGAGGGGTCCTATAGCCCTGTAATTAGATGAAAGGGAACTGATTTGGCAATTGAAGTTTAATGCACATTCCCTTCCTGGGCTGAATGATAATTTATCTATAAAATGTATGCTAAAATTTAAATCCTGTTTTAGATGATTATTAATTCAATTTATGGATGTATTTTAGCTTGCTGTATACATTTTGATGTTTATGTACTGATTTTTATGTAGCATGAACAATTTTGTGTGCATGTTCCTTTAAGGACAATTTGAGTATGAAATTAATTGTTTAATTGGTCTTTTTGGAGGGATATTTAAATGATTTGTGGTTTTTAACTGTTGTCTGATGAAGTTTGCTTATGAAGTAAACAAAAGCGCTAACCATAATTTCTGCTGGCTTGGTGTGTTTCTTTGTTTTTTGTTTTTTATCAGTTTGTGTTTTTCTTTGGCTTATCATACTGAGACTTGCCTGTGAAACCTTTTCCATTATTCCAAAGAAAAGTGCTAGAGTGAAATAAAACCACACAGGAGCTGACTTGAAGAACCATAAACGTAAATCAGAAAATGACGTTGGGAGATGGAGAGGGTTGAGAGGAAAAAAAAGTGACATTGTGAATTTAGTGAATAAATAGAAGAGTATAAAGCTTTAGTCCTGTTAAATATAGTAATTTACATGAAATATGACTTTGCAAGATGTGGTTTAAAAAAGACTGGAATTTTGTTTCTGTGTTAAAGTGGCGGGTTGACTGTAAAAAAAAAAATATTTGTTTAAAAGGGCACAAAATGGACTGAAGAAGTAATTGTAAGTAAACCTTTTTTTTCGTATTTGTATCAAACTTTAAACCTTTTTTTTTTTTTTTCGTATTTGTATCAAACTTTCATGATATAAATCGCATGTTATATTGTAAAGCAGTTTTGGATATTGTGCAGTCATGGATATTTTAAATGTGAGGTGGGGTGTTTTTTTAGTGAATGCTTCTATCAAAGATAGTAATCGTTGTTGTCTTTCGACTTTTCCCGGTTAGGGGTCGCCACAGCGGAACTCCGGTCCGCTAATGATTGGCAGTAGATTTGCACAGTGTCGAGTTGCCAGCTCGATACCCAACCTTCAACGAAGGCACACCCATTCACACATGTCTTTCGGAATGCCACTCGACCCGCGGGGAGGACATGCAGACACCACACAGAAGGCACTCCCCACACACTAGCTGAGAATCGAACGGGAGAACCTCTTGCTGTGAGGCAACAACGCTACCGCTGCAATAAAATTATTTTTATTAGCTTAAGTTAAGAAAAGGTAGTCAGAATTGAGTTAAATTAATATAATATTGTGCTCTTATGCTGCTGTGCTGAGGGATGTAAAAGTGCATTGATTACAGTATGTGTAGAACTAAATTTCTCATAGTTTGTGTTTAGATATTTGGTTTAAGCCAGTGATGGTGAACCTTTTGGGCTTGGCATGACAAAAATGAGGAAAATGCCTATCTTGACTCTGCTGGCTTGTCAACACTACCCCCCCCCACAAAAGAGAAGCAATTTTTTACATATTCATTTATTTAAAAAAGTACAGTGCAGTCATGTGAGGTGCTATGTATTAAAAAAATCAGTGTCTTACAATAGAGAATATATATATATATATATATATATATATATATATATTTTTTTTTTAGAGGCTTAAAACAGTGCACCAAAAATTACCCTACTTTTAGTAGTGATTTTGAATTGAACTGAAAAAAAATATGGAACACGTTACATTTGATTTGATTAACATCAATTAATGACTTTTTTGTTGCTGAGTTTTAATAGATAAGTGCAGGGTCCCATATTTCTTGTATTTTTGTTCATTCAGTTGCTTTGGTGACTCGGGTGTTGGTGAACGCTGGTGTCACCCAAAATGTTGTGGCGTGTCACCTTTGACACACGTGTCATAGATTTACCATCACTGGTTTAAGCTATAGACATTTTATTAAGCTAATAAACTTGAAAATAGGACAAAATGATAAAAGGCATAGAAAATGCTAGATGTTCATCATTAGAGCACTGTTGTAGTAGCCTTAGCAGTGTGGGTTATGTCCTGCCAAGGATATGACAGCTGGACTGTTTTCAAAGCCTTAGGACACCTTCCATACTTTCCAGCCACTGATGGCTTTGAGGAGAGCTACATAAAATTCAGTGGTTTGCGTGCCAATCCCCTCAGAACTTTCTTGCCTTTGAAGTGTGCTCTTTATGTGGGCATTGGATTGGTGGCCAGCTAGAGCTGCTTTATTGCTGGGTAGATAAGTACCCTTTTGAGGGAGATCTTTCATAAACTTTTATTTTTAGGAAAAACAGTACTATTTTTTAAACAATTGTTAAGTCATGCCTAGCAAAGTAGAGTGACCCTGGATCCTGACCATTCATCGTCATCAATGACCTTCAGATATTTGTCAGACCTCTACAAGTCAAGATTGTTGTATTTACTTTTCCTGATCCCCATTTTTATTCTTTGCTGCCACTAGAGCATTTCCTTAAAGGGCTTTTGCACCCAAGACCAAATAAAGAGGGGTCTTTCCTTCAAAAGGCATAAATGTTGTGCTAGAAAAGTTAAACTTACCGACATTTTAGCCAGCAGTGACAGGCATCCCCTCAAAATACTTGAGTTGGATGACTTTCCTCTGAGATTCCATAGCATCTCCAGGAGAATATCTTACAAACATGTGCTTATGTGCAAGCAACGCATTTTCATTTTTGAGAAGGCCAGAGTAAACTTACACACCAACCCTCACTTGTGTACCTAAGGTGGTGACAGAGTCTTAACTCAGGCCATTCATTTTGCTATGTTTTTCTGTACATCAAAGAACAAGGGAGGGGGAATCTTGCATACCCTGTACTTGCATAGGCAACTGAAATTTTACAGAGAGAAAATTAAAGAAGTAAGAAAAACAGATCAGTTATCCAGAATCTTTGCGGGGGGGGGCAAGCCTGTCACAAAATAAACCATCTCAAAATGGCCAGCCCATTGTGTCATCTTGTTCTTTCCGAAGCAGAACTATGTACTAGGGCATGCAGTGGCCTATTTCAGTAGAGCAGTAGGCTTCCTAAGAGAGTTTAGTACCCAAGTCATTGTGGCAGCAGCTTTTTGATCATTTGTCCAAACTTTTGCCGTACTCTACCATTCGGATATTGCCTCCAGAGCCAAGTCTGGATCTGCTTTAGTAAACCCTCAAGGGCTGTTAACCTGCGTCTTCCCAATGAAAGCCAGCCTGTGGTCTTTGTGTTCTGGGAGTCTTCCTAGAGGTTAGCAGTACTATGACAAGTGAGCAGTATGCAGAACATAGTACAGCTGTAAGGGAAGGTGCCATCATTTTATTCATTTGTGTTCACTGCTGTGATGGCATTTCATTCCTTTTCCCAACTTTTACCATTCTAGGGTTGAGGTTGTTACCAGATCATCCTGTTTCCCATCTTCTCTCTCTCTCTCTCCCCTAATCTTAGAAAGTACCTCTCATCCTGTTTTTGAACTGGTATATGAAGAAGGTGTGTTGAGGATTCATCTGGTTACTCTAAAGCTAGTGTTGTGGTTTCTGCCAGTCCTCTGTGCATTACAGGGGCAAGAAAGAACTAAGGATGGTATTGGTGAATGCATCCTTTATACCAACAATGTGTTTATGACTGGCTGGGAGCCCCCCCCCCCAACCTAGAGAGTAAAGGATAAAAGTTCTGGAAGTTGGGTTAGGTGTTCGGACTACTGCAGCAGAAGTTGGCTTTACTGCAGCACTGAAGATTACTGAACATGTACAATTACAGTAAGTTGATGTACAACTGTATCTCTCACTATTCTCATTGCCATAATTCCCATATCAGCATTTGCAAAATGTCTTGTTTATTGCCTTGTGTTTCCAGTCACTTTACCGTATTTTCAAAAGATCTTCAGTCAGAAATCTAAATAGATGTTGAAATACAGTTGTGATAAGCTTATAGCCCATTTTATTACCACGGTAACTGTATTTGTTTCATTATTTCAGCTCTTTTTGTGAGCTAGATAACTGGGAGACTAGCAAAAAACAGAGTGAAAAGGGATAAGGCTGAGGAGATTAACGAAGTTGAATTAACAGAGTTAGCAGCCAAAGAATTTAATAAAAGCCAGTTCCAGTATGACTAATGAGGGGGCATTCAAGCAACTCTCAAAAAAGGAGTTCAGAGTTGTCAAATGTACCTAAATTCTCTTGCCTGATCGGATTGCTATCATAAAAGTATTGTACACCTTTCTTAGTTCCTATGTTGGTGTTTCCTGCAATCATTTTATTTCTAAGAATTCCAGTGTTAGGTGAACCTAGCACTTCAGCAGTATTTATCAGAGCTAGACTTACTATTATTTCAGTTCGACAACATTTCTCAAATCTGTATTTCAGGTCACTGGGTTGTTGTTCATAGTACGTGGTTTTACTTAAGTTTGCTGTACTTGGCTTTTTCATTTGTTGGTTACTTGCAGTATCAGACTATTTTTCAGACAGAGAGGGATATAGATGCATTATAACTTCATTGTGCGTATGTTTAGTATTACAATTTTCCTTCAAAAGCTTTTCTCCCTAACCCCTTTGTAAATGTGCTCCACCCAATGTGACTAACAAGTGACTAATTCGGCTCCCATCATACATCTCAACTTCTTAGGACAAGAAGCAGGTACAGAGCCAAAAATAAGGACAGTTTAAAAATTGCTTAGAAACTTGTTCGAATAACAAGTTTTGTATTAGCATGTATTTCCAAAGGATTTGACGTATGAAGCTGTTATATTGTTGACGACAGAGAAGGAAAAAAATGAGCTATTCAGAAAGACATAACACACCGCTCAGTCATGTTTCAAGCAGGAATGCTACATGTTTATGAGGGCACAATTCAAAGACCACTGTAGGGGATCCAGAAGTATGAATGCTCCAGCATGCAGAAATACAGTGGTTTTGCTGGATATTGCTACATGAAAATGAGGAAGCCTGGAGCATAGCTAATGTTATTGGACTAGTGTGGTAGTCAAAGGCTGACGGTACAGTGATTTTCTGGGCAGTGTAGTTAAGAGGAGATAACACACACATTGCCTTTTGTGGCAGCAACAGGTCTGCTAATACAGTTTTTTTGTAACTACTATGCTAATTGTGTGTGTGTGTGTGTGTGTGTGTGTGTGTGTGTGTGTGTGTGTGTGTGTGTGTGTGTGTGTGTGTATGTATGTATGTATGTATGTCTTGTCTGTCTGCAGGTGACTGCATTGCAGAAATCCTTAACACAGTTCTTCTGTCTGCATTGTATTTCATTCAGTGATACACAAATGTGTCAGTAACGAGCTTTATCCAGCTCTTTCATGTCTCTTTTATCTCCAGAGCAGTAATGCGGCCCACCAGTGAAGGGCTAAGAACACTACAGCGATAATTTCTTTGAATACCTTCCAAGCCTTTAAACTACATTTAATATCTGTCAGCTTCATAGTGGTCATATAATTTTATAAACATGGCTTACAGAAAAAGAATTCCTGCTCAACAGTTTTGTCAGCATGAACAATATGCAAGAAAGCAAGGCAGTTACAAAATTCAGCAGGGAAGGACAAGTGTAATCGGAAACCTGACAATTATCTGCAGCCTCCTTTTTGACTCTACCCATTCTTCAGCATCTCTCTAGCAAAAAAATTCAGTTCTCTTTCTTCATCTCGGGGAAATAACCACAGACATACCTGTTTTACAAGTAATACAACAGGTTTATGCAGTCAAAAACATTTTCAGAAACCACAAAAGTTAACATTTCCACGGATACTTCCACATCCAGTACAACAGATATGACAGCTGATGGAGACATCATTAATTAAAAAGGCAGTACAGTGGGTAACCTCCTCAGAGAAGTCAATATTTTTAATCCAGACTTTTTCTAGTTCCAAAGAAAGTTAGTGCCTAAGGGCAGTTCTGGGTTTTTCAGATCGGAGCATGTTCATAAGCATAAAAGTCATCTAGAATGGTGATTGAAAACTACTACATTTCTGAGAATAAGATAGTTATTTAGCAAAATGAGGTGCAGAATGTGCTTGCCTTCCTATTCTGTAAGATAATTTGAGAAAGAGTAACAGAAGAAAGTATCAGACTCGGGATTGTTCAGCATCACTTTCAGTTTTTAGATCTGTCCTATTGAGTATTCATAGTTCCCAAAATATTTAGCAGGTGTTTATTTCCAGTATTCACTCGTGTCAGAAAGCAAACATTAATCATCTTCTCTTGTCTAGATGATTTTGTTGTATGAGCAAAGATGAGGACATTGTTTGATGCAGCACATAAATCAGACTCATCCCAGTATCTGGGAATGGCTGTGAACTATAAGAAGTCATCCACAAGTAACTTCAGCAGTGGTAACATTTTTTAAGGGTTGTCAAAAATTAAGAACTTAAGGCTTTCTCTACTTAGGTTCATAGGTTCATACTAGGCTATCTGCCCTAGGGCATTTATAAGCCTAGCCAGAATGTGTTTGGCTTTCGCCACCCATTTTAAATTTATTTTGCTATGCCCTTTTTCGAGGTTAGTATACTGTGCCTCTGTCCAACAGTGACACAGAAGTGATACCCGGGGTAAACCTACGATCTCCCATCCACTCATCAAGATTCCTCTTGAAGAGAGTCAATGAGGGACTCTGCCTAACCTGGACTGGGATTTTATTCCAGAGTGAAGGGAGCCTCTGGGTTATGAATCTGTCCCTCCAGCATGTCCTATTTATTTCAGTGCTGAGGTTCAAGTCTCTCGAGCATGTAGCTCGATGGGATTTGGATTTTCTGAGGTGCAGCATGTCCATTAATTCCGGGTTGGACATGGCTTTATACGTCAGGCACAGATCGCCTCTGAACAGGCGGTATGCCACTGAGTAGAGCTGGAGTTTCTTTAACTGGACAGCATATGGCATCTGTTTGAGCCCTTTGATCCTCTTGGTGAGGTACTTTTGGGGTCTTTCCAGTTGCTGCAGGTGTCTGGTAAGGTATATCCCAAAAGGGGCATTGTACTCAATTATGGGCCTGATGAGGGATGAGTAAAGAGGCACGATGACCTCCCCTGATCTAGATGTGAATCCCTTCATGATTAGGTGGGCTATATAAAATGTTTTTCTAACCACTTTGGCCACGTGGTTGTCAAATGAGAGATTGCTATCAACTTGGGTCCCCAGGTCCCTAATTACTTCTTCTGTACTTAATGGATTACCACCTATGTGGTAATTTGTGGGCACTTTGTTTTTGCCAATTGGGATGACTATACACTTTTTGGCATTTAGCTTGAGGCCATGGCTCTGGCACCAGTTGTCTGTTTCTATCAGGCCCTTTTGTAGGATGCTTGTGTCGGCTGGAGAGTTGATTATGGCGCCCAGTTTGCAGTCATCTGCGAACTTGGTCAGCCACAGTCCTTCCGTGTTGGCCTGTACCTCCGAGAAATATATACCGAACAAGAGAGGTCCCAGGACTGAGCCTTGTGGGACACCACTTGTAACTGGTTTGGAGTCTGACATGGCTCCAGCAATTCTAACCATGTGGGTTCTGTCCTTGAGCCAGTTTGCAATCCATCTAGTGACATAGGGGTTTATATTTAAGCTGGTGAGCTTATCTATAATGCCCGAGTGGGGTATTGTATCAAAGGCTTTTGCGAGGTCCAGGTAGGCTGTGTGGACCACCTTCCCCTCGTCAATGGCCTTGGTGACGGTTTCAAAGAAATCAACCAGGTTTAAGAGGCAGGATCTGCCCTTAACAAAGCCGAACTGGGTAGGATCCAGTGTCTGTAGGTCCCCAATATCTTTATTTATGAGGTCCATGATGATCCTTTCCATAGCTTTGCAGACCAAGCTAGTCAGGCTTATGGGGCGATAGTTTCCAGGATCCGTTGAGGCACCACCTTTATGGAGAGGGACCACTGTTGCTGTACGCCACTCTTTGGGTACATATCCTGTAGTAAGGCTGAGATTGAACAGTAGTTTTATGTTTGGGTTTAGCTCTTCTTGGAGTTCATGTAGGACGGCAGCCCGGGACACCGTCTGGTCCCATTGATGCTGTGTTTTTTGCTTTGGAGAGGGCGGCTCTTAGCTGAGCATCTGAGATGTCAGGGGGCAGCACTCTGCTGGGATAGATATTTGCCCTTTTGGTGGGGGTTGCGCTGAACCTGTCAGCTAGGATGTTGGCAATGTCTGTGGGTTCAGTGTATTTTTTGTCATTTTGGACTAATTCTGAGCATGTCTGGGAATTACCACCTAGGTTCCTAACATAACTAAAGAAAGCCTTGTGATTATCCTTAGTGTCCTGTGCAATTTTTCTCTCGAAGCTGGCCTTAGACAATTTTATGAGTGCCAGTAGTTTTTTGCTAATACTGATCAGTGATGCCTTCTCTTTTTGGGATTTTGCTCTATCATTTAGTAGCTTCCTCCTTCTATTGTATAGTTTGTTTATGGCTGGGGTCCACCAGACAGGACGTCTGCCTTTGGAGGATTGGGTCTTGGTTTTATTTGGGATCGCATGATCCATGCATTCCTGAAGGTGTTCATAGAATGCGTTTATAAAGGATTCTGCGGTCTGGGCCGTATTTTCCACAGGCCCGGGGGCTTTGAACAAACATTTTCATACAGTCCTGTCAGAATTATCTGAAAAAACAGACCATCAAAGAAAGATACACTAAGAGGTTTAGGGTCTGTGTCTTGCAATGACTGAGTGCCTCTTGCAGAGTTAGACATGAGAACACAGCATTTCATTGATCACTTGAATCTGTCCACAGATCTGCTGAGCACAGTGATTAGTTCACAGGATCATAGGGTCATATGAGTTATGAGGCAACTGAGCTAGGAGGCCATTTCTTCCTTGCCAGTACCCACCCTTAGGCCTTACCTCCCTTTTCAAGGACAGCCTGGCCAGTCATACTAGGGTGAATTTCTGAATATCCTTCCAGTTGTCAAGCCCCTTTTTAAAGGTAGTGTGTCACACCGCTTAACTTGGGAGACAGAGTTGTTCCAGATAAGGGGTATTTATTTTTTGAAGTAGATTTAGATCTCTGGCCTAGTGTTTGCTGGGGCTTTTTTATTTATTGGAGTGTAGGAGGTCTTGGACTACTGTATCCCTTTATAGTTCTATAAGCAAGACACAGATCTCCCTTAAGAAGTCTATATAAAATTGAATATAAAGATAAAGCCTCCAGTCTTTCTTGGCATTTCAAGTCTTTTAAGGCCATGAGTCTTTTAGTAACAAGCCTATGGTGTCCTTTCAGTTGCTTTATATGTTTAGTAAGGTACATCCCAAAGGGGCAGTTGTATTCTGTGACTGGCCTAATCAGTGAGGAGTACAAGGCTCTGAAGGAAATACATTTTGGTATGAACTGTGCAAAGTTAAATTATTTACTAATCATGTTTGTAATGTGATGATTAAACACAAAGGAGTTCTCTGTCAAAGTACTTTAGTCTGTCACTACCTTTTCATTTTTAAGTGATGTGGTGTTTGTGCTGTAATCTACAGCTGCAGGTGCTTACCAAATGCTGCAATGTTGTACTTTTTCATGTTGAGTTTGAGCCTATTTTTGTACATCAGCAAATGACAAGTCTTAAGTTCCTGTTGGCATGCCTGTATGTCATATGAGAACTTGATGACTTCCAGTTTACAGTCATCTGCAAACTTTGTTAACTGGAGATCCTTGTTTGAGAAGTAGCTACCAAATAACAGTTCACAGCACAGGTCCCTAAGGAGCTCCACAGGTCACCTTCATGCTTTCAAAGAATGTGCCCGTTAATCCTACTTTTACTGTGTTAGTTGTATCCCTAAGACATTTGACTGTCCACTTAATCATATATTGGCCAGTTTGGGGCTTCTTCAGCTTGTTTGTTATATTTATGTGTTATAGATGAGAGTTCAAGGTATGCTGTGTGAATGGCATGCCCACAGTCTGTGGCCTGAGAAACCATCTCAAAGAAGTTCGCAAGATTCATTAGACAGGATGTACCTTAGCCAAAGCCAAATTGCTGAGGACTGACTCTGATAAGATTTTTGATATCCTAGTTAAGTAGGTCAATTTGATGCATTCCATGGCTTTGCACCTGAGACGTTAGGCTGATAGGTTTGTCATTCCTGGGGTCAGTGGTGGTGCCACTCTTGTGAAGTGGCATCACATTAGCAGTGCACCACACATCTGTGACAAAGCCAGTTGTTTGATTTATGTTAGAGGTTAAGGAGAGGGTCTACCAGTGCTCGTTTAGTGCTGTTAATTGAATAATTAGGCAACCAGGTATGTTGGCAGGCCCCATAGATGAGGTAGGTATTCCTCATTTTGAATGGTACCTTCAGTACCTATTATTTCATGATGGTTGGTGGCTTGATTCCATCAGAGCTAAGTGAGATTAGAATACATGTCACTGGTGTGAAGGTGGCACTACATTTGTTTGCCAGTATCCACTGTATTAGATAAGGTAATACCATTGTGAATAAACTATGAGCAATTTTGAATATTATTTCTTTTTTTTTTCCTGGCATAACTAAATAAGGATTTGTTTGGCTTTTGTAGCTAGTCTGAGTTTGTGGGATGCCTTTGTTTTTCTGATGTTATTTTTTGGTTTTGTTTCTAGCTTTTAGATGTTCTCCTTAATTTGGGAGTCTTTTTTTTCTGCTGTATAGGTTAGGGAGTTTCTTCCTTTTAGTATATAGTGGATATAAAAAGTGTAATCAACAACAACACACCCATGTTAAAATGCCAGGTTTTTGTGATATAAAAAAAATAAGACCACACCAAATAATTTCAAAGCTTTTCCCACCTTTAATGTGACCTATAACCTATACAATTCAGTTGAAAAACAAACAAGTATGTTAGGGAAAAAAATGTAAAAAATAAATGTGCAATAAGCTGGTTATGTAAGTGTGCACACCCTTAAACTAATACTTGGTTGAAGCACCTTTTTGATTTAATTACAATGTTCAGTCTTCTTGGGTACACACCTGCCAAAAATTTAAGAGACACGCTGATGAAAGAACACAAGACTGAAAATTGGTTGCAGGAAGGAAGGCACCAAACACAAAACATAAGAACAAGCAGTTTAATTCAAAATGAAGCACTTTTCGTCACAGTAAATACTGTGACTTTTTCAGGTAAAAACAACATTGAGAGCATGTCCTTAAGTAGTCAGTGAGCAGTAGTTAATTAGTTAGGTAATTAACCAATTTTAGTTAATGATTTGTACTGCGGTGGTGGTGCTGTGGTAGCATTGTCGCCTCACAGTAAGATGTTGTCCGGTTCGATTCTCAGCTAGAGCATCTTCTGCGTGGAGACATGTGTGAATGGGCGTACCTTCATTGAAGGTTGTGCATCAGGACTGGCAACTCGGCAAGTAAAAATCTACTGCCAGTAATTAGCGGACCGGAGTTCCGCTGTGGTGAAACCCTAACCGGGAAAAGCCGAAAGACACAACAGTTAATCAGTTCATTTATTTCTTCTTGACAACAAATTGAAAACTAGTACTCATAGAAACTGCAGTTTCTAAAGACTACAAAAGTGTCACAAACATATTTAGACACACCCACATGCAAAACTCAAACCCTAACCCTATAGAAGAAACAATACTAAATGTTCTTACATACCATAAAATACCTACAAAGGTTTTTGTACTTTATAAGTACCAAATGTCTAAAATACTAAAGTGACATCGTAAACCCATGTTCGTTCCTACAATTGTTGATTTTTAATTTCGGAATACATGCAATAAGTCTGATCCAGGTCTAAATGAAAGATGTTCTATTGTATGTATTCTGAAATTAAAAAGCCTTACTAGATAGGGTTTTACGTATAGAATTCATGTAAAGTATGTATCAGTTGTACATTACATCTTAAAAATCAACAATAGTAGGAACAAACATAGGTTTACCGTGTCATTTTAGTATTTTAAATATTTGGTACTTATAAAGTACAAAAACCTTTGTAGGTATTTTATGGTATATAAGAACATTTGGTATTGTTTCTTCTGTATGGTTAGGGTTTGTGTTTTGCATGTGGGTCTGTCTAAATGTGTTTGTGACACTTTTGTAGTCTTTAGAAACTGCAGTTTCTAGGAGTACTAGTTTTCAATTTGCTGTCAGGAAGAATGAAATGAACTTAACTAATATTGGTTAATTACCCAACTAATTAACTACTGCTCACTGACTACTTAAGGGCATGCTCTCAATGTTGTTTTTATCTGAAGAAGTCACAGTATTTACTGTTATGAAAAGCGCTTCATTTTGGATTAAACTGCTTGTTCTTAGGTTTTGTGTTTGGTGCCTTCCTTTCTGCAACCAGTTATCAATTAAAGAGACTCTGATTAACCAGCCAGAAAAGACTTTTGAAGCACTATCCCTGTATTCAGTATCTTACAGACTCGTAGAGAGAGAGATCTGTGTGTTGAATTCCAAGCATTTAGGGACCCAGTAGTCCTGGATCTTGCATCTCCTAAAATTGTATAGTTATGCAAATACCAGAGCAAGGGATCTAAATCTTTACCAGCAGGTAAATAAAATAAGATGGAGAGAGAGAGGTTCATTACCCATACGAGTTCCTCACCTCTGGCGAAGACTTCACAGAAAAAATTAAGCAGTGTGATACATTGTTTTTTTTAAAAAAATGTGCACTAGATGATTGGAAGGGTATTCACAAATTCACCCCTGCCTTGACTGGCCTGACCCGCCAAGAGAGCGGAGGTTCATTCTCAGGGTGGGTAATGGCAAGGTACAAATAGTCGTAAAACTTAATTGCCTTGTAAATTGTGTGATCCTATTAGTCTCATTTACCATGCATAATTCATAAGGTGCAGTACTAACATGATGCCAGAATTTTGGATCCAGAGTAATTCATAGGTTCATAGGTTCATAGGTTTATACTAGGCTATCTGCCCTAAGGCATTTATTTTGTTGTGCCTCTGTCCAGCAGTGACACAGATATGATTTTTTGAGGTGGAGCATGTCCATTAACTGAATAGAGCTGGAGTTTCTTCAATCTGGCAGCATATGACAGATTTTTATCCTTTTGGTGAGGAACTTTTGGGGTCTCCAATTGCTGCAGCATTGTACTCGATCATTGGTCTGATAAGTGAAGAGTACAGGGACAAATGACCTCACTAGATCTGGATGTGAATCCCTTCATGATCAGGTGGGCATGTAGAAGGTCTTTCTAACCACTTTAGCAATGTTTGCCACCTATATGGTAGCTTGGGGTTACCTTGTTTTTTCCTGAAGGTATGACTATACAAGGATATCCATGTACCCATCTTGTGACATATGGGTTTACATAAAACTTAAGCCTATTGTCTGCTAAGCAAGCATACCTCTATAGCTGTAAGAGTTTTCAGCATGCTGAGCTGTTTCTTACAGCACATCCATTTTACAGGCTACTTCATAAATCCAGTGTATTGGTTACATTTTATTTATTTTCATGGTTTAATAAAAATGCCAGTTTATTGTGCATAATTATCTTTTCAACAATGCACACACCATTTCAGACATTGTCAGTGTGCATACTTACAACGGTTGTAGTATAGTCTCCTAACTTTCATTTTTTTTTTTTTTTTGCTGTTGTACTTGGTCATATCTTCATCTTATTATCTGAAAGGTATTATTTGCCATTTATGGGTTTAGGACATAATGAAAAGTTTTGCTTGTATTCTGTCTCTAAAGAAGCATTCTGTTTAAGATGGCATTTGAGTAGTGGGAGCAAACAGATGGTAAACTTATGTGGAAATAAAGCTGTGACCTTATTCTCATATTAGGTGTTCCAGCAACCGTCAGTGTGGTTGAGTTTGAATGTGGTGCCAATGTTCTTCCACCTCTAATTATGTAGTTCCCTTATTGCACCACCATGATGTGCACCTGTTAGTAATAAGAGCTGGCTTTGTGCGTTTTACCTAGAATTTTTGCTTTCCATGCAGATGCCGATTAAAGCAGTGGGCACAGAAGTTATGGGGAACTAATGCACAAGTTAGGCAGTCAGGAATCAACTCTTCATTGGTGAACTGTCTCCTCTTATTAGCGCTTCTTTAATGCATGGCTGGTGTTGTTGGTAAGTGTGTGGAAGTTTAACTGTGCTGTTACTGTTTTCTTCTCTGTTTACAGTTTCCTTTGTTGAAGCATTAGGAGATTAGTTGCACAGAGTGAAAACAGTTAAAGTACTGACCGTAGCATTTTTCTAATTTTAAGCAGATGTCGCTGTTTAGTCTTTTAACTGTAAGAAATATGTCAGCATATTAACTTGTGTCCCTTTACCTGAGCTTGCATTAAAACACACAAAATACATAACTCCTGAACTGGCATTCTTTGGATGTCCTGGATTTATTCTCGTAAGACCAGCCAAACCATTTTTGTTTTTACAGATTATTTGAAAGTGATCAAAGCAGCCATGGTATTTTTTTATTGCTCATTTTGTCTTGGTTATTTCTGTCTAAGTCTGACATACATATCCAGTGCATATGGGTATATGTCTATGTGTAACGGGGCTAGTGTTTCACACAAACCCAACAGCACTGGTAACAACAGCATAGCTAATGATACCATAGAGATATATAAATAGCTTACTTTACTTCTGGTTGTTAATGTATTTTTAATATGATCTGCAAGGAAACCATATAGTGCCATTTGAAAGTTGTCTCTGTGATATGCAAACAGACCTTAATTTACCTAAATTGTTTCAGTTTTCCAATTTTTTGAGTGTTTACTAGACTTGCTTGAGAAGGGAGTGTAATTGACAACTCTGGAAGTCCACTTGTCTACCATTTCTGCATATCTGGTACTGGTAGTGAATGTCAAAATATTTATTGCGTTAGCGATAAAGTAGTCCCAAGGTATAGCTGCTATTTTGTATTTAACTTTATTTTCAAAATTTTTCTGAATAATTCCCTTACTTTCTGGTTTACTGTATAGATGATTGTACATGGCTTTAGCAATTTAAGTTATAATGAAAAATGTAATCCACAATATTAGATTTTCAAAAAGCAGAAAATCCTTCCCAGATTATATTCAGATACACTGTTTAGGGAGACCAATGGCTGAAAAGTTGTTCTAGCAGGAATGTATATGTAAAAGTGCTACTTCTGCATTTTTCAAATTTGCATTTGCTTATTATACAATAGTAGAGGAGGAAGGGAATCTCATTTTGTGGTCATTACAGCCCCTTCTGTGGGCCGTGCTAGATGTAGTCCTTGACGTAAGGGACAGCTTCTTTTTGATTAGCAGGTTGTATGGGAATCAGCATGAGAGTGAGTTACTATTCACCCTAGAGCATTTTCTTTTGCTATGTATCTTGCAGTTTTGTTTGCACCTTCCTAACCTTCCCATCGAGTCCTGTGTGTCCTGCTGTGTAACCTGCATTTGTGAGGGAAGCTAACTGCTGTAGGGATTCCTGTAACTTAATGATGATTGAACTGTGTTACAAGGAAGCTACAAGGGAACATTCTTAGGGATGGAAATTAGCAGGTTATCTTTCTGTGACTTCATTGAGATAGTTATGATAGCAGGAATAGTCTGGATACAAAAATTCTAAAGCTGTCTGAATGCAGAAGAAAGGTTAGTGCATGTAAAATGATTCCATTTTGTTTTAAAAGGCCACACAGTTTTTATTTTGTGTTGCTGAGATTTGAAGAATTTACAGTTTACTTGCTTGCAGCAAAGTTTTATCTACTATCAAGTCAGAACTTGGTACTTTTCCGTTATCGGGGCAACAGGTCTAATGAACAGTCGCAATGTTAGCACGCTGTTGGCCAAAAAAAAAAAACAATTCTCTAACTGTCTTTCTCCCTCTCTTTTCCTTTCGCACTCCTGCACGCATACACATAGGGGTTAAAAAGAAAGTAACTTACAAAAGTAATGTGTTTCTTGAAAGCATTTAGATAAACTGGCGTGCTTCGGTGTGAAGCCTCGCCTAGGAACAACAGGCCTGCAACAAATCCAACTGCTCGCCTTCCCTCTTCTACTGTCCAGTAAAAACATTCATCACTCTTAACTCAATCCAGTTAGTTAATATAAAACAAACCCACTTATAAGAAGTTATGGAAAAGGGCACAAATATATCGCCTCACATCTTGAAGTCAGCCGTCCTTTGCAGAACACAAAGGGGTAAAGGCCAGTTCCCTCAGCACCTATTCTCGAAATCGCAAGGCAGTTAGATTTTGTGTTAAGTACTCAATGGACATTAAGCCAAGCCTAAACTTAGACAGGGTCGTGGTTCCAGTTTATTGCAGGATACACACACGCACAGCAGTTTGCCTCAGCCTTGTATGTGGGATGTATGAAGAAACTGACAGCTCAGTAAAAAAAAAAAAACTCACATCGTACAGGGAAGAAATGAGGACATGCATACTTGCAGAAAGCAACACAATCGGAGAACTACATACAGTGAGACAGCAACACAAACTGCCATACCACTAGGTAGTCAGACATCTAATTATTTACACATTCACTTTTACAAACAGGAAACCGGAAAGGTAAATTGCGCCCGCGTGCTAACATTCCAGCTGGTCGCTGCACCTGTTGCCCTGATAACAGAAAAGTACCCAGAACTTAAATGCTGAAATGTTACTATTTCTGTATTTTACTGGAGTCATAAAATGTGTATTTCTTGCTCTCATAGGCAGTGAAACAAGAAACTACAGCAGAAAAATTGCAAAAGGACTTGGACCAAACCAATGATGAACTAGATAGACTCAATTCAAGTCATTTGGAGGAGAGGGCTCAGCTTATAAATGACCTTCAAAGCTGTGAGAGAGAGATGGACAGCCTTAAAGAAATCGTTGTGGATAAAGATAAGGAAATTGCTGCCTTGACTGCAAATGTATCCGAGTATTCTGAACAAATTATTGTGTTACAGCAGTGTATTAAGCAAAAAGAACAACAACTAGGAGAAATGGAAGACGTTTTGTCTAAGATGGAATGTGAGCTTCATTTGCATAAAGAAATGCAGACTTCTGGAGCAGATAATATGAAAACAACAGTCTCTGCTCTAAATGAGGAACTTCATGAGCTAAAATTAGAAATAACTCATGCAATAGACCAGAGAGAATCAAAATCCAAAGAAGTGGAAGAACTTATGAAGCAAATCGAAGAAAACAATGAAACAATTCAGAACCTGCGTTCTGAAATTCAAAAACAGATTGTGATGCATAAGAACCATACAGTGCAGTGTGAAGCTCAGATTTCTTCCCTTAAAGACCAGATCAGCATTGTAGCTCAAAAGCATGAAGAAAGGAATACTAGAAACAAGACAGAAATTCAGGATCTGAAAAAACAGGTTAAAGAAAACAGTTCTGCCAAAGACAAAGCATGTATGTTACTGAAGAAGGATGAAAAATGTCTAAGTTATGAGGAAGAATTAAAGTCTACAAAAGATCAGTACAATACCATTGTTGAAGAAATTAAGAGAAAAGATGAAGAGTTGTTCCAGTTAAGAAAACAAAATGCTGAACATATTGAACAATATGAGATAGTTAAAAAGGCATTAGCAGAGAAAACTCAAGTTGCTGCCTTGCTAGAAGAGAAGATTTGTGTTCTTCTGAAGGAAGTTGCAGATGCAAAACTGAAGCTAGAAGATGGACTTCAGGTCAGGAAAGCACAGTGCGAGAGGTTACAGGAACAAGTGAATGAAAAGGCTGAATCAGTCAGCAGACTGGAAAGTGAACTCATAATCTTGAAGGTGGCAAATGAGGAACTTCAGAAAAAACTCGAAGAAAAGGAAAAGCACCTTGCAGAGCAAGTTAATCTGGTTGTAGAACAGAACATGAAATTTATGGAACATTCTCAATCAATGGAGACATTGGAAAACAAAACACAAACATTAACTAGAGATTTGGAAACTTTAAGAAAAAAGACAAGTGAAATGGAGCATGACCATGAAAATCAGTCTCACCTTACAAGAGAACTGCAAACTAAAATAGCTGTAACGGAGCAGAAATATTTAGAGTATCAGGAAAGAAATATTGAATTGCATAAAAACAATGAAGATCTGCTTTCAAAGACTGAGCAACTGCCTGTGATTATAAAGCAAAAGGAAAGTTCATTTGCAGACCAGCTAATGCAGAAAGTTGATGAATGCCATAGTTTAAAGATGGAACTTTCTGAACTTAAAAATAAAGGCAATCATTTGCAAGAGCAGTTGCAGTCATTGAAAACACAGCTTGAGCAAGTTCAACGTGAAATCACAGGAAACTGTGATTTGTTTAACAGTGAAGATGTTGAAAACAGTGATGTAGTCCATAGTCATAATCAACAGCAGGATATTTTCTGTTTGCTGCAAAGACGGATAGCTTCATTAAAAAGGAACTTTGAAGAAAAAGACAGAGATTTGCAGGAAAAATTCTTGGAGTATGTTGGTAGTCAAGAACGCGAAAAGCAGAATCAAGCCAGCTTGGTCAGATTAGATAATGAAGTCCAGGCACTAAAGAATGAAAATGAAAATCTGAACAGATATTTACAAGAAAAAGAGTCTGCCTTAGAAATTAGTTTACACAAGATCAGTGATCTTGTTAGGCAACTTGACCAGGAGAAAGAAGAAAATGTTGTACTAAACAGCAAGTTTGAAACCGTAAGTGTGGAAGTCAAAAAACTCAGGCAGGCAAAGGATGAAATTGGTGTTGCGTTAAGTAACAAGACAAGTGAATATGATGCTCTCCAGTCTCAGACTTCACAGTATCAGTCTTCAGCTGCAGTTTTGCAAGATCAAATTTTAATAATCAGCTCTGAAAAGGAAAAGCTGAAAAATGATCTTGTTGAAATTGGCACTGAATTAAATCAGAAGTCAAATGAGATTATATCTCTTCAGTTGCACATTTCCCAGCAGGCTGGAGTCATACTTTCACTTAAGGAGGAAATCAGTAATCTAAAGTTAGAAAAAAAGAACGTGACTACTCTTTTGCAGGAGAAAGCAGCAGCAGAAGTATGTCAAAAGGAGCAGCTGCTTCAGCAGATGCAGCTGAAGGAAACTGAAGACAAACGCACCATCCAGCAAATTGCGGGTCTTGAAAATCAACTTAAGGACATGGTTTGTGAAAATGCACAGCTGAAGCATGCTTTACAGGAAAAAGATATTTCACTAGAGCAGCAAATCAGAGAAATAAAACTACTAAGAGATAAAGCAGAAGAAATTACAATATTGAAGGTTCAGCTGATAGAGAATATGGAAATGATCTCTAAACTTCAGAATGAACTACAGAACATGATCAGGAAATCAGAAGATTTACAGTGTCACCTTGCAGAAAAAGAGGCAGTCTTAAAAGAAAAGGAAGATCAACGTGGAGACTGGGAGTCAAAACTTTCAGAAATGGAAAATTTAGATGCTGAGCTGAAAAAGCAAGTACATTCTTTGAATTACGAAGTTGACACATTAAAAGCTGCTGTTTTAGAAAAGGATAAGGCTGTCAGGACTTTAAGTGAAAATACATCAGTGTCTATGGGAGACCTGCAGTTAAAACTGCAGACTAAAGAAGCTGAATGTGAAATCTTATGCCAGCAGGTTGTAGAGCTTAAAGAGACTACATCGAATCTGCAAAATGAAGTAAAAAATCATGAAAGTGATATTATTCAAATTAGAAAAAAACTTTCTGAAAGGGAAGTTTCCATAGTAGAACAAGCAGAGCTAATTAAGCAGCAAGAAGAAAAAGCAAGCCAAATGGAGCTCTATAAGTCTCAGTATGAAGAAAGCAAACAAATGATTTCTCACCTACAGAAACAGATCTGTGACATGACCTCATCAGTGAAAACTCTAGAAACCTCAATCCAAGAGAGAGAGAATGCATTTTCAGATCTTCAGGAAAAATATGCTGTACAGGCAGAAACATTGCATGACCTCCGTGCAGTACTTGCAATAAAGGAAGCTTGCCTGTCAGAATTGAAGTGCTGTTGTGATGAAAAAGATGCCAAAATACATCTTTTGGAGACCAGTGTTAGTACAGAGATTGCCACACTTAGAAAAAATCTTGAAATGAGTCAGCTGTCCTTGAGAAACAGCACTGCCCTTCTGGAGCAGAAAGATAATGACCTTGCAACCCAACAGCATAAGTTAAAGTCATTAATGTCTGAACTGCATCTGGTAAACTCGGAATATAAGAAAGCAGTGGAGCAAATAAATATGTTGAAGCAGAACATGCAGGAAAAAGATGCTGCTTTGCATTCTCTTAAGGCAGATTATGCATGTCAGATGGAGAGTGTTCAGAACCTTAAAAAAGATTTGGAGAATGTAAATCAGACAGTTTCCCGGGAAAGACAGGAAAAAGGCATTTTAATTGAGAGCCTTCAGCAGCAACTTGATTCCATAGCAAATGAAAAAGGAGGTTTAAAAAAAGCTATTGATGATCTCCGTGCTGAAAATGAGGTTATTGAAGCTGTGCATAAGAAACAGTTGCAGCAACAGTCAGAAAATCTGCAGATGATTTGCAGAAAAATAGAAAGTAGCAAGATTGATGCAGAGGAAGATGGTAAAGTAATGCTGAAACAGATGGAGTTTGAAAAGGAAGAACTTGTGAGCCAGGTTAGTGTTAAGGATGAAGAAATTGCTCAGTTAAAAATACTCCTTCAGAAAACAGATCAGAGGTTGCTAGAATTTGAAAGTAGACTAGCTGATCAAGACAAGGAAGTACATCAAAATGTGATTCTTACTGAGCAACTGAGCAATTTGGAAAAAGATGTGACATCAAAGGATGTTAAAATTGAGGTTTTGAAGGAAGAATTGGATAAATTGCAGAAAAACTTTACTCAGACTATATCTGCACTGCAGAAGACTGAGGAAGTCCTAAAAGAAGAAAAAAGTTTGGCAGTCTCAGAAAGTGCTCAGCAAGTTACCAGAATGCAAAACCAGCTGGATAAACTTGATACTGACAGGTTGAACAAAGAGATGGAAGTTACAGAGTTAACAAAGTTGCTTTTAGAAAAGGAAAAAGAGCTTAAAGATTTAAGACAGGATAACTTAGGTCTCCGAAGCATATCAGATGTGACTGAGACTATGTCAGAAAAACTTAAGCACTTTGAGGAAGAAAATCATTTTCTTCAAAATGAATTAATGCAATCCAATTCAAGGCAATCAGAAACTGATTCTCTTAGAAATGAGGTATCATATATGAAAGAAGCCCTTTGCCAGCATCAGATTGCTTTATCTGAAAGAGATGAGTCTTTGAAAAAGGTAAATGAAGAAGTAGTGCAGTTAAAACACAAACTGGAAGCATCAGAAAGAGAGGTCAACATTACTTCAGAAAAATTGAATGTTGAAGAAAAAATGCATCTTGAACATCTCAAAGATTGTAGGAAGAGCGAAGACCTTATTCAGAGCCTAACTTTAGAAATTGACCAGCAGAACAACTCAATTATTTCCTTGAATCAGCAGCTAAAAGAAAAGGATATTTCATTCGCTCATATTAATGATTCTTTGTCCAGTAAAATTACTGAGATTTCAGAAGAGAAGGTGCAGTTAGTTGGCAAATTAGAGGTTCTGGAGAGTGTCCACTACTCTTCTGGTGAAGAAATACAACACCTAACATTAAAACTGGAAGAGTGTCAAAATAAGATGGAAAAACAGCAATCTCTGTTAAATTCAAGGGAGGCAGATTTCCAGTCGGTGCTAAGTGAAAAAGAGCAAATGAATGTGCAGCTGGAGAAATTGGGCAAAGAGAGGGACAATCTAAAAAAGAAGCTGAATGCTGTGCTAATAGTAAGAAAAGATCTAATGAAAAAAAATGAGAATTTAGAAAAGTGGAAGTCAGATGCAGAAGAATTAATGAATCAGGTGCATGATTTATCATCTAAATTAACTTCTGCTGAAGTAAAGGTTAAAGAGCAGGAATCCATTGTCAGTATTCTGAAACAGCAGCTTTTAGAAAAAGAAAATGACATCAGCATCATTAGTGAACGCCTGTCTGAGAAAGAGTCCAGTTTAGAAAAATTGCAGAATGAGATCAGAAATATTAATCAGCTTGCAATGGAAAAGGATAAACAGCACAGAGAGTTTTTGCTTGTTAACAAAGAAGCTGAAATCATGTTTGCTGAAAAAGAAAAAACATTAAAAGGTGAAGTGGCAGAGTTAAAAACAAGTGTAGAAAAACTTAAAATTGAACTGTCTAGCAAAGAACAGCTTGTGAAGAAAGCAGAAAATGAATTAATGGCACGGTCTTGTATTACTAACAAAGAAAAAGGAGATGGAAGTAGTTTGGCAAAGGATGAAGAAATGTTGAAGAAAAACCTTCAAGTTTCATTTTTGTGTTCAGAAGGTAACGCACAGAATATGCAAGAGAAAGGTACACAGCAGACCAAAGACTATGATCAGCTTTCAGCCAGTTACAGTGAAACTCTGAAAGCATTAGAAGTTGCACAACAGCTGGCCATGTTGCAGCAAGAATACCAGGAGAAATGTAAAGCATTTGAATCTAAAGAAGCAGATTTTTCTGTAATGGTTGATGAAAAAGAAGCATTATTACGTGAGATGACCATCACAGTACAAGCCAGAGATTCTGAGACAGAGAAATTGAAACATAACTTTAGTCAACTGTCGAAAGAGCACAAGGAATTGCAGACTGTTTGTGAAAACAAAACAGTACAACTTCTACAGAATGTCCATGAAATTACAGAGTTGAAACATTCATTTCTCATTCTAGAGAAGCAACATGAAGAAGAAAAAAATGCTTTGGTTACAGAGATTGAAAAACTAGAGAGACAGATTAAACATTTTGCTTCAGAGGCAGATAGCTGTAATAAGTCACTGGAACATTTTCAGCAAGAGAGAGAGAGAGATGATAAAATGACAGAAATTGAGCTTATGTCATTAAAAGCAGAATGTATCAAGATTAAAAAGGACTTGGAACAGACTAGTATCCTTCTTGCTGAAAGGGATGAAGAAATTAAAAAGCTGATCACCACCACTTCTAATCTGCAGTCAGAGTTTGATGGGGAGAAATCAGCCTTGATTGCTGAAGTAGTAAAGTTGCAGAAGGACTATGAACAAGTCCAAACTCAAGCAAAGAACATTGAAGCTGAGATGAGAGAAGTTAAAAAAGAAAAAGAAGACAGTGATTTATCTCTGCAGAAATCAAATCTCGATCTTATTAATCTGAAAACACAGGTAGATTCTCTGTACAGAGAAAAAGATGAACTTTTGTCACGGATCAGTCATCTTCAGAATGAAAAATCAGAACAAGATTCTTTTCTAGAAAAGATGATATCTCAGAATTCTGAAAATGAAGCTCATAATGAAAAATTATCTTGGCAGGTGGAAATAAAAAGGCTGTTAGATAACTTTAAAGAAAAAGATAGTATAATACAGTTACTGGAAAAGAAGGTTTCAGAAAGCAGCAGACATGCTGAAGCTCTCGAATTACAAATTCAGCATCAGTCAGCATCGTTTGAACAAGAAAATAGAGTAAAGGTTGAAATGCAAGAACTAAAAAAAACAGCAGAACGTACCAGTGAAAGTAAATCAACAGAACAACTTCAAAGAAAGTTGCAGGCTGCCTTAATTTCACGTAAGGAAATCTTGAAAGAAAATAAAGCACTCAAAGAAAATAACGAGTGTTTGCTTGCAGAAAAAGAAAATGTTTTACAGAGAATTTATACTCTTGAAGTTTCACTTGCTGATCTGAACAAACAGAAGATAAACTCAGATACCATTGTTTCTTCTCTGAGTAAAGAAAAGGAACAACTTACCTCAGAAGCTGACAGACTGCAAAGTGAAAATCAGAACTTAGTAGCTGCCTGTGAAAGTCTTAAATCCACAATGGAGGCAATAACTCAGGAAAAGAAAGACTTTTCTTTTCAAATGAATTCTTTAAAAGACTCTCAGACAGTTGAGTTATCAGAATGGAAAGCCAGGTACAGTGAACTAAAGCAGGAGTATGAGTCTGTTTTGCAAGCTTATGAAAATGTTATCAGGGAAGTTGATAAAATGCGAGAGGATGTTGAAATCATGAGAAGAGAGAAGTGTGAGTTGCTTCATAGCCTTGATACTGTTGGCTCTGAAAAAAATCGTTTTGAAAAGCTCTCTCAAGAAGTTGGTGGAGAAAATGAAAAGCTAAAAGAGCAAATGAGATTATTTACTCAAAGTCAGCAACAGAAAGTGAAGGAACTTGAGGAAGAAATTAAAATGATGAGCAATGAGGTTGTGTTGGCTGCTGAAAAAGGGCATACATATAAGCAGATATCCATACAAAATAGATGCCTTTTGGAAGAAAATGTGGAGTTGAAAGAAACATGTGATAAGCTAAACAAATTAGTTGAGCATGTTCAGAATGAAAACAAACTCAACCTAAGCGAACTAAATACAGCAAGGTCTACAATAGAAGACCTAGAAATGAAAAATGGTTACTGTCAGTCTGACCTACAGTCGAAAATGAATGAAGTTGTTGACAAGAACATATCATTAACTGAAGAAGTCCTTTCTCTAAAGAAGGACATTGTAATAAAATGTGAGACTATAACCTTGCTGGAGCAAGAAAAATTCTCTCTCTCTGGAAAACTAAAACAAATGGAAGAGTTTATAGAACAAAGAAATGACTCTGTATCAAAACTGCAGCAAGAAATTAGAAATCTCGAACAAGAGTCCTTACATTTGGATGAGAAGGTCCGAATTTTAGAAGATGACAAGTCCCTTTTGCAAGAAGAGCTTGAAAATTTACAAGAACATTACGATGAGGTAAAAAATGAGAAGGAATATCTTGAGACGGAGTTACTTAAAAATTCTAAAAGGACTGACCAGCTGACAGATGATTTAAAGGTTCTAGAAATGCAAAATAAATCCCTTTTAACTCGCATAGACACTTTCATTTCTGATAAATGCAGTCTGATTCAAGAAAAGGAGCAGCAGCAATTAAAACTGATAAGAGAGTTTGAAGATAAACTTAGGTCTTCTCAGATAGGGAGTGTTGGAAGTAAAAACCAAACAAGGGAACTGCAGGATTTGCTTAAGGAAAAACAAATTGAAATTAGTCAGTTACAGAAGGATTCAATTAGATATCAAGAGATTATTCTTGATTTGCAGAAAACGGTAAAAGTGTCCACATCAAGCCATGAGAAACTTGAGAAAGAGCTTAACTGCTTTAAAGAAAGATGTGCAAAATCAGATAATGATTCTAATATCCTGAAGATGAAACTGCAAGAATCTGGGCAGCAGATAAATAAACTGACTGATGAGGTAGAAAATTTTAGGGAAGAACTCCAAAAGCAGAAAAATGAAACAAACATTCAAATCAGAAAAAAAGAAGAAGCAGCGCAGTTGATTTTCAAACAGCAAAAATCTCAGCATGAGGAAACAGTAGCTGCCTTACAAGAAAGGCTTCATATTGCAGAAGAGGAACGTGAGAAGGCCATGATAAGGGTACATACATTGCAAGAAGATGTGACTGCCAAAGATGTACAGCATAAAAAACTGAAAGAAGAAATTAATAATAATCTGGCAAGACTTGCTGCTTTTGCAAAAAGCATGTCTTCTCTTCAAGATGACAGAGACAGAGTTATTGAGGAAGCTAAGAAATGGGAAGTAAAATTTAGAGATGCTATTCAAGAAAAAGAAAATCAGCTTGATAACAAAAACCAGTATATTTTTAATCTTAAGAATCTGATTTCTGGGAAAGATGTACAGATTCAAGACCTTCAGATAAAAGTTACTGGTTTAGAAGAAAGTGTGTTTGAAATTCAGTCAAAATTCAAGAATATGGAATTGCAACAGAGAGATGAAATAATAAACACAAAAGAAGAAAGTAAACAACTTTCAGATAGACTGAAATGGCAGGAGAAATCTTTTGCAGACCAGGAGGATACCATACAGGAATTGCTGAAGGAGAAAAAGTCACTTGCCCTTGAACTGGCCAATGCTAAGTTATCTTTAAAGCAGATGGGTGTATTAGAACAGAAATTGGCTGAAAAAGAAGGAGAAATCCAACGCATTTTGTCAAACAATGTTGAACTTTCTGCTAATGTGCAAAATCAAGTTGCTATTACTCAAAAACTGAAGACAATATTGAACAACAAAGACACTGAAATTACTCTTTTGATGTCTTTAAAAGACGGAGAAATTTCAGAGTACTTGGCACAAGTTCAGAATCAACACAAAAATCAGATAAATGAGATTGAAAATCAGATGAAACATTTACACATGGAGAAAGTGCAATCAGGTAAAGCTCTGGAGGAGCTCAAGACCAATTTAGAGAATTTGCAAAAGAAGCTAGATAAAGCATTGAAAGACAGAAATCAAATGACTGCAGAAATTGTTGCTGTTAAGAAGTCTATGGCTTCACTTCAGAATGACCGGGATCGTGTTATGTGTCAGTATAAAGATTTAGAACAGTCATATCATCACAGTATAAGTAATAAGGACAGCTCTATTCAGGAGATAGAAATTGAATGCTGTAAGGTAAAGCAAGAGATTAGGAGCCTTCACAACCAAATGGACGATCTTAATTCTGAAAATGCTATGCTAAAAGCACAATTAATAAGGTATAGGGAGGATCTGAATCAGGTCCTATCTTTGAAGGATCATCAGCTGAAAGAATTACTTAAGCAGCAGCTTGACCGAATTAAGAATCTGGAGCATGAGAAATATGAGCTTGAAAAGCAGATTAAGGAAAAAGATGGGATAAGTGCTCAGCAAACTGAAAATATCAAATTTGTAGAAGTAGAAAATGTAAAGTTAATTGCACAGATTAAGGACCTTGAAGCTGTTATTGCAGCCATGAATAAACAAAATTTAGAAATTAACAATGCAAAAATTACATTTGATCACAAGCAAAATCTGCAGGTAAGGGGGCTGGAAGAACAGAAGGCCCAAACAGAGGAACTACAGCATATGGTAAAAAGCAAAGTCAAAGAAACAGAACTGAAAGTTAAGGATGATCAGCTTACCTTTAAACACAGTCTTGGCGTTTTGAAGAATGAAACAGAAAGTGTAGAAGAAAGACTAACTTGGATGTCTCACAGTCTTAGATTAACTGAGCAGAAGCTTTTGGAGATGCAGAATGTAAATAAAGAAATTGCATCTCAGAATGAATCTTTTGGAAAAGCAATGGCTGCTTTACAGGATGACCGAGATAAACTTATAGAAGATTTCAAGGTGTTGCAGGCCAGATATGCATCTGAATTAAAAGATGAAAGAGCACGATTATTCCATCTTGAAATGGAACTTAGCAGTGCTCGATCAGAAACCAACAGCTTGCTGAATGAAAAATCTGTTCTCAAGCAGGCAATTTCTGCTTTGAAAGGCAGTAGTGCTCAGAGTCATTTGATTAACCAAGTTGAGAATCTTCTAAAGACCTTGTCTGAAAAAGATCTTGAGATCAGTCAACTCTTAACAGAGTGCAACAGCTACAGGAGACAAATTACTTCATTTTCAAGAGCTATGGCAAGTCTGCAGGATGACAGAGACAGGCTGTTGCAGGAACTTGGAAATAAAAAAACACATCACAATGTAAAGCAAGAGTCTTTTGCTTCTTGTTCTGGTGCTAATGATAGAGCTGTTGCAGTTACTAAGCTACAGTATGAAGAAACACTGGTAAGCATTTATTTAAAAAATGAAAAAAAGTTGAATGCAGTTCAAGTAGTAGTGATGGTGTATGGCAGAATTTGTGATGCAAAGTTTTACCATAAGAACAAGTTTGTTGTGAAGTTCACTGCACTTCATATTTGACAAAAGTATGTCCAAATTTTGATAATGGCTGTGTAATATCTGTAGTTGTTTGACTAGGTTAGGAGTTTTAAATGTTTTGCTGTGTTTTCCATAGCAAGTGTAAATAACACTCCCTTGTAGATGGATATAACCTGCTTACCATATACACCTGTGCTTTACTTTTGCATTTAACTTTGTTCATAAGAACAGACCCTTGACATTTTTTTGAAGCTGAAAATGTCTTTTGTGACATCATGGAGTACTAGACCCACAATGTCTCATTACATAAGTTGCTTCTTAAGATGCCGTAATTACATGCTAGTTGCAGCGAAAAGAGACTTTTATATCCCGGTTGACAAGTTATCAGCTGTGCCTCCCAGGAAGAGTGACATACATTGAAAATTAAGATATATGATTAGTTAGTGAAATTGTAATGTAAGTAGATTCTCTTCTAGGGTTGCCACCTTTTCATCTGTCCAAAGTGGGGCATTTTTGGTACAAACTTCAGATTTTGCAGGGCAGAACATACCCACGGACAGTACCAAGGACAGAACTTCACTTGTTTGCCTAAATAAAAGCTTATTCTTGTAACATTTTAGTTGCTTATTCTGTTTCTTATAACATTTAGGTGTTTCAGATGCAGAATAACTGTTTTATGCAACTATTACATAAAATATAGGAAATAATTTTGTCCTAAAATCTCAGGACATTTGCCATTATTTCAATTTTTTGCAGGACACAACTGCCCAAAGAGGGACTGTCCC
Organism: Protopterus annectens; assembly: GCF_019279795.1. NCBI lineage: Eukaryota > Metazoa > Chordata > Ceratodontiformes > Protopteridae > Protopterus > Protopterus annectens. The sequence goes on from NC_056743.1 coordinate 181,114,192, forward strand.
TCGCAAAGTGGGATAGGTGGTGACCCTGTTCTCTTCTGAAGCAGTACATAGTTTATGATTGCCTGGAATCTTTTGCTGGTTTCTGGAAATCATTATCAATACCTACCATGACATCATTTTGTGGGTGTGGTCAAATTAAAAATGAGTTGATATTTTAGCTTACAGCATCAAAACACTTGCAACTTCAGTATGTAGTATAACAATCAGTGAAGTTATTTGTGAAACAGACACATGGGAAGTACAACAATGCATTTTAAACATGCATGGGAAATTACTTTGAGTTATTAATTCAAACATACAGATTAATTTGGCTATATACTTGTATTTCTTAAGTTTGAGGATAAACTTTTATAGTCATTCTTAATTAAAAGTTCATCAGGTTTAAATCCAAGTCTTTCTAAGCAGAGAACTTTTGTAGCCAGTGGTTAAATTACAACTGTTTAGGAGATGGAACTATAATTAATAAACTTGCAGGATGTAAAATGACCACCCTAAAGAGTTAGATCTCTGACAACATTTGGTGGACTACTTTATACCAGACAGATATTCATCATTAGATCACTGTTGCCATAACCTAAGCTCTATGGGTTATATCCTGCCATGGATATGACAACTGGCCAGCATTGAAAGCTTTAGGGCACCTTCAATGCTCTGCAACCATTGAAAGGCTTTTGAGAAAAAATGTATAAAATCAGTGGTTAGGGCTCCAATCCTATAGAGCTTTCTTACTGTTGGTGTGCTCTCTCTGCAGACTTCAGGTGATCTGCAGTCAGCTAGCACTTCACCTCTGCTGGGCAGATAAGTACCCTTTAGGGACAATCGCCCACTTTTACCAAAATTTCTGAGGAAAAGTTTACTTTTTCTGTAGAAAGGTTTATATCAGGGAGTGTCCAACAGGTGTCCGTAGGGCTGCAATCCAGCCCACCAAAGTGTTTTATTTGGCCACCAGTATGTCCTGCAACAAGCTATTCAGAATGGACATACACATGTCGGACATGGTAATGTGGCCCCCCAAAACCTGCCAAGTACAATAAGTGGCCTCTGAGCCAAAAAGGTTTGACAGCTCTGGTTTATAGTTAAGCCATTAGTTGTGTTTTTAGTGGTTGTCACTAAAATGTATTTAAAAAATATTTTATAAAGTATACCTTTTTGCTTTAAAATCCATTTTTTGTAAAATGTTAGAATATTTTTGTGGTAAATTAGGGCTTGTCCTTGAAGTTTCAGAGATTGTCACTTAAATTCTTAACTCAGAACTGTATAGTTCTTATCAGGTGGTTCACCAACTGCTCAAAGCTCTTCTCCCTGATCATCTGTACTTTTCTTAGCTAGAACATGAAATAGGCTTCTGGCTTTTCAGATATTCCCTTCCTGACTGCAAGAAGAAAGTGTTACATGAGTCTTTGATAGTAAAGCTCAATTTCTCACTGCCTTAGCTTCTGATGAGTGATTACTGTTGCCAAATCAGTTATCACAGACCAGTCATCTACTTTTATCAATCTCACTGAATAGCTGCTAAGGACTGGGAGTTATGCACATCCTGTGTAGATATTAGGTTGTTCTCTTCAGGCAAAGGAGAACCAGTCTTGTCAGTCTCAGGAGTGGACAATGCTTTACTGCAAAAACAAATCTGATGTAAAGTGCCTGGTTCCTGAAGGAGGATTCCCATTTTTGGGTCAGCTTTTTCCGTGCTGTCTCCTAGGAAAGGAAAACAAAAAGTTAGGCATATGTCTTTTCCTGTTTCACTTGCAATGGATAGGGAAAATTGGCTGACTTTACTAAGCCTTTTGTTCTTTAAATTCTGATTCCTATGTTTTAAAAGAAAAAGATTTTCTTCTCTTTCTAATACTGATTTCCAGTCAGAAGGGTAGGAATTTGACCGGGATTGTATTGCTGTTATGCCTTTTCCACAGGAAGGGGAATCTGATTTTGAATGCATTTTTTCTTCAGAGCTCGCCCTGGAAAAAAAGTGATCTTTTTTTCTGAAACTACAGCCAGAATAAAATAATTATTTCAGTGTGAATATAGTGAAATTCCAGTATCCCAGTAAAATATTATGACATATTACTGCTGGATTTTTCTCAGCCTGCAGCTGTTCCTCTTGTTTTAGCAGCATTAAAGGGTGTTTTCTTAAACAGACTGCAGTATGCCTTACAGTCAAACTCCTACCCCTAAAAAGTTTGATAGATTATATAAGGTCTCCCAGACCAACAAATATGCACTTTCAAATCCCATATCAGACCCTGCAGTTATCTATTTTGCACAACTTTCTTTTGCCAAGCATCTTGTGAATGTTAACCGTTTCCCTTTTGACAAAGATGGGAACGTTTTTGGTCAATTTGGGAAGAAAATGTATTCTTCCATTTGAATTCTGAATGGTCAGGCTCGTATGTCAAAATTTCTGCTCACTTTTGGAAGTTTGAGAAAGTTAACTTCTGTCCTCCCTTTTTCGGAGATTAAAGCATTGCTGAATTCTTTAATAGTTTCTGTTTCTCAGGTAACCATTCTTTGAAGCTTTCTTATTCTGATTCTGATTATATGATTCTGCTGGTACGGTATCCACACCAGCTGCTGCTGGATCAGTATTGAGAAAATTTGCTTGGTCATGTTCACAAACTTTAGCAGAGGAAGTCAAAGCTTATATCTTAAATTCACCTCTAGGTAGAGAGGTACTATTTGGCCTCTCTTCTGCTGAGGTACTTAAATGATTTGATGAAAGGGAAATTAATTTAGGAGGTCATACACATTTTTCAGTCCTCCTTCCCCAGGTTTACCGGGACATTTCCTTCAAATTAGGATCCTTTTATGAGAACAGAATAAACAGTCTCAGCAAGTTACAGGCAAGCAGAATTTCAAAACGTACTAACAAGGAGGTCTGAAGATTAGAGCCAAAGCAAAACATCAGATTACAACATACCCTTTCAGGTGTCTTCCCCCTTCCCACCCTGGCAGTACTTTGACATTTTCACAAAATCTGGCTCATTTTTCTCAATGGCATCAGATAGCCTCATTCAAGTGGATTCTGAGAATCATTCAGCAAAGATAGTTTGCAGTGGGAATACCTTTCTCCTTTTCATGTAATCTTTTCAGATAATTCCTTCTTATCCCTCAAATCAAATGTCTGTTTTCTTTAGTTCTGGAGGAGATTCTATCTCTAGGAGTCCTATAACCAGTTTGCCCAAGAAAAGGATGTTTAAGAATCTTTGTAGTGCCAAAGAACGAAGAAATTTGGAGATCACTTTTGACCTTAGCTTTCATTTCTAAACCTTCACATAATTCTAAAGTTCAGGACGCTTCCCTTCCATCCCCATTACCCTTCATTAAAACCTCTTGGTTAATTTAAAAGATGCTCATCACATCCCACTTCTCAAAGACTTCAGACTTTTTTTTTAAGATTTTCTCTGTCTGGCTTACACTTCACTTTCCTATTGTAGCTTTTGGGCTGTCTACAGCTGAATTTGCAAAGTGTTTTGACGCCAGTAATAGTTTATTGCAGGCTGCAAGGCATTCAGATTTTTCCGTATTTAGATGACTGTCATATATTTGCAGACTTTTTGTCAAAATGTCAGGAATCTCTGATCTGGATAAATAACCTCCTACTTGGGCTGGGGATCCTGATGAATTCACAGCAATCTTCTCTCACTGGATAGTAGTTCTCAAATGCCTTCTAGATGCTGTCTTATGAGGGCTCTTTTTCATCACAAATTGCACATTTATAAGCATCCGTTTCTGATTTTCTCCAACCAGTATCTGACAGCCAGTGAATCAGTCCAAAAAGTAACACTCAAGGCTGGAAACTAGGAAAGTACCGCCAAAACAAATCTTTATTCACCACAAGTAAGCACTTTCGTCACCAAACATCTTCAGACAAAGTAAACCATACAACATTAAACTTAGTCTGTTAGAGAAGTTTTTTTTCTTTTTAGGGCTGTGTCTGTTTAAAACATTTAATTTATTGCAATGTGTTTTTTTAAATTGACTAATTGATTCAATTTTGGTGGGTATATAAGTTTAATGTTGTATGGTTCACTTTGTCTGAAGAAGTCTGGTGATACTCACCAGATGAAAGTGCTTACTTGTGGTGAATAAAGATTTGTTTTGGTGCTACTTACCTGGTTTCCAGCCTTGAATGTTGCTTTTTGGACTGGTTGGTTCGTCGTATTATTTGTTTTTCCTCCAGCCAGTGAATGTCTTAGGATTATGAATTTCATGGCCTCTACAATTCTCTTGGTTCCTTTTGCCAAACTTCACATGGGAAAGATTCATTGTTTCCTTAAAGTTGTTTCGATCTAACAGCACCACCACCACCTGTCTTTTCAGATCCCAGTGTGTGTGGATTGTCAAAAGGAAGTTATTTTGGTGGGTGGACCAGTTATCTCTCAACGCAGGTCTCCCCTTCTTCCTTCTAGCTCCTCCTCATTTTGTAATCGCAGATGCTTCAGACTTTAATTGGGTGTGGGTTGTTTCCAGTAGAGCAACAGTTTTCAGTCCATGGCACAAACAGAACAGACTGAAATAAGTGTATAAAAAATGATGGCAGTAATAAATGGTCTCTAATCTCTAAACCATTTTTGGACTCCCAAGATCTCTACAGGCAATCACATGCAACAGCTCAGTGATGTTACATAAGCAGATGGGGAACCAGAATGTTTGCAGACTAGCAGTGATAGCCTGGAGACTAACAACTCATCACAACCTTTCCCTTCAGACATATACAGCATTCTGCTAGAGCAGAGCTTTATTGCAGACAAGATGAACAAGGCCAGAACAGTCCATTACAAATGGAAACTGAAGCTGGAGGTTTTTCAGAAATTGATCCAGCTGTGGTGAGCTCATCAAGCAGATCCATTTGCCTTCATTCATAGCAGACTGTTAAAGAAATTCTGCTCCATGATTCTGTACAAGGAGACATGGAAGACAGATGCCTTCTTATTCCCATGGATGGCAGTGTTCCTGTATACCTTTCCAGTGATAACCGCGATAGTTGTAAACATTCAGTAGGACTTCCCAAATATAGGTGTGATGACTCACTTTTGACCCAGGCAACAGTGGTTCTCCCTTCTTTTACCACAGGATTCCTCATAGAATGGACTCAGTCATGCAAGACAGGGATTGTTTGATGCACCTCAACCTTCAACTTCTTCGGTTGACTGACTGAATGATAGTGTTTTAATATCTTTTAAGCATCTATTTTCTGAAGACCTGCATCAGGTATTAAATGAGGCTTAGAAGCCTACTACTACAAAATAATTTATGGGTTATTTAAATATATGTTCTGCTTGGTGCCAAACTAAGAGCCAGGAGCCTTTTCAGACCCAGATGTCACTTGTTCTGCAATATTTGTGTGAGGTATTATCCTGGCCTTTCTGAAGTCAAGATTCACCTCTCTGCCATCTCTGCTTACCTTGCCATAGATCCCCCTTTCTATCCAGTATCAAGTCAAACAGTTTTTGAAAGGATTCTGCATGTTTATCCACTTAGAAAACATGCAACTCCTCCTTGGGATCCCAGTTTTTTTTCCTATATAAACTCATACAATTTTTCCTTTTGAACTAGCACATCAGGTTGAATAGAAGTTTTTAACTTGGAAAATGGTGTTACTCATTGCTCTGACCTCTGCAAAAAGAGTATCTGAGTTGCAAGTTATGGTGAACCAACCTTTATCTAATTTTTTATAAGGATGGGATGTCTTTAGGAGTAAATAAAGGATTTGTTCTCAAAGTGGTTTCAGAGTTTACTTTGAGTCAAGTTATCTTTCTCTGTCTTTTTTTTCTAGATCCACAAAATAAGGAAGGAAGGAAATTGCATATTCTCGATGTCCACAAACAACTCGGATAATATATTAATGGACTAAAACTTTTATGAGTTTGGATCAACTGTTTATTTCTTTTAAAGATAATGAAAAGGGACAGTGAGTGTCAAAGCAGACAATTTCCAAATGTGTCCCTCATGTTATAGTTTTCTGTTCTCACCATGCCATGTCATTTTCAAGCAGGGTCACGGCCCATTCTACCAGAGCTTTGGCTTCTTCTGCAGTCCTTTGGAAAGGGACAGACTGTAGAAATATTTTACAGGCAGCAGTTTGGTCTTCTTTCCATACTTTTTCAGAACATTACAAAATAGATTCTTTTTCAGGTCCAGTACAAGTTTTGTTAGGACTATACTCGAGATGCTCTTGGACTCTTTTTCCTCCCTTTGTTTTTGAGCTCTGTTAATCTACACTTGTAACTTAGGCTGCTACAACAGTGATCTAATGATGAACAAATTGTAGCTCTGTAAGTTAATTTAGCATAATAGCAGATGTTCGAGTAGATCTGTGTTGCAGTGGGGGCACCCTCCTTCCACCCCACCCATTTTTTTGTGTTACATTTTTGCCAGATATAGATGTTTTTATTTGTTTTTTTCCTAGCATGTACCTAAAATACAGGGCTCTAGCCACTGTTACTCTGGAGCAAGAAAGCTCTAAGGGTTTAGCACCCTAACCACTGCCTTAATATGGCTTTCCTCAAGCTCTTCAGTGGTTAGGGTACAAGGAATGTGCGTTAATTCTTTGTGTATAGTGGCCACTTGTCATATTCTTAGCAGGATATAGCCCATGTAGCTTAGGCTACTGCAACAGTGATCTCTTCGAGCAGCTGCTGTTTTAACATGTTAACTTACACAACTGTACTTTCCTGAACCTATTTATCAAATGTTTGCAGTAGATAGTACTGGTCTGGCACATGTTTTTCAGCACATCTTTATGTTGTTATCCTTTTATTTTGGGTGATTTGTGTCTTTTTGCGGATATTTTTTTTGCTAGTAGCTGTGTGGAAAATGCTACTTGAGGAACTGACCAAACGAAGAAAGAAACACATTTTTGATTTTAATTTATTATTTTACGGTGGTGCAGCGGTAGCGTTGTTGCCTCACAGCAAGAGGTTCTCCCGTTCGATTCTCGGCTGGCGAGCCTTCTGTGCGGAGTCTGCATGTCCTCCCCGCGATCAAGTGGCGTTCGAAAGACTTGCGTAGAATGGGCATGTCTTTGTTGAAGGTTGGGCGTCGAGCTGGCACCACGACACCCATAATAAATCTTCTGCCAGTCATTAGCGGACCAGAGTTCTGCTGTGACGACCCGTAACCAAGAAAAGCCGAAAGAAGAAAAACAATTTTATCTTCTTTTTAGTCTCTCTGAAAATTAGGTCTTTTATTGCCTTCAAAGAGCAACCGATGTGGTCTTCGTAGAACCACTGTAGATTCATAGAAATTTACTAGGCTACAAATCTGTGAGGTTCTTAAGAAGCCTAGTCATGCATCCTCATGGTAGTTATTAGCCCTTGTATCTTTCAGTGGGAAAATCATGTATATGTTGAGGTAATTGCATATTTCTTATATCCGTGATGGCCGTTGGTTCTAAACTGTGGGTGAATTTTTGCTTTTTTATCCATTCATCCAGATTACATTTGCATATAGTAAAAGTGGTGCTCTGCTTTGTATGGAGTGGAAAATTGCTCCATAGAAGTAGCATTGTCTGTTATACAGTACCTTGTCCCTCCATTATGTTTTGTTAATTTTGCAAGAGAGACTGAGGTCCATTGAGAGAGTGTTTCATACCTTAAGACTTGTTAATTTGTAATATGTATGACAAAATAGGGTCTGTTCAAGCTCTATATGCAAGACAGAGGTTGTCTGTCATTAGCTAATATGATTTTGAGAAGAGAGACAATGCTTTGATACTGTCTGGATAGTTTTTATGATTTAGTCCCTGGATTTTTTTTTCAGATAAATATGTAAATATATTCTAAAATGTTTAAAAAAAAATACTAGACAAAATATTGCTGTTCAGCCATGATTTAACTCTTAGTGAATATTACAACAGTTGTGGTCATTCCAGCTGTGGCAAGTGTTTGGACAGCTGCATACCAAAAGGGGCATTATACTCGTTGATTGGACTAGTAAGTGCAGCATAGAGTGGTAAAGTTGCATGTCTAATGCAAGCTGTGTGATAACAATGGATTTCCTGATAATACTAGATACATGGTGATGAAAGGACAGTTCCTTGTTGACATAGGTTCCAAGATCTCTAACTGTGGGATCAATTTTCAGTGGGGGGGGGGGGGTGTAAGTGTGAGAGTTACAAGGGAAGTTATACTTGTAAAGATAGTTATACATTTCTTGTCGTTTAGTTTGTCTGATTTTGACACTCAACTATTTATGTGGGACAAGCCCCTGTTTTGTAGGATTCTGGTGCTGTTTATGTTGGCACTAAGTTTGCAGTCTTCTGCAAACTTGGCCAGCCACAAACCCCTTAACATTAGATTTGACAAGTACTGAACCCTGGGACACTTCACTAGTGACAGGTCTTTTGGAGGAGATAGAGCCACCCACCCTTACTCCCTGGGTTCTATTTGTGAGACAGTTTGCTGTTCAGTGAGTTATATAGGTATTTACATTTAGCTGGGAGAGTTCATTGATGATGCACACATGCAGGATGATGATAAATGCCTTTGCAAGGTCCAGACATGCAGTGTGCAATGAGTCACTGAAGCAGTGGATAAGGGTGAATCATTGCTTTCAGCAGTGAAACAATGGATGAGGGTAAATCCAGTGCAGTGTGCACTGATTTACCCTCATCCTTCGCTTCAGTGACTTTTTCAAAGACGACGATCAGATTAAATAGGCAGAACCTGCCCTTGACTAATTAAAACTGGGTTGGGTAAAGAGTCTGTAGGTTACTTGTATCAATGTTTGTTTAAGACTGATCAGGCTTTTATGGGTCTATAAACACCTCGGTTCATAGACACCCTACCTTTTTGCAAGGGAATGACTGAATCTGTCCTTCATTCATTAGTCAAAAAGCCTGTTTTGAAGCTAATATTGAATAGCGTCTATAAGGGGGTTCACAAGTCATGTTTCAAGCCAACTAACAGGCTACCTGGTATGTTATCCTGCACCCACAGATGAAGTGTTCGTTCAGGTAGTGCCTTCAGAACTTGTTCTTTGTAGATGGGGGTATTAAACTTCATATGGTATGGTGGTGGTGTGTGTTTATCACAGCAGACTATTAATGTAGTGATGCAGTGTGTTGTGTATAAACAGAAAGATTGTGTACTTAGATCTTTACCAAAATGCAATATCTACAGGTTCTTTGGAAAGTCATGCTGTCATCTTTCAGTCCTTTTGTTTCTGCTTGGACCAGAGAAGTTTTAAAGCCATGTGGCTAGGAGGATGCATTTTCTTGTACAGCAGTGTGGGGCAGTTTTGCAGATAATTTCGGTAGCTAACATAATTTACTCTAGTAAGCCGCGGTGGTGCAGCGGTAGCGTTGTTACCTCACAGGAAAAGGATGTTCATCGTATTTCACTGCTGCAGTCATTACACTTGGGTTATCCTGCCGTCAGGCGGTCCCGCAGTCGGCCAGAGTTCCAAATTATTGGTCCGGCGTCGGTTGCTGTCGCTTCTTCCCTGATATCAGTGTGTCAGGGGTATATAAGATGCAGCCGACGCCATTTTCTTCAGTCTTTCTTGCCACGCAGTGCCCAAAGCAAAAGCAGTTCGCAAGTGCCGGTTGGCCGACTCCTGAGATTTTCATTTCGAATCCAGAACCGAAGTCTTCTATAAAGCTAAGTACCCCGTTAGGAAAACTTTTTCTTGCCTCAGACCGATGTCAGTAAAAGTTTATAGTTGTATTTCTTGTGGGAAGCAAATACCTCATAAGGATTTTCATTCTTACTGTATCCCGTGCCTAGGCCCAGACCACGACATCACTAGTTGTCGGTTTTGTGCTAGATTTAACAAGCACACTATTAAACGTTGGTTTGATTTTGCCCGACATTATTTTGGCAGAAAATTCAATTATACCATGCTGTCAAAACAACCGACGACTGGGATACACAAAAAGCGCAAAGACAAGGACAGGCATCCGAGGCCCAAAACTGACGACAAATCCACTTCTAGGCCAGTCGCCGGTTTTCAGCGAGGCGTCTTTGCAGCCCCTGACGACCGCTTCTTTAGAACCATAGGCCGCATCCGACTCCCACGCGGAGATGGCTGAGCCTCTGGATACTCAAGATTTAGGGCTAACCGAAACTAACCCTTCAGAGAGATCTGGAGCTGCAGAGCAGCCCACGGCTTCAGAGGGTGTTTTCAGACCTACTCAGCTTACCATCAAATCTTCTGCCAAGTCTAAAACCCCTGTAAAGACAAAGAAGCAAGTGCAGCACTCTCCAGGACAGGCCTCCATGCCTAAGAAATAGATGCTCAAAATGGCCGAAGACTTAATTACTCTGATCAGGAGTTCCCATCCCCCTCCTGATAAAAGGCCTAGACAGGATGCAGACTATGAATCCTCTGACAAGGTTTCCATTTCTTCGGATTCCTCTTCAGATCAGGGATACTCTTTAACCCACTATGAGGATTCTGATGCTGAGGAATCAGTTCCTTCTGCCTCTCCTCCAGAGGACTACTCTTTTGGGGAAACTTTACATACCATGAGGGAGCATTTCCATTAGGAGGGCCAGGATTACTCAGAATCCAAGAAAAGGCTCAGAGATGTCCTTTTATTGCCTCAGCACAGACCCCTTGCTATCCCACCAGTGTTAGACATTGTGGATGATGTGTACTCTGAATCCAGTTTAAATCCTGATTCTTTGCCTCCTGCTCCAGTTAAACCAGACAGATACTACAGAGTCCCTGACTCCCTCAAATTTCTTTACAAAAGCCCTGTTGCTGACCCTGAAACTATTTCCCAGGGTCCCAAAGGGGTAAAGGCCTCTACAGCTAAAAATTCAGTTCCCTCAGACAGGGATTCTAGAGCATTAGACAGATGGGGAAAATAGTATACACATCTGCAACTTTAGCCATGAGGGCCTTAAATTACCAGTTTCACATGCTTAAATATCAGCAATATTTAATGTCTCAATTAAAACAAAAAAATGCTACCAAATTCAGAACATCCTGACTATAAGGAAATGCAGGATTTATTGCATGCAGCTGAACAAGTGGGAAAACATACTTTGCAATGTGGTTTTGATTCATTAGAGGCCTCTTGTAGAGCAGCAGTTACAGGGTCTGTGATTCGAAGGCATGCTTGGTTAAAAGAACAAGGTTTACCTGATCATGTTAAAGCAAAATTATTGGATGCACCTTTGCAGCAGGATGTTTTATTTGGAGTTAAGGCAGAAGAGGTATTAAAGAAAATGGAGCATAAGGCAAAATCTATGCAAACAGTGAAGGATTTCTTACAGGTTCAGCCTCCTCGATTTAGCAGAAATTGGTCTACTAAAAATTGGTCCTTTCCAGTTACAGACAGACCTCAAAGGAGCAGATACAGACGCCCATGAGGCAGAGGTCAGCCCCAAGGTTCTTACAGACCTCGACAATGGGGTGCTTCAAACCAAAAAGGAGGGGAAGACAGGCCACAGCCTTATAGGAAACAGTCCCAATGACTTCCTCCTTCAGCTGCCAAGCACTTTCCTCTTGGCGGCCCCCTTGGGGGGGAAACTTAACGCTTTTTTCTCACAATTGGCATGTGATCACCCAAGACAAATGGGTTCTGAATATTGTATCTCAAGGTTACAGGTTCCACTTTCACACTTTACCAAGGCTAAAAGGAATGCCAAACCTGCCACCAAATCAATGGGCAGAGGCTCAAAAACAAATTACAGCCCTCATGGCAATGAGAGCTATTCAAAAGGTACCACCACAGGAACAAAGACAAGGATTTTACTCAAGACTCTTTCTGGTCCCCAGAAAGGACAAAGCCTGGAGGCCCATTCTGGATCTTTCTTCACTAAATACTTACCTGGATGTTCCAAAATTCAAAATGTTGATACTACAGCAGCTTCTTCCCATGCTGGGCAAGAAAGCTTGGCTCGTAACTTTGGACCTCAAGGAGACATACCTGCATGTCCCTATCAGACAGAATTGCAGAAGATACCTCAGATTCTTTGCAGGTTCAATGCATTACCAATTCTCTGCACTGCCCTTTGGCTTATCTACTGCGCCCAGGGTCTTCACAAAATGCCTGGCACCAGTAATTGCGTTTTGCAGACAAAAGGGGATTCAAATATACCCATACTTGGACGACTGCCTTATTAAAGCAGAAAGCAAGGACATTCTTTTAAAACATCTGGCATTTGTAAAAAGCTTGCTAATTTGCCTAGGGTACACAGTAAACGAAAAGAAGTCAAAACTAGTGCCCTCACAAGAGATAATATTCCTGGGTGCCAGCTTAAATACAACGGCCCAGATGGCTTAGCTCACGCCAGACAAGCAAGGACAACTGACTCAATACTTTCAATTGATGGCAACAAAAACCCAACTCCCTGCAAGAAAAATTCTGCAGGCCTTGGGGTTCATGGCATCTTGCATGCTACTAATATCATATGCCAAACTGCATATGAGGAAATTACAATGGTACCTAAAGAATGTTTGGTCTCAACACTGTCACAGTTTGGAAACAGTAATACCACTAATTCCCTGCCTACAACAGGAGTTCCGGTGGTGGGCACAGGCATGTCATCTAAACAAGGGACAACCTTTCACTCAGCCCTCAGCCAGTCAGACACTGACAACAGATGCTTCGGATTACGCCTGGGGAGCACACATGGCAGGAAAATGTATTTAGGGCAAGTGGACTGCAGAGCAAAGGCATCTTCACATCAATCAAAAAGAGATGCTAGCTGTACATAATGCCCTAACAGCTTTCAAGGACCTTTTACATCCAGGACAACTACTACTAAAGACAGACAACACTACAGTTATGTGGTACATAAACAAGCAAGGAGGCACTCATTCATACCCCCTCTGCAGGCAAGCCAAGACCTTGTGGAATACCTTTCAAGTTCATCTGCAAGCACAATTCCTGCCAGGAGAGAAAAATACTCTGGCAGACGACTTAAGCAGAAACATCATAGACCCACACGAGTGGAAATTAAATCCACAAATATTCAGCATGATAACACAAAAATGGTGGAGCCCAGACATAGATCTGTTTGCCTCCCCACTGAATTGCCAGCTACAGAAATTCTGCACAAGGACCTACCACACACAAGCATGGAAAGTGGATGCTCTCTCATTCAGCTAGAAAAACCTACAAGTATATGCTTTCCCACCTCTGCCTCTCCTTTCAGAGGTACTCCTAAAATCCAGACAAGAAAAGCCAAAAATGATCCTGATTGCTCCAGACTGGCCACACCAGCACTGGTACCCAGTCGTAAAGAACTTAGCTCAGGGCCCACCATGGATTTTACCTCAAGTTCCACACCTTCTAACTCAGCAAAACAATCAGATATTTCACAGCCAGCTCAAAAGATTAAACCTGGCTGCTTGGCAGATTACTTAATAAAGCAGACTACACCTCTCACTCAAGCTGTGATGGATGTCATTTTGGAGGCCAGGAGGCCTAGCACCAGAAAATCCTACTCAGAAAAATGGAAGAGATTCTGTGCCTGGAACCAGGCTCAAGGCCTTGGCCCTCTTGTCCCCAGCATTCCTCAGATACTACAATATTTGACTGAGATGCTGGACAAAGGCCTATCTTTTTCATCCATCAAAATCCACGCCTCTGCCATCTCTGCACATTACAACACAGATCCACCAATTTTCTCGCATCCTTTCCTTAAACAGTACCTCAGAGGGGCTAAAAACATAAGACCGCCCCTTAGAGCTCCAACTTGGGACCTCAACTTTGTCTTGGAGAAATTAACTTTACCTCCTTTTGAACCAGCAAATTCAGCAGAATTAAAATATGTCTCATGGAAAACTGCTCTGCTCTTGGCAATAACTTCAGCACGAAGAGTTTCAGAGTTACAGGCGCTAATGGCAGTGGAACCTTTCATCATTTTTCATCAAGACAGGGTGTCTTTAAGAACAAACCCTACTTTTATGCCAAAGGTGGTATCATGTGTGGCCCAAAACCAAACTATTTATTTGTCAACATTTTATACAAATCCCCAGAATAAACAGTAGAAACTTCTGCATACTTTGGACACACATAGACAGCTACGCTACTATTTGGATAAAACAAAAGCCTTCAGAAAAACTGAGCAATTGTTTGTAGCATATGCTGCAGGATCACAGGGGAAAGCTATTTCAAAACAGACTATTTCCAAATGGATAGGACACTGTATACGTTTCTGCTACACACAACATGGAAAAACTGTACCTAGCAACATCAGGTCTCATTCCACCAGAGCTGCAGCTACTTCAACTGCCTACCTCAGAGGAGTACCTACCAAGGATATTTTGAAAGCAGCAACTTGGAGTTCAGTGCATACCTTTACCAAGCATTACCACTTACCTCTTTACTGAAAATCCAGAGCTGGCTTCGCCACTGCAGTGCTGCAGGGCCTTATAGCTACACCCAATGCTTTTTAGCACCAGCTACCCAACCTCTGCTTTGGGATTCTACCCAAGTGTAATGACTGCAACAGTGAAACATGATGAACATAGTACAGATGTCCTTCAAGGATGCATCTGCAGTCATAACATATGGGTTGTCCTGCCTCAGGCAGCCCTTCGGTCGGCCGGATTCCAAAGTCTGGGTCTGGCCTCGGCTGATGTCGCACCTTCCCCGACGTCAGAGCGTCTGGGGTATAAAAGCATCAGCCGACGCCATTTTCCTCAGTCCTTCTTGCCGCGCGGTGCCCGAAGCAGAAGCGGTTCGCAAGTGCCGGTCGGTCAGATCCAGTGATTTCAGCTACCGAAAACTTCGAAAAAGCTAAGTACCCCGTTGGGGACTCTTTCTTGCCTCAGCCGATGTCAGATAAAGTAAATAATTGTTTAACTTGTGGGAAACAAATACCTCATAAGGATTTCCATTCCTACTGCCTTCCTTGCTTAGGCCCAGACCACAACGTATCGTCCTGTTCAGCCTGTGCTTCCTTCAACCGACGAACTCTTAGACGTCGGTCGGAGTTTGCAGAGGAATTCTTTGGGGCTAGTTTTGCATATAAAATGCCGTTGGAGACTCCGACATCACATTTGGTGAAAAAACGAAAGGACAAGGACCGACACTCGCGGCCCGCGGTTTCGGCTGAAACCACGGTAAGGCCTACCGCGAGTGTCTCGGTTTCGACCGAAACCGAGTCCTCGGAGATTCCTTCATCCGAATCCACTCAACCGACCACCGCAGCCCGGGAGGCCCCGGCTGAGTCGGCTACCGAGCTACCTACTGAAACCAGTGCCCAGGATATGTCCGACACCATACCTTTGGACATATCTACTCCTGCACATGGGGCAGCTGGGCCCCCTGCTTCCATGTCCATTAAGGCCTTTTCTAGGGCTAAAGCTGCTAAACTTTCTAAAGCTTTGCCTCCCAAGACTACATCCCAGAGGCCTACCTCTAGTTCTCAGATCCTCAGCCTTGCTGAAGACCTTATTTCTTTAATTAGAGGTTCACAACCTCACCCGGACAGGGCCTCTCACCCTCCACCTGACAAAAGACCCAGGACTGAGCCTTCTGACCCACACTCTTCAGATGAGTCTTTGGATGGTTCTGAGTTGTCAGACCACCAGGAGGAGGCTTATTCGCCCTATGAGGATTCTGATGCAGAAGAATCTATCCTTTCGGCCTCCCCTCCTGAAGAGTTTTCCTTTGGTGAGACTTTACACTCCATGAGAGAGCATTTTCAATGGCAAGGTCAGGATTTCTCTGATTCTAGAAAAAGATTAAGGACCTTTTTACATTTGCCTCAGCATAGGCCCTTAGCTATACCTCCTGTTTTGAATGTAATTGATGATGTGTACAATGATGTAAGTACAGCCCCTGATACTCGGCCCCTGCCAAACCTGATAGATACTACAGGGTCCCGGATTCTCATTTTCATCTGTATAAAGCCCATTCTGCAGACCCAGAAACTATTACTCTGGGCCCTAAGGGGGTTGCGGCTGCCACTGCCAAAAATCATCTACCTTCTGAAAGAGAGTCTAGAGCTTTAGAGAGATGGGGAAAGAAGGTATATACTTCTGCAACTCTTTCCGTCAGGGCACTAAATTGTCAATTTCATATGATACAGTACCAAGAGTATTTGTTAGATGAACTGAACAAGAAGCTTTCTTCTCCTGAGCCCCTTGACCGTAAATCCCTTCAGGATTTGGTACACAACTCACAGCAGGTTAGTAATCATTTCTTAAAATGTGGTTATGATGCATTGGAGGCTTCATTTAGGTCAGCTATGACTGGGGCAGTTATTCGTAGGCATGCCTGGCTGAAGGAACAATCTTTGCCAGACCATGTTAAAGCTAAACTCCTGGATGCTCCAATGGAGAAACAAAATTTATTTGGCTCCTCTGCTCAGGAGGTCATAAAGTATGAAGAAAAGGCAAAATCTGTGCAAACAGTTAAGGATTTCCTACAAGTACAACCACCGAGATTCAGCAGAAACTGGCCTACTAAGAATTGGTCCTTTCCAGACTCGGACAGAGCCCAGAGAGGCAGGAACAGACGCCCCAGAGGCAGAGGCCAATCTAGTTGCTCTTACAGAGGCCGCCAGTGGCAGCCTGCCAACCAGAGAGGTAGTGCAACAGCAGCAACAACTGCTACTACACCAGGACAGGCTCAATGACTTTACTCTGATTCCGCCCACCAGGGCTCAACTGGAAGCACCCTTGGGCGGAAAGCTTGCTTTATTCTCGGAAAATTGGCATTATATTACAAGGGACACATGGACACTGCAAATAATAGACAAAGGATACAGGTTCCACTTCCACACTTTGCCAAAAAGAAACAGAATGCCAAACCTACCACCAAATCAGAGGGCAGAGGCTTTAAAGCAGATCAACAATTTGCTTCAAATGAAATCTATAGAAAAGGTACCACATGGAGAGCAAGGCCAAGGATTTTACTCCAGACTATTCCTTGTACCAAGAAAAGAAAATCAATGGAGGCCTATTCTCGACCTGTCCACACTGAATACTTACCTCATTGTGCCAAAATTCAAGATGCTGACCCTACAGCAACTTCTTCCCATGCTGGGCAAGGAGTCTTGGCTGGTGACTCTAGATCTCAACGAGGCATACCTGCACGTCCCTATTCGACCAAACTGCAAAAGACACCTCAGATTTCTTGCAGGATCAGAGCATTATCAATTCTCAGCATTGCCCTTTGGCTTATCTACTGCGCCCAGAGTATTTACGAAATGCCTGGCATCAGTAATTGCACACTGCAGACTTCAGGGGATTCAAATCTACCCTTATCTGGACGACTGCCTTATACAAGCGGACAACAAGGTAAATTTGATAAAAGACTTGGCCTATGCCATCCACCTGCTACAGGCATTGGGATACACAGTCAACATCCAAAAATCAAGACTGGTTCCATCCCAAAGGATAACCTTTCTGGGTGCGGATCTAGACACAACCACCCAAATGGCCTTTCTCACAGAAGAAAAACAAAAACAACTTCCGGATTATTTCATGAATCTGACAAGACAAGCTCAGCTTACTGCAAAGAAAATCCTGCAGGCCCTTGGTTACATGGCATCCTGCATAATTCTGATACCACAGGCCAGGCTGCATATGAGAAAATTGCAATGGTACCTAAGGAGTGTATGGTCTCAACACAGTCACAGTTTGGAAACCTTGATACCAATCATTCCTTGCCTTCAAAAGGAATTCCTGTGGTGGGCTCAGGCCTGCCAGTCCAACAGAGGGTTGCCTTTCAACAAGCCAAAAATAAAACAAACCATCACCACGGACGCTTTAGACCGAGGATGGGGAGCACACATGGAGGGCAACTGTATCCAAGGCTTATGGTCTCAAGGACAGCTACACATGCACATAAACCAAAAGGAAATGCTGGCAGTGATGCGTGCAATCGAGGCTTTCAAACCCTTCCTCCATCAAAGCCACCTGTTAATAAGGACAGACAGCACCACGGTCATGTGGTACATAAACAAGCAGGGAGGCACACACTCCTACCCTTTATGCCGGCTGGCTATGAATCTATGGGAGCTATGCCTGAAACTCAATATCCAACTGCAGTCCCAGTTCGTGCCAGGAAAGGAGAATGCACTGACAGACAGCTTAAGCAGAACTACTATAGATGCACACGAATGGATGCTACACCCAGACATCTTCCAACTCATAACAAAGGCATGGGGAACGCCGGAGATAGATCTGTTCGCCTCCCCCCTCAACCATCAACTGAGGACATTTAGCTCAAGGACATACCACCCACAAGCATGGAGGGTGGACTCTCTCTCTTTCAGCTGGAAAGCTCTAAAAGTATATACCTTCTGATAGCTCCAGACTGGCCAAGACAACACTGGTATCCACTATTGAGGAGCATGTCACAGGCAAAACCATGGCCTCTCCCCCTATGTCCTCTTCTTCTGATGCAGAACAATTTCAAGATCATGCATCCCAACTTAAAAACATTGCAGCTAACTGCCTGGAAAATCCCTTAAATCCAAAACAAAATGTTTTATCACAGAGAGTGAAGGACATTATCATGGAAGCTCGCCGGCCTTCCACAAGGAAGACATACTCAGCTAAATGGAAAAGATTTTTCATTTGGAACACATCAAAAGGCTTAGCTGTGACAGTGGCAAGCATGACACATATTCTGGAATACTTAGCAAAACTGTTCCACAATGGCCTTTCCTATTCTTCCATTAAGATTCATGCCTCAGCAATTTCAGCAGGATACAATGTGGATCCACCTATCTTCTCACACCCTCTCCTCAAGCAATTTCTGAGAGGGATCAAAAATATCAAACCTCCAAGAAAACCCCTTTACCTGCTTGGGATCTCAACTTTGTCTTGGAGAAACTAACACTTCCTCCCTTTGAACCAGCAGCAACAGCGGATCTTCAGTTTCTGTCTTGGAAAACTGCATTCCTTCTGGCAATAACTTCAGCAAGAAGAGTATCTGAGTTACAAGCATTAATGGCAGTACAGCCATTTCTTATCTTCCATCAGGACAGAGTTACACTAAGAACTAATCCTACTTTTATGCCAAAGGTGGTATCTAGGGTATCCTTGAACCAAGCTATTCACTTGCCTACATTCTTCCCAAACCCACAGAATAGGGGGGAAAAACTTCTGCACACCCTGGATATACACAGACAACTATGCTACTACTTGGACAGAACTAAAAGTAGCAGAAAAACTGACAAACTATTTGTAGCACATGCTGCTGGGGTGCAAGGAAAAGCAATTTCCAAACAGACAATTTCAAAATGGATAGGAAATTGCATTTGATTTTGTTACTCCTTTCATGGAAAGTCAGTTCCTGCAAACATCAGGCCTCATTCCACAAGGGCCACAGCCACCACTACAGCCTTCCTATGAGGGGTGGCTACCAAGGACATTTTAGAAGCTGCTACTTGGAGCTCTGTGCATACATTTACCAAACATTACAATCTACCTTTATACTCCAGATCCAGAGCAGGCTTTCCTACTGCAGTCCTGCAGGGGATCTTAACTACACCATCTTTTTCTTAGTACCTCCTCTTCCAGATTGGCTATGGTATTCTACCCATATGTTATGACTGCAGATGCATCCTTGAAGGACATAGTACAGTTTTGTACCTACCATAAATGTAGATGTCCGATATGTATGCATCTGCAGTCAGGTTTACCCTCCCTCCTACCCCTCTGTGGTATTCCTAGGGTGCTTACCCCTCTTTTAGCTAGCTGGGGGAATCTATTATGGTGTATTTGTTTGTATATACATGTGTATATATATATATATATATATATATATATATATATATATAAGAAAACCAGATGAATGAATATGCCCAGACAATATAAAAAATCCCAAGACAGCAAGCAGCAAAATTTCGTAGTCACAGCAGTTCTTAAAATCTGTCCGTAATAGCTACATAAACCAATTATAAAAGACAAACCAGTTTTTGTTATTTCAAGAAGTCCAAAAGTAAACGTAGAATAGCAAAAGGATTTATTGAGTGCACAAGAACGTAAGCGCTTTCACGGACCACTTGCCCGCTTCATCAGACGTTGAACTACATTTAAAACAACCTATATATAGGCTGTAGTAATTGATTCAATCTCTCATATAAAAACAATTATCTAATCAACTAATTAATCAACGTTTAAAACCATGTACTAAAAACTCTAAACAATTCATATATATATATATCAATATAGCAAAAATATCATGTTAATAATAATTAAAATATAACAAAGAGAAATTATCTTAGGGGTCTAGCATTCAATATAGGCTTTATTGAAACTGATTCATTCAGGCCAGATCCCCGATGTGCACCTAACCTAAAAATCCACTTAAGTTCAATACTCTCAGTTTCATTAACCATATTACCTAAACGTGGATTGTTGGGTACTACATGCAATGTTTGAAATAAAAAGGTGTGAGATGTACCTTCATTCATGACATGTTTAGCTATAGCGTTATAAGTTTCTCCCCTACGTATGCTATACATATGGTCACGAATCCTTTCACGTAGTGATCTGTTGGTTTTGCCCACGTAGTATCGGAAACAAATACTACAATGGGCAACGTAGACTAAATTCTTAGTTTCGCAACTACTACAATTTCTAAGTTGCCATAAGACTCCCGTATCTGGGTGTCTAAAATATCTCGATTCATCAATATGTATACAAAATGGACAATTACCACATTTCTTAATCCCCCACAAAAGTTCCTGATCAACACTATGTGGGTGAGAATACATATTGGGATAACATAACCGCTGTTTCAAAGTCTGGCAATTCTTAAATGTATAAGTAGGTTGATGTCCAATCAATTTTGTGGTATCATCATCAACTAAAAGAATGTGCCAATTATCAGAGATGATTTGCTGTACTTTACTTATGTTATTGCAAAAAGGTATTACTATGGACACGTTACGCTTGTGTTGTTCTCGTTTCAATTTCTGGACAGATTGTACTGGTCCAAAATATGGTTTAGCTCTAGTTTGTCGTAAATAATTCATCTGAGTATGTATTTTATCAAATTCATCTTCATGGTATCCCCTATTCAAAAACCCTTTCTGCAAACCCTTAATTTCCTTATGAAATACCCCATCATCACAACAAATACGAGACAGTCTCATGGCTTGTCCTTTAATTATGTTGCTAAATAAAATGGGGTTGTGCATACTATCACGATGTAGATATGCTGCACAATGACATGGCTTTCTAAATAATTTTGTTTTCATGCTACCATTCTCAGTTTATACTGTAACATCTAAAAAGTCCACATTCACCTCCGAGTAGTTGACAGTGAACTTCAAAAACGGACTCGTAGAGTTAACCTGTTGAATAAAATCTATAATGTTAAAAGATTCTTTTCTACAAACAAGGAACAAGTCATCTACGAAACGTCTGTAAAACAGAACGTTCGTATTAGTCATAAGATGACTCTTTTCCCAAGATACCATGACCAAATTGGCGTAGCTATTGGCACAGCTCGTGCCCATCGCTACGCCTTTGGTCTCCTTGAAATAACGTGAATTGAACAGGAAAACATTATTGTCGAGCACAATTTCTAAAAGAAAGCAGATGAATTCAGCCTTCTTATGTTCAACCTCATTGTCATTGACTAATAATTGATGTATAATGTCAATACCAAGATCATTGGGGATACATGTGAATAAGGACACAACGTCCATAGTGACAAGAAGTAAATCATTAGTGTCTTCATAACTTGACATAAATGTATATAAATCTTTCACAAAATGCTCTGTATCCCTAAGAATGTATGTGTATTTGGATAATATCTTTTTCATTTCATGTTCTAAATAAATTGATAAGGGCTCAGTGGCCCATCCAGCTCCAGCTACAATGGGCCTAAATTTAGGCTTAATCGGATCCTTGTGTATTTTAGGTAAGCCATGGAGTCTGGGAATAAGGGGATATTCAATAATAAAATAGTTATAGAGATCTTTGGTGATCATTTGCAGTGACATGCAGTCAGTCAAGGTACTCCGTATTCCAGTAATACAACTTTTTATATCAGATACACTAATTTCAACATAATCATCAGAACTAAGCATTTCAAGCATAGTGTTGTAATAATATAGTGAGTCTAACACTACAACTGGACCACCTTTATCTGATGGTCTAACTATAATGTCATTATTACTTTGAATACTTTTCAAAGCCGCATATTCATCACCATTTAAATTTTTATCAACCTCATAAGTACAAAAGCTATCATCATTATATAAAGCATTTTCAATAGCTTTTAAGAAAACTTCTAAATTAGAGGGTAAAGGAGGTATGTAATTACTCTTATTTTTAAACTTATGATCATAATTATTGGCATCAGTGTTTAAAGATAACTTAAGAGCAACATCACGTACAAAAATTCGTAATGATATTAATACGTCACTGTAATCAATAGTAGAAGAGGGTATAAACCCCAAACCTTTGTTAAGCAAATGATGTTCCGCTGGAGATAAAACATAATTCGAAATATTCCATACTAAGCTTCGGTGTTCCACATCTTTTTTAAGGTTCTGGTTTGCATGGGAGGTGGTACATCCTTCCGTTTCTGACCCCTCGGTAACTCCAGATCTAGAGACTTTTTCCTTGTTGGCTTGAAAGGAAGTGGAAAAGCCGAAGATTCTAGCCTGGGGATAGTATCAGGCATCAATTTCTCCTAACATCGTTGTTGGGTTTGGCTGTAGTTGTTGAAATTGATGGAGCATCAGATAAAATTTCCATGGGCGTTGAATAAGTAGACGCTGGTTGTGCAGGAGATAATAGTTCATCTGTGGTGTTAGATACGCCATTGCGTATATTAGTATACATCTCTTCAGGCCTCCTCGGTTCTGGAGCTTGCATCACGTCATGACGTTCTTCCGTGGGCGTCTCTTCAGACCTTCCGAATTTACTGTCACTACGAATTCTATTGGTTGAATGAATACTACGAGAATAAGCAAAACTGTTTGAGGACACATGACTGGTATGGGAATACGAATTCCCTGCATTCATATTGTTCTGTTGTACTGGATTATGTGCCCTAGGCCACATAAAAACATGATGATGTCCTTCATGGATGCATCTGCAGTCATAACAAGTGGGCTGTCCTGTCGTCAGGCAGCCCTGCAGTCTTCCAAAGTCCGGGTCCGCTTCGCTGATGTCGCACTCCACCCGACGTCATCTCTGCTGGTCTGGTATAAAAGCATCAGCCGACGCCATTTTCCTCAGTCTTTCTTGCGCAGAAGCTGTTCGCGTCGGTCGGATCCAGAGATTACTTCTACGAATACTACTTGAAGACTTCTAAAGCTGGGACTCTTTCTTACCTCAGCCGATGTCAGAAAAAGTTAACAATTGTTTAACCTGTGGGAAACAAATACCTCATAAAGATTTCCACTCTTACTGTCTGCCTTGTTTAGGCCCAGCCCACGGCGTAGCAGCCTGTTCGCCTGTGCTCTTTCAAGTCGGAGTTTGCAGAACAGTTTTTCGGTACTGATTTTGCGCATTATGTCGCCGGATCCTCCGACTACCCCAAAACGCAAAGATAAAGACCGACACTCGTCCGCGGTTTCGCCAAAACCACGGCAAAGCAAACAAACTGCTCAAAGTACAGCTGAACCTATTCTTACAACTGAGGCCCCTGCTACAATTCTTGAATCGACCTCAGAAATTTTACCCACTACGGTGGTTGACTTATCAGACACCATCCCTTGGATGTCTCTACCCCAGCACGTGGTGCTGCTAGGCCTCCAGCAGCCATGTCCATTAAGGCCTTCGCCAGGGCTAAAGCAGCCAAGACTACTAAATCAGTGCCTGTTAAACCCCCTCATCCAGGCCCTCTTCTAGTTCTCAAATGCTTTCTTTGGCAGAAGATTTAATTTCTTTAATTAGAGGATCTCAATCTCACCCAGACAGGGCCTCTCAGCCCCCAGAGAAGAGACCTAGGACAGAGCCCCCTGAGCCAGTGTCTTCTGATGATTCTGCTCATGAATCAGACATAACTGACCAGCCTGAGGCTCCCTTTCCAATTTCAAGATTCTGATGCTGAAGAATCCATTCCAGCTGCTTCCCCACCAGAAGAATTCTCCTTTGGAGAAACCTTGCATGCCATGCGAGAACAGTTCCAATGGCAGCAACAGGATTTTTCAGACTCCAGAAAAGACTTAGGACCTTTCTGCACCTACCACAGCACAGGCCCTTAGCTATACCTCCTGTTCTCTCTGTGGTGGATGATGCTTTCAATGATGTTTCCCAGATTCTTTACCCCAGCCCCTGCCAAACCAGACAGATTTTACAGGGTGCCAGATACTCATCACCACCTTTACAAGGCTCCTCTTGCAGACCCAGAAACTATATCCCAGGGTCCCAAGGCAGTAGCCGACCACAGCTAAAACCCTATTCCTTCTGAAAGGGAAGCAAGGTCACTAGACAGATGGGGTAAAAAGGTCTACACTTCAGCTACTCTCTCAGCTAGAGCTTTAAACTGTCAGTTTCACATGATACAATACCAAGAGTTTATGCTTGATCAGTTAACTAAAAAGCTAACTACTGATGAATCTCTTGATAAGAAATATGTATTAGAGATGGTAAATAACATACAACAGGTTAGCAACCATTCCTTAAAATGTGGCTATGATGCACTGGAGGCTTCATTTAGATCAGCCATGACAGGCACAGTGATAAGAAGACATGCATGGCTAAAGGAACAAGCTTTACCGGATCATGTTAAAGCTAAGTTGCTAGATGCTCCTATGGACAAGACAAGTTTGTTTGGTACACCTGCCCAGCAGGTTATGAAGAAAATGGAAGAAAAGGCAAAATCTGTTCAAACTGTTAAAGATTTCCTGCAGGTCCAACCCGCAAGGTTTAGCAGGAACTGGCCTGCCAAAAATTGGTCCTTTCCTGACTCTGCAAAATTTCAAAGGGGCAGGAATAGACGCTCCAGAGGCAGAAACCAATCCAGAGGAGGTGCCTACAGAGGACGACAGTGGCAAGGTAACAACAGAGGCACAGACACAGCCACTGCCACTACATCAGCACAACCACAGTGACTTAATCCTAAATCCGCCTACCAGGGAACAAATAGCAGCTCCTCTAGGCGGAAAGTTAACCTTATTTTCAAAGAACTGGCACTACATAACAAAAGACAAGTGGATTTTACAAACCATAGATCAAGGTTACGGTTTCACTTCCACTGTTTACCAGGCAAAAGAGGAATGCCAAGTCTACTGCCAAATCAAAAACCAGAGGCTCTACGCCAGATAATGGAGTTAGCAAACATGAGAGCTGTGGAAAGAGTGCCAACAGCAGAACAAGGAAAGGGTTCTACTCCAGACTATTCCTAGTTCCAAGAAAGGAAAAAGTTGGAGACCAATTCTCTGTCCACCTTAAATACATACATCATTTTGCCAAAATTCAAAATGCTGACCCTACAGCAACTTCTTCCCATGCTGGGCAAGGAGTCTTGGCTGGTAACTCTAGATCTCAAGGAGGCATACCTGCACGCCCCACCACCAATCTGCAGAAGATACCTCAGATTTCTTGCAGGATCAGAGCACTATCAATTCTCAGCATTGCCCTTTGGCTTATCTACTGGAGTATTCACAAAATGCCTGGCATCAGTAATCGCCCATTGCAGACTACAGAATTCAAATTTACCCATACCTGGACGACTGCCTGCTAGGACAACAAAAGCAAGCTGACAACAGATTTACAAAGGGTCATTTACTTGCTACAAGGACTGGGATACACAGTCAATTTACAAAAGTCAAGGCTGATACCATCCCAAACAAGGACATTCTAATTGGACACAGTACAACAAATGGCATTCCTGACTACAGAAAAACAAAAGAACTTCCTCTTTACTTCTTGGCACTAACAAAACTGAACAAGTTAACAGCAAGAAAATTTCTACAGGCCTTGGGCTTCATGGCATCATGCATAATCTTGGTCCCATTTGCCAGACTACATATGAGGAAACTACAGTGGTACATAAAGAATTTATGGTCCCAACACAGACACAGTCTAGAAACAGAAATCCCACTAATTCCATGCTTAAAACAGGAGTTCCTATGGTGGGCTCAGGCATGCCAGTCAAACCCAGGCCTGCCCTTCCGCAGATGTCAACCAAGCCAGACCATCACAACAGACGCTTCAGATCTAGGATGGGGCCCACATGCTGGACAAATGCGTGCAAGGATTGTGGACACAGGATCAAATTCACCTGCACATCAATCTAAAAGAAATGCTGGCAGTAAAACTGGCAATCCAAAAGTTCAAACCTTTCCTCAAAGAGGGCCAGTTGATGATAAGGACAGACAACACCACAGTCATGTGGTACATCAACAAACAGGGAGGCACTCATTCATACCCCTATGCAGAATGACCTTGGAGCTGTGGACCCTGGCACTCAGCTACAACATTCAGGAAAGACAATACTCTAGTAGACATACTAAGCAGAACCACTTCGATGCCCACGAATGGAAGCTGCACCGGACATCTTCAAGACCATCTCAAAGAAATGGGGAATGCCACAGATAGACCTATTCGCATCACCTCTCAATCACCAGCTCGAGGACATTCCACCCACTAGCATGGAAAGTGGACTCACTCTCCTTCAACTGGAAAGGCCTCACAGCATATGCATTCCTCCTCTTCCTCTGATACACAAGGTACTACTAAAATCAAGGAAGAACGTCCAAGGATAATCCTGATAGCCCCAAACTGGCCAAGACAACACTGGTATCCACTACTGAAGAGCATGTCTCGAACAACATGTGGCCAATACCCTGATGCCTTTGATGTTAACTCAGAACAACTACAGCATCATACATCCAAACCTAAAACGCTGCAACTGACTGCATGGAACATCACATAGCAGCAGCTAATCCAGAACTTTCCCAAAGAGTTAAAGACATTATTCTTGAAGCACGCAGACCTTCAACAAGAAAGAACTATGCTGGAAAATGGAAAAGGTTTGTCATTTGGAGTACCGAAGAGGAAAAGATGTGTCAAACATAGATATGCCTAACATTCTGGAGTATCTGGAACTTCTTCATTCAGGCCTGTCCTACTCCTCCATCAAGATACATGCATCAGCTATTTCAGCAGAATACAGCTTTGATCCTCCTGTTTTTCTTTGCTCAGGCAGTTCCTCAGAGGAATCAAGAATGTAAAACCTCCCAGGAAACCACCATTACCAGCTTGGGACTTAAACTTTGTGCTAGAAAAGTTGACACTAGCACCCTTTGAACCAGCAGCAACAGCAGACCTACAACACCTGTCATGGAAAACTGCTTTCCTACTGGCAATTACTTCAGCAAGGAGGGTTTCAGAACTACAGGCCTTAATGGCAGTGCAACCCTTCCTAATCTTCCACCAAGATAGAGTGTCCTTGAGGACTAATCCTACATTTATGCCTAAGGTGGTATCCAGAGTATCTTTAAACCAGGCAATCCACCTACCTTCCTTCTTTCCCAACCCACAAAACAGAGGGAAAGAATACTGCATACCTTGGATGTACATAGACAGCTACGCTACTACTTGGACAGAACAAAAATAGCAGAAAGACTGACCAACTTTTTGTAGCCTATGCAACAGGAAGGGAAGGAAAAGCTATTTCCAAACAGACAATCTCCAAATGGATAGGAAATTGCATACGATACTGTTACTCCTTCCATGGAAAACCAATTCCACAGAACATAAGACCTCATTCTACAAGGGCAACAGCCACTACCACAGCCTTCTTGTGGCAACCAAAGACATTATTGAGGCTACTTGGACCTCCGTGCATACATTTGCCAAGCATTATAATTTGCCTCTTTATTCCAGATCCCGAGCAGGGTTTGCCACTGCTGTACTGCAAGGGATCTTAAACACACCATAATCTACTTTATCCTCCTCCCTAGTTGGCTATGGTATTCTACCCACTTGTTATGACTGCAGATGCATCCATGAAGGACATAGTACAGTTTTGTACCTACCATAAATGTAGATGTCCGAACTGGATAGCATCTGCAGTCAGGATTACCTCCCTCCTTCCCTCTGTGGTACTCCTAGGGTGTTTACCCTCCTAATAGCTAGCTGTTGGGGAGTCTTTATGGTGTATTTGTTTGTATATACGTACATATATGCTTATTGTTGTGTTTACCTCTATCTATTTGGAAACATTGGCATCTATCCAAATTTTACCCTGCAAGAGGGCTACTGGCATCTGGGGCAAGAAACACTGAGGAAAATGGCGGGCTGATGCTTTTATACCAGACCAGCAGAGATGACGTCGGGTGGAGTGCGACATCAGCCGAATCCGGCCGACTGCAGGGCTGCCTGACGACAGGACAGCCCACTTGTTATGACTGCAGATGCTATCCAGTTCGGACATCTACATTTATGGTAGGTACAAAACTGTACTTTCTTTATAATCCTCTAAAGACAATCCACGTCTAGGTAATATAGTTAATGAAACTGAGAGTATTGAACTCAAGTGGATTTTTAGGTTAGGTGCACATCGGGGATCTGGCCTGAATGAATCAGTTTCAATAAAGCCTATATTGAATGCTAGACCCCTAAGATAATTTCCCTTTGTTATATTTTAATTATTATTAATATGATATTTTTGCTATATTGATATATATATATGAATTGTTTAGAGTTTTTAGTACATGGTTTTAAACGTTGATTAATTAGTTGATTAGATAATTGTTTTTATATGAGAGATTGAATCAATTACTACAGCCTATATATAGGTTGTTTTAAATGTAGTTCAACGTCTGATGAAGCGGGCAAGTGGTCCGTGAAAGCGCTTACGTTCTTGTGCACTCAATAAATCCTTTTGCTATTCTACGTTTACTTTTGGACTTCTTGAAATAACAAAAACTGATTTGTCTTTTATAATTGGTTTATGTAGCTATTACGGACAGATTTTAAGAACTGCTGTGACTACGAAGTTTTGCTGCTTGCTGTCTTGGGATTTTATATATATATATATATATATATATATATATATATATAAAATTTTGCAAATGTTTGGAATTCTATTGCATTTATCCAAATTTAGCCTTCCTAGAGGGCACCTGGCATCTGGGGCAAGAAAAACTGAGGAAAATGGCGTCGGCTGATGCTTTTATACCCCAGACGCTCTGACATCGGGGAAGGTGCGACATCAGCCGAGGCCAGACCCAGACTTTGGAATCCGGCCGACCGAAGGGCTGCCTGAGGCAGGACAACCCATATGTTATGACTGCAGATGCATACCTATTGGACATCTACATTTATGGTAGGTACAAAACTGTACTTTTTGTACCTACCATAAATGTAGATGTTCGAGTGTCTTCACTGCTGCAGTCCAGGTTACCCACCCTCCATCCCCACTATCTTTCCTGGGACTTATCTGTACCTTACTACCTATACAACCTATTTGGTGTATTTGCTTGTAATTGAAGGAATTGGGTTACATTTTTTATGTATTTGTTATTAGCAATGTATATTGCCTACCTATTTGGGGGCACCTGACATCTGGGGCAAGAAAAACTGAAGAAAATGGCATCAGCTGCATCTTATATACCCCTGGCGCACTGATGTCAGGGAAGAAGCGACAGCAACTGACGCCGGACCAAGACTTTGGAACTCTGGCCGACTGCGGGACCGCCTGACGGCAGGATAACCCAAGTGTAATGACTGCAGCAGTGAAGACACTCTAACATCTACATTTATGGTAGGTACAAAACTGTACTTTCTCCCGTTGAATTTTCGACTGGAGCGCTTTCTGTGTGGAGTTTACACGTCCTCCCTGCGGTCGAGTGGCGTTCGAAAGACATGCGTAGAATGGGCATGCCTTCGCTGAAGGTTGGACGTCGAGCTGGCACCTCGGCACCCGTAAAAAATCTACTGCCAATTATTAGCGGACCGGAGTTCCACTATGGTGACCCCTAACTGGGAAAAGACGAAAGAACAACATCATCATTTACTCTAATTATATTTTCTACTGTTGCCTATTTACATTGCTTTAGTCTTTGCCAACCATTAAATTGCCCCTGAACAGCAATACTTAGTATTTTTTTCAGAATGTGTTTATGTATTTGTAACTGTAGCATGTACAACTTTAGCTTCTAATACTTTCTTTTCCTTTAACAGCTGTGCGTGTGTGTAGCAAGATTACAATAGAAAATACAAATACAGCTGAGGAATAGTTTGTTTGGATGGGAGTTGAAACCACTACCTTTGGAAACTTGTTCCATTTGTGCTACCAGCTGCCCCACTAAATCACCTGGAGACTTGTTCATCCCTTCAGTACAGTACCGTAGTCTTTGTCTGTACACGTCCCATGCTACAGAAATAATTATTCACTACAAGCACAAGGGAACATGGTGTGCATTTCTTATGGAATACCTATATGTACAACTGAGGAAAGTAGTTCAACTGAAGTTTGAATCGGGTCATTTGGAATATCTTTTTGGTTACACTACCAGTTCCGCTGTGGCAGTTAGAGACTAGCAGCTTCCTTCAGCACAACAATCTCTTGTTTGTTTTTAATGGACAGTAGAGTCTGCTGTTGTTTGGGTGCTGTTTTAAAAAGGAAGTGTGTTCGGTCTGCCTTTGTGTTTAGACAAAGTGTTTACCAGTTTCTGTCTACATGGCCTTCACATCCAGGATTGCTTGCTTGTTAAAAAGAAACACAAGTCTCAACAGCTGGTGCATGTCAGCTTCTGTACTACATTTATGACTGTTTGTCCTGGAGTTCTTTCTTGTCATGAGACCCATCAGTAAGGAGGGCAGTTTTTCTTTTCAGTAGGTCTGATATGAGGAGTCTGTTGCAGTATGTCAGTGTTGGTATTTCCTCTTCTGACCTGCAAGCCCCTGCACTTCCGAAGTGTCATTTGCCTGATGCCAAGTTCAGTCTTGACTCCAATGGTTATTAGAGAAACATTTCTGCTTTTGATGCCTAATGAACACCAGTGCTTCAGACTGTCCTATAGCCATTAGGTCACAAACCAGATCGTACGCTGACATTGTTTGGAAACTGTGACAACATCCACTGACCGTGTACCAAATTTTGTTCTGGTTACTTGTATGGGTGCACAGGCAGGCTTCCACCCTGCATCATGGCCTGTTAGATGGAGACATTTGAGTTTCCCCTTTGTGAACGTAGATATTAGCTAGAGTGAAATCCCATGGTAAGATAAAAGGCTGAACAAAGATTAAGATCTCTGCCAGCCAGTCCTGCTGAAAGTGGCCTCTACCCCTTCACCCCCGAAAAACAGACTACTATCCCTCAACTAGTGAGTAATTGTGCTTATCCTTTTTAAATGTTGCCTCCCAGACTACTATCTTTGGGGTGAGTCATGGAAAGATGTTGGCCACTAACACATCCATTCTCCCATGAATGGCTAAGCCAGCAGTTGGCTTTCTGATTTGGAACATGTGATGGAAACCCATAATAAGAAGTATGTAATTAAACACTAGCCTTGTGAGTATGCTTTCCTCACCTCCCACTAAAATTTGACTGTTGAACCCTGGTTAAGGAAACTCCCAGTGCTCCATTACTTGGTGAGGCCAGGATGTCACTGCATGGGTTTGGTATTTTCTGGGATTTGACTTTGAAGATGCAGGAATGTTTAGTTCTGGAACAAAGATTTTAGTGGAGGGTATTAGCATTTAACCAAGCGCCTTAAGGATAGCATGTTTCTGAGATTCTGTTTAGTTTAGAGATTTCTGCATTTATCTACTCTTGCCAGTGGATATGGAGATCAGAGTTTTGTTCGGGATTGGAAAGATTTTTCTTCCTCTTCTTGTGATACTTTGACAAACTTTGACATTGACTTTGTGTGTCACCTTTTTTCCATTTCCAGTCCTGCTTGGAAGATCTGGGCCCGGAAAAACTTGCAGATCTCCCAGGTATTGGAGTCAAGAAGGTTGCTGATTAAGATTCTTGACAGTGGCTTCTTTTGTAGGCTTCCATCTTTACAGCAGTAAATAAATTGTTTTCTTACTTGTTTGAGCATTTTATATGATGCAGAGCTGTGTGTGGGCTCAAAAATTAACCACTGAGAATGTTTGGAAGATTTGTGCACTCAGGTTAATAGTCTTATGCTTTTGCTGCCAAGGACTTATATGTAGAAGATTTTTTCACTCTGACTTAGTAGACCTATAATTGATGTATGTTTGTGCAGAAACAATTAAGTGCAGCCGTCCTACAATAAGCTACAGCACTGCATACATTTAGAGGGATTATACCTTTGTGCACACTTTTCAGGAACTTGGCAATGAGCTGCAGATGACAATGCAGACCTTAACCAGCTTAAAGGTATGTACCATTCCCTTCCTACATATCTTTTTGTTAAAGGCCTTCCCATCCCAAGAAAAATAAGCCTTCTCCGTAGAGGAGTGTAATCTCTGGTATTAGGTATGCTTACCCCTCTGGCTTCTACCTCAGTGTTCTTGTTTTCAAAGCAAGAAGAAAAGTACTCACCCAAAGAGAAGAGTAAGTAGTCTGCAGTTAGAGAAAGACATCTCAGGAAAAAACATTGCTGGCATTGACCTTCTTCAGTTAATGAAGTGGCATTATGCCAGCACAGGAAGGTTTGCACAAGATGCAAAGCAAAAAAGTAGCAGCTATCACCTCTGAAGAAAAATGGTTTCAAAGAGAAGTACCACTTTCTGAGGGGAGTTGTTCTCGTATTCTTTTTCAGGACCCTTATTTTAGGATCTTTCCAATTATATCCTTCAAAGCATACTTCAGTGGAGGTCTCGACTCTTCAGAAATTATGTCCAATCTGGCTCTCCATTGTGTGGCAGATGACTTGCTTTATCTGTGTGTTTTTGAACACTGCGTTATTGAAATAATTTATCAAAAATCGTCAGCATCATGACACAATTATAAACTTATTTGAATTTATATATTCTTTTTTTCTGTAAACTTTTTAATATTTAAAGCTATAAACATTTCCAACCATGCTACATGCCAGTATTCTCATTTTTGCGTCATCTTCGGTTCTCCCCAACATTCCTTTCTCTCTGGTCCCCATAATGGTTCCAAACATTCCATTAAGGCTATGCATCTTATTTCTCTTATCTAGTATCTCCCATGCTTCTGTCCAGATGTCCTTCATGGATGCATCTGCAGTCATAACAACTGGGTTGTCCTGTCGTCAGGCAGCCCTTCAGTCGGCCGGATTCCAAAGTCCGGGTCCGCTTCGCTGATGTCGCACTTCACCCGGACGTCATCTCTGCTGGTCTTCGGGTATAAAGGCATCAGCCGACGCCATTTTCCTCAGTCTTTCTTGCCGCGTGGCGCCCGAAGCAGAAGCTGTTCACAAGTGCCGGTCGGTCGGATCCAGAGATTACTTCTACCGAATACTACTTCGAAGACTTCTAAAGCTAAGTACCCCGTTGGGGACTCTTTCTTGCCTCAGCCGATGTCAGAAAAAGTTAATAATTGTTTAACCTGTGGGAAACAAATACCTCATAAAGATTTCCACTCTTACTGTCTGCCTTGTTTAGGCCCAGCCCACGACGTAGCAGCCTGTTCGGCCTGTGCTTCATTCAACCGACGAACACTCAGGCGTCGGTCGGAGTTTGCTGAACAGTTTTTCGGTTCTGATTTTGCGTATATTATGCCGTCGGACCCTCCGACTACTCAAACTGCTAAAAAACGCAAAGATAAAGACCGACACTCGCGGTCCGCGGTTTCGGCCGAAACCATGGTTAAGCAAACCGCGAGTGTCTCGGTTTCGGCCGAAACCGAGAAAACTGATCAAAATGCAGCTGAATCTATCACTACCACTGAGGCCCCTGCTACTTCGCTTGAATCGACCTCAGAAATTTTATCCACTACGGTGGTTACCACTGACTTATCAGACACCATTCCCTTGGATGTCTCTACCCCAGCACGTGGTGCTGCTAGGCCTCCAGCAGCCATGTCCATTAAGGCCTTTGCCAGGGCTAAAGCAGCCAAAACTACTAAAACAGTGCCTGTTAAACCCCCTACAACCAGGCCCTCTTCTAGTTCACAAATGCTTACTCTGGCAGAAGATTTAATTTCATTAATTAGGGGATCTCAATCTCACCCAGACAGGGCCTCTCAGCCCCAGAGAAGAGACCTAGGGCAGAGCCCCCCGAGCCTGTGTCCTCTGATGATTCTGCTGATGAATCAGACATAACAGACCAGCCAGAGGCTCCTTTCTCCAATTATGAAGACTCAGATGCTGAAGAATCCATTCCAGCTGCTTCCCCACCAGAAGAATTCTCCTTTGGGGAAACCTTACATGCCATGCGAGAGCAGTTCCAATGGCAGCAGCAGGATTTCTCAGACTCCAGAAAAAGACTTAGGACCTTTCTGCACCTTCCACAGCACAGGCCCTTAGCTATACCTCCTGTCCTCTCTGTGGTGGACGATGCCTTCAATGATGTCTGCTCTGCACCAGATTCTTTACCTCCAGCCCCTGCCAATCCAGACAGATTTTACAGGGTACCAGACACTCATCACCACCTTTACAAGGCCCCACTTGCAGACCCCGAAACTATATCCCAGGGTCCCAGGGCAGTAGCCTCGACCACAGCTAAAAACCCTATTCCTTCGGAAAGGGAAGCCAGGTCATTAGACAGATGGGGCAAAAAAGTCTACACCTCAGCTACTCTCTCAGCTAGAGCTTTAAACTGTCAGTTTCACATGATACAATACCAAGAGTTTATGCTTGATCAGTTAACAAAAAAGCTATCCTCTGATGATTCTATTGATAAGAAATATGTATTAGAAATGGTAAACAACATACAACAGGTTAGTAACCATTCCTTAAAATGTGGCTATGATGCACTGGAGGCTTCATTTAGATCAGCCATGACTGGCACAGTGATAAGAAGACATGCATGGCTAAAGGAACAAGCTTACGGATCATGTTAAAGCTAAGTTATTAGATGCTCCTATGGATAAGACCAGCTTGTTTGGTACACCTGCCCAGCAGGTAATGAAGAAAATGGAAGAAAAGGCAAAATCTGTTCAAACGGTTAAAGATTTCTTACAGGTTCAACCCCCAAGGTTTAGCAGGAACTGGCCTGCCAAAAATTGGTCCTTTCCTGACTCCACAAGATCCCAAAGGGGCAGGAATAGACGTTCCAGAGGCAGAAACCAATCCAGAGGAGGTGCCTACAGAGGACGACAGTGGCAAGGTAACAACAGAGGCACAGACACAACCACTGCCACCACAACAATACAACCACAGTGACTTACCTCTAAATCCGCCTACCAGGGAACAAATAGCAGCTCCACTAGGCGGCAAATTAACCTTATTTTCGAAGAACTGGCACTATATCACAAAAGACAAGTGGATTTTACAAACCATAGATCAAGGTTACCGGTTCCACTTCCACACTTTACCAGTCAAAAGAGGAATGCCAAACCTACCTCCAAATCAAAAAACAGAGGCTCTACAACAGATAATGCAATTAGTAAACATGAGAGCTGTGGAAAGAGTGCCAACAACAGAACAAGGAAAGGGATTCTACTCCAGACTATTCCTAGTTCCAAGAAAGGAAAAAAGTTGGAGACCTATTCTCGACCTGTCTACCTTAAATACATACATCATTGTCCCAAAATTCAAAATGCTGACCCTACAGCAACTTCTTCCCATGCTGGGCAAGGAGTGTTGGCTGGTAACTCTAGATCTCAAGGAGGCATACCTGCACGTCCCCATTCGACCAATCTGCAGAAGATACCTCAGATTTCTTGCAGGATCAGAGCATTATCAATTCTCAGCATTGCCCTTTGGCTTATCTACTGAGCCCAGAGTATTCACAAAATGCCTGGCATCAGTAATCGCCCACTGCAGACTACATGGAATTCAAATTTACCCATACCTGGACGACTGCCTGCTACAAGGGACCAACAAAAGCAAGCTGACAACAGATTTACAAAGGGTCATTTACTTGCTACAAGCACTGGGATACACAGTCAATTTACAAAAGTCAAGGCTGATACCATCCCAAACAAGGACATTCTTGGGCGCGGAATTGGACACAGTAAAACAAATGGCATTCCTGACTACAGAAAAACAAAAAGAACTCCCTCTTTACTTCTTGGCACTAACAAAACTGAACAAGTTAACAGCAAGAAAAGTACTGCAGGCCTTGGGCTTCATGGCATCATGCATAATCTTGGTCCCATTTGCCAGACTACATATGAGAAAACTACAGTGGTACCTAAAGAATTTATGGTCCCAACACAGGCACAGCCTAGAAACAGAAATTCCACTAATTCCATGTTTAAAACAGGAGTTCCTATGGTGGGCTCAAGCATGCCAATCAAACCCAGGTCTACCCTTTCGCAGATGTCAAGCAAACCAGACCATCACAACAGACGCTTCAGACCTAGGATGGGGGCCCACATGCTGGACAAATGCGTGCAAGGATTGTGGACGCAGGATCAACTTCACCTGCACATCAACCTAAAAGAAATGCTAGCAGTAAAACTGGCAATCCAAAAGTTCAGACCATTTCTCAAAGAGGGCCAGTTGATGATAAGGACAGACAACACCACAGTCATGTGGTACATCAACAAACAGGGAGGCACTCATTCATACCCCCTATGCAGAATGACTTTGGAACTGTGGAACCTGGCACTCAGCTACAACATTCAGTTACAGGCAATATTTGTACCAGGAAAGGAGAATACTCTAGCAGACATATTAAGCAGAACCACTTCGGATGCCCACGAATGGAGGCTACACCCGGACATCTTCAAGACCATCTCAAAGAAATGGGGAATGCCTCAGATAGATCTATTCGCTTCCCCTCTCAATCACCAGCTCAAAAAATTCTGCACAAGGACATTCCACCCACTGGCATGGAAAGTGGATTCGCTCTCCTTCAGCTGGAAAGGCCTAACAGCATATGCATTCCCACCTCTTCCCTTGATACACAAGGTATTGCTAAAAATCAAGGAAGAACATCCAAGAATAATCCTGATAGCTCCAAACTGGCCCAGACAACACTGGTACCCACTGTTGAGGAGCATATCTCGGAACAATATGTGGCCAATACCCCTGATGCCTTTGATGTTAACTCAGAACAACTACAGCATCATGCATCCAAACCTAAAAACGTTGCAACTGACTGCATGGAACATCACATAGCAGCAGCTAATCCAGAACTTTCCCAAAGAGTTAAAGATATTATTCTTGAAGCCCGCAGACCTTCAACAAGAAGGAACTATGCAGGAAAATGGAAAAGGTTTGTCATTTGGAGTACTGAAAGAGGAAAAGATGTGTCAAACATAGATATGCCTAACATTCTGGAGTATTTGGCAGAACTTCTACATACAGGCCTGTCCTACTCCTCCATCAAGATACATGCATCAGCTATATCAGCAGAATACAGCTTTGATCCACCTGTCTTTTCACATCCTTTACTCAGGCAGTTCCTCAGAGGAATCAAGAATGTAAAACCTCCAAGGAAACCACCATTACCAGCTTGGGACTTGAACTTTGTGCTAGAAAAATTGACACTAGCGCCTTTTGAACCAGCAGCAACAGCAGACCTACAGCATCTATCGTGGAAAACTGCTTTCCTACTGGCAATAACCTCAGCCAGGAGGGTTTCTGAACTCCAGGCCCTAATGGCAGTACAGCCTTTCCTCATCTTCCACCAAGATAGAGTGTCCATGATGACTAATCCTACATTTATGCCTAAGGTGGTATCCAGAGTGTCTTTAAACCAGGCAATCCACCTACCTACCTTCTTTCCCAACCCACAAAACAGAGGGGAAAGAATACTGCATACCTTGGATGTACATAGACAGCTACGCTACTACCTGGACAGAACAAAAAGTAGCAGAAAAACTGACCAGCTTTTTGTAGCCTATGCAACAGGAAGAGAAGGAAAAGCTATTTCCAAACAGACAATCTCCAAATGGATAGGAAATTGCATACGATTCTGTTACTCCTTCCATGGAAAACCAATTCCACAGAACATAAGACCTCATTCTACAAGGGCAACAGCCACTACCACAGCCTTCTTACGAGGAGTGGCAACCAAAGACATTATTGAGGCGGCTACTTGGACCTCCGTGCATACATTTGCCAAGCATTATAATTTGCCTCTATATTCCAGATCCCGAGCAGGGTTTGCCACTGCTGTACTGCAAGGGATCCTAAACACACCATAATCTAGTTTTCCTCCTCCCTAGTTGGCTATGGTATTCTACCCAGTTGTTATGACTGCAGATGCATCCATGAAGGACATAGTACAGTTTTGTACCTACCATAAATGTAGATGTCCGAACTGGATAGCATCTGCAGTCAGGATTACCCCTCTGTGGTACTCCTAGGGTGTTTACCCTCCTAATAGCTAGCTGGTGGGGGGGGGAGTCTTTTATGGTGCATTTGTTTGTATATATGTACATACATGCTTATTTTTGTGTTTACCTCTATCTTTTTGGAAACATTGGCATTTATCCAAATTTTAGCCTTCAAGAGGGCAACTGGCATCTGGGGCAAGAAACACTGAGGAAAATGGCGTCGGCTGATGCCTTTATACCCGAAGACCAGCAGAGATGACGTCGGGTGAAGTGCGACATCAGCCGAAGCCGGACCCGGACTTTGGAATCCGGCCGACTGAAGGGCTGCCTGACGACAGGACAACCCAGTTGTTGTGACTGCAGATGCTATCCAGTTCGGACATCTACATTTATGGTAGGTACAAAACTGTACTTTTCTTTATGTACTTTAGAATAGTTTGCACATCTTCCCTGGTTGGTTTAATCTTGCTTTCCAATTTCTGTTTTTTTCTTTGTTTTGGCTGCTAAAATAGTCATTACGATTTACGGGATAGTTTCTTTCTATCATTGAATTTTATCTGTAGGTCTAGAATGGAACTTTTATCAGTTCTTCTGTATCAGTTCCCTAATGTTGGTTGTTTACCTGTTTCTTGATCCAGGGAATGTTCATCGTGCATACAGCTGCAGTTATAACAGATGGGTTATCCTGCCGTTAGGCGGGTCCTCGGTCGGCCGAATTCCAAAGTCTAGGTCTGGCGTCTGTTGTCGTCGCTTCTTCCCTGACTTCAGTGCGTCAGGGGTATAAAAGAGGCAGCCGACACCAATTTCTTCAGTCTTTCTTGCCGCGCAGTGTCCGAAGCAGAAGCAGTTCGCAAGTGCCGGTCAGCCAGCTCCTGAGATTTACGAAAGTATTTCAGCCGAAGTCTTCTTGAAAGCTAAGTACCCCGTTGGGGAAACTTTTCTTGCCTCAGACCGATGTCAGACAAAGTTAATAATTGCATTTCATGTGGGAAGCAAATACCGCATAAGGATTTCCACTCCTTCTGTATACCTTGCTTAGGCCACCACGACGTCTCGGCCTGCCGTTTTTGTGCTAGATTCAATAAGCGCACTATTAAGCGTCGGGCAGAGTTCACCCTTCACTTTTTTGGCTAAAAATTTAATTATATTATGTCGTCGGATACTCCGACTCCAGTTTTGAACAAAAAACGCAAAGATAAGGACCCCCACAGATCAACTCAACCAGTAACAAAGTTAGAGGGGCATCGTCTAACGCCAATAAGAAAAATTTGGGTACTAGAGCTCACAATATGTATGAGTTGGATGATTTTTTAGAGGA
This sequence comes from Protopterus annectens, assembly GCF_019279795.1. Lineage (NCBI taxonomy): Eukaryota > Metazoa > Chordata > Ceratodontiformes > Protopteridae > Protopterus > Protopterus annectens. Next base: position 181,153,686 of record NC_056743.1, read on the forward strand.
TGGACATAACAGTAACAATCCCCTTATTGATGAAGAAGAGGATGTCGAATTGGATGATGAACAACAGCAGGTCTTCGTACCTGTGGTCAACAATAAAAGGAGTGGAAGAAAGCAGAGCACTAGGGCAGTTCAGGCACGGGGAGAACATCAACAGGGTTTTGGCCAGGCCCAGAACCCACGGGAGAGGAACTTGAGGTCGAATACCAACAGGATGGCCCTGAGGAGCAAACAGAACCAGAACAACAGATGATAAAGGAGCCTAGTCAGCCTGTTATTGTTTGCAGTAACGAAGGAGACTTTAAGATCTTTAATTATACTACATTAAACATCTCTCCTGCTATGGCTGACTTTTTTTCAAAAGGACTGTCCTTTGTCCCTGATACCCGTATGGACTTATCTAAAACTCTTGTGGACCTTAAACTTTATGTCCATAAATTGAACCTTTGGCTGTCTTAGGCAAAAGCTCTTCCCTCATTAGACCTTTTAGAATTGCTAGTTTATTTAACCCACCCTTGATAGGAAATTTAAAAACTTTTGAAAATCCTGTGAACTAGATTTAAGGTTTTGGCTGAAAGCTCATTTAACAACAAATATAAACATAGGTTAAACATAACACGTGAGGAGCGTGATTTTATCAAATTACTACAGGATTGTAGAATTGGGTTATGAAACCGACAATGGTAATGGGCTCATCTTTATGAATCAAGTGGATTATATTAACAAGTTAAGTTCCCACTTAAATGATGGCCCATATGAAAAACTAGCACTAATGAGGTTATTACAGCATTTAATAGGGTGAAGGCTACGCTTGAAGATTTATTCTTGGAAGATTTTATAGACATTCACATCCACTCTTTTCTTAACATCACAGCACCTAGAATGCCTTCCTTTTGGAGCAAAAATTCATAAATCTATCTGTGAACCCCTTTCAGACCTATAGTAGGCGGGAGGGTCTATGTTGGTGTCTTGTGCCAAATATGTGGATGTTGTCTTAAAACCATACTTAGAAAAAGAAAATCAGATCTGTAAGGATTCGTGGAGCTTTCTAGAGAACATAAACAAAATACCCTTTGACCCTGACTTAAGCTTCCTAACTGTAGATGTGAAGGAACTTTACGGTCATTCCACAACAGTTGGGATTGGAGTGGGTAAGGGACTTCTTAGAGACAAGGAATGTGGAACAAAACATTGTCTACACAGTTGAAAGCGTTGCTAGAAATGGTGTTAAAATACAACTTTTTAGTTTTGACAACGTTATATATAGGCAAGTTTCTGGCGTAGCAATGGGCTCACCATGCGGGGGTCTTTTGCCAACTGTGTAATGGCACAATGGGAAAACACATTATTGTTTAATAACCCACTATTTAAAGAACATGTCGCCTGGTACACAAGATACCAGGCGACATGTTTATGCTATGGAAGGGTTCCTCGGATATGGTGGCTCCTTTTATTGATGACATTAAGACCATGACCCACTTCTTGGATTTCACATTTGAAGTGAGCGAGCGAAATTAGCTTTTAGATATTAATCTGACCAAAGATAGAAAACTGGCTATGCTTACTAGTAACATCTATAGAAAGCCCACGTATTCTAATGGATTCCTGCACTTTGGTAGTTGCCACCCTATCCATCAAAAAGAGCTGTGGTTAAAGGGCAGATGGTTAGGCGGATGATAACCAAAGATGAGGATTTCCATTATGAATGTACCAATTTAACTGCTATGTTTGTTAATAGGGGTATCCCAATTCTCTCATTTTGGAGATTGTATCTGAAGTGAAACACAAAAGGGAATCCGGCTACTTTAGACCCATCCTTAATAGAGCAGGGCCGAACTTGATGACTAACCAAGACTCTGTGGGGGGCCTGAACAGAAAGGGTGGAGAAGCTGATATAGAAGTCAGATTCTTGTGCACGTTCTCAATTGATCACCATTTTATTAGGGGAATCCTGCAGAAAAATTGGGCCAACATAAAAGAAGATACAAACTTACAGCAATTGTTGGGTACAACACAGTATAGCCTTTAGGAAAGGATTTAACTTAAAGGCATTGCTAGAAATGAACAAAAATAGTTCATTTAATAAAGTTAAGGGTATGGTTAAATGTGGATTGTGCAACCAGTGTAAATTCATGCAGGAAGGTAATTATGTGGTTATCAACAATGTGAAATACAAATTAACAGGTAACTTTACCTGCTCATCTAAGGCAGTGGTGTATGTGGCAGCTGTAAGCAGTGCCCTGCTTTCTATATAGGAAAGACTGAGAGGGCACTGCATAAAAGAGTATGAGCATTTATATGCTATTTCTAAGAGCGACACTAACAGCTCTGGCCTTCCATGTTATGGACAATAAAGAACATAGTTTCAGATTTATGGTTCTGAAACAAATTAGGACACAAATGTTTTCAGGTCCATGGCAATTGTTGTTAGAAAAGGAAGAGCTATTGTGGCAGCTTAGGACATCTGCACACACACACCTGGCTTGAATGAAGCAATATCACTTGTATTTTAAAACTATTAGCTTGTAAAGGTAACATCTTTTGACTCAGCAGGGAGCTTTGGAAACTCTCCATGCATAGCTTAGTCATATTTTTGATTTGGTTCCACTTTGAATGGCTGCATCTAGCGTCTAATACAAATGCATAGGGGACTTTCAGTGAAGTGTTGAGTTGACCTATATAGGATTTTACATTGATTAACTATTTAACGCATGTATTGCATTTAAGAGAACAACATAGCACATGGACATAGTGGTTTGTATCCATTTTAACAAACCACAAAACTTATTAGTCGTCATAAATATTGAAACACATTAGGTTTACACATATTCGTTCAATTATAAGCTGCAGGTATTATAAAAATTAAACACTAAAACTAACAATTGGTTCTTCTTAGAGCATATTTATAACAACAGGACATTTGAAAATGTATAGAAGTTTTTGTTTTAAAATTTTAAATTTCAAAACTTTAAACTTATAGGTGTTAATATTTGGAAAGCTACTCATGAGAGTTTTGTAGTTCCATGCTAACAATCATTTAAATGTTAGCACTATGAGCTAAATTTAAATTTAAATTTAAATGTTTAAGGCTTAGCCTTTGGATGTAGTTGCAATTATTACGTAATTTATAATTTACGTATTTGTGTATACACTTTTTATACAACATAAGAACAGTGTATATTACGTATATGAGCACTGATAGACATTATATCCCTTTATGATAGAAAAGGCTGGAAGTTTTGCGTTTTAAATGGCGAAACAATTCGCATTTTTAAAGTGAAGTTTTGTTTTGTTTTGTTTCTAATATTTTAGCTGCTGGTTCTGTATGATTTTAAACTCACAAGCTGTTGAATTGGTAATTGGCAATTTGTTTTCTAATTGGTTAATTAGTTAACAGCACCCTTTTTAAAGAAAGTTTGATACTACAACTGGTTGTTTCATTTTTGTCTGAGGAAGGAGATAGGAGTCTCTCCGAAAGTGCTTGTGGTTAATAAAAGCTCTAACATTACAGCGCATGGACTTTTGTTGCCTTCTTTGGAACAGTTTTACCGGACTGTGGATTTTACTTTATTATCTGTTTTCCTTACGCTTAGCAGCTTGTTCCCTCGAATTTTTGTTCTTTCGTAGTCTGTTTGGTTTTTGGAATCGCAAAGATAAGGACCGACATACGAGGTCGGCACCACCTACTGAAACCACGCTAAGGCCAACTACCGGTTCTCCGGTACTCAGTGAGGTGCCTACGCAGCCCCTGAGTACCGATGACATTGCATTACCAGTGTCTTCAGTACCCGAGGTCGCAGGCTCCTCGGCCCCCATTCCTACTACAGATCCCGATGCCACTCCTGGTGGGGAAACTCAGAATTTAGACAGGCCTGCCATTTCTCAAGGGGTCTTCAGGCCTTCCTCCTTCTCTATTAAAGCCTTCACTAAATCTAAAGCAGCCATGAAAACCAAAAAACAGGTTCCTCATACCCCCTCTCAAGGCACCATGCCTAAAAAACAGATGCTTAAAATGGCTGAGGATTTGATTACTCTTATCTGGTGTTTTCATCCCCCCTCTGACAAAAGGCCCAGATTAGAGGAAGACTACCCTTCCTCAGATCAAGCTTCTATTACCTCAGAACTATCTGAGGACCATGATTATGCCTATTCTCCATTCAAAGACTCTGTCTGATGCAGAGGAGTCTATTCCCTCGGTCTCCCGTCCTGAGGACTTCTCTTTTGGGGAAACCCTGCATACATTGAGGGAACACTTTCACTGGGAAGGCCAAGATTACTCAGATTCCAAGAAAAGGCTCAGGGAATTTCTTCTGCTCCCCCAGCATAGGCCTCTGGCTTTCCCTCCTGTTTTAGATATATTGGATGATGTCTACACAGAAGCCAGCCTTAGTCCTGATTCTTTGCCTCCAGCTCCTGTTAAACCAGACAGGTATTACCGGGTTCCTGATTCTCACCAGTTCCTATATAAAAGCCATACTGCTGACCCAGAAACAATTTCACAGGGTCCCAAGGGAATTAAGGCCTCTACTGCTAAAAATCCATTACCTTCAGAGAGAGATTCCAGAGCTTTAGAAAGGTGGGGGAAAAAGGTGTACACCTCAGCCACTTTAACCATGAGGGCATTAAACTGTCAGTTCCATATGTTAAAGTATCAACAGTTTTTGATATCTCAGCTGAAAAGCAAGATGACACAACCAGAACAACCAGATTTAAAAGAGTTGCAGGATTTGTTGCATGGTGCAGAGCAAGTGGGTAAACATACCTTGCAGTGTGGTTTTGATGCTTTAGCGGTCTCATGTAGAGCTGCTGTTACGGGGTCTGTTATACGTAGGCATGCTTGACTCAAAGAGCAAACCTTACCAGATCATGTCAAAGCTAAATTATTAGATGCACCTCTTCAAAAAGATGTATTGTTTGGTGTTAAAGCTGAGGAGGTGCTAAAGAAAATGGAGGAAAAAGCTAAATCAATGCAAACAGTGAAAGATTTCCTGCAGGTACAGCCTCCACGTTTCAGCAGAAACCGGCCTTCAAAAAATTGGTCCTTTCCAGCCACAGGTAGACCTCAGATGGCCAGATACAGGTGCCCAAGGGGCAGAGGGCAACCTCAAGGATACTTCAGAGCCAGACAGTGGCAAGCACCAACCCCAAGAGGTGGAGAAGATAGATCACAGTCTTTTAGAAAACAGACACAATGACTTCCCCCTACACCTGCCAAGCAAAGCTTTAATGGCAGCACCTTTGGGCGGAAAATTGACATTATTTCAAAAAATTGGCATATTGTTACAAAAGACAAATGGATTCTGGACATTATAGACAGAGGCTACAGGTTCCACTTTCACACCCTTCCAAAAATGAGAGGCATGCCAAACCTGCCACAAAATCAAAGGGCAGAGGCACAAAAACAAGTTTCAGCTCTCATAGACATGAAAGCAATTCAAGAGGTACCTGCAAAAGAACAAGGTCAAGTGTTTTATTCCAGACTATTCCTGGTACCGAGGAAAGACAAAGCTTGGAGACCTATCTTAGACCTAGCCATCCTAAACACATATCTACAGGTGCCAAAATTCAAGATGCTCACATTACAGCAGCTTCTTCCCATGCTGGGCAAGGAGTCTTGGCTGGTAACATTGGACCTCAAGAAGGCATACCTGCATGTCCCTATCAGACAAGATTGCAGAAGATACCTCAGATTTCTTTCAGGTTCAACCCATTACCAATTCTCTGCATTGCCCTTTGGCTTATCTACTGCGCCCAGAGTGTTTACGAATTGCCTGGCATCAGTAATCGCCTTCTGCAGACTACAAGGGATACAAATCTACCCATATCTGGACGACTGCCTGATCCAAGCGGACAGCAAGGACATACTACTGCAGCACCTGGCATTTGTAATAAAACTGTTGAACTTCCTGGGATACACAGTCAACAAAAAGAAATCAAAACTAATACCCTCTCAACAAATAATTTTCCTGGGTGCCAGCTTGGATGCAACCACCCAAATGGCCTACCTCACGCCAGACAAGCAAGGGCAACTGTCTCAATACTTCAGAAAAATGGCAACTTACACCAGGCTAACTGCAAGGAAAATCCTGCAGGCTCTGGGATTCATGGCATCTTGCATCCTACTAATCCCATGTGCAAAGCTGCATATGAGAAAACTTCAATGGTACCTGAAAAACTTATGGTCTCAACACAGCCACAGCTTGGAAACAATTATCCCACTCATTCCATGCCTTCAAAAGGAATTTTTGTGGTGGACTCAAGCTTGCCAAAGAAACACAGGTCTTCCTTTCTGTGTACCTCAAGCAAATCAAATTATCACAACAGATGCCTCAGACTACGCCTGGGGAGCACACATGACAGATCAGTGCATTCAGGGAAAATGGACCTGAAAAGAGAAGCACCTCTACATCAACCAAAAGGAAATGCTAGCCGTGCAAAAGGCTATCATGACCTTCAAAGACCTACTGCATCCAGGCCAGCTATTGATAAGGACAGACAACACCACAGTGATGTGGTACATAAACAAACAGGGGGGAACTCATTCATACCCCCTGTGCAGACAAGCCATGACCCTATGGAACACAGCACTGGAATTGCAAATTCAACTGCAGGCACAATTCCTGCCAGGGAAGGAAAACACACTGGCAGACAACCTAAGCAGAAATATGACAGATCCACACGAATGGAAGTTGCATCCTCAACTTTTCACTAAGATAACTCAGGCATGGGGACAGCCAGACATAGATCTCTTTGCTACCCACAGAAATTGCCAGTTGAAAAAATTTTGTTCAAGGACCTATCATCCACAGGCCTGGAAAGTGGACGCACTTTCCTTCAGTTGGGCAGCATTGGCAGTCTATGCCTTCCCGCCTCTTCCTCTGCTGCCCAAAGTTCTATTAAAAGCCAGAGCAGAGAGGCCGAAAATGATTCTCATCGCTCCAGACTGGCCAAGACAACACTGGTATCTGCTCCTGAGGAGCCTGACACATTCCCCACCATGGATCCTACCTCTAGTCCCTCTTCTTTTGTCCCAGCACAACTACAAAACCCTTCACAGCCATCTCAAAACTCTAAATCTAGCTGCATGGAGAATTCCTTGATTTCCCAACAGTTTCTCCTCTCCAAGGAGGTACAAGATGTCATCTTGGAGGCCAGAAGACCTTCTACTAGAAAGGCTTACTCCGCCAAATGGAAATGATTTTGTGCCTGGAATCTAGAAAAGGGACAGAATCCTTGGGTAATAAATATACCTCAAATTTTACAGTACCTAGCTGAGATGTTAAACAATGGACTTTCCTTATCCTCCATCAAGATCCACGCTTCAGCCATTTCTGCACAATACAACACAGATCCTCCATTATTCTCCCACCCTCTCTTAAGGCAGTTCCTCAGAGGGACAAAGAATTTAAAACCCCCAAGGAAACCACCACTCCCTGCTTGGGACCTCAACTACGTATTGGAAAAGCTGACCCTTCCTCCCTTTGAGCCAGCTTCTTCAACAGAGTTACAGTACTTGTCATGGAAAACGGCCTTTCTTCTGGCTATCACCTCAGCACGCAGGGTTTCGGAGCTACAGGCCCTCATGGCTGTGCAACCATTCATCATTTTCCATCAGGACAGAGTTTCCTTACGAACCAATCCTACCTTTATGCTAAAGGTAGTATCCAGTGTAGCTTTGAATCAGACTATCCACTTAAAACACACAAAAGCCAGGCAAAATCTGTTCAGACTCCAAAGAAAAAATTCCAACTCCACTCCAAATAAGATTTAAGCGCTTTCATTCACTTTTATTAACGTGAACTTCCTCAGAAAGGTTTCTGAGGAAGTTCACGTTAAAAAAAAGGGTGAACCGCGTATATCCATACCTACCTTTTATCCTAATCCACAAAACAAAGGGGAAAGACTACTACATTCCTTGGACACTCACAGACAACTACGTTACTACTTGGACAGAACAAAGCCATTCAGGAAATCTGAGCAACTCTTTGTATCCTATGCTGTAGGTGCTCAGGGAAAGGCTATTTCCAAACAGACAATTTCAAAATGGATAGCCCACTGCATACGCTTTTGTTACTCATTTCATGGAAAAACTGTGCCTGCATGCATCAGATCCCACTCCACCAGAGCCACAGCTACCTCTGCAGCCTTCCTCAGGGGGGTCCCTACCAAGGACATTTTGGAAGCAGCCACCTGGAGTTCTGTGCACACTTTCTCCAAACACTATCACCTCCCACTATACTCAAAATCTAGAGCGGGCTTTGCCACAGCAGTCCTGCAGGGCATCCTAGCCCCTCCTAGTTCCACTTAGTGCCTACCACCCTTACTTAGCTTTGGGATTCTACCCATCTGTTATGACTGCAGCTGTATGCACGATGAACATAGTACAGTTTTGTACCTACCATAAATGTAGATGTTCGAGTGCTCATACAGCTGCAGTCCAGGTTTCCCTCCCTCCAACCCCTCTTAGGACAGGCCTTATGACAAACACTTTTCATGTAACCTTTTTGGGGTATTCTTTTATGGTGTATTTGCTTGCAACTACTGTTTTTGATTTATCAACATTGCATCTTTGCATAACATTATGTTTGCCTTCCTTCTGGGGGCACCTGACATCTGGGGCAAGAAAAACTGAAGAAAATGGCGTCGGTTGCCTCTTTTATACCCCTGACGCATTGACGTCAGGGAAGAAGCGACGACAACCGACGCCAGACCTAGACTTTGGAATTCGGCCGACCGAGGACCCGCCTGACGGCAGGATAACCCATCTGTTATGACTGCAGCTGTATGAGCACTCAAACATCTACATTTATGGTAGGTACAAAACTGTACTTTCCACTTCCTCATTGAGGTCTTTTGTTATTTATTGGAAAAAAAATCCCAGGCTGGGATTCATAAAAAAAGAATTGCTGTACATCTGCTCATTGCAAATTGTGAGAAGCTGTGATATTTGTTATGCGGAGAGCTACTTGTAAACTGTAACCTCTAACCCCTCTCCAGCTATGATTACTAGCCTCTCTAGCTATGATCTATGGGTTACCACACATATGTATATATTGTAAATATCAAATTTGTACCATGTACTTAAGAATTTACACCTGCTCTCTAACATGTAATGTAACTGTAAATTGTTCATTAATAATAATGTGTCTGTATCTAAAGGTAACATGTACCTAAGAAATTACACCTGCTGTGTAGCATGAAACATAATTGCAAATTGTTCTTCTATCTAAACTTTGTAACATGGAGCTTTTCTCCCCCGGGCCTCCACTGAAAATGGGCTCCCTGAGCCCAGTGGACATCCCCGGTCATCAAACTGGAAATAAATAAATAAAGTATGCTTAGTGTTTCCAAGCAGGTTAAATTAAAATTGAGTAGTACTATCAGAACCAAGTCTGAGTTGTCATTTGGTGCTCTGTTGAGCATACCAGTGGTAGACCAGCTACTAACCGAGAGTGTTCAAGACCTCTAGATGTGATGCAGGTATGGTCAGGAAAGTGATAAATGTAAATGATGTAAAGATGAGCCCCACAGAGTGACAGATGGGGATAGGTAGTACCACATATTAATTTTAAGAGCAGGTTATTATATCGTAGTGTAGATGGTTACTTAGGATAGCACCATAATGAGGTAGAAAAGGGGTACACAGAAACAAGGAAAAGGATAAAGCAGAGGAAAACGCACTAGAACCTGTAGAACAGTGCAAGGTTGAGAAGAAAGGCCACTTTTGTCATTCTAAGGGAGGGAGATGGGTTGATGGTAAGGTATACAATGGTAAATTGTGTTAAGAAGGGAACTGGAGGTAGATGCACAAGCATTAAGCAGTGCAGGCAAACAGGGGTGAGTGTCCATAGAAAATGTAGGGTGGGCAAGGAATGAGACATACACTGTATAGACAAATGGTGCTGGAGAATGTGGTATAAAGCACAGGGTGTAGGGCATAGCACACTGTGAGTGATTCATAGTATGTAAGGAATAGTGTGAGTTAGTGGCATGTTGTGGTGCCAGATAAAGCCCAAAGGGCAGCCTATTCTGGTCCAGTATCCTCGTCTGGACCTGGATGAGTGATGTCATGGGCAGGTTGATCATGTGGTGCATTTGATGTCCTGGTCATGCAGATTCACTGTTCACTAAAGGAGGCAATCAGGTCTGCTAGGGCAAATATCCAGATGCCTCTCTACCTCATCATGCACTAATTATGGAAGAATACATTGTGGCAAGAAAAGGAACAGCACAGCTGCCTCCTTGAGATGGACCTTCACCCCTGCCTCTAGAAAGGATGTTTCATGTCTCTCACCATACTGTGGTTCAGCTCCAGCATCAGGTGCCCACAGTGATTTTGGAGGAAAGTGATAAGTGATCTTCCCCTCCAGACCTGCATAGTGGAGATACAGCATGAAGATTACAAGTGATACATGCAGTAACATGAGAGAAAATAGCGTACCCTTTAAGTGATAATGAAGACATGCCCCTGCCCTGATAGGCATGCTTGCTTGTATCCTCTGGCACCCCACTATTTTGAGTTTGGACTCTTCTGTCGCTGTTAGAAAAAGTAATAATCAGTAATACAAGATAGACTAGTGACCCCTCAGAAATTACATGTAACATCCAAACCTGTGAGCAGAATGTTGCACAGCTCATCTCTGGTTGCTCTTCCTGATCCTCCTCCTCCTAGTGATGGAACAAGTCAGGGTGTCTGCACTTTTCGTATGTGTGCTTAATAACAGCTGCCCTTGTCAGACCTGGTTCAGGTCATGCCAGGCTTTATTATATTTGGCATGGCCTGCAGTTATTGACATGACAAGTTGTTGCGTTTTTGCCTGTGCTACTATGTATTGTGCCTAACACTGTCTAGCTGTTGAGTCCCACTACCTACCTATCTTCCTCTTCCACATGCATTTCCTGTCATGCATCAGCTGCTGTATCATTTATGTGTTGAACAGCATCTGTATTCTATGTCTGACTCTCATGTTTATGCTTAATGAGGTTGTGCAGTATGGCAAGTATCATGGCATGCCTCTGTCTCAGGGGTTTACTACGGTACCTGTCCAGATGTATCAGAGTAGTCTGAGTGCCCCTTCAGGAGACCAAATACACACTAAGTAACATTCTGTGTCTCCAAATGACAAGTTGTATGCCATTTCTTAAACTGTGTCAGGATGGTGGATAAAAAATCCATGAGCCAGAGCCGCACAGGATAGCTAGTGTCACCTGCAAGTGCACACAATTTTTTTTTTTTTGAGGGGAGGTCAGTACATGCACAGCTTATGATTCATATAACCATTGTCTAAAAGGCAACATGCACTTATTAACCAAATGCCTCAGGGGCGAATTACCTTGCTGACATCATTCATACATATGTATCCCAGATAAGGAAGTCATCAGAGCTGTCAGGATGCCGCACTGACACATTGTGCTAATCGCTTGTGCCTTGCATTTTACTTGCCATTTCAGCAGATGGTGTCCCATCTGGTTTACATCTCTCTGTGACTGTGGGCCATGTAGGGTCTTTATTGCTACTGGGTTCCATTTACTTGTGTGAGATTCATTTGTTCGAACACTGTGTTTGCTGCAGTACATCAATGTTTAGGTCATGAACTTTTGCATTTGTTTGAATGTGTGATTCTCTTTTGGTTGTAGCATTTTAAGTGAATCTTTCCAAATTATTCACTTACACCGTTGTTGGGCTTGTAGCACTTTGGGTGTTCTGTGCAAGATCGTACATAGTGGTTTATTGGCCTTTGCAACCCCTCTCCCCCACACACTGTTTCACAATTTCGGAGTTGATGTATTAAAGTAGCAGGTGGGGCTCCCCCCACTCTGCAAAATAAGACTGTTTGATTTTAATGGGTTGGTTAGTTTAGAAGGTTTTGATGGAGTGTATTTCGTTATAATGAAAAGTCAAATTAGTGAAATTCGGCTTTTCAGTATAGACACTTACTATATATGTGCTTTCTGTGGTACTGGTTACCTTAGGAAAGCAAATAGTACTGTACAATCTGTACATAGTGGTGCTGATCTCCTCTGCAGTCCTGGGAAACCATATATGCTCATCCATATGCAGAAGCTTAACATCAAATGACTTAAGTATGCGAGTCTGATGCCCACATTATACCTAACCTGTCTCCAACTGGTCATTGAAAGGTGCTAATAGCTAAAATGGTAACAGCTGCACATACCTTGGTCTTTACAGAGGTATACAGCACTAATACTCCTGGATTCAGCATGTGGATGATATGTGTCTGACAGGGACGTCTGGATGGCATGGCTCACTCTGAAAATGTCCATCACTTGCTGGTAGAGGCTGTGATATATGTGAGGTGTAGCCTGAACCCTTGCCATTCATTGTAGTGAGCAGGATGCGCACCAGGGCCAGTGCTGGCAGTGGCAGTCACCTCTAGGTAGTGCTGTTGAGCCATTTTTTTGGTATAGTGTTTATCATTCTAGTGGTTTGCAACCCAGAAATTTATGGCATGCTATAAAGGTCTCTGCTGTTTTGTAGCAACATCTTTGTCTTTGACTTGTGACATCATGTACTATGCATGTATTAGTATAATATTGTTGACTCGGTTGCATGTACAGACCGATTAGCATATATTGATGCAGCCACTATGCTGCATATTGTATTAGATGCCATAGTGGTCAAGCACAGCAGGTTTCCATGATTCGCCATCACCCCCACTCATTATGTACAGTGAAAGTAACCCTTTTGGACACGGCTAGTTGACTGAGAATCCCTCCATAATTGTCTGCTATAGGATACCCTTTTTCTTTCTGATATATTTAGACTATTTTGCATAGTCAGAAGCTTTATGTTGTCATAAATTATAAGGAAAAAATAGGGTTAAGTTTTTATGCTTAAATAGAAGAGTATAACAAAGAAAAAGGCAAGCTTTGGGAAACTGCTACAGTTTTTTGTGTTCTGAATTTTATTGAAAATATTATTTGTAATGTATCTAGCACATCAACACATTTATCAAAAAAAAAAAAAAAAACGTTTTCCAGTTTCACTGCATGGTCAGTTAACAGAAATTGCAGGCATTGTCTGTACCACAGATTGTTCCCTCTATTTACCTCCTATCTCCTTTCTACTCTCTTCCCCTCCTAGACATAGCTGCAGCATGCCACACTTAGATGTAACCTGAGATTGCACTTCCACCTTACTAAGTACCTAAAAAGTTTCAGTTTATACTATGTCTGGCTGACAACCCTTTTACTCCCATATCACATCACTTATGTTTTGAATCCCTATCTGCATTTGTTACTCCCATCTGCATTTTCCCTCTTAGTTCCAGGCCCCACTGAACCACCAGCTCCTTCCCATGTTTTATCTTCTCTGACCCTCTCACCAGCTTCTTCACACAGTCTGTAGGTCTGTTCACACCTCATAGACTTGCCTCTCTGTTTTCATTGTCTTGCAGTTTCTCACTTGATTTGTTCCACCACTAATACCAAACCAACTCTTTTTTCCTCCTGCAAACCTAAATAAGCAGAACTACGAGTCCTCCTACCTTTCACAATAAACCATTTCCAAGTCCCATATAGTATCTCCCATCAAATTCTTAAGATCCAAATTTTCCCAACACGTATTTAAAATGTCGATTTCCTCAAAATGCCAGTAGTCATCTGAGTCCTTCCAGCCTCCCAGCATTCACTTTTAACCTAGCTGTTACTTTGTAAACTCAGTTTGTGTGTGTCTTCTACAAAAAAATCTCCCTGATCTCTCTTCACATGCTGTCCTGTTTCCAGATACTATCTTCTCCTATCCCTTTCTAGCATAGTTAATTCATTCCATTACTTCTTGCATGCCGTCTCAAGGCCTTAAAATAGTTTGATATCCTTCCCTTCTTTTACTTTATTCGTTCATCTCATAGTAGGAGTTAAACAGGGACAGTGATTTGCAGTCTTAAGTAAATACAATTCTATTTGCACTTGGTTTCAGTCATTTTTTTATAACTGTGTATGTACATATGCATACACAAGTATGTATGTGTAACATAATACACACATGTATACACACACACACAACACTAAAAATAATATTAAAAAATCATCTCTGTGTGTCTGCTTTGACCACTTCATATAAACTAACTCCTCATAGATCCTTCTGCATTTTCCAGCTATGACACCTATACCTCTTGGTATATATTGTTAGCACTGTATGTAGTATTAACATTGCAGCTGACATGATTGACATACTATGAGCTTTTACTGCAAATACTATTTGGTAGCTCACTGTTATATAAATATTGCATACAAGGAGGAGAAGAGGGGGAAGACATGCCCGAAGGCAGGTAAAGGCTAGGACTGTGATAGTGAGGGTCGGAACTTTGAATGTTGGCAGTATGACTGGTATAGGGAGAGAGCTAGCTGATATGATGGACGGAACTAAGGTTGGTATATTGTGTGTGCAAGAGACCAGATGGAAGGAGAGCAAGCAAGGCTAGGTGTATCGGAGGCGGTTTCAAATTGTTTTATCATGGTGTGGATGGAAGGAGAAATTGCCTAGGCATTATCCTAAAGGAACAGTATGCTAAGAGTGTTTTGGAGGTGAAAAGAGTGTCGGATAGAATGATGTTTATGAAGCTGGAAATTGATGGTGTAATGATGAATGTTGCATATGCTTCACAAGTTGGGTATGCGATGGATGAGAAAGAACATTTTTGGAGTGAGTTGGATGAAGTGATGATGACTGGTACCCAAGGGTGAGAGACTGGTGATTGGAGCAGATTTCAATGGGCATGTTGGTGAAGGGAACAGAGGGGATGAGGAAGTGATGGGGTAGGTATGGTGTTAAGCAAAGGAATGCAGAAGGTCAGATGGTAGTGGATTTTGCGAAAAGGATGGACATGGCTGTGATGAATACGTATTTTAAAAAGAGGGAGGAGCATAGGGTGACATACAAGAGTGGAGGAAGTTGCATGCAGGTGGATTATATCTTATGTAGAAGGGCCAGTCTGAAGGAGATTGGAGACTGTAAAGTGGTGGCAGGGGAAAGTGTAGTTAGGCAGCATAGGATGGTGGTTTGTAGGATGACATTGGTGATCAAGAAGAGGAGGATGAGTGTGAGGGCAGCACCAATGATCAAATGGTGGAAATTGAAAAAGGGTAATTGTGCGGTGATGTTCTGGGAAGAGTTAAGACAGGCACTGGGTGGCAGTGAAGAGTTACCGAATAGCTGGGTAACTACAGCAGAGCTAGTAAGAGAGATGGCTAGAAAGGTGCTTGGTGTGACATCTGGAAAGAGGAAAGGGGACAAGGAGACCTGGTGGTGGAATGAAGAAGTACAGGAGAGTATACAGAGAAAGAGTTTGGCGAAGAAGTGGGATTGTCAGAGAGATGAAAGTAGACGAGTATAAGGAGATGAGGTGCATGGCAAAGAGAGATGTGGCGAAGGTTAAGGATAAGGCGTATGAAGAGTTGTATAAAACACTGGACACTAAGGAGGGAGAAAAAGACCTGTACTGATTGGCTAGACAGAAGGACTGAGCTTGTAAAGATGTGCAGCAGGTAAGGGTGATAAAGGATAATGAGGGAAACATACTCACAAGGGAGGAGAGTGTGTTGAGCAGATGGAAATAGTACTTTGAGGGGTTGATGAATGAAGAGAATGAGAGGGAGAGAAGGTTGGATGATGTGCGGATAGTGAATCATGAAGTGCAGTGGATTAGCAAGGAGGAAGTAAGGATAGCTATAAAGAGGATGAAGAATGGAAAGGCTGTTGGTCCAGATGACATACCTGTGCAAGCTTGGAGGTGTTTAGGTGAAATGGTAATGGAGTTTTTAACTAGATTGTTTAATGAAATCTTGGAAAGTGAGAGGATGCCTGAGGAATGGAGAAAGTGTTTTTTTTTTTTTGGTACCGATTGTTAAGAATAAGGGTGATGTGCAGAGCTGAAGTAACTACAGAGGGATTAAACTGATCAGTCACAGCATGAAGTTATGGGAAAGAGTAGTGGAAGCTATGTTAAGAAGGGAGGTGATGATTAGTGATCAGCAGTATGGTTTCATGCCAGGGAAGAGCACTACAAATGCAATGTTTGCTGTGAGAGTGTTGATGGAGAAGTACAGAGAAGGTCAGAAGGAGTTGCATTGTGTCTTTGTGGATTTAGAGAAAGCATATGACAGGGTGCCTAGAGAGGAGTTGTGCTATTGTATGAGGAAGTCGGGAGTGAAGTATGTAAGAGTGGTACAGGATATGCACGAGGGTAGTGCGACAGTGGTGAGGTCTGCAGTGGGAGTGATGGATGCATTTAAGGTGGAGGTGGGATTACATCAAGGATCCGCTCTGAGCCCTTTCTTATTTGCAATGGTGATGGACAGGTTGACAGACGAGGTCAGACCAGGAGTCCCCGTGGACTATGATGCTTGCAGATGACATTGTGATCTGTAGTGAGAGTAGGGAACAGGTGGATGAGACCCTGGAGAGGTGGAGATATGCTCTAGAGAGAAGAGGAATGAAGGTCAGTAGGACTAAGACAGAATATATGTGTGTGAATGAGAGGGAGGATAGAGGAATGGTGAGGATGCAGGGAGTAGAGGTGGCAAAGATGGATGAGTTTAAGTACTTGGGATCAACAGTTCAGAGTAATGGTGAGTGTGGAAGAGAGGTGAAGAAGAGAGTACAGGCAGGATGGAGTGGGTGTAGAAGAGTGTCAGGAGGGATTTGTGACAGACTAGTACCAGTAAGAGTGAAAGGGAAGGTCTACAAGAGGGTAGTGAGACCAGCTATGTTATATGGGTTGGAGACAGTGGCATTGACAAAAAGGCAGGAGTCAGAGCTTAACGTGGCAGAGTTGAAGATGTTAAGATTTGCACTGGGTGTGACGAGGATGGACAGGATTAGGATTAAGTATATTAGAGGGTTAGCCCAGGTTGGAAGATTTGGAGACAAAGCCAGAGAGGCAAAATTACGTTGGTTTGGACATGTGCTGAGGAGGGATGCAGAGTATATTGGGAAAAAGATGCTAAGGTTGAAGCTGCCAGGTAAGAGGAAAAGAGGAAGGCCTAAGATAAGGTTTATGGATGTGGTGAGAGAGGACATGCAGGTGGTTGGTGTGACAGAGCAAGATGCAGAGGACAGGAAGAAATGGAATTAGCTGATCTGCTGTGGCAACCCCTAAGGGGAGCAGCCGAAAGAAGAAGCATACAATGTCAGTAGTGCAACAGGTAGCACGCTCACCTTTGGTGCAGAAGGCTGTAGGTTCTTTTCCCACACCTGTCAGATTGATTGCTGATATTGCAGTGCAGCCAGCATAAGGGGGGTGCTGCACTCCTAATGTCCTTCAAATGAGATTTTAAACTAGAACCCTATCCACTTGAGTTGGTGGTAGCTCTGATGGATGTAAGAATTCCCATGGCACCTGTTAAAAAGGACAGGGGACTTTTCCCTGATACCGTATCTAAATTTCCTCAAGTAGTATAAATACCTCCACAGTACTCCCCTAAAAAGAAGCTGCTAGCCTAGTGGGATTAACCCAGTCAACAAAAAGAAAAAAAAAATATTGTGTTTCATAGTTGACTACTGGTTTTGTGAAGGGTAGAATCATGCCTGCTCAATTTGGTCAACTTCTTTGAGTCAGTCATCAGAGCTGTGGATGAAGGCAAGGTAGTTCATACAGCCTACCTTGATCTGGCCAAGGCTTTTGATATCATTCCCCACTCAGGAATCATAGAAAAACTCACTAAGCTTGGCATCAACCCCTGTATCATTAGGCGGGTTGCAAACTGGCTCACAGATAGAATGCACAGTGTGAAAGTAGCTGACTCCAAGTCAGACTGCCGACTAGTCACGAGTGGAGTCCCACAGGGTTCGTTCCTGGGTCCTCTCCTGTTTGGTATCTACTTCTCTGAAGTCCAGGCCAACACGAAGGGACTCTGGCTGACAAAGGTCGCAGACAATTGCAAGTTGGGCGTTATTATTAACTCCCCAAGTGATGTTGACATCCTACAGAATGGCCTCATTGAGACCAACGACTGGTGTCAGAACCATGGCCTTAAACTCAACGCCAAAAAATGTGTCGTCATCCCCTTTGGCAAAAACCCGGTTCCCATGAATTACCACATCGATGGTAGTCCACTAAGTACAGAAGGCATTAGAGGTCTGGGAACACAGGTTGACAGCAACCTCTCTTTTGATCACCACATTACCACTGTGGTCAGAAAGTCCTTCTATGTGGCCCATCTCATTACTAAGGGTTTTGCATCCAGGAAGAAAGAGTTCATTGTCTCCCTCTATTCTTCACTCATTAGGCCAGTCATCGAGTGCAATGCCCCATTTGGCATGTACCTCACTAGACACCTGCAACAACTGGAGAGGCCGCAAAAGTACCTCACAAAGAGGATCCTAGGCCTTAAACACTTGTATAAATGTGTATATATATATATATATATATATATATATATATATATATATATATATATGTATATATATATATATATATATATATATATGCATATATATATATATATGCATATATATATATATGTATATATATATATATATATATATATATATATATATATATATGCATATATATCTATCTATCTATATATATATATATATATATATATATATATAAACGTATGTGTGTGTGTGTGTGTGTGCGTGCGCATATAGATATGCAAACAAAAACTGCATCACCAGAGACCAAGAGCAGAGAACAACACTTACTTAGTAATATAGACTGCTGACACTTTCAGCCCACAAAGATAATGACTCATTAAAAGATGGGTTTTCTATTCTTGGTGTTTGTTGCTACATTTTTTTTTCTGATGTCTTTTTGTTTGCATTTTTGACATCTACAGAGTAGTAGTTCATAGGTTCATAGATAAGTACCAGGCTAGCTGCCCTTGTGGGCCATTTTAAGTCTTGCCAATTTCCCTTTTAGAGATAAGAATCAAACCCTGTACCTTTTGTCTCTGAGGTAAACACCTTAACCACTATAACAACTCCCAACCAAAGAAAATGCTGGCGCTGCAGTGCCCCTGTGGCTGTACCTCTTAATCTCATATGTACGTATTACTAGACAACTCTGCTGATTTTTTTTCTTTTAGTTTATACATGTACGTGTGTGTGTGTGTGTGTGTGTGTGTGTGTGTGTATATATATATATATATATATATATATATATCGTTGAAACCCAAGATCATTGAATACCACATAGTCGAGACGAAAATAATGAAAACCCATTTCGGAGAAAGACAGGAGCAATGAAGATCTTCCCAGTGTAAGTAACCTGTTGGCTGTTGAATTTTGCCCTTTTTCCCGACTAGTGCAATCTCGGAGTTGGTATATTTAGTCAGGGGGTGTGGGAGGGGTGCAGCCCCCACCTGAGTGAGTTATAGGGATGGTGCAGTTTAGGTTTTGTGATGATTTGGCTGAATGATTATTTACCCTGGGAAGATCTTCGTTGCTCTGATCTTTCACTGAAATGGGTTTTCATTGTTTTCATCTCAGTGATGTGGTCTTCGATGATTTGGGGTTTTGACGATGTGAAGTAGACCCATATGTATAATATGTGTACACACACACACACAAATATATACATACTTATACACAGATGTATAGCTATACAAATATATGTAGGTTGATGACTTCCAGCTAAGTGGTCAAACAGCACTGTTACTGAAATGTTTACAGTTATGATACGCATTTCAAGTGTAAACTTGTTGAAAAGGAAAGTTTTTCAAATGTAGTTTTTCAGTGTTTTGTATGAAATGTGGTTTGTGGTTTATTTATTAGTTTTTTTTTGTTTTGTAGTTGGTGTGGGATAGGTGAGTGATTTCTGTACGGATCGTTAAATGCCAGTCCTGATTTTTTTACCAGTATTTGCAGGTTTACTGTTGTGGAATTTTGAAGTTGGTATATTTAAGTTGCAGGAAGGTGTATGGGGTTTGCCCCCTGGAAAAAAAAAATATGCTGCAAGCTCTAGTTTTATGTGTGAATTTGCTGAAGTGTTACATATTAAAAATGTTTTTAATGTTAATTTATTTTATGATGGTTTTATTTTGTAGTTTTTTTCTGGACTTGTGCTCTGTTGTTGTCAATCTTCATCTATTCTTGACTGATGGGTTACGGTTCTGATCCTTGGAACCGAACTGGACGTTCTGTAGCTCATGCCAGCCGAAAAACTCTCAAGCTGATGGTCTACCCATAATTCCACTCTCTACATTACCTCAAATCTCATTTGCTGTTCTTATAGAAAAGATGCATCAGCAGACTCTCTCAGCTAAGTACATTTTACAGTTTCATTACAGTTTTATAACCCTTTTCTTTTTGTCTTAGTTAATTTACTTAGAAATATTTGATCTTTGTCTACCCATTTCTCTTCGAGTGTTTGTTTTCTTTAACCTGTACCCTTGGGTACTTCTTGCCTGCCATAGTTGGTAGTTTCCCTTTCTACTCTTTTCTTTACCATTGGTAATCTCTCCTACCATCATTGGTAGGTTTCTTCTCTATTTCGAGACTGAGTTATTGTGTATTTCTTAATCTTCTGCCCTTTCTAGTCCTATAATGGCAGATAAGTCAGAATCAGCCACTGGGTTTAAATAGTGTCAAGACTGCAGCAGAAAAATGCCAAATTTGGATGGTCCTGACAAATGTGTGTATTGCTTGGGTGTTGCTCATCTTGATATAGAGTGCTGTCTCTGCCAAAGCTTCAGTAATGGAGCCCTGGTGGAGAGTAGGAATACATTCCTTAAAGGGCTTCATGAGGCCCCTTTTGAGGAAGCATTTCCAGGACTGACCAGTTTTCTCAGGCCTCTGGCGCAAAATCTTCTTGTTCGGTGCGGATGGCTCCATCGGCACTGACATCTAAAAAAACATAAACACCCTTCAGTTGGTTCCTCTCCAGAACCAAAATCTAAGGTTCCATAGATTTCAGATCACACTGAGTCCTCGGCATCAACCTCTACCTTAGTGCCATCGACACCGACCACAACTCCAGTAATGACTCCTATCTTGGCACCTACCATTTTAGTTACCACGTTGGTACCGACATCTCCTGCGGCTTCACAGCTCTTAGCTTCTGCCCTGGTGCTGAAGACTGAATCTTTCTTTACAGCCAGGACTACATGTTTTCCATCAATCGACCCCATTCTGGGTCAGCTCCCTGGCCCCTTCATAGAGAGATCTGAATCCCCCTCAGGGTTGTCTGTTCACTTCATCAGGAGTCTTTCCGAAGTTGATATAAAGAGGTTGGTGAATCAGCTTCTGATGGCTAGGGGTCTTACTCCATCTTCTCAGCCTCCTCCCCCTCCTGGGGCAGGGGAATTCTCTCACAGTACCCCCACATGTTTTCCTCCTCTAACCTCTTCACAGGTTTTTGAGCTATCAACTCCATCCACACAGACTCCTATGATCTCCGCGCCAATAACTTCCCTGTTTTTGGTTCCAGGCACAGTTCTGACTCTCTTGGTCCCTTTGGAACCGATGGTTCGTTAGGATCGGGCCTCCAATGTCAGGTCCGGAAGGTTTGAGTCGATTCCTGTTTTTTATTTAGAGCTGGCCTTACCATCTCGGACTGCGCCAGATGCGGGCCCTTCCTTAGCTCCGGTTCTGTTGGTAGGTCTCTCGGGGTGGGTGTGACCCCAGTTCTGAGTCTGTCTCGGTTCCAGAATCCCATCCCTCCTCAGGGGGGCCTGCTTTTCAAGCTATGGAGAGAGCTTTGACCACTGCTTCTTCCCCCAGGTGGCTTGTGTGTTGATGGAATCTCACCCCTTGACCCCTGCTTACCCAGTGCTACCACCAGCCTCTGTACCTGGACAGCAAGCTCCAAGGATCCGAGGCATACTGACCAAGGGGCACCCCTCTTCTGATATTCCCACTGAAGACGCCTCTCAGAAGAAATTGCGTAAGAGGGCACAGCTAGAGTCCCCTGAAGAGTCTGTCACCGAGGACACTGATTTCAGTGAGGGGGAGTGTGCCTCCTGGTCACCCTCGGAAGACGTCTCCTTTGGAGACATTCTGGTGATCCTTAAACAGAGGGGTGACTGGAAGCTCAAAAACCCTTCCTTTGAGGAGTCTGTGTACTTGCAGGCCTTTGGAACTTGCCCATCTACTTCCTGGGTGACCCCTCCTGCTGATGATCTCTTTAAATTGACCACTCAGCTGTCTTGGAAGGGTCTGACTTGATAGAACTAATTCCCCGGAGACCAGATAATACATTCCCCTCCCGAGGATAGTCCGTACTGGGCAAAAGGAATTAGCAGTAGATGCTATGGTGGTAGCAGCTGCCAATAAAAAGGAACTGGCTGAGGAAAGTTTCACTATTCATCCACCTAACCAGGAGTCGAGGGCAATGGACATATTTGCGAAGCAGGTTTACACATCATCGACCTTTACCATTAGTTCCTTGAACTTTTTGGCACATTTTACTAGGCTCCAGAGGGATCTGGTTACAGAGCTGTTGGATACCCTAGCAGGAGCAGTAGCTGAAGCGGTCCAAGAAAAAGTGGCCACCTAGTTAGCTTTCCTGGAGTCTATCTCAAATTCGTCCATAAGGCTAATTGCACATGCAGCCGAAGGGCCGACCAGGTCAGCAGGTTCAGGTGTTGCCATTCGACATGCTTGGATGGGTCTGTGTGAGTATGCGGAGCCATTCAAGTCTTCCTTTGTCAATGCTCCTGTTGACATATATCCTCATTGTTTGGCCCCAAAGTTAAGGAAACTCTGTCCAGGTGTGAGAAAGATAGAGAAGACCTTGTCTGCAGTGGGCATATGTTTTTCTGCTTCCCAGCGAGCCTATTCCAGGAATCAGAGGAGTGGGACATTGTGGCTCAAGAAGTCCCAGAGGCCTTTCCAGGACACACATGGTATGGACTCCCCTCAGGGCAGAGGGGGGAATTCCAATGCAAGATGCCATCCTAGAGGCAAAGGTGGCCCACAGAACCAGGGTTCTAGGGAGCCCCTTCTCTGGCCAACCGTATCTGTGCTCCTGAAAGTAGATCTAATTGCTTGCCTCTGGAAGTAGTCAGGGGAAGATTTTCTTTGAACCCAACAGCTTGGTGACAAGTAACTACAGATGCCTGGGTGCTAAGAATTATTTCCAGAGGTTACTTTATCCTCTTAATTCTTTATCCAAGTACTCGAACAGGACTCCCCAATGTTCCACCCGGTCAGAGGGACCAAGCAGCCTTGGAAATACAAAAGCTGCTAGAAGAAAAGAATCATCCAAGAATTCCCACCAGACCAAGTAGCATCTGGATTTTACGCAAGGTTCTTTTTATTGCCAGAAAAGACGGGGACTGGAGACCAATTCTGGATCTCAGTGTTCTAAACAAATTTGTTCAACAGTCTAAATACTGGATGGCCAAAGTTCAGTCAGTACTTCCATTTCTAGAGGAAAACTATTGGATGTGCTTTATAGACCATCAAGACACGTATTACTACACAAAAATGGACAAACGCTCATGAAGGTTGATCCGCTTTTGGGTAGGAGCCAGTCACTATCATTTCAGGGTGCTTCCTTTTGGTCTCACCACAGACCCCAGGGTGTTCAGCAAATGTATGGCTGCAGTATCAGCTCACTTGAGACTGCACAAATTCCTGGTGTTTCCATATCTAGACAAAGGGGTCATCACCTCTTCCACCAGGCATCTACTGCTTCATGCGACAGAATTCACCCTGCAATTGTTCCTGCAGCTAAGAATCATGGTCAACAGGCACCTGCTGCTTCATACGACAGAGTTCACCCTGCATTTGTGCCTGCAGCTAGGAATCACGGTCAACTTTACAAAGTCTCAACTGACCCCTTCTCAGGATATGGGATTTATTGGAAGTAGTTTCAACACTCCTTCATGTGGCTTCTCTGCCTCCCCACAGGCTACAGAAAGTAAGATCTCAAGTTCATTCCCTCCTGGGCTCAAAGTACCAGCCCTGCTAGTGCTTCAAGCATTAGGGTCCATGGCAGCAGCAGTCAGTCTGGTCCAATTAGCAGTATTTCACATGAGATTACTACAGTGGCTTATTGCAAGTCAATGATCCATTCTAACCCATCCAGTGAACCACCCCATACTCATTACAAGTCGCCGCAAAAAGGACCTGTCCTGGTGGATGGACTCCGATCAAGTTCTTTTGGGCCACCCCTTTGTACCTTCTCAACCCAAGGCCATATTTACCATGGATGCTTCCAAGATGGGGTCGGGAGCATTATCTGGGAAAGACAGTCCAAGACACTTGGTCCCCGATAGAGGCCAGTCTGCATCAGTGTTCTGGAGCTGCGGGAGGTGCTACTAGTGTTGCAAGCATTTCACTCAGCCCTACCAGGGAATGATTGCAGTTCACTCAGACAACATGTTCATAGTCTGGTACATTAACAAGTAGGGAGAACCGAATCCCCTATCCCCTATGTCGAGAAACCCTCTTGAGTGTGGCAATGGGCATTTGCCTCCAGCCACTTTCTGGTAGCAAAGCACATCTGTGGGAGTTCAAACGCGATAGTGGACAAACGAAGCAGATACATTCTGATGCCTCACAAGTAGTCTCTCAATCCCAAGGTAGCAAAGATCATCTTTCATCTCTGGGGCCAGCCTTCCTGCGACCATTTGCTTCACCCCAAAACAAGTGCAAGAGCTTTTTTGCCTTAATCCCCCCTCAAGGGGAGTCCTCGAGAAATACTCTTCTCGATCGGCCCCCGGGTTTCCTATATGCCTTTCCCCCTTCCTTCTCATCCCTCTTTCCTCAAGAAAGTAGCCAGGTTGAGAAGCAAATTAGTCCTCATTGCACCCTTCTGGCCTCGACAAATTTGTTTTCCCTTCCTGTGGCCTCCTCTAGTTCACCGTCTATGGATTCTGTCTCGCCCTCAGGGACTGGTGCAGTCTTCAAAGTCTCAAGCTAACTGCTTGTTCTTCCA
The DNA here is from genome assembly GCF_019279795.1 of Protopterus annectens. Taxonomy (NCBI): domain Eukaryota; kingdom Metazoa; phylum Chordata; order Ceratodontiformes; family Protopteridae; genus Protopterus; species Protopterus annectens. The sequence goes on from NC_056743.1 coordinate 181,178,534, forward strand.
ATTCCATTAGTCACCAGGCATAATGATATTCCATCCCCAGTACAAAACATGTTGCTGGCATCCCATAAACCAATCCACCAGGAATCTCTACCTCAGTAAATGGAAGAGATTTTCAGTCTGGGCTTGTGACGATGGCCTCAATCTCTTTTCAGCCCCAGTGGAAAAAGTTTTAGAATTTTTGGCAGGAGGTCTTCCGCTTCTTCTGTTACTCATTCTAGCAGCTGTCTCTTACTTTCATAATGGCTTTGAAGATCTGCCCTTAATCTCTCACAGACTTTGTTAGGTCTTCCTCAAGGGAACTATCCGTTTAAAGCCCCCGTTTAAGGAGAGACTGCCACCTTGGGACATGACTATTGTTTTGCAGTAACTAGTAGCTTCCCCCTTTGAACCAGCAGCTACTTGTGACTTGAAGTTCCTCTCTTGGAAAATACTTTTACTTATAGCTATCACCTCCACAAGACGAGTTTCCGATTTGCAAGCCTTATGTTCAAAACCCCCTTTCTTAATTTTCCATAAGGATAGAGCTACCGTCAGGAGAAATCCTTCCTTTCTCCCACAGGTGGTCTCAGAGTCCAACTTTAATCAGACTGTAGACTACTTGTCTTTTTTCCAAATGTTTCTAATAAAGGCAAATACTGCTTACAACCTGTTAGATGTTCATAAACAGTTATATTTCTGTCTCAACAGAACTAAAGAAATTTGGTCAGAACAATTATTTGTCTCCTCCTGTGGCGCAACCTTAGGGAAATCTGTCTCTAAGGTTATCTTGTCAAAATGGTTAAGAGATTGTGTTTCCTTCATTTATAACAAAAAGAACTTAAAACTTCCAATGCTGGTGAGGGCACATTCCACTAGATCTATGGCTGCTTCAGCTGTCTTCCATTTTAAAGCTTCCATGAGTGAAATATGCGCAGTAGTAACATGAGCTACTCTGCATACCTTTATAACTCATTACAAATTGGATCTGGTCTCCAGGGGAAGAGCCACCTTTGGTTCTGTGGTTCTCAGAGGTATCCTTCCATAGGGCCACCCAGGACCTAGAGAAGCTGGGGACTCTGTCCTATCAGTCAAGAATACGTGAAGATTGACAACATCAAATAAAGAAGTTATGTCTTACCATAATGTTCCATCTGTGTTGTTGATCTTCACCTGTTCTTGGCGTCCCACCCTCCTTTCCTCCTCCTTTGGATTCCTGGTAGAGCGATCTGTTGTCCTGGGTCTTCTGTTGGGTGTTTCCTTGGACATGGCTTCCTCATTTGGAATTACTTTCTTTCCATTGTTCTACAATTTTGCAAACTCGATCTGAGGTAATGTAGAGAGTGGCATTTTGGGTAGACTATTAGCTCGAGAGTTTTTTGGCTGGTGCAAGCTATATAATGGTTGCATCGGTTCCAGGAATTGGAACAGTAACCCATCAGTCAAGAACAGATGAAGATCGACAGCACAGATAGAATATTATGGTATGACATAACTTCTTTTCTTTTTGTATTTGTGTGTGTTTTGTTTTTTGCTTATTCATTTTGGTAGGTGCATTGTATCGGTAGGTGTACATTTAGTATAACTGATTTAGTTTGTGTGGTTTTTGATGTGTTTTTCAGTTTGTTGTTCGAGAATGGGTGTTTACCAGTAAGAATATTCATTGGAATCAGCTTTTTTTCTTTTTCTTTTTTTTTTTTTTAAATGCTGCGTAATTTACAAAAAAAACTTAAGATGAGTAGATGCAGTCCTTCATGCACTGTAATATTCTTTTTAAAACAAAACACAACATTCATGTACTGCTAGTTTATTTTTCAAAGTTCATTTTGGTATTTTCAGTATTCCAGGTTACACAGGCTTTTCTTTAGATATGGTCAGAAAACAAAAGCAGTGCTTGCTGAAGTATCAGTCTTTCCCTTTAAGATTCTTTTTTACCATACAAATGGGGGCAATCTTAGCAGTTTCTCTCCTTGGAAAATAGCTCATTTTATTTCCGGTTTTCTGGGACATCTCCCAGAATGTCTTCATCCTGCAGGTATAGCACCGCTGAAGATTCCTAATCTGTATCCTGAAACTTGACCAGATGTGTCAGGATTCTGGTTTCCTGTATTGACAGTGGCCCTGATATGTCTAAAGAGGTGTGAAACAAAAACGCCAAAGCAGTTAGCGTAAACCACACCAGGAATCTGGAAACTGTGCTGGAAACAACGTTCATTTATTAGTTGAACACAAACAGAGGTTAAGCGCTTTCTTCAGAATACTACTGCCTTCATCAGAACAACAAATACTGAAATTCATCAACTTAAATACAAACACCCCACAAGAAAAACCCGCCTTTTTCATCAATTGATCAATTATACCATTGTGTTCAAAGTTTGTATGACATTACCTTATACAAACAAAGTTTCTGTAAAACATTTCTCATACAATACATAAAACTGTACATATTGCACAACTCATACATACAAATATCCACAATACAAAATAAAATATTGTATGAACTATTGTGTAAAAGTCTCAATAAGATGACCCAAAATAAAACAAATACACAAAAATCCCATATACTACAGTGTCTCATGGAATAAATCTACTAACACTATCTAATGGGACATTGTGTTTGCCGTCAAGCACAAAAGAAAATTATTTATGTATCTCCTGACTAATTAATTACTGATCATTTTACACTGACCCTATACCACTAAATGCTACTAATATTTCGTATCAAAACGTGACAATATTTAATATAATTGTTTGACATTACTGTATTAAAAAATATTTCAAAACCTATTATAGGTGAAATAAGAAAAATAGACAAAAAATAATGAAAATAGGAAAAATAAGTAAAGTATAACTACACACTTGTTCTAAGTCCTGACAAGTGGCTTTGTTGGAATCACCTCGTTTAGGCCTGGGGGGGTAGATGCATCTAACTTGATCTGCCATCTGATCTCCCTTTCCCCCACTACTGCCTTGATACTGCCTTGATATTGCCACCTCGTGGGTTTGGAGTGACCACTTCCAATATAGCAAATTTAAACACCTTACATTGTGGGTTGTTAATTAGGTGTCTTGACAGAGCATTATTTACATCACATTTCCTCATACAATAAGTGTGGTCATAGATCCTGTTCTTTAAACAGCGATCAGTCTTTCCCACGTAGTAGCAAACCTCTGAATTTTTAGTAATTCCTTCCATTTTCTCTTTGTAAACTTTTCCAATGTTGGCTGACCTAAGTTTCCACCATAAGATCGAGACAGCCATTGTACCTATGTTCTACCTTTACTGGTCATCACTGCCGAATATTTTTTTTCTGCATATTTCCTGCTGTCTGCTGACCATCAGCCATCTCTGTGTCAGTTAGACCCTGTCGTTCCACCCTCACAAGGTGAGAACTGACCAAGGGGTGTGTGACTTTAGGCAGCCTTTATGCATCATCTGAAAGTCCCCTCTAATTTGAACCTGTTTTTCACCCGCCTTTCATGTCCCACATGTATATATATCAGTATGTATATATATATATATATAGATATATATATATATATATATATATATATATATATATATATATATATTTATCTATATGTACATCGGCTTTCCAATATGTACTACTTAACCTGCCTATGCTTCCACAGTTTGCCATCTAGAGGATGGATATACGATTTTCTTATACCTGCCTGCTCCTCAACAAACCAAGCATTACAGCCCAAATACACCATGTGTATGCTGTGAAGTTAGTTACTGTTCTCCCTATTAAACATTTAATAAACGGCTTCATTCTACCCTCCATCTAAAAAGTGTAAGTGATGCTAAACTTAGATACCCAAACAAATAATGCATATTAACAGCATCCTAGAAAAATGTCTGCAGATCAGGGTAAACTTGATTCATAACCCTGTGCTACATAGGTTAATGTTAGGCTGTTGATCTGGTGGAACCTTTGTAGATTAGCCAAATGATCCCAATTAGAATTTACCATGACATGAATTAATAAAAAATCCCATTGGAATGAAGCACTTGATACCTAGTTTTGACCCTTTTCCATAAGGACTTGAGTGGCCAGACCAGCCATAATGTTATGGTTGCCCATCCTTTCATCCGGGTTCTGTTTAAAAAAGGTCGGGGAGCTACTCTCCTGTATATTTAAGTGGAGTCAGTTCCATAAAAAATAGAGTCTTTGTAAGATAACTGCCTTACAAGATGGTATTGTTTGTTTCATTGGAAGTTTAGCTCTCTTGAGCAAGTGTTTAAGGTGGTGGTAGTTTTGTGGATGTGTAGGAAGTTGTATAGGACCAGATCACTCCTCACCGAGGTCAATAGGAAACTAAAAAGAAAGCTAGCACTTTAAAGTAGTTGTGGTAGCTGAAGGAGCACATGACTTTATTTGACTCAGTAAGGAAAAGCTGCAGTCTGAAAAGCTGGATCATATGTGGAAAAAAGTGCATTCAAATGGAGGCATTAAACTCTGCTGTTGGCCTAATATGTTAGGAGATGAGTTCCTTAGATTATCCCTGGTGATTAGTCTGGGTATGTAGAAGGATTTCTTAACAAAAGAAGACACATAGCCAAAGAGGAGTTTGTCAGTGAAAATGCCCATATACCTAATGACAGCGTTTTAGGGGGTGTCACTTATGTTGACAGTAGCATAGGTGGACAAATTTGCCACAGGGCATAATGCTGCATTTCTTGACATAATTGGATGGTGCAGTGGTGCAGCAGTTTGCATTGTCACCTTACGGCAAGAGGTTCTCCAGTTTGATTATTGGCTGGGCTGCCTTCTGTGCTGAGTCTGCATGTCCTCCCTGCGTTTGTGTGGGTTTCCTCCAGGTGCTCCGCTTTCCTCCCACGTTCCAAAGACGTGCATCCAGCACATTTCTCCTCGGGCCTCTCCTGAAAATTGACTCATTCCAAGTCGGACTTTCCCGGTAAACATATGTCAAATAAAATAAAATAAATTTAATTTGAGTCAGTGGTCCATGCACCACTTGTTTGTATATTTTAAACCCTCCTGGATAATTTGTAGGTCAGTAGTGGAATTTCACGACTCAGAGTTTGCAGTCATTAGCAAATTTCATCAGTTACTGGCATTTTGTGTCCGCTTCAATGTCAGAGAAGTGGATACTGAAGAGGAGTGGTCCCAGTACTGATACTGGGAAGGAGGGGGCCATTGCTGGTAACTACTATTTTTGATGAGAGTGTACCTCCAGCATGGCTTAGGTTCTGCTTATGAATGGTTTGCTATCCAGTAGCTAATGTAGGGGTTTACTTTTAATTAATTAACTTATTAATAATATCAGACTGTGGAATGGTATCAGAGGCTTTGGACAAGTCTAGTTATGCAGTGTTGACCAATTTGCATGAGTCTAATGGCTCACTGACATGTTTAGAAATGCTTACAAGGTTTGGGAGGCAGGATCTGCGTTTAACAAACCCAAACTGCCTATGTCCTTGTTAATAAGTTGCATAATATGCTCCCTTAACTTATAGGTAAGGCTGATGATGCTTATGGGTCTATTAGTAGTGGGTCCTCATTTGCAGAGTGGGCTGAGTACAGCAGTTTTCCATATCTTTGGCATGAATCCAATGGATAGGCTGAGATTGAATAGATGCAACTGAACTGCCAGACAATATTTTCAAACCTAACACATTATCTGAACCCATGGAGCTAGTGTTCTTAGCCTTTGAGAGAGCACTCAGGACTTGTTTGTAGGAGATCAGTGGGATAGTGCAGGTATTCCAGTGTGCTGAAGAAAGCTTGCGGGAGATGGGGGGTGGTGTAGAGGTTGAGCTGAATTTGTCCACTAGTACATTGACTTTGTGTTCAGGGGATGAGCATGTGGTGTTATTTTGTATTACTTCTTAGGTTCGTGATAAAGCTTAAATGATTTATTATTACCCTTAGTATTTGTGGAAATTTTGCTTGGTTTTAGAGAATTTTATTTTGTTGATCTTTTGGAATTTTTCTTTGACTGAGGAGGTGTTAAGTTTGCTCTTACAAGCTATGAGTTTCTTTCTTTTATTATATACATATTATTTTCACTGGGGTTCCACCAAATGGGCTTGCTGTTGAATTTGGCACTGTATTTGTCCCTTATAGTGACCAAAGCCGTAATACAAGCTTGGAGATGTGCATAGAATGTATCCATGGCAGCTTGTAAGGTGTGATCATCAAGGGAAGGAGGACATATGAATTTCATCAAGTCTTTCTTGGCTGGAATAGGTTCGCCTTGGAGTAGTCTCTAAGACAGATGGGTTTTGAGGTAGCTCTGGTCTGACACTTAAATGATGTCTTATTCTCATGTTGCAGTATTCATACCTGTAGGGAGGTCACTGCCAGCAGCACCAGACATCCGACCAGTATACTATCGTCTTAGGTGCAGGGGTAAGTGCGACGTTGCCTGTCAGAGCCATAAACCAATGTTGGTTGTAAAAGTGACGTCTGCACGTACCCACTTCAGAACTTGATCTACGGACCTCTGATCACAAGCTTCTGGGATCAGTTTGATCATTTGTTTCGGCCATCCAGTACAGATAAGTACCCTTTTGAGTTTTTTGTTTACGTTTTTTCTACCTTCTCAAATGTACATGTCGGGTAAAAAAAGGGGAAGTGCGTTTGTGGAAGACAAATTCCACATAAGGACACGCATGTCAGTTCTTGTTTTGTTTAGGTGAAGGCCACGACCATATGTCTTGTGACATCTGCAAGTCGTTCGTGCCCAAAATGGTACTCATCTGCCTTACTTAGAAAACCAAAGACTCCGACATTTGGTTGTAGGCCTGGAGGGTGGGATAGGGACCTCCAAGGAGCCACGTCGGAAGAAGGCCATAAAAGTTAGGACTGGTGCCCCTGGTGCACCTCAGGAGTCCAGTGAAACTCTCGAGGCCCAGGGTCCCATCGGACATCAGTTTCAGAGCTAGAACTGGGAACCATGGTGGAAGCCGATTCGGCGGAAACTTAGAGTATGTCTGCTGAGGTTGATCAGCCATCAGCTTCTGATGGCGAGGGGGAACCACGGCTTGTGGCATCAGAGTGGCCTACTCCTGCCTTTCCATCCACCCAGGCATCTGCTTCCAAACCTACGCATCCTTCTACTCCTCTTAAGAGGAAGCAAAAATTAAAACACAGCGAAACAGAACCAGTTCCTGGATGGGAAGCGAAACAGAACCAGTTCCTGGATGGGAAGCCTTTTCCCAAAATCTTTTCAGAGCTTTCCAGGCCCTCCAGTCTCATGTGCCCCAACCAGCCCCCCTACACCTTTGCAGGCCATAGTGGCTTCAGAGGAAGAGCTCTCCTCTTCTGATGAATAACTTACTTATTGTTCCCAAATTGAATCTTCCAAGGACTTCATTACTCCTGAGGAGGTGGACACTATTAGTCCTAAATCTCCAGGGGAAGATTTCTCCTTTGGAGGCACCATTTCTCTTATGAGAGAATATTTCAAATGGCAGGCCTCAGATGCTTCAGAAACAAAAAAGAGGTATTTTGAACTATAACAAATGGACCAGCCCTCCCCATCTGCAGTCACTCCCCTACTCCCAGCCTTTTGTGATGCCTTTCTGGCTGCATCTCAGGCCCCTGATTCTCAACCACCTGCTTCCAAACATCCAGATAGGTTTTGTAAAGTTCCTGAGGATGCACAGTTCTTGTTCAGGAACCCCCTGCAGACCCAGCCATCGTAACTGTGTCAGCAGACAAATCATCCAGACAGTTGCGTTCCACCTCTCTGTTTCCCACAGACAAGGACAGCATATTTATGGATAGGCTAGGAAAGAAAGTTTATACTACTTCCACACTAGCCATCCGAGCCTTAAATTATCAAACACACGTGGTTAGGTTTGTTTTAGACACCCTATCCAAAGCCTCTACACTTATATCAGATGTGCCAGACTCTTCTGCTAAGTCACAACTCTCCACCCTGCTCTCTGCCACCTATCAGGTGACAAGGCACTCCAAGTGCAATTATGATGCGGAAGAAGCATCTTCCAAATCTGCATCTTCAGGTTCTGTCCTGAGAAGATACTCCTGGGTGAGACTCCAGCTGCTTCCTATGGATGTACAAACCATATTGCTGGGTGTGCCACTTGATAATAAGGCCCCTTTTGGTGCAACTTCTGCAGAGCTCCTAAAATTCCCTCAAGAAAAGAGTAGGGAGCTAAAAAAATCTAAAACATTTGCTAGTCTCACCTATTCCTAGGTACCATAGGAACTACCCTCAAAGGACCACTTTTGTTAGGAGGCAGACATCTCAGTCTACTGCCCCACAGGCTAAGGGAATGGAGGCAGTCTAGGAAACACACTAGTCCTAGACCATCCTCTTCTTCCACCCTCACTCCATTTTGGAGACAGCCTGACCCTGGCAGAGCCCCTCAACTGTGACTCCAACCCTTTACCCACTTCCACCCCCCCCCCCTGTCCCTCAGCCTCACCCTTTCCCTGCCCTCCTGCCGGAAGATCACCTCAAAGGCTTGGGTCCTCTCCATCATTCAAAAAGGTTATTTTATGACTTGGTGGACAATTCCTCCTTTCCAGATTCCTCCTTTCCAGGGGATACCCCAACCCCCTCCAAGTTAGCTTCCTCTCTTCCCTCCAATTCAGGATCAGCTGCTAGCTCAAGGCACCATAGAAAGAGTGACTCTAGGTCAGACAAGCAAGGGATTTTACTCCAGGATGTTTTTAGTCACAAGAAAAGATGGTCCTTGGAGACCAATTCTGGATTTGTCAGTCCCTCAATCTTTTTCTCAAGGTGCCTACCTTCAAAATGCTCACCTTGCTTCATCTCCTACCCCTCATTCCCACCAAGCTTTCATGGTATCCCTGGATCTGAAGGATGCCTATCTTCATATCCCCATTCACTCCAGCTACAGGAAATTCCTATGTTTTTCAGTGGGTTCCTTGCATTTTCAATTTTCTCCATTGCCATTTGGGCTCTCCACAGCTCCCAGAGTATTCACAGAGTACCTAGCTCCAGTTATTGCCCACTACAGAATACAGGCCATTCAAATATACCCATACCTAGATGACCTGTTAATCCTGCACCAGGACTAACACACTCTTCACCACCTACACATGTTGTCCAAATCCTTGGCAGACCTAGGGGTTCACTATGAGCCAGCAAAAATCTCACCTGGCACCCACCCCACCCAGGACCTGGTGGTCTTAGGGTGCAGGATAAGAACCGACAAGATGGCAGCCTTCATCCCCTGCCAGAAGGTAGAGGCCCACACACATTACCTTCAGACACTTCCCTCTCTCCAAACCATATCAGCCAGGGAATTCCTGAGAGTCCTAGGCCACATGGCATCCTTGATTCCCATGCTACCCTTAGTAAGACTGCATGTGAGGACGTTCCAGTGGGTTCTGAAGAGTCAGTGGAACCAACATTCCCACCCTCTGGATACACCCCTCCCTTTTCTCCCATGTCTGAAAAAAAGAATTGGAATAGCGGATTGCAGCCATCAGCCTCAATCCTGGTATACCTTTGCAAATCCATCTACTCTTACAACACGTCTACACAGATGCTTCAGATCTGGGTTGAGGAGCAGTTCTGCAAAAGCACAACAAAGAGAATGAAGTTCAGGGAGAGTGGTCCTCCCTCAGACAAAGGGACCAAGCCAGTATCAAAGAGATGAGAGCCCGTCTTTTAGCATTAAAAACATTCCACTAAATTCTCCTACCAGGCACCTTGAAAGTAGTCACATACAATATGACTGTCCTGTGGTATATCGACAAGCAGGGGGGACAAGGTCCTTCCCGCGTTGCAGCTTGGCAATTCAGATTTGGTCCCTAGCAGCAAAAGTACACATTCACCTGCAAGCAGTATACATTCCTTCCACAGAGAATGTGATGGCGGACACTCTCAGCAAAACCTCTGCACCCTCCCATGAATAGATGCTTCACAAGGAGGTGTTCTTGGCTCTTATTAACAAGTGCGGTATTCCTCAGACAGATCTGTTTGCCACCTCCCAGATCAGGCAGATGCCTCTGTTTTGCACAAGTGGTCCACATCCACAGGCTTGGAAAGTGGATGCCTTCTCTTTTTCTTGGGTGGGGATATATATTTATGCATTTCCCCCTTCACACTGATTCAAAAAGTCCTTCTGAAGATCCAGAGGGACAAACAAAAAATCTTGCTGGTGACCCCCTTTTGGTCAAGACAGCATTGGTTCCCCCTACTTCACCTACTAGCAAAGGGCAATCACCACAGGTTACCCCACTGTTTCAACCTACTCACACAAAACAGGGGGTCCCTCATACACCCTGAGGTGCTCAACCTCAGACTTAAGAGTTCTGATCCCCTTCAGGCACCTGTAGTTAGAGGACGTACACTATGTCCTGCAGGAGGACAGGAAACCTAGTATCAGAAGAAATTATGTGTCATAATGGAAAAGATACTCCAGATGGTGTCAAAAGAAAAAAAAAACAGACCCTTTTCTTATTCCAGTACCCATGGTCCTTTCTTACTTGTGTGAGTTTCTACATTCAGGACTGATCTACTCTTCTGTTAAGGTACACTTGTCAACCATTTCCACCTGTCTTCCCTTAGTACCCCGTTTAGCATCCAGATTAGAGGTAAAACTCTTCTTAAAAGGGGTCCTTCATATCATACCCCCTCATAAACCTATTCCTCCTTAATGGGACTTTACTTTTGTCCTTGAAAAACTCACACTACCTCTATTTGAACCAGCTCATTCAGCATCATTAAAACTATGTACTTTGAAAACATTACTGCTGGTGGCCTTCACATCCATCAGGAGAGTCTCAGAAATCCAAGCCCTTATGGCTACCCCTCCTTACCTTATCTTCCATAGGGACAGGGTCTCCCTCAGGACTAATCCTTCCTTCATGCCTAAAGTGGTTAACGAGCTGTCCTTGAATCAGACCACTAACCTTCCTGTTTTCTTCCCTCAACCTCAAAATTCCTCTGAAAGAACTTTGCATTCCCTGGATGTTCATAGACAACTTGGGTATTACCGGGGGAAGACCAAATCCATTAGAAAGTCTGACCAGCTGTTTGTCTCCTTTCGCCCAAGGGCTTTGGAGAAGGCAGTCTGTAAGCAGACTATATTATCATGGATTTCAAAAGTTCTCTCTCCTTGTTATTCCCTTTGTGGAAAATATTTAAGTGCCAGTGTGAGAGCTCATTCTACTAGATAGTTGCCTCTTCATCAGCCTTTTTTAGGGGAGCGGACTATGCCTCCATACTGAAGGCAGCCACCTGGTCTTCAGTTCATACCTTTACCAAGCTTTACAAACTAGATTTGATTTCTAGAGCCAGAACTGGATTTGCTAGGTCAATTTTACAGGGTCTCATAGACCAGGCCTCTAAACCTACCACCCAGGCTCATACCTAAAACTTTGGTACTCTGTCTACAGTTATGAATACTGCAACATGAGAATAGAAGGACATAGATTAGTTGTGTAAGAACTTACCTTAACCTTAGATGTCCTTCTCTTCCATGTTACAGTATGTAGTCCCCCCTCCTTACCCTGTTTATCTTTCTTGTGTGGCATCCCCTTAGGCTCCTCTCTATCTAAACGGCACAGCAGCAGGCATATACCTCTGAAAGGTATCTTCTTGCTTGGTGGCACATGTGGGTCTGAAAAGCTTCCTTTTTTTGGCTTCTTCCCAGCAGTACAACTGTATGCGGCAGTCATTTCTGAAGTGGGTACGTGCAGACATCACTTCCATATTCGGTCTGTTTATGGCTCTGACAGGCAATGTCGCATGTGCTCCTAAGACTTTTGTATACTGGCCGGATGTCCAGTGCTGCAGGCAGCGACCTCACCCAAGAGGACAGTATTGCTTTTGCTAGTGATGACTATCAGTTCATTGAAAAATGCCTCGGGGAGAGGGTACTATAGCTGATTATGAAGTTGTACTGAGTTTTGTTCATCTTGAGAAGGATATGGAGGAGCTCATGGTCATTGTCCTTCATTAAGAGCCCGGAGGGTGAAATATTTTTGTATGACCTCAGACGTAGAGAGAGAGAGAGAGATGACCTGTTGATTTTGGGAAGTCTGCAGGAGGGAAAGTTGAGGAAGTAAGCTGAGGTGATGGAGGCTTGAAGAGAGATTTTTTAACTGCATCAACATAAGACAGTTTTGTGGTGATAGTCTGTAGATGGTGTATAGGTGTGGGTAGTGGTAAAATAGTGTGTTGCTGACTGCGTACACTTGACTGGGAAAGGAACTCCTGTAGTGTAGTTAAGTATTTGCACCTGTCACAGATAGCATCATTTGGGATAAGTAGAAGTTCATTTTCAGTGTGCATGTGGCAGTTCTGACACTGCCTTAAGACCCTATGTGCTGTAAGGCTGGCAGTAAGGAGGGGTTAGTCATGTCTTAACATAATGACCAGCGCTGTCTTGTAATATAGTTTTTTGTGGAAGTAAAGAAGGGCTGGAGAAATATCGGGGGTGGGAGGTTGTTCACTGGATAATGTGGTGCAGCACATGGTCAGTCAGAACATTGGAGCTGCTACATAACACCAGTCCGTGAAGTTGAGGAAGGTGGTGCAAGTCAGCATAAGCTGTTTAAACAAACCAACAGTGGTACTATCTCAAGAGAATTTGTGAGCTTGAACTAAACTACTGTGTGCTGCACTCAGTGCAGCTCTGCAACGTTTTAAACAAGAAAACAAAATAAGCTATGCAAAGCAGTCAAATCAAAGGGCCAAGTGCTGTATGTTACCCAGGACTTACAGTGGTTAGCTTAACTCTCACTTAGATCAATCACTACTTAATCCAATGGTGTCCCTTACACCAGCCTAGAGTTATTAAAAGCAAAAAGTAAAATGCCTCTCTTCCCTAAGAATAATGTGTAGGCTATATGTTTCCCAGCACACACATTGCTACGATCATAATGTTGATTCTAAGAATGCACTGAGTGATGGGCCATGCTTTGAGGGGGCTTGCTTTGTTAGCAAGAATGCAAAGTAATAGTATGAATTAATGACGGCTCTTGATAGTAGAACCTCAACTCTAGCAGTTGTCCATTAATTTGTAAATGCTACATATTAAAATACATGTATAATTTAACTGATTTTTATATGAAGCAACATGTACTGGTGCCTACCATTCTGAAACTTGGAGCACTAACTTGAACAGTTATTTGTACAAGGCTGGGAAGAAACTTTGCTGCTGTTCCCCCTCAAAGTATTGCCCATCACTCAGTGCATTAAAGCCCAAACTGTGCAAGTTACAGTGTTTGTATTTTAAATATTGACACAGCTACATATCCTTGCATTTTGTAGAATGACTCTCTTCATAGTTTCATTGCAGCATTGACAGTTTTATTGGAAAGTATAACAACATTAAAAAAAGGCTATACCATCGGAAAAATAAATGGCTGCTAACAAAGCAAGCATCCATAAAAATTTAGAATGTTGCAAGTCAAGTGCCTCTATTATTCATTCTTCGCCTTCACATTGCTTAAAGTGTCTCTATTATTCCCATTCTTCGTCTTCACATTGCTTAATGTGTCTCTTTTATTCCCATTCTTCACCTTCACATTGCTTAAAGTGTTTCTGTTATCCCCATTCTTCGCCTTCACGTTGCTTAAGTCAGTCATGGCTTTCTTTGGTCAAACTGGTTAACATTCTGTGACAGATTTACCAGCTTCTAAATACATCTTCCCTTCCTTCAACAGTTGTAGTTCTTATTCATGTATACCCCCTCCATTTGTCAGTTTTATCTCAATAAGCAGTTTGCCACCTCATAGGCTCACCGGGTATGGGAAGAGGACATAAAACACCAAGCAAGCTATTAGTACCTTTACAAAAAGTAGCAAAATAAATTCCCTTACTGCTGCCAACCTTCCATACCATAAATAGGAGTTTCTCCTTTGTGTGTCTTCTCTTTGCCATGCTACTTTGCTTCTATTTCATTAAACCATAATCTTCTCCAGGCTAGTGTTGCCATCTGTCATTGTGCTGTCCCTCACCATGTCATTCTAACCTGTCTCAACCATATGCTTCCCTTCTTCGTTTTGTGGACAGCTACCTCATTGGATTCATCAAGATCACCTCATTTCTGCTCACACTGGTAGCACAGAGGGATAGAGCCTTGACTAGACCACTTGACCTAAGTTTGAGTAGTAGCTTGGTTGCTTGATGGAGCAGTCGTGGGATAATGAGCATGCCCATCCTGAGAGGAAGAGGGAGTGCTTGTGCTTAGTTGCGTATACACACTGATGTAATTTCCCTTGAGGAGAGCAAGGAAACTACCTTATAGTTCCTCCTGTTTGTAAGAGGGGTGTCCTGCTGACATGAACCCCTTGCGGAGCTGAGGGGCAGTGGAGCGCCGGCACCTATTGCTAGTCTCACACGTCACTGGGCATGCACAAGATGTAGGGCTTAAAGGAAAAAAAAATGATGACTGAATTAATGAGGGGTTTTCCCCGTTGATCCTCACCCATTGATGGAAAATGAATGAACCGATTGATCAGGAGGGGACTAATGATCATCACATAGTGGGAGTGAATTGTCTACCACTCAAATAAAAAAATAAATCTCACATCCACCTCTCTCTTCTGTCTTGCTTCAGTAGTGAGCAATTTTTAAATATTTCAGTCTTCCTCTTTGCTGTTCCTTAGCATCCACCCCCCTTTTCATGCATTTTCCTTCTCTCTCTTATCATCACATGCACTAGTTGTGAGCCGAGTTGTCTTGCTTTTCTACATCCCACCATTTGATACATGTAGTGAACTTAAAGCACTAGCCCTCACAGACTCTTCCGTTTTTGACACTGCTTTCAGCCACTAACCACCTGTGTTCTCCCCCGCCGGTCTAACTTTGAGAATGACTTCACCACTACACCCTCATACCTTATGTGCCATATAGCTATAATCTAGAAGAACTTACTATGTGATTTGGTATCTTGTCACGCTGTATAGCATTTCAGGCATTTCTTCTAGTTCAGTATTTCTTTAACAGCATTTTGTGCCATTATTTTTTTAAAAGCCATTTTGCTGATATCTGTCATGCTGTCTAACTGTGTGTGGATTGATTTTGACTTGACTTTATCAAGTCTGTGAATTATGTTTGGGTTGTGTGCAGTTTATAAAGTGACATGTTTTAGATTAGTTTCTGCCTTTTAATTTCAACTGCTTAGACTTATTGCTCATAACTTCAGCTGAAGAAACTGGAAATATGGTCATTTATAATTTTATTTATTTCACATTAATTTGTTTTGTTTTGTTTTACATTTATTTACCTGGAAATTCTGACTGGGCAAGAAGCCCATTCTCAGTGGAGGCCCGAGGAGAAAAGCTCCACAATAATACATATAAGAACATTTTCATCAGTAGTTATTAACTGACAGCAGTAGTTATTAACTAATAATATATAAATAAATAAGTGAAACCAAAAACAAGCAAAAAAAAAACACTGAACAGTAATGCGAAGTGAGATGAATCCGAAAGCACACCAAAAGTAGGAGGTTAACGTGTTTTAATAGTAACGTTTTCGCTTCTGTATAACAGGAGCTTCATCAGACAAGTGAAAAAAACGCCAAATGCACTTTTTAAAATTCAGCCACGTTTACAATATGATGTCATTTCCTTGGAAACCGAAATGGTAACCAACACACTTATTTGACAAATTAGTTAAAGCATTTAATATAAAGGGACATTCCAAGTCCATAAAACAGGTTTTCATTCGTAAAACAATTTCTAAATTTTGTTACCCTAATAAGTTTACATTTATTAACTGTTGAACGTTTTTAATACTATTTCCATACCATCATGTCACAAATAATCTACAAAAATACCCAAGCGTAGTATTAGCAACTAAAAAACACAATGAAAGTGTCTGAGAATGGGTTAAATAACATAAAATTATAAATCCATTTCATTTAAAACATACTTTCTATAAAAAGTCTCACAAGGGACCATCTTAAAAGAATAAACGCCTTTTTAATAACATCTTTAAAAATCCAGTAAATAGCCAAACTTATTGGAATGAATATCCTAAAATTTGTCCAAATAAGACAAAAGGAAAATCTAAGTCTAAGACCTGAGGTAGCTTTTGTACTTTAAAATGACAGCAATGTTACAAGCTTCGTTTAACCCCGGTGGAGAAAAAGCATTTAATAAGAGTTGCCATTCTAACTCTTTTATTTCCAATAAGAGGGTTGGGGACCCCCTCTAATCCCAACTTTTACCAGGTCGATGCCCATAAAGCAAAAACTGTGCCCAATATTATCAAGGATGTGTTTCGAAAGAGCATTATCCAATTTTTTATTTTTTATAGCATAATTATGTTGGTAAACGCGATCCCGTAACCTACAGTCGGTTTTACCAACATAAAATGCAGGGCAACAGTTACAAAATGCTATGTAGACTACTGACCTGGTGTCACAACAGATCTTATGGTTGATGGTAAATTTTTCTCCTTTTATACTAAAAGAGTTCCCTACTTTTAGTAATCCACACCAGTTACAAGTTCCACAAGTGAATGACCCAGTTTGTCTAGATCGAACATATGTTGAATCACTCGTTTGCAAAAGATCTTTTAAATTTTTACCCCTCCTAAAAACAAAAAGGGGGTTGTGGCCTAAGATATCAAACAGGTGTGCATTATTTAAAATGAACTGCCAGTTCTTCTTGATAATTGAACACATAGTATTGGCATGTTTGTTATAGGTTAAGATAAACCTAGTCTTGAAGTCTCTAGTTATTGTAGGTTTATAGTGTTCAATATTACTAAGTTCATGTAAGGTAGTTCCAAAATCTGACCTGTGAACAGGTGTTTCAGCCATGTCAATCCCCGGAGGGGTACTCTGTTTAATACCTTCAAGAATTGGTTGGTAAAACCCTGAAGCTCTTTTTATAGAGACTTCGTTAATTAAATTATCTAAAAGCTCACTAGGGTATCCCCTATTCAGAAACATACTCCTAAGGGTGACACACTCATCCTTGAATGCCGCCAAAGTATTGCACATACGTGTGGCTCTAACTAACTGGCCTTTGACAATTGATCTTTTTTGTTTCCAAGGATGGTTGCTGGAAAAATGCAAAAAAGCATTACAATAGGTGTGTTTTCTGAAAATACTAGAAAGGATGCAGGTGTTATGAAGGTCTTTAATGAGTTTGACATCCAGAAAACCAAACCAAACGTCAGCTGCACTGAATTCTAACCTTAGTCTACCTGGTAACAATACCGTGAGGCTGGAAATCGGTTCCCTGGATTCTTTACCTCCAGGTCAACCCCAACGGAAGACGACAACTTCTGGGAGGCTCCATTCAGTGGAAACTACTGTTGCGACCACGTCCAACGTTTTGCCAGGGCACGACGACAATATCCATCGGCGTCATGTTGCCGGTATTGTACCTGGGTCAAACCAGACTGCTGGAAATATTAACGCTAACGTCGGGAACTGTAACCCTGGGCTTATTGGTGTGCCTAGTTTTGGTGAATGGGTTGAAAACATTGAAGCCTTCGACTTCGGCTTATCCCTTCCATCTGGCTCGCCGGCTACAGGTCTTCACCCTACAGGTAATACAGATGATAGTATTACAAGTAACTTAAAGCTGTTGGACACTAAAATGTTGAAAATAAAGAAACTTCAACTCGAAGTTTCTTATTTTAAGCAATGCATTACAGAAAAAATTGTGCCCAAAGGGCTGAGAAGCTCGTTTACTCCCACTGGGTTGTTTCATGACCCTTCTTTTACGAGTGATTTGTCTAGCCTTTTTAATAAACACGGGCTGGAATTACTTGAACTAATGGTTAACCATTATATGAAGCATATTGACTTTTTATTGACTGAACCAATGTTCTTAATGAGAAAATAAAAATTGACTCTAATTTTCTCCGGTATAAGTATGATTATCACCGGATTTTTGAAAGTATTGACGCCTTACTAGCCAAACTAAAAATGAACAAAAACAAAAAACTTATGAGAGATAGGCAAGCCTATGCTAATGAGCTTGCCTATCCTAATTTGGCCAAGAAAGCCAATGGTCTTAACAATTTTCCTGTAACACACAACAAAAGTAACAACGATAGTGGCGGCAACTCTTCTACCACTACTTCAGGAGAACAGGACCTTGATTATGAGGATGGAGATGAAGGGTCATCTTCCCACCAACCTAGGAGGAGTAACAGGATTAAGGCCAACCTTGACAAACATGGTTACCGCCCTAATTATAATAATCAAACAAAACCTTTTTTAGGGCGGAAGAACTACCAGAGGAAAAACAATCAGAACAGATTGAAGTAGGAACCAACTTCGGGGTTTCTCAACTTCCCTCTGGTAAACCTACCATTTTGACTAACAATAAAGGTGACTTTACTGTTTATAATTTCTCCGAGGTGAACATAGAACAAGAACTTATTGAACTGCTGGCATTCGGCTTGTCCTTTGTTCCTGACCAGAAGATCTGTTTATCAAAACTTTTAATTGACTTTAAATGTTTTGTTCGTAGCCTTAATCTCAAGGTGTTATTCAATGATGAATCTAATATAGAAAAAGCTCCTTTTAAATTGTTAAGTGCCTTTAATCCTCCCCTTCATCCCATCTTACACACCTTTGAATATGCCTGTGAACTCGACTTTAGGCAACTGTTTGACAATATTAAATGGTTTAACAACCAAAGTAATATCACACCCGATCAAAGATCAAGTTTGAAAAACTTACGTAATTTACCTATCAGGGTGATGAAACCTGACAAGGGTGGGGGTCTTGTCATTTTTGACAAGGATGATTACATTGTTAGAATGTCCAAGGTATTGAATTCCCCTGCTTATGAAGTTTCATCTCTTAACGAAACATCAGGCCAATATAATAGGGTCAAAGGGTACTTTAGGGATTTGTTTATTGAAGGGAGGATTAATATTGATACCTTCAATTTTATTAACATCTCTTTCCCTAGAGTCCCAGCAATGTTTGGGATCCCTAAAATCCACAAGAACCTATTGGATCCACCTATGCGAGCCCTTGTGGATGGGAGATGTTCTATCACCCACCCTTGTGCCAAAGTTGTCGACCACATTCTTAGGAAATATCTTACGCTACTCCCTCAGATTTGTAAAGACTCCTGGTCTTTTTTAGAATCTATCAATGACATTCCGTTCAATCCATCCAACAACTTCTTAACAATTGATGTGGTGGATTTATACACCTCTATACCACACCAAGAAGCATTGGAGTGGATTGAGCTTATGCTGGTAGATTTACAAGCCCCAAAAGATGAAATCGAAGTGGTCACCCTCCTCTTGGACATTATTTTATCTTCAAATTTTTTCATCTTTAACAACTGCCACTATTTACAGAAAAGGGGAATTGCTATGGGCTCCCCTTGTGGAGGTAGTGTGGCCAATCTAGTGGTTGCATATTGGGAAAAGACGTTCCTTTTTGTGAACCCTCAGTTTAAGGAAACCACCATATTCTATACACGTTTTTTAGACGACGTGTTTGTTCTCTTGCAAGGTAATTTAGACACTGCCACAAGCTTGGTCGAAATCATGAACGAGTCATGTACTTTTTTAAAGTTTACACACAAATTCTCCACTAGTGAAATTGACTATCTGGATGTCAAACTCATTAAAGACCTTCATAACACCTGCATCCTTTCTAGTATTTTCAGAAAACACACCTATTGTAATGCTTTTTTGCATTTTTCCAGCAACCATCCTTGGAAACAAAAAAGATCAATTGTCAAAGGCCAGTTAGTTAGAGCCACACGTATGTGCAATACTTTGGCGGCATTCAAGGATGAGTGTGTCACCCTTAGGAGTATGTTTCTGAATAGGGGATACCCTAGTGAGCTTTTAGATAATTTAATTAACGAAGTCTCTATAAAAAGAGCTTCAGGGTTTTACCAACCAATTCTTGAAGGTATTAAACAGAGTACCCCTCCGGGGATTGACATGGCTGAAACACCTGTTCACAGGTCAGATTTTGGAACTACCTTACATGAACTTAGTAATTTTGAACACTATAAACCTACAATAACTAGAGACTTCAAGACTAGGTTTATCTTAACCTATAACAAACATGCCAATACTATGTGTTCAGTTATCAAGAAGAACTGGCAGTTCATTTTAAATAATGCACACCTGTTTGATATCTTAGGCCACAACCCCCTTTTTGTTTTTAGGAGGGGTAAAAATTTAAAAGATCTTTTGCAAACGAGTGATTCAACATATGTTCGATCTAGACAAACTGGGTCATTCACTTGTGGAACTTGTAACTGGTGTGGATTACTAAAAGTAGGGAACTCTTTTAGTATAAAAGGAGAAAAATTTACCATCAACCATAAGATCTGTTGTGACACCAGGTCAGTAGTCTACATAGCATTTTGTAACTGTTGCCCTGCATTTTATGTTGGTAAAACCGACCGTAGGTTACGGGATCGCGTTTACCAACATAATTATGCTATAAAAAATAAAAAATTGGATAATGCTCTTTCGAAACACATCCTTGATAATATTGGGCACAGTTTTTGCTTTATGGGCATCGACCTGGTAAAAGTTGGGATTAGAGGGGGTCCCCAACCCCTCTTATTGGAAATAAAAGAGTTAGAATGGCAACTCTTATTAAATGCTTTTTCTCCACCGGGGTTAAACGAAGCTTGTAACATTGCTGTCATTTTAAAGTACAAAAGCTACCTCAGGTCTTAGACTTAGATTTTCCTTTTGTCTTATTTGGACAAATTTTAGGATATTCATTCCAATAAGTTTGGCTATTTACTGGATTTTTAAAGATGTTATTAAAAAGGCGTTTATTCTTTTAAGATGGTCCCTTGTGAGACTTTTTATAGAAAGTATGTTTTAAATGAAATGGATTTATAATTTTATGTATTTAACCCATTCTCAGACACTTTCATTGTGTTTTTTAGTTGCTAATACTACGCTTGGGTATTTTTGTAGATTATTTGTGACATGATGGTATGGAAATAGTATTAAAAACGTTCAACAGTTAATAAATGTAAACTTATTAGGGTAACAAAATTTAGAAATTGTTTTACGAATGAAAACCTGTTTTATGGACTTGGAATGTCCCTTTATATTAAATGCTTTAACTAATTTGTCAAATAAGTGTGTTGGTTACCATTTCGGTTTCCAAGGAAATGACATCATATTGTAAACGTGGCTGAATTTTAAAAAGTGTATTTGGCGTTTTTTTCACTTGTCTGATGAAGCTCCTGTTATACAGAAGCGAAAACATTACTATTAAAATACGTTAACCTCCTACTTTTGATATAAATAAATAATGTTAAGGGAATAAGGAAAAAAAATTACAGTCATAAGGAAAAAGTTACATGGACAAATATTCAGCAAAATATGTCTACATTGGTAGTACATATTATATACAGTATTTTACAGTAAAACATAACATTGTTACTGTTCTAATAAATTAGATTTTTTCCCAAACAGTTTATCTGGGAGTACTTCAGAACTGAGTAAAGTAGAAATCTCTGGGCTGACATAAGACGGAGGGGGAAGCAGAAATAATAGAGTAAAGTAGAACTACCATGGCTAATGTATGAGGGAGAGGGAAAAAGAAAAGCAGAGAAAAAAGTGAGAGGATTAGGAGTGGAGGGGTATACTATAGAACAGAGGGTGGAGAGAGAGCAATTTGAATTGTTTGTTATTGTACTTGTATGCATTTATTGGTTTTTTTTTTTCGTTTATTGTATTCTCTGCAGCCTTCACCAGCTAGTGCTCTGTACCAGTGGTCACTGTGTGCTCATCTACCCTGGCTAGAGGTACTTAGTTTTCCCTCTGGGTGTCACTTGGGCAGCAAGCCAGAGTGGTCTCCCTCTGCACTGTTTTCTGTAGGAAGATTTCTGTTTTTCAGAAGCTGCAGAGAGATTTCAAATATTTTAGAAACTGGCCAAAAGCCTTCTGATTGCTCTGTCTACAAAACCAGCTGGAAATGCTTCTCTGTCTGGGAAAGCAAAATATCTTGATGTTCATCGTGTTACCCTGCTGCAGTCATCACACTTGGGTTATCCTGCCATCAGGCAGTCCCGTAGTCGGCCCGAGTTTCAAAGTCTTGGTCCGGCGTCGGTTGCTGTCGCTTCCTCCCTGACGTCAGTGCGCCAGGGGTATATAAGAGGCATCCGACGCCATTTTCTTCAGTCTTTCTTGCCGCATGGTGCCCGAAGCAGAAGCTGTTTGCAAGTGCCGGTCGGCCGATACCTGAGATTTTCGAATTGAATTTCAGCCCGAAGTCTTCAATAAAGCTAAGTACCCCGTTGGGGAACCTTTTCTTGCCTCAGTCCGATGTCAGAAAAAGTTAACAATTGCATTTCTTGTGGGAAGCAAATACCTCATAAGGACTTCCATTCTTATTGTATTCCTTGCCTAGGCCCAGACCACGATGTCACAGGTTGTCGGTTTTGTGCTAGGTTTAATAAACGAACTGTCAAACGCCGTTTTGACTTTGCACGGCATTACTTTGGTAGGAAATTTAATTATATCATGCCATCGGAGCAGCCGACGACCGGCATGCATAAAAAACGCAAGGATAAGGACAGGCAGCCTAGGACTAAGCCAGACTCCAAGGCCTCTGCTGGGCCTGTCGCCGGTTCTCCGGTTTTCAGTGAGGCGCCTACGCAGCCCCTGACAACTGCAGAATTGGAACCCCAGACAGCTGCGGATTCTCAAGCGGAGTGTACTAGGCCGTCACAGCCATCTTCATTAGGCCCTTCCGACACCAGAGCAGAAGGAGATCCCGGTGCAGTAGAAACACCTTCGGTTGCAGAAGGTGTCTTCAGACCGACTACACTCACTATTAAATCTTATGCTAAGCTTAAAACTCCATTAAAACCAAAAAAGACTGTACCTCAGTCTCCAGTTCAAGTCCCCATGCCTAAGAAACAGATGCTTAAGATGGCTGAAGATTTGATTACCCTAATCAGGGGTTCTCATCCCCCTCCAGATAAAAGACCAAGACAAGAGGAGGATTATGCTTTCTCTGACCAGGTTTCAATTTCCTCAGATTCTTCTGAGGAACAGGATTACGCTTTTCCCCCTTATGAAGACTCTGATGCTGAAGACTCTATTCCCTCAGCATCTCCCCCTGAAGACTACTCCTTTGGGGAAACTTTACATACCATTAGGGAACATTTCCACTGGGAAGGCCAGGACTACTCTGATTCTAAGAAAAGGCTCCGAGATTTCCTTTTACTACCCCAGCACAGACCACTTGCTATCCCTCCAGTTTTAGACATTGTGGATGATGTTTACTTGGAGTCTAGTTTAAATCCAGACTCTCTACCTCCTGCACCAGCCAAACCAGACAGATACTACAGAGTACCTGACTCACACAAATTCCTTTATAAAAGCCCTGTGGCTGACACAGAAACAATTTCCCAGGGTCCCAAAGGGGCTAAAGCTTCTTTGGCTAAAAATCCTGTGCCCTCTGAAAGGGATTCCAGAGCTCTAGATAGATGGGGAAAGAAGATATACACCTCAGCTACTCTGGCTATGAGAGCATTAAATTGTCAGTTTCACATGCTGAAATATCAGCAATTCCTAATGTCTCAAAACAAAAAATGAGCACACATTCCGAACAGTCTGAATTCAAGGAAATGCAGGATCTGTTGCATGCAGCTGAACAGGTGGGCAAACATACTTTACAATGTGGATTTGATTCATTGGAAGCTTCCTGTAGAGCAGCTGTTACTGGGTCCGTCATACGTAGACATGCTTGGTTAAAAGAACAAACCCTACCCGATCATGTTAAAGCAAAATTATTGGATGCACCTTTACAGCAGGATGTATTATTTGGTGTCAAAGCAGAAGAGGTTTTAAAGAAAATGGAGGATAAGGCAAAGTCTATGCAGACGGTCAAGGATTTTTTACAGGTACAACCCGCTCGTTTCAGCAGAAATTGGCCAACAAAAAACTGGTCCTTTCCAGCTTCGGTCAGATCACAGAGGGGCAAAGACAGACGTCCAAGGGGCAGAGGTCAGTCACAAGGCCCATACAAACCTCGCCAATGGGGTACTGCTGCCCAGAAAGGAGGAGAAGACAGGCCCCAAGCTAGCAGAAGACAAACACAATGACTCAACCCTCAAACTACTAAGCAAATCTCTCTTGGCAGCTCCCTTGGGAGGAAAATTAGCACTTTTTGTGGACAACTGGCACATCATCACAAAAGACAAATGGGCCCTAAACATTGTCTCACAAGGATACAGATTCCACTTTCATACCTTTCCAAGGATAAAAGGAATGCCAAACCTGCCACCAAATCAATGGGCAGAGGCACAAAAACAAATTACAGCTCTCATGGACATGAGAGCCATTCAACAGGTACCTACACAGGAGCAAGGACAAGGATTTTACTTGACTCTTTCTAGTCCCAAGAAAGGACAAAGCATGGAGACCCATTCTGGATCTTTCAATTCTGAACACCTATCTGCAAGTACCAAAATTCAAGATGCTAACACTACAGCAGCTTCTTCCCATGCTGAGCAAGAAGGCTTGGCTAGTAACGTTGGACCTCAAGGAGGCATACCTGCATGTCCCTATCAGACAAAATTGCAGAAGATATCTCCGCTTCATTGCAGGTTCAACCCATTATCAATTCTCTGCACTGCCCTTTGGCTTATCTACTGTATCCAGGGTCTTCACAAAATGCTTGGCACCAGTAATTGCATACTGCAGACAAAGAGGAATTCAAATATACCCATACCTAGACGACTGCCTTATTCAGGCAGAAAGCAAGGACATTCTTTTAAAGCATCTGGTATTTGTCAAACACCTTCTAAGTTGCCTAGGGTACACAGTAAATGAAAAGAAATCAAAACTAGTGCCCTCACAAAACATAATATTCCTGGGTGCCAGCTTGAATACAATGGCCCAGATGGCTTATCTTACGGCAGACAAGCAACAACAGCTGACTCAATACTTCAAAATAATGGCAACAAAGACCCAACTCCCTGCAAGAAAAATTCTACAGGCCTTGGGATTCATGGCATCTTGCATACTACTAATACCATTTGCAAAACTGCATATGAGGAAATTACAATGGTACCTGAAAAGCGTATGAACTCAGCACAGCCACAGCTTGGAAACAATGATACCACTCATTCCCTGCCTTCAACAGGAGTTTCTGTGGTGGGCACAGGCATGTCAACTCAACAAGAGTCAGCCTTTCACCTTACCCACAGCCAGGCAAACTATGACAACAGGTGCATCGGACTATGCCTGGGGAACACACATGGCAGAACAGTGCATTCAGGGCAAATGGACTACAGATCAAAGGCATCTGCATATCAATCAAAAAGAAATGCTAGCAGTACAGAATGCCCTAACAGCTTTCAAGGACCTCTTACACCCAGGACAAGTAATAATAAAGACGGACAATACCACAGTAATGTGGTACATAAACAAGCAAGGGGGCACACATTCCTACCCTCTATGCAGGCAAGCAATGACCTTGTGGAACACAGCACTGTCTTACCAAGTTCAACTACAAGCACAATTCCTGCCAGGAAAGAAAAACACATTGGCAGACGACCTAAGCAGAAACATCATGGATCACCACGAGTGGAAACTAGATCCACAAGTATTTGCAATAACTCAAAAATGGGGACGCCCAGACATAGATCTGTTTGCCAACCCCCAAAACTACCAACTTCAAAACTTTTGCACAAGGACATTCCACCCACAAGCTTGGAAAGTGGACGTCCTCTCATTCAGTTGGTAAACATTAACAGTGTATGGCTTTCCTCCACTCCCTCTTCTAGCAAAGGTACTGCTGAAAGTCAGATTAGAGAGGCCACAAATGATACTCATTGCACCAGACTGGCCACGCCAGCACTGGTATCCAGTGCTAAGGAACATGGCCCACGGCCCACCATGGATTTTACCACAAATTCCTCACCTGCTCATCCAGCGAGACAATCAGATTCTACACAGCCAGCTCAAGACTTTAAACCTGGCTGCATGGCAAATTACCTAAACAACCTGCCAACACCTCTCTCCAAAGCTGTTATGGATGTCATTCTGGAGGCCAGGAGGCCCAGCACCAGGAAAACCAATTCAGACAAATGGAAAAGATTTTGCGCCTGGAACCAGGCTAAAGGCCAAAATCCCCTTGATCCAAACATTCCTCAGATTCTACAATATTTAACTTGAGATGTTGCACAAAGGACTTTCCTTTTCATCTATTAAGATCCACACCTCAGCAATTTCAGCTTATTACAACACAGATCCTCTTTTATTTTCACATCCACTCCTAAGACAGTACCTCAGAGGGGCTAAGAACATAAGACTGCCCAGGAGAGCACCAACACCTACTTGGGATCTCAACTTTGTTTTGGAAAAACTTACACTGTCGCCCTTTGAACCATCTTTTTCAGCTGATTTAAAATTTCTTTCATGGAAAACTGCCCTGCTACTAGCAATAATTTCAGCTAGAAGAGTCTCAGAGCTGCAGGCACTAATGGCAGTGGAGCCTTTCCTCATTTTTCATCAAGACAGAGTCTCGCTACGAACTAACCCTTCCTTTATGCCAAAGGTGGTATCCAGTGTGGCCCTAAACCAAACCATTCATTTGCCCACCTTTTTTCCAAATCCCCAGAACAAAGGAGAAATACTCCTGCACTCTTTGGGCATTCACAGGCAATTACGTTACTACTTGGATAAAACTAAGGCTTTCAGAAAATCTGACCAGCTCTTTGTATCCTATGCTGCTGGATCACAAGGAAAAGCTATCTCAAAACAGACCATTTCAAAATGGATAGGACATTGCATACGTTTGTGCTACACGCATCATGGGAAACCGGTACCTGCTAACATTAGGTCCCACTCCACCAGGGCTACAGCTACATCAGCAGCCTTTCTCAGGGGGGTGCCAACCAAGGATATTCTGGAAGCTGCAACTTTGGAGTTCAGTGCACACCTTCACCAAACAGTATCACTTACCTCTATATTCTAAGTCTAGAGCTGGTTTTGCCACTGCAGTTTTGCAGGGCCTACTAGCGTCTTCTAACCCTGTTTAACTCCACCACCCATCCTTAGCTTTGGGATTCAACCCAAGTGTGATGACTGCAGCAGGGAAACACGATGAACATAGTACAGTTTTGTACCTACCATAAATGTAGATGTTCGAGTGTTCACCCTGCTGCAGTCCAGGTTACCCTCCATTCCCTCTGAACTAGCTGGACTTATCTATACCTTTCTATCCTATACAACCTCTGTGGTGTATTTGCTTGTGCCTGAAGGTATTGTTTTATTTTATGTACATTTTTATATAGCACTATATATATTGCCTACCTATTGGGGGCACCTGACATCTGGGGCAAGAAAAACTGAAGAAAATGGCGTTGGATGCCTCTTATATACCCCTGGCGCACTGACATCAGGGAAGAAGCGACAGCAGCCGACGCCAGACCAAGACTTTGGAACTCGGGCCGACTGCGGGGACCGCCTGACGGCAGGATAACCCAAGTGTGATGACTGCAGCAGGGTGAACACTCGAACATCTACATTTATTGTAGGTACAAAACTGTACTTTCTCTGCGTTCAAGTTTATTCTAGTGTGTATGCCAAAGTTGTTGTTTGTGTCTTTTGGCTTTTCCCGGTTAGGGGTCGCAACAGCGGAACTCTGGTCCGCTAATGATTGGTAGTGGATTTTTACCTACCGGGTTACCAGCCCTGACGCACAACCTTCAACGAAGGCACGCCCCATTCACGCATGCCTCCACACAGAAGACGCTCTAGCTGATAATCGAATGGGACGTCTTGCTATGAGGCAACAACACTAGAAGTATTTTATAAAAAAAAAAAAAAAAAACACTAATGCAGTAATAAAAAGGATATTAAGAAAACTTAGAAATGGGTTGTTATTAAAGCACGTTGCTTATTAGAACTAGATTACAAATGTGTAACATAAAATATGATGTTGTCAGTCTTCATTTATCCTTAACCTATGGGTTCGGTTCTGAATATCGGAACCAACTCAGCCGTTACCACAGCCCGCAAGAACCAAAAACTCTCAAGCTTAAGTTCTACCGGGAATCCTCTTCTTCCATTTACCTCAGACCTGGTTTCTTGCTTTGCTATGACAGCCATGTAGCCATCTAGCTCTCGAGTTAAGAGTTATATTTTTCTTTGTATTGCTAGCTTATTGTATTGTTATAGCATTCTTCTTTGCTGTCATTGTTGTGGTATTTCTCTGTAGCCTACCCCTTTTTGATCACAGTTTGCTTCTCCTGTCTACCTTCTCTAATACACTTCATTGTACTCTGTGCTACCATCATTGGTAGTTTTTAGTTTTCTCCCTTTTTTTCTTGTAGTTAAAACAAAAGTAGTGGTATTATACACTTTTCTATTCTGCACTTCGCTGTAGTCTTTCCTACCTTTGCTGGTAGCTTTCTTTACCTCTGAGTATTCTTTTTTACTGTTGTTAGTAGCTCCTTTCTTCTATCTTGATGTAATAAATTAATCTTAAGGAGTCATCTTCTGTCTTCGGCTCCTGAGACTGAGACCCCCCCCCTTCTTTGGCTTCAGCTTCTTCTTCCCCGGCTAAAGAAGCAAAAAAGAGGTCTCTTCCTTCCTTCCCAAGACATCCTCTGGAACCGATGTCCAAAACTAGGAAAACTATGGAGCTGACCAACTCTGATCCGAAGAAGGTGCCTACCCAGACGAATCCACCAGCATCCTTGGATCCAGGGAAAGTAATAATATTGTCATCTCCTTCGTCGGCTCTGGTGTCGGATTCCATGACTGTGGATCCGAGAGCTCGGAACAAGTCTCCTACCCATTCTCCTTAGTCCAAACATGCCCGACCCCCCCCCCCCCATTGGCTTCTTCCAGGTCCTTTAGAAGCTGGTCTGAGGCAGACATGGATAGGATGATGATGAGATTCCTCAGGGTCCATATTCAGATGGGGGTAGTGTTAGTTCCATCCCCTTTCGGATCCGTGAGCTACCCAGGCCATACCATCAGGACTCTTCCTCCAATCTGGCTCTCTGCTTCGGAGGTACAGGTTGCAAGACTCCCATGTGTGTCTGATTTGGTGCCAGGGGAAGCCTTCTTCCTTGACACCAGTGATACCCTTGATCAGCCCTGTTTCTATCTCCTCAGTGCAGAGCGGATCACAGAGCTGAGGTGTCGCTGCCAGGTCCAGGGGAGTGGGATTGGCTCTGTTCTTGGAGCCGTCTCTTCCCTTATGCGCCTTGGCCCTCACTAGTTCAGGTCCAATTCCCTTTGGAGGTCACGGATTTGGTGCGAGTCTTAGCTGCCTACCCTTCATGGCTTCGGCTTTGGGGAAGACGGAGAGGGCTTCTCTCGGTCTGTCGGCCCTTCAGGTAGTGGAAAGAGTTTTCTGCCGAGGTAGAGAACCATCACGACATGTCGCACAACCCATCCCTGTGCCCCCTTCTGGTCAGGGTCTTGATCTCATTTGTTTTGTCCTGAGTCAACCCATCCCAAGAAGTCTCCAGGACCTCCCTGCCCAGGAGCGAATCCATTCTTCCAATACTTCCCCAGAGTACCCCGCTGAGGAAGTCCCCCAGAAGATGATGTACAAAAGGAGGCACATTGACTCCCCTATGGTGTCATTAACTAAAGACACTGACTTTGATGAGGGAGAAGGATCCCCCTGATCCCCAACTGAGGATGCTTCCTTTAGAAGACATTCTGGAAATCTTGAAGCAGAAAGGTGGGTGGTCTGCCCAACCTCCATCTTCCAAGGAGTCAGTGCAGTTGGAGGCATTGGTGGTGGGCCTATATGCATCCTCATTGACCCCCCCCCCGTGGATGACCTCACTGACTTGTTTTTTTGCCAGGCATGGAAAGAGCCAGACACCATCAAGCCCATTCTAAAGCTCCCCGATAGGTTCCTGGTTCCACCAGCAGACAGAAAACATTGGAGTAAGGGTCCCGTAGTTGATGCCATCTTGGTGGCGGCAGCCACTAAAAAGGAACTATCACAGGAGACTGCTAGTGTCCATCTGCCTAAAAAGGAGTCTAGAGCATTGGACAGGATTTGAAAGCCTGTTGACCCCTTAGCCGCTTTTGTACTGTGGTCATTAAATTACCTAGCTCACTTTACCCGGCTGCAGAGAGATCTGATCAAGGAGCTTTCGGTATTAACGAAATGTACTCAATTGTATATTACAACTTAAAAATTTGGTTAGGAGCTGATCACCATACTGTTCTCAATATGGTGTTATATATACCATTGCTTTTTAGTGTACTTGACTTACAGCTCCTTACTTTTAGGTTCTTGCTGCTTTTGTTTATGTGTTTTATGTCTTGTTACATTCTTTACACCTCCTCTTAAATATTAACATTATACATACGGTGACACTTATGCATACATATACATCTTTTAGACATACACGTATATACACCTCATATACACTTTTTAACTTTAATATTAACTGCATTAACATTTTATAACCAACAAATATTGTTTTTATGTCATTTTACACTATTTATTTACTACTTTGAAATATTGTTTTTAAACAGTTGTGTAGATGAGAGCTGTTGAAGCTACATTTCAGGTAATGAATGAGGGTGAGTGCCTCTTTAAGAACAGCTGATTCCTGTTTGCTCCAGGAACCGGCTGACTCTTTCACTTCCTATATAGTCAATGTTTTATGTTGAATTAATATCTGAAGGAGTTGGGCTATGTGGCCTGACGAAAAGCGCTTTATGTGATTTCTTGTTTTTTGTAATAAACAGTACATCACTTCACTCATGCTTACAGGATTTTTTTGGGCAGCTGGACATACTGAGCGGCTTCTTCTTTTGGTGGTATGGACTTAGTTTGTGTTTGTGTTTTAGCTTTCATCATCTCTCTGAGTCCATGTCTGTGGAGTAGTTCAAGAAACTTTCTCCCAAGCTTGCCACTATATTGTCCGTTGCCAATTCTGCGATGAGGGTAACCTCCCATACAGCAGAAGGTATCTCATAAGCTACTGGTTCAGGACTATCCCTAGCGAGACATGCCTGGATGAGGCAATGTGATTTTGGCAAGCCCTTTAAGGAATCCTTTGTTAATGCCCCCTTCGATGGCTCTTCACAGTTTGGGCCATCAGTTAGAGATACTCTTACCCACAGTAAAATGGAATGGAAGACCCTTTATGCTGTAGAAATCAAATTTTCTATGCCTCGGAGGTCCTTTTCCAGGAACCAACGTGGAGGCAAAAAAATGTGGTTCTGTAAATCCCATGGGCCTTTACAAGACCTGTGCAGGGAACCCTCCTCTAGAAGCACAAGAGGAGGGTTTTATGGTAGGCACCTCCCTAGAGGCAGAGTGGGTCCATAAACCAGGGCTTCAGTGACACCTTCTCTGACGAGCCCTACCAACGATCCTGAGGCACTGCCTGACTGCCCATCTCTGGAGGCAATCGGGGGTCGCCTTGCTTTGTACTCGGAAGCCTGGACCCACATGACTCAAAATCCCTGGGTGTTAAGCATAATATCCAGAGGTTACTACATTCCCTTTTTCCTTTCCCCTCCAAACATCAACAAGAAACTCCCCGACATGCCACCCAGTCAGAATGAGCAGGCTGCACAGGAAAGTCAAAAACTGATGCAAAGAAGAGTTATCCAAGAGGTCCCGACCAAACAAAGAGGATTCAGAACCTACTCCTGCTTCTTTTTGATGCTGAAAAAGACAGGGCACCTAAGATCCATTCCGGATCTAAGCAAGTTGAATCATATGTAAAGAAGTTGAGGTTCCAAATGGTTATGGTCCAGTTCATTCTGTCACTGTTGCACAAGGACAATTGGATGTGCTCAGTAGATCTCAGGGATGCGTATTATCACATCAAAATAGACAGGTGCTCCAGGAGATACCTGCACTTTCGGCTGGGAGTCCATCACTTTCAGTTCAGGGCACTGCCCTTTGGGCTCACCACAGCCCCCTAGGTGTTCACCAGTTGCATGGCAGATGTTCTTCGTGATTCACTGTTGCAGTCATCACATTTGGGTTATTCCTGCCAGGGTAGCCCTCAGCCAGCCCGAATACCAGAGGCTTATCATTTATGTGTCAGTTGCTGTTGCTTCAGGACTGACATCAGGTTGTCAGTAGTATAAAGTAAGGCAGCCGGCACCATTACATCAGTCTTTCTTGCCGAGGAGCCCGAAACAGAAGCAGTTCGCATGAGTGTTGGTCAGCCGCTATCTGTGTTTCGTCTTCTGAGTTGAAGCTGAAGTCTTCTAAAGCTAAGTACCCCATTGGGGATCCTTTTTTCTTGCACTAACCAATGTCAGAAAAAGTTAACAATTGTTTCGCCTGTGAAAAGCAAATACCACACTGAGACTTTCATTCTTACTGCGTCACTTGCTTAGGCCCAGACCACGCCGTCCTCCCCTGTCACTTCTGTGCTTTGTTCCATGCCAGAACTATACGTCATTGAGCCGTTATTGTAGCTAGATATTTTTGCTTACAGTCCTCGAATTCCGATATGGCTTTGATATGCCATCCAACAGCAGATCTTCTGAAAAAGCGTAAAGATAAAGACAGAGACAAGACGGCACAGGTCCAAACCTACCAACGACGCTTTCGTTAAGCTAGTCATCAGTTCTTCAGTCCTCAGTGAGATGCTTTTGCAGCCCCTGATGCCTGCTTCTGTGGATTCGCAGGCTGCTACCGAGACGCTTTTGGAGTCTGGTATGCCGCAAAACTCTTCTTCGACTAAGGATCCTGCAGTTGTCTCTCCCTTGGATGGGTCCAGAGCCACTGAGCAGTCACCGGTTTCCGAGGAAGTACTTCACACTACTGATTCTCGACACAAATCGACGACTTCTTTCACGTCTACCTTTCTTTCAAAAACTACCAAGTTTCTAAGGCCCAGAGTACAAACCACACCCAAGAAACCGACGATCCAATCTCAGGCAACTGCTTCCTTGCCTCAGTCTCAGATGCTTAAATTGGTGGAAGTCCTTATCATGCTGATCAGGGGAAGCCAAGCTACCCCTTCCAAAAGAAAAAGAGATCTGTCCCCAGTAGTTTTGTCTGAACAGGAGTCTGATGACTGATGCATCTGAGTATGAAGGTATGCAACCCCTCTCTGCTTATGAGGATTCTGATGCAGAGGATTCCATTCCTTCAACCTCTCCCACCGAGGACTTTTCCTTTGGGGTAAACCTCCATACCTTAAGGGAGCATTTCGAATGGGAATGTCAGGACTACCCTCAGTCTAAAAAGAGACTCAGGGAATTCTTAGATCTTCCACAGCACAGACCCTTGGCCATTCCCCCAGTCATGTTAATGCATTTTGCAAGTGAAGTAACTAAACATACCTTGCACTGTGGTTTTGATGCCCTAGAAGCTTCTTGCAGGGCAGCAGTCACCGGTTCTGTACTTAGAAGGCATGCATGGCTTAAGGAACAGCCCTTGCCAGACCATGTTAAATCTAAATTGTTGGATGCACCCTTGCACAAAGACAACTTATTTGGCACTAAGACAGAGAAGGTCTTAAAAAAGATGGAAGAAAAAGCTAAATCTATGGAGACAGTTAAGGATTTCTTACAGGTCCAGCCACCCAGGTTCAACAGGTATTGCCCCTCCAAGAGTGGTCCTTTCCTCCTCCCACCAGGTCAGTTCAGCCCAGACCCCATGGAAGCAGACCCCCCCCCCCCCCCCAAGACAGCAGCCACAGGG
This sequence comes from Protopterus annectens, assembly GCF_019279795.1. Lineage (NCBI taxonomy): Eukaryota > Metazoa > Chordata > Ceratodontiformes > Protopteridae > Protopterus > Protopterus annectens. The sequence continues at coordinate 181,212,090 of NC_056743.1, forward strand.
AATGCTAAGATCAAAACACTGGAATTCCTCCACTTCAAAAACAGGGAGATGTTTTTTGTGTTTCAATGTTGCAGTCATCATACTTGGGTTATCCTACCAGGGGTAGCCCTCAGTTGGCCAGAATGCCAGAAGCTAAGTATTTCTGTGTCGGTTGCTGTTGCTCCAAGACTGACATCAGGTCGTCAGTGGTGTAAAATCAGGCAGCTGAAGCCATTACATCAGTCTATCTTGCCGAGAAGCCTGAAGCAGGAGCAGTTTGCAAAAGTGCTGGTTGGCCACTACCCGAGTTTTGTTTCCGAATTGAAGTTGAAGTCTTCTAAAGCCAAGTACCCCATTGGGGATCCTTTTTTCTTTTCTAACAGATGTCAGAAAAAGTTAACAATTGTCTCGCCTGTGGAAAGCAAATACCACACCGAAACTTCCATTCTTACTACGTCACCTGTTTAGGCCCAACGTACTTCGCTGTCGCTTTTGTGCTTTGTTCCTCGCCAGAACTGTACGTCGTTGGGCCCTTATCATAGCTAAATATTTTCGCTCTCGATCACCGTATTCTGATATGGCTTCGGTAAGCCATCCGACTACCGATCTTCCGAAAAAACGTAAGGGTAAAGACGGAGCCAGACCACACAGGTCCAAAACTGCCGACGATGCTTCTGTTAAGCTAATCATCGGTTTGTCGGTCCTCAGTGAGCCACTTTTGCAGCCCCATGATGCCCACTTCTGTGGAAACACAGGCCGCTACCGAGACCCATTCGGAGTCCGGTATGCCGCACGACTCTTCTTTGACTTAGGATCCTGCAGATGTCTCTACGTTGGATGGGTCCAGAGCCACTGAGCAGGCACTGGCTTCCGAGGAAGTTCTTTGCACTACCAATACTCAACACAAACTAACGACTTCTTTCGCGTCTTCAGTTCTTTCGAAAACTACAGAGTTTCTAAGGCCCAGGGTACGAACTACACCTAAAAAACCGACCCAAGCTCAGGCAGCTGCTTCCATGCCTCAATCTCAAATGCTTATAATGGCGGAAGACCTTATAATGCTTATTAGGGGAAGCCAGCTTCCCCATTCCAAAAGAAAGAGACTTGTCCCCAGCAGTTTTATCTGACCAGGAGTCTGATGACTCTGAGGTTTCTGAATATGAAGATATGCAACCCCTATCTGCTTATGAGAATTCAGATGCAGAGGGGAATGCATTCCTTCTGCCTCTCCTCCAGAGGATTTTTCATTTGGTGAAACTTTACATACTTTAAGGAAGCATTTCCTGTGGGAATGTCAGGACTATCCTCAGTCCAAAAAGAGATTCGGAATTCTTAGATTTACCACAGCACAGACCTTTAGCCATTCCTCCTGTCTTGGATGTTGTCTTTATGGAATCCAGGTTGACTCCTGACACCCTTTCTCCTGCTCCCAGGAAACCAGACAAGTATCAGAGTCGTTGACTCTCCCAAATTTCTTTTCAAAAATCCTATGGCTGACCCAGAGGTCATCTCCCAAGGACCTAAAGGAATAAAAGCAATCACAGCTAAGAATCCCACCCCCTCGGACAGGGATTCCCGCGCTTTAGACAGATGGGGTAAAAAAGTATACACTTATGCAACTCTTGCCATTAGAGCTCTAAATTTTCAGTTCCACGTGCTAAAATTCCAGCAACATACCTTGGAACTCCTCAAAGAATATCTACCTTTTCTGCTTGTGCAGAAAATAAAGAATTACAGGAGCTTATGCATTCTGCAACCCACGTTACTAAACACACCTTGCAATGTGGCTTTGACACCCTAGAAGCATCTTGCAGGGCAGCAGTCACTGGTCTTGTACTTAGAAGGCATGCTTGGCTTAAGGAACAGATCTTGCCAGGCCATGTCAAATCAAGACTATTGGACACACCATTGAACAAAGATAATTTATTTGGCTTCAAGGCAAAAGAGGTCTTAAAAAAGATGGAAGAAAAAGCTAAATCTATGCAGACAGTTAAAGACCTCTTACAGGTGCAGCCTCCGAGGTTCAGTAGGCATTGCCCCTCCAAGTACTGGTCCTTTCTGTTCCCCTCCAGGCCAGCTCAGACTAAACCTAGGGGAAGCAGACCCCCCCCCAGACAGCAGTCCCAGGGAATGCAGAGATCTAAGCAATGGAGTTCCTCCACTTCAAAAACAGGGAGTGCTAAACCACCCCCTTATGGAATGAACTCACAATGACTTTACACCTCCACCCCTTACCTCTGCCCACCTGCTTGTGCTCCTAAGATGAAAACTCTCCTCCCATGCAAACAACTGGGCCTCTATTACCAATGACCGATGGGTCCTCAACATAGTGTCCCAGGGATACAAATTTTATTTCCATACTCTGCCAACCCCAAAAGGGTTTCCAGATCTTCCTCCAAACCCGTGGGCAGAGGCCAAAAAACAAGTCCATTCCTTGCTCTCCGTGAGGGCAATACAGTCTAGTCTGTTCCTGCAGACCATATAGGCTAAGGTTTCTATTCCATGCTTTTCCTGGTACCCAGAAAAGAGGGCACCTGGTGCCCAATCCTTGATCTATCAATTCTAAACACCTTCCTGGTGATACCAAAGTTAAAAATGCTCACCCTCCAGCAGCTTCTTCGTATGCTTTCCAAGGATGCTTGGTTAGCCACCCTGGACCTAAAAGAGTACTAATCTACACATCCCAGTCAGGGAATCTTGAAGGAAATATCTACATTTCAGGACAGGATCTCTGCACTTTCAGTTCTCTGCGCTTTCCTTTGGCTTATCCACTGCTCCCAGAGTTTTCACAAAATGCCTGGCTCCAGCCATTGCTTTTTGCAGACAAAGAAATATTCAGATTTACCCCTACTTGGACAACTGCCTGATTCAGGCAGTCAGGGAAAGCTGTAATAGCACCTGCCCTTTGTAAAGGACCTACTGACCTCCCTTGGGTATACTTTAAACGAAAAGAAATCCAAACTATTCCCCACTCAAAAAATTGTATTCCTGGGAGCAAGCCTGGACATAGCATCCCAGATGGCATTCCTTACTCCAGAAAAACAGGCCTACTTAACAGGCTAATTCTCTCAACTAGCCACCAGAACCCAGTTATCCGCAAGGAAAATCCTGCAAGCTCTAGGGTTCGTGGCCTCCTGCATTCTACTCATTCCATATGCCAGACTGCATATGTTCGTAGGTTGGTACTAGGCTATCGGCCCTAGGACCTATACAAGCCAATCCATAACAATTCTGTGGCTTTTTTTTCCGACAGTATTTATTTATGAGGAAACTACTCTCTGGACCTGGAAACCATCATACCTATGATACCCTGTCTAAGGAAAGATTTTTTTGTGGTAGGCAGCAGCATGCAGCCACAGCAAGGTTCTTCCATCTCACAACCCCACACCGCCCAGACCCTAACCACAGACTCATCAGATTATGCCTGGGGTGCTCAACTGGACGGCAGGTGTATTCAGGGCCATTGGAGCCCAAATCAAATACATCTGCACATCAACCAAAAAGAGATGCTAGCTGTTCAGCATGCTCTGACAGCTTTCAGACCCCTTTAAAACAGGCAACACCACAGTGATGTGGTATATCAACAAGCAGGGAGGAACCCACTCTTATCCTGTCTGCAGGCTTGCCATGACCCTTTGGCACACAGCTTCAGCCATGCAAATTCACCTGCTAGCACAATTCCTGTGAGGCTCCCAAAACTCTCTGGCAGACAGTTTAAGTAGAAACCTGCTAGAAACACACGAGTGGCAATTAGACCACAGAACTTCAACCTTGTAACCCAGAAATGGGGCACCCTGAAGGTGGACCTCTTTGCCTCCTACAACCACCACCAGCTCAGCAAATTCTGCACCAGGGAACCTCACAGCAAGGCCTGGAAAGTGGATGCTCTATTCTTCCAATGGGTAAACCTCTCAATCTATGCATTTCCCCCTCTACCACTAATTTCAAGGGTACTGTTCAAAATTAGGGAGAAAAACCAAGGGCAATCTTGATTGCCCCAGACTGACCATTCCAGCACTGGTACCTACTGCTGCGCAGCCTGTCACCCCTACCACCATGGCTCTTACCTCAGATCCCAACACTCGTGACCCAGAAGAATGGAGAATTCATGCATCCACAATTGCAGACCCTGAACCTGGTAGCCTGGCTTATTCTCTGACCTCTCCTCCAGCTGCCAGCCTAAGCAAGCAAGTCCTGGATGTTATACGTGAGGCCAGATGCCCTAGCACTTGAAAATCCTATGCTGACAAGTGGAAAACATATTGCACATGGATCCAAGCTAAAGGAGTTGAAACAGCAAAGCCCTCCCTACCAAACATTCTGGATTACCTAGCAGACCTACTACACAGGGGCCTGTCCTTCTCTTCTATTAAAATTCATGCCTCTGCCATCTCTGCTCATTACAGCACAGAGCCACTTCTCTTCTCGCACCCTCTCATCAAACAGCTAAGAGGGGCTAACAATTTAAGGCCACCCAGAAGAACTCCTACCCCAGCTTGGGACCTTAACATTGTGTTGGAAAAGCTCACACTACCCCCCTTTGAGCCTGCAGCTTCAGCAGAGTTAAAATTCCTCTCTTGGAAAACCGCTTTGCTTCTGGCCGTCACTTCAGCTAGAAGTGTTTCAGAACTACAAGCACTCATGGCTGTAGAGCCCTTCATCATTTTCCATGCTGACAGGGTCTCCCTCAGGACTTACCCAACTTTCATGCCTAAAGTGGTGTCCAGTGTGGCTCTCAACCAATCAGTTCATTTGCCCACCTTTTTCCCTAACCCACAAAACAAGGGGGAAAGGATTCTGCATTCTCTAGATGTGCACAGACAACTCAGATTCTACCTGGATATAACTAAATCTTTTAGGAAAACTGACCAATTTCTGGTCAGCTTTGCAGCAGGGGCAGAGGGCAAGGCCATATCCAAACAAACAATCTCCAAGTGGTGAGCACACTGCATCCATTTCTGCTACAAACACCGTGGGAAACCACCCCCAAGAGGGTCATGACGCATTCCACCAGGGCAACCTCCACCTCTGCAGCTTTTCTCAGAGCGGTCCCTCCCAGGGACATCCTGGAGGCTGCAACATGGACTTCTGTTCATGCCTTCAGCAAGTATTGCCACTTGCCTATCTTCTCCAAATCCAGGGCAGGCTTTGCTACCGCAGTCTTGCAGGACATCCTGGCCAGCCCCCAATCTTCTTGACTGCCTCCACCCTTTTCTTCAGCTTTGGGAATCAATCCAAGTGTGATGACTGCAACAGTGAAACACGAAGAACATAGTACAGTTGTGTTGATGTCCTTCAAGAATGCAACTGCAGTCATAACATGTGGGTTGTCCTGCCTCAGGCAGCCCTCGGTCGGCCGGATTCCAAAGTCTGGGTCCGACGTCGGCTGATGTCGCATTTCTCTCCGACGTCAGAGCGGCTGGAGTACATAAGCATCAGCCGACGCCATTTTCTTCAGTCTTTCTTGCTGCGCGGTGCCCGAAGCAGAAGCAGTTCGCAAGTGCCGGTCGGTCAGCTCCTGTATTCTTCGATACCGAAGTCATCAAAAAAAGCTAAGTACCCCGTTGGGGACCTTTTCCTGCCTCAGCTGATGTCAGAAATAACTGAAAAAGTTAACAATTGTCTTTCTTGTGGTAAACAAATACCTCATAAGGATTTCCACTCTTACTGTCTTCCTTGCCTGGGCCCAGACCACGACGTCTCGGCCTGTGTAACCTGTGCTCGCTTCAACAAGCGCACTCTCAGGCGCCGGGCGGAGTTCGCTGAAGACTTTTTTGCCGATAAATTTGCTTACACCATGCCGTCGGATCTTCCGACATCGCAAACTCCCAAAAAGCGAAAAGACCGGGACCGACATCCTCGGCCGGCGTATACCACCGACTCCACGCCAAAACCTAGCGCGAGTGCTCCGGTTCCCTCTGAGACGGTCTGTCCACCGCTCCAAACTGAAGACACCGCATTACCGACGACTCCGATTCCGGACATCACTCCGACGCCAGTTATCGATTTTCCTCCGGATACCGAAACCGAGGAAATGCCCGAGACCATTGCTGTAGACAAGGTCACTCCTGCATGTGGAGCTGCCAGGCCTCCTATGGCCATGTCTATTAAGGCCAACACTAGGGCTAAGGCAGCCAGCAAAACAAAGCATATTACTTCTAAATCCTTACCTCAGCCTACTGCAGAGACACAAATTATGTCCATGGCTGCTGATTTAATTTCCATGATTAGAGGTTCACAGGCCCATCCTGAGAGGATCCCAGCCTCCTTCTGATAAAAGGCCCCGGGTTGAACCCTCTGAACCTATTCCTTCAGATGAAGATTCTGAGGGCTCTGTCCACTCTGATAGCCAGGAAGAGCTCTTCCAGACCTATGAGGACTCGGATGCAGAAGATTCCATCCCCTCGGCCTCCCTTCCTGAGGATATTTCTTTTGGGGAAGTTCTGCACACCATGAGGGAACATTTCAAGTGGCAAGGTCAGGAATATTCTGATTCTAGGAAACGCCTGAGGACTTTCCTTAAGAAGCCCCAGCACAGGCCCTTCGCTATTCCTCCTGTACTTGATGTTCTGGATGATTTATATTCTGACTCTAGTGCTACCCCTGATTCTCTTCCTCCTGCTCCAGCCAAGCCAGACAGGTATTACAGGGTCCCAGAAACTCATTCCCATTTATTCAGGGCCCATTTTGCTGATTTGGAAACTATTTCACAGGGGCCTAAAGGAGTTTCAGCCTCCACCTCTAAAAATCCATTGCCCTCCAACAGGGAGGCTAGATCATTAGAGAGATGGGGCAAAAAGGTTTACACATCCACTACCTTATCTATGAGAGCTTTAAATTGCCTTTTTCATATGCTACAATATCAGGATTACCTTTTAGAAGATTTACAAAAAACTTTAGCCACTCCTGATCGTTTAGACAGGAAGACTTTGCAGGAAGCTGTACATAACACTCAGCAAGTAAGCAATCACTTCCTGCAGTGTGGATATGATGCACTGGAAGCTTCATGTAGGGCAGCTATGACAGGGGCAGTCATTCGTAGACATGCTTGGTTAAAAGATCAACCTCTACCAGATCATGTAAAAGCAAAGCTTCTGGATGCACCTTTGGAAAAGAACAAGCTTTTTGGTGCCACTGCTAAGGATGTGTTAAAGACCATCGAAGAAAAAGCAAAATCAGTTCAGACGGTGAAAGATTTCCTCCAGGTTCAACCCCCCAGATTCAGTAGGAATTGGCCTTCTAAAAACTGGTCCTTTCCTAATACAGAAAAGTTTCAAAGGGGAAAGAACAGAAGTGGTCGAGGAAGAGGCCAATACAGAGGCCCTTACAGGGGACGACAATGGCAGCCAGGAAACCAAAGAAGGTGACGCAGGGGTTTCACCTGCCCCACAACCACAATCTCAATGACTTTCCTCTACTACCGCCTACCAGTACCAGGGAACAAATAGAAGCTCCCTTGGGCGGGAAATTATCTCTGTTTGCAGAAAATTGGCACAGACTGACAAAGGACAAATGGATTTTGGACATTATAGACCAAGGGTACAGGTTTCATTTTCATACCTTACCAAGAAAACAAGGCATGCCAAACCTACCACAAAACCAGAGGGCAGAGGCTATCAAGCAAATCACTCTGCTGACTCGGATGAAAGCAATAGAAAGAGTTCCACAACAAGAACAAGACCAAGGGTTTTACTCAAGACTGTTCCTTGTTCCAAGAAAAGAATCTCAATGGAGACCAATACTGGACTTGTCCGCATTAAACACCTTTCTCATAGTACCAAAGTTCAAAATGCTGACTCTACAGCAACTTCTTCCCATGCTGGGCAAGGGGTCTTGGCTGATTACTCTGGACCTCAAGGAGGCATACCTGCATGTCCCTATCAGACACAGCTGCAGAAGATACCTCAGATTTCTTGCAGGGCCAGAGCATTATCAATTCTCAGCATTGCCATTTGGCTTATCTACTGCCCAGAGTATTCACAAAATGCCTGGCTTCAGTAATTGCTCATTGCAGGCTCCAGGGATACAAATTTACCCGTACCTGGACGACTGCCTCATACAAGCGGACGACAAATTGATGTTGACAAAAAACCTGGATTATGTCATACGATTACTTCAAGCTCTGGGATACACAGTCAACTTCCAAAAGTCAAGACTGCAGCCATCCCAGCAAATAATCTTCTTAGGAGCCAAACTAGACACAGCCTCTCAGATGGCTTACCTGACAGAAGACCAGCAAGAGAAGTTAACTCATTACTTCAAAGGTTTAGCAAAACTCACCCAGATGACTGCAAGGAGATTCCTACAGGCCCTGGGTTACATGGCATCCTGCATTCTCCTGGTTCCATTAGCAAGACTACACATGAGAAAGCTTCAATGGTACCTAAAAAGTATTTGGTCTCAACACAGCAACAACTTGGAGACAATCATACCGCTCATTCCATGCCTACAAAAGGAATTCCTATGGTGGGCTTCGGTGAGCCAGGCAAACATAGGTATGTCATTCAAAAAACCACAGATAACACAGACGCCTCAGACCTTGGATGGGGGGCGCACATGGAAGGCAGGTGTATACAAGGACAATGGTCTCCAAAGGAAACACATCTGCATGTAAACCAAAAGGAAATGCTGGCAGTAATGCATGCCATCGAGGCTTTTCAACACCAACTCCAGCAAGGCCATTTACTGATACGGACAGACAACACCACTGTGATGTGGTACATAAACAAGCAAGGGGGCACCCACTCTTACCCCCTTTGCAGACTGACAATGCATCTTTGGGAGAAATCACTGAGCCTAAACATCCAGTTACAATCCCAGTTTGTTCCAGGAAAAGACAATGTGTTGGCGGACAGCCTAAGCAGGAATTTCACAGATCCACACGAGTGGAGGTTACATCCGAAGGCCTTCAGACAACTCACTTCGACATGGGGCAAGCCAGAAGTGGACCTATTTGCCTCTCATCTCAACCATCTTCTACCAAAATTCTGCACAAGGACATTCCATCCAAAAGCTTGGAAAATGGATGCCCTCTCATTCAACTGGAACTCCCTAACAATCTATGCATTTCCACCTCTGCCACTGATGACCTCAGTATTACTAAAGATCAAAGCAGAGAGACCCAAGGGAATCATAATAGCTCCGGACTGGCCAAGACAACACTGGTACCCATTACTACGGAGCATATGTCACACCAGGAGGTGGGTCCTTCCCCAATGGCCTTTACTTCTGACTCAACACAACTTCGAAACAGTGCATCCAAATCTGCAGACACTGCAGCTAACAGCCTGGGAGATCCCATAAATAACTTCAGCCTATCTCTCTCCAAGGAAGTACAGCGGATACTAACAGAGGCTCGAAGACCATCCACCAGAAAGGTTTATTTAGCAAAGTGGAAAAGATTCAGCATTTGGAATACCAGCAGGGTACATGATGCATCATTGTTGAACATCCCACTCATCTTGGAGTATTTGGCAGATATGTTAAAGAACGGACTCTCATACTCTTCCATAAAGATACATGCATCTGCTATTTCAGCTAGATACAACACTGATCCTCCTGTTTTTTCACACCCTTTACTAAGGCAATTCCTCAGGGGAATCAAGAACATTAAGCCACCAAGAAAGGCCCTAGTTCCAGCCTGGGACCTCAATTTTGTTCTAGATAAACTGACTCTACCTCCGTTTGAGCCAGCAGCTTCAGTTGACTTGCAATTTCTCTCATGGAAGACAGCTTTCCTGCTGGCAATTACATCAACAAGAAGGGTTTCGGAGCTACAGGCCCTAATGGCAATACCACCCTTTATTATTTTTCACAGAGACAGGGTTTCATTAAGGACCAACCCTACTTTTATGCCAAAGGTGGTATCTAGGGTTTCTTTAAATCAAGCCATTCATCTGCCTGCTTTCTTCCCCAATCCTGAGAACAAGGGGAAAGACTGTTGCATACCTTGGACATTCACAGACAACTTCGTTACTACCTGGACAGAACCAAGGCCAGTAGGAAGTCTGAACAACTCTTTGTAGCTTACGCCCCTGCGGTACAAGGAAAAGCAATTTCAAAACAGACTGTTTCAAAATGGATTGGACATTGCATCAGATTCTGTTATTCCTTTCATGGAAAGACTGTTCCAGCCAATGTCAGACCACATTCCACCAGAGCTACAGCCACCTCTACAGCATTCTTAAGAGGGGTGCCTACTAAGGACATTCTAGAAGCTGCTACATGGAGCTCCGTGCATACATTCTCCAAACACTACAATCTCCCTCTATACTCCAGATCCAGAGCAGGCTTTGCTTCGGCAGCCCTGCAGGGTTTGATTGCCACACCATCTTTTTCCTAGAGCATTCCTCCTCCCCAGCTAAGCTATGGTATTCTACCCACATGTTATGACTGCAGTTGCATTCTTGAAGGACATAGTACAGTTTTGTACCTACCATAAATGTAGATGTCCGATAGACATGCAACTGCAGTCGGATTTTCCCACCCTCCATACCCCTCTATGCCTAGGGTCCACTCCTATCCCTGTTACTCTTAGCTGGGGATATCTGTTATGGTGTATTTGTTTTATTGCTCATTTATTTGTTTGGAATCCTGTTTTTGTCTTCCAATTTGATTACAGCCTTCCTTGGAGGGCACCTGGCATCTGGGGCAAGAAACACTGAAGAAAATGGTGTCGGCTGATGCTTATGTACTCCAGCCGCTCTGACGTCGGAGAGAAATGCGACATCAGCCGACGTCGGACCCAGACTTTGGAATCCGGCCGACCGAGGGCTGCCTGAGGCAGGACAACCCACATGTTATGACTGCAGTTGCATGTCTATCGGACATCTACATTTATGGTAGGTACAAAACTGTACTTTGTGTCTTTCAGCTTTTCCCGGTTAGGGGTCACCACAGCGGAACTCCGGTCCGCTAATGATTGTCAGTAGATTTTTACACGCCGAGTTGCCAGCCCTGACGCACAACCTTCAACGAAGGTACGCCCATTCACGCATGTCTCCACGCAGAAGACATTCTAACTGAGAATTGAACCGGACAACGTCTTACTCTGTGGCGATAACGCTACCGCAGCACCACCACCGCAGTAACATAGTACAGTTTTGTACACTTACATAAATGTAGATGTTCAAGTGTATTCACTGTTGCAGTCCTGGTTTCCCACCCTCCATTCCCCTTGCCTCTCTCTCTCTCTCTTCCTCACTCCGTACAGGGAATTTTTGGTATTTACTTTCTACTGGTGGTGTTCTTCCACCATATCCTAGCTTCCTATTTGGGGGCTCCTGACAGTTGGGGCAAGAAAAACTGAAGTAATGGTGTCGGCTGCCTGATTTTATACCACTTACAACCTGACGTCAGTCCTGGCATGACAGCAACTGACGCAGAAATACTAAGCCTCTGGTATTCGGATCGACTGAGGGCTACCCCTGGCAGGATAACCAAAGTGTGAGGACTGCAACAGTGAATACACTCCAACATCTACATTTGTAGTAAGTGTACACAGCTGTACTTTCTATGCCACCCCCGCATGGTAAGAACTCTCACTGACTCTCGTCCCCCACCCCCTCCCTCTGCCCATCTGCACTTACCCCTGCACTTAACATAAATGTAGATGTTCTAGTGTACTCACTGTTGCAGTCCTGGTGTTTTACTGTTGCAGTCTTTACATTTGGGTAATCTGCTGGCAGGTTGCCCTCAGTCGGCCTGAATAACAAAGTCTTGGGTCTTGCATCGGTCGCTGTCTCCTCTTCCATGACGTCAGGGGTATAAAACATGCAGCCGACACCATTTTAATCCGTCTTTCTTGCCGTGCGGTGCCCAAAGCAGAATAAGTTTGCAAGTGCCGCTCGGCCGGCTGACTCCTGAAATTTTCATTTTCGAGTTTCAGAACCGAAGTCTTCAAACTAAAGCTAAATACCCCATTGGGGAAACTTTTTCTTGCTCCTTACCGATGTCAGTAAAAGTTAATTGCATTACTTGTGGGAAGCAAATACCTCATAAGTATTTTCATTTGTACTGTATTCCTTGCCTAGGCCCTGATCACAACATGCCTTGCTGTCGGTTTTATGCTAAATTTAGCCAACGCACTCTTAAGCATCGGTCTATTTTTGCTTCTAAATATTTTGGTTCAAGATTTACCTACCCTGAAATGTCGTCGGTTAGTAATCCGACTACCTGAGTTCACAAAAAACGCAAGGAAAAAGACAGACAGACCGTCGCGGTCCAAAACCGACGAAGCTTCCCTTGAGCCAGTCGCCAGTTTGCCGGTACTCAGATGCTTTCGCAGCCCCTGATACCCGCTACTTTTGAGTCACAGGCCTCTACCGAGGCCAATTCAGAGTCCGGTATGCCTCGAGATTTGCAAAGTATTGAACCCGCGGATGTCTCTCCCTTGGATGGATCCGGAGCCGCTGAGCAGGCACTGGCTTCTGAGGATGTTTTCAGGCCTCAACATTTTTATATTAAACCAATGCCATCAACAAAAACAAGGTCAAAAACAACTTCTATGTCTAAAAAATTGATGCATGAGCCACGTGCTCAGGCCCCTATGCCTAAAAAACAAATGATCCAAATGGCTGAGGATTTAATTACCTTGATCAGGGATTCACAACACCCCCCCTGCTAAGAGGCCTAGGCAAGGCACTGATTATGAATCTTTAGATCAGGTTTCCATTTTTCCTGATTCCTCTTCTGATCAGGAATTTTCTATTCTACCTTACGAGGATTCTGATGCAGAAGAATCCATCCCATCTGCATCTCTTCTTGAGGATTACTCTTTTGGAGAGACTTTGCATACTTTAAGGGAACATTTTCACTGGGATAGTCAAGACTTCTCTGAATCAAAAAAGAGGCTTAGGGATTTCCTACTCCTTCCTCAGCATAGGCCTTTGGCTATACCTCCTGTATTAGACATTGTTGATGATGTGTTCTCGGAATCAAGCATGGCTCCTGATTCCCTGCCTCCGGCTCTAGTAAGCCAGACAGATATTACAGGGTTCCTGACTCCCACAAATTTCTTTTAAAAAATCCTGCTGCTGATCCTGAGACTATTTCTCAGGGTCCCAAGGGTGCTAAGGCTTCTACAGCCAAAAATCCTACCCCTTCTGATAGAGATTTCAGGGCGCTGGATAGATGGGTTAAGAAGGTTTATACGTCTGCAACCTTGGCAATCAGGGCTTTAAACTGCCAGTTCCATATGCTTAAATATCAACAGCATGTTATGGGCTTACTGAAACAGAAAATTATGTTGATTTCTGATTGTGTGGAAAATAGAGTTACAGGATTTATTGCATTCAGCAGAACAGTTTGGAAAGCATACTTTGCAATGTGGTTTTGATTCCTTGGAGGCCTCTTGCAGGGCCGCCATAACTGGATCTGTGATAAGAAGGCATGCCTGGCTCAGGGAGCAAAATCTGCCTGATCATGTTAAAGCTAAATTGTTGGATGCCCCTTTAGAGCATGATAGTCTGTTTGGTAATAAGGTAGAAGAGGTTTTAAAGAAAATGGAAGACAAAACTAAATCTATGCAAACTGTAAAAGATTTCTTGCAAGTGCAGCCACCCAGATTCAGTAGGCACTGGCCTACTAAGAATTGGTCCTTTCCTGTGTCCAACAGAGCCACTCAGGGCAAACCCAGGCGCTTAAAAGGCTCCAGATATCAATCACAGGGATCTTAAAAGTCAAAGCAATGGGGTGCCTCCACCTCCAAATCTGGAGGTAACAAAGAACAACCCTACAGTAAGCAGTCTGAATGACTTTTCTCTACCATCTCCAAGCACTTATCTTTTGGCAGCCCCCTTGGGGGGAAAACTAGCACTCCATGCTCAAAATTGGCAGTTAATTACCCAGGACAAGTGGGTATTAAACATAGTATCCCAGGGGTACAGATTTCATTTCCATACTTTGCCAATTTCAAACGGATGGCCAGATCTACCACAAAACCAGTGGGCAGAGGCCCAGAAACAAGTCATGTCCCTCATGGATATGGAGGCTATTCAGCCGGTACCAGAAAAGGAAAACGGACGACGATTTTATTCAAGACTTTTCCTGGTGCCCAGAAAAGACAAATCATGGCTTCTAATACTGGACTTATCGATTCTGAACACGTTCCTGGACATTCCAGAATTCAAAATGCTGACTTTACAACAGCTACTACCTATGCTAGGCAAGAATGCCTGGTTAGTAACTCTAGACTTAAGAGAGGCATACCTGCATATCCCAATAAGGGAATCTTGCAGAAGATACCGACGCTTCAAAGCAGGTTTTTGCATTACCAATTCTCTGCCCTGCCCTTTGGCTTATCTACTGCGCCCAGGGCCTTCACAATGTGCTTGGCACCAGTAATTGCATTCTGCAGACAAAGAAACATTCAAATTTATCCTTATCTGGACAATTGTCTCATTCAGGCAAAGGACAAGGACACTCTTCTTCAGCATCTGGTGTTTGTAAAAAAGCGTCTGGCATGCCGAAGGTACACCATAAATGAAAAGAAATCACACCTTGTACCCTCTCAAATAATTAGATTCCTGGGTGCTAGCCTAAATACAACTGGCCAGATGGCTTACCTTGGGTCAGACAAACAAATGCAATTGACAACATACTTCAGACAAATGGCAACAAAAACCCAGTTACCTGCAAGACAAATTCTGCAGGCTTTGGGGTTCATGGCATCCTACATTCTACTAATTCCATATGCGAGACTGCATATGAGAAAAATTCAGTGGTACCTAAAAAGTTTATGGAGTCAACATTGTCATAGCCTGGAAACACTGATTCCTCTCATTTCCTGCCTACAACAGGAGTTTCTTTGGTGGGCAGAGACATGTCACCAAAACAAGGGACTGTCATTCACTCTACCCCCTGCCACCCAAACCCTAACTACAGACGCATCAGACTATGCTTGGGGGGCCCACCTGGCAGGGAGATGCATTCAGGGCAAATGGAGCTCAAACCAAATGCATCTACATATCAACCAGAAAGAAATGCTAGCCGTTAAGAATGCTCTGACAGCCTTCAAGAACTTACTTCATCTAGGACAACTACTGATAAAGACGGACAACATCACAGTTACGTGGTATATAAACAAGCAGGGGGGTACCCATTCCTATCCCCTTTGCAGACTAGTCATGGCCTTGTGTAACACAGCCTTGACTTACCAAATACATCTTCAAGCTCAATTCCTGCCAGGAAAGCAAAATACTCTGGCAGACGACCTAAGCAGAAATCTTATGGTCCCACACAAATGGAAACTGGATCCACATCATCACAAAAAAGCATGCAAAGTGGATGCTCTATCCTTCAGCTGGAAAGCGCCTATCAGTCTATGCCTTCCCCCCTCTGCCTCTACTCTCCAAGGTCTTACTAAAAGTCAGACAGGAAAAGCCAGAAATGATTCTAATTGCTCCGGACTGGCCTCGCCAACACTGGTACCTGCTTCTAAGGAATATGTCACACCTTTCTCTATGGTACTTGCCTCAAACACCTCATCTATTGTCTCAGCAGAACTATCAAATTCTGCACACTCAGTTCCAAACTCTGAATCTTGCAGCATGGCTAATCAACTAATCATTCAAACCACATCTCTCAGTAAACCTGTGATGGATGTCATTTTGGAAGCCAGAAGGCCTAGTACTAGAAAATCTTATGCTGATAAATGGAAGAGATTCTGTGCTTGGAACCAAGCACAAGGATTAGACACAGCAAAGCCCAATATTCCTCAGATTTTACAATACTTAACTGAGATGCTTGACAAGGGCCTGTCTTTTTCTTCAATAAAAATAAACAAAATGAATCCACTTAGCCTTGCCAAAGTCCTGCGAATCCAAAATAAGCAAAACAGAAGAAAAGATGGCAGGACACTGCTGCTGCTCAATAAAACTTTTAATAAAAACTTTAAAACAAGTGAACGAAGTAATCCAAATGCAGACAAAATGAAAAAAGGGTAGTGCTTTCGGGTTACACCCTTCATCAGGCCAATGATGTCTGATGAAGGGTGTAACCCGAAAGCGCTACCCTTTTTTCATTTTGTCTGCATTTGGATTACTTCGTTCACTTGTTTTAAAGTTTTTATTAAAAGTTTTATTGAGCAGCAGCAGTGTCCTGCCATCTTTTCTTCTGTTCTTCAATAAAAATCCATGCCTCTGCCATCTCGGCTCATTACAACACAGAGCCTCCCCCTCTTTTCTCATCCACTGCTAAAACAGTATCTCAGAGGGGCTAAAAATTTAAGGCCTCCCAGGAGAGCGCCAACTCCTGCATGGGACCTCAATTTTGTGCTGGAAAAACTCACCCTGCCTCCTTTTGAACCAACAACTACTGTGGATTTAAAATTTCTTTCTTGGAAGACAGCTTTTCGTTTGGCAGTCACTTCAGCTAGTAGGGTTTTAGAACTGCAGGCTCTCATGGCAGTGGAGCCTTTCATTATTTTTTACCTGGACAGTGTAGCCCTCAGGGCCAATCCTTCTTTTATGACTAAGGTGGTATCCAGTGTGGCTCTTAACCAGACCATTCACCTGCCAATTTGTTTCCCAAATCCGCAGAACAAGGGGATGTGGATTCTGCATTCATTGGATGTACACAGACAACTAAGATTCTACTTAAACAGGACAAAGTCTCTAAGAAAGTCTGAGCAACTACTGGTAGCATTTGCTGCAGGATCAGAGGGGAAGGCTATATCAAAGCAGACTATTTCTAAGTAGATAAGCCATTGCATTTTTTTCTGCTACTTGCACCATGGTAAACCTGATCCCAAGGAGATCAGATCCCATTTCACCAGGGCTGCCTCTACTTCAGCAGCTTTTCTCAGAGGAGTCCCTGCCAGAGACATTCTAGAAGCTGCTACTTGGAGCTCAGTTCATACATTCACAAAGCATTATCATTTACCTCCCTTCTCTAAATCCAGGGCAGGCTTTGCCACTGCTGTCCTGCATGGTCTTATAGCTGCTCCTAATGCTGTTTAGTTCCATCCTCCCATCCATAGCTTTGGGAGTCTACCCAAATGTAATAACTGCAACAGTGAAACACGTAGAACATAGTACAGTTGTATACACTTACCATAAATGTAGATGTTCGAGTGTATTCATTGTTGCAGTCCCAGCCCCCTTTCTATACCTTTTCTTTCCTTCACTATACTGAAAAGCCTTTGTGGTGTATTTGCTTTTAGTTGAAGGTAAATTTTATGTTTCTAAGATGCATTTATATATTTACAGTTTATATATATATATTTTTGCTAATCCCGCGGTGGTGGTGCTGCGGTAGCGTTGTCGCCTCACAGTAAGATGCTGTCCGGTTCGATTCTTAGCTAGAGTGTCTTCTGCGTGGAGACCTGTGTGAATGGGAGGAGAGTCAGTGCGAGTTCTTACCATGCGGGGGTGGCATAGAAAGTACAGCTGTGTACACTTACCACAAATGTAGATGTTAGAGTGTATTCACTGTTGCAGTCCTCACACTTTGGTTATCCTACCAGGGGTAGCCCTCAGTCGATCTGAATACCAGAGGCTTAGTATTTCTGCGTCAGTTGCTGTCACTCCAGGACTGACGTCGGGTTGTAAGTGGTATAAAATCAGGCAGCCGACACCATTACATCAGTTTTTCTTGCCCCAACTGTCAGGAGCCCCCAAATAGGAAGCTAGGATATGGTGGAAGAACACCACCAGTAGAAAGTAAATACCAAAAATTCCCTGTACGGAGTGAGGAAGAGAGAGAGGCAAGGGGAATGGAGGGTGGGAAACCAGGACTGCAACAGTGAATACACTCGAACATCTACATTTATGTAAGTGTACTAAACTATACTATGTTACTCCGATGGTGGTGCTGCGGTAGTGTCGCCTCACAGTAAGACGTCCGGTTCGATTCTCAGTTAGAACGTCTTCTGCGTGGAGACCTGCGTGAATAGGCGTACCTTCGTTGAAGGTTGTGCGTCAGAGCTGGTAACTCGGCACGTAAAAGCCAACTACCAATCATTAGCGGACCGGAGTTCCACTGTGGTGACCCCTAACCGGGAAAAGCCGAAAGACACAAACAAATATATATTTTTGCTCCCCATTTGGGGGACACCTGACATCTGGGGCAAGAAAAACTGATTAAAATGTCGTCAGCTGCATGTTTTATACGCCTGACGACCTGACGTCATGGAAGAGGAGACAGCAACCGACGCATGACCCAAGACTTTGTTATTCAGGCGGACTGAGGGCAACCTGCCAGCAGATTTCCCAAATGTAATGCTTGCAACAGTGAATACACGCGAACATCTACATTTATGGTAAGTGTACACAACTGTACTTTGTAGCAGCTCACATGAGACTCAAAGGATTCCAGGTGTTTCCATACTTAGACAATTGGCTCCTTACCGCCCCCATGAGGCATCAGCTTATCTAAGCCAGAGATTACCTAATCCAACTTTCATATTCCCTGGGCATTTCTTTAAACCTAAACAAATCCAATCGGACTCCTGTGCAGAACCTAGAATTAATAGAACATAGTTGAACACAAAGTCCAGGAATTATCCCCCAGCCTTCCCCCAGCACGGCTAGTATTACAAGTCCGAGGATCCATGTCAGCAGCAATTTTGTTAGTTCCTCAAGCAAGGTTTTCATGCGAATTCTTCAGTGGACATTGGCAGTGCAGTGGCCCATCCTCTGTCAGCCGCTATCCATTCCCATCAGCTTGATACCAATTTGCAAATGTCACATCCCCTGGTGGATTCAATTGGGCAATCTCCTTCTAACCCCTCTGAGCCAATAGCCACAGTGACCACCAATGCTTCCCAATTGGGGGGGCATTACAGTGAGAAGATGGTTCAAGACTAGTGGTCTCCCATCAAGATCAGGTTGCATGTGAATATCGTAGAGATAAGAACAGTTCTCCTAATGTTGCAAGCCTTTCAGGATGCTCTTTCCTTGGGGATTATTGCAGTTCGCACCGACAGCATGTCTGTAGTTTGGTACATCATCAAGCAAGGAGGAACCTGTTTGTACCCTTTGTGCAGGGAGGCCATGAGGGTTTGGGAATGGGCAGTCTCTTCTGACCACCTTCTGGTTGCAAGGCACATTCCAGACGAAACCAACGAGTTGATGGACATATTCAGCAGATCATTCTTGATTCCGCACAAGTGGTCCCTCAATCAGAATGTTTTGAACATGATCTTCAACCGCTGGGGTCAACCTTGCTGTGACCTTTTTGCCTCTCCCCTCAACAACAAATGCAGCAAGTTCTTTGCTCTAATTCCCCCTTTTGGGGGAGTCCCTAACGGACGGTCTGGTGCTTGATTGGCCTCTGGGTCACCTATATGCTTATCCCCCTCTTCCACTTATCCCGAAGTTTCTTCAGAAGGCAAGCAGGCTGAAGAGCTCAGTCATCCTCATGGTCCCTTCTGGCGTCATCAGGTTTGGTTCCCCTTCCTCTGGTCTCATCCAAAGTATCCCTTGTGGATAATGGAGCCAGTACATGACATTGTCTCTCACCTGTCAGAAATGCAGCACCCAGATCTTTACGCCCTCAGGTTGACCACATGGATGTCCTTCAAGGATGCATCTGCAGTCCTAACATATGGGTTGTCCTGCCTCAGGCAGCCCTTTGGTCGGCCGGATTCCAAAGTCTGGGTCTGGCCTCGGCTGATGTCGCACTTCACCCGACGTCATAGCTGCTGTTTATCGGATATAAAGGCATCAGCCGACGCCATTTTCCTCAGTCTTTCTTGCCGCGCGGTGCCCGAAGCAGAAGCTGTTCACAAGTGCCGGTCGGTCAGATCCAGAGATTTCTACTACCGAAGACTTCTAAAAAGCTAAGTACACCGTTGGGGACTCTTTCTTGCCTCAGCCGATGTCAGACAAAGTAAATAATTGTTTAACTTGTGGGAAACAAATACCTCATAAGGATTTCCACTCTTACTGCCTTCCTTGCTTAGGCCCAGACCACGACGTATCAGCTTGTCTAGCCTGTGCTTCCTTCAACCGACGGACACTTAGACGTCGGTCGGAGTTTGCAGAGGAGTTTTTTGGTCCCGCTTTTGCATACAAAATGCCGTCGGAGACTCTGACTTCTCAATTAGCTAAAAAACGCAAGGAAAAGGACCGACATTCGCGGCCCGCGGTTTTGGCTGAAACCACGGTTAGGCCAACCGCGAGTGTCTCGGTTTCGGCTGAAACCGAGCCCCGGTTCTTCCTTCGGCCGAAAGCATGCCTCCGATAGCCGAGGCCTCACAGAGCATGGCTGAATCTGCTACTGAATTTACTGCTACAGAAGCAGGCACCCAGGATTTGTCAGACACTATTCCTTTAGACATATCTACCCCTGCACGTGGGGCTGCTAGACCCCCTGCTTCTATGTCTATCAAGGCTTTTGCCAGGGCTAAAGCAGCTAAATCTTCTAAGGCCTTACCTGCTAAAACTCCTTCACATAGGCCTACCTCTAATTCCCAAATACTCAGCCTGGCTGACGATCTCAGGGGATCCCAACCTCACCCAGACAGGGCCTCTCAGCCCCCTCCAGATAAGAGGCCTAGGACTGAACCCCCGGAACCTGTCTCTACAGATTATTCCTCGGATGACTCAGACATTTCAGACCCTCATGAAGGCCCATATTCTCCTTATGAGGATTCTGATGCAGAAGACTCCATTCCTTCTGCTTCTCCTCCTGAAGAATTTTCCTTTGGGGAAACCTTGCATGCTATGAGGGAACACTTCCAATGGCAGGGCCAGGATTTTTCAGATTCAAGGAAAAGGCTAAGGACCTTTTTACACTTACCACAGCATAGGCCTTTAGCCATTCCGCCAGTACTAACAGTTGTTGATGATGCATATAATGATGCCTGTACTGCCCCTGACTCTCTTCCTCCGGCCCCTGCCAAGCCAGACAGATATTACAGGGTCCCGGACACACACTACCATTTGTATAAGGCTCCTGTTGCAGACCCTGAAACCATTTCACAGGGCCCTAAAGGTGTGGCAGCTGCCTCTGCCAAAAACCCTCTTCCCTCTGAAAGGGAATCTAGAGCATTAGAGAGATGGGGTAAAAAGGTTTATACTTCTGCTACTCTTTCGGCCAGGGCCTTGAACTGTCAATTTCACATGATTCAGTACCAGGAATTTTTGTTAGACCAGCTAAATAAAAAACTGTCTTCTCCTGAACCTACAGACCGCAAGTCCCTTCAGGATTTGGTACATAACTCTCAGCAGGTCAGTAACCATTTCTTAAAATGTGGCTATGATGCACTGGAGGCTTCCTTTAGATCAGCTATGACTGGAACAGTGATTCGAAGGCATGCCTGGTTAAAAGAACAATCCTTACCAGACCATGTTAAGTCAAAACTCCTAGATGCTCCCATGGAGAAACAAAGTTTGTTTGGCTCCCCTGCACAGGAGGTTCTAAAGAAGGTGGAAGAAAAAGCAAAATCTGTCCAAACAGTCAAGGATTTCTTACAGGTCCAACCTCCGAGGTTTAGCAGAAATTGGCCTTCGAAGAATTGGTCCTTTCCAGACAACTCCAGAGCGCAGAGAGGCAGAAATAGACGCCCAAGAGGCAGAGGTCAATCTATGGGTGCCTACAGGGGACGTCAGTGGCAACCTACCAACCAGAGAAGTACTGCCACAGATTCAACTACAACCACTTCCACAGGGCAGACACAATGACTTGGTTCTAGTTCCGCCTACCAGGGAACAACTGGAAGCACCCTTGGGCGGAAAGCTAGCCTTATTTTCCGACAACTGGCATTACATTACAGGAGACAAATGGACGTTACAAACAATAGACAAGGGCTACAGGTTTCACTTCCACACTCTACCAAAAAAGAGAGGAATGCCAAACCTACCACCAAGCCAAAAAACAGACGCTCTAAGACATATCAACAACTTACTAAGGATGAGAGCTATAGAAGAGGTACCACCTATGGAACAAGGCCAAGGATTTTACTCCAGGCTTTTCCTTGTACCAAGAAAAGAAAATCAATGGAGACCTATTCTAGACTTGTCCGCACTGAACACATACCTCATTGTTCCAAAATTCAAAATGCTGACCCTCCAGCAGCTTCTTCCCATGCTGGGCAAGGAGTCTTGGCTGGTGACTCTAGATCTCAAGGAGGCATACCTGCACGTCCCTATACGACCAGATTGCAGAAGACACCTCAGATTTCTTGCAGGATCAGAACATTATCAATTCTCAGCATTGCCTTTTGGCTTATCTACTGCACCCAGAGTATTCACTAAATGCCTGGCATCAGTAATTGCTCATTGCAGGCTTCAGGGAATTCAAATTTACCCATACCTGGACGACTGCCTAATACAAGCGGACAACAAGGCAAAATTAACAAAAGATTTGGAAAATGTCATACAACTGTTGCAAGCCTTGGGATACACAGTCAACATGCAAAAGTCAAGACTAGTACCATCCCAAAGGATAACATTCTTGGGTGCAGAACTGGATACATCAACTCAGATGGCTTTTCTCACAGAAGAAAAACAAAAGCAACTACCAGTCTACTTCATGAGATTAACAACACAAACTCAGCTTACTGCAAGGAAAGTCCTGCAAGCCCTGGGCTACATGGCATCCTGCATAATATTGGTTCCGCATGCCAGGCTGCATATGAGAAAGCTACAATGGTACCTAAGGAATGTATGGTCTCAACACAAGCACAGTCTAGAAGCCCAGATTCCAATAATTCCATGCCTGAAGCAAGAATTCCTGGGGTGGGCTCAGGCCTGTCAGTTGAACAGAGGCTTGCCTTTCCACAAACCTCATCCAAGCCAGACCATCACCACGGACGCCTCAGACCTAGGCTGGGGGGCACACATGGTGGACAACTGTATACAAGGCCTATGGACCCAAGACCAGCTGAATCTACACATAAATCTAAAGGAGATGCTGGCAGTGAAACATGCGATCCAGGCATTCAGACCACTCCTTCAACAGGGTCATCTGCTGATAAGGACGGACAATACCACAGTCATGTGGTACATCAACAAACAGGGAGGTACACATTCATATCCTCTATGCCGGATGGCAATGGACCTGTGGAATGTGGCCCTGAATCTCAACATTCAACTTCAGGCCAGATTTGTACCAGGAAAAGAAAATTCTCTAGCAGACACCTTAAGCAGAACTACCACGGATGCTCATGAATGGATGCTGCATCCAGATATCTTCAAAGCCATAACAAAGAAATGGGGACTACCAGAGATAGACCTGTTCGCCTCCCCATGCAACCACCAATTGAAGAAATTCTGCACAAGAGCATACCACCCACTTGCTTGGAGGGTGGACTCCCTTTCCTTCAGCTGGAAAAACCTGACAGCATATGCATTTCCACCTCTTCCCTTGATGTACAAAGTTCTACTGAAGATCAGAGAGGATCAGCCAACGGTAATCCTGATAGCTCCAGACTAGCCGAGGCAACATTGGTACCCGCTACTGAGAAGCATGTCTCGGACACACGCATGGCCTCTACCTCTATGTCCCTTACTTCTAACACAGGACAACTACAAGATCCTACATCCAAACTTGAAAACACTGCAGCTAGCTGCTTGGAATATTGCATAAGACAAAATAACCTAGGTTTATCTCAGAGGGTTAAGGACATTATCCTGGAGGCACGCAGACCCTCCACAAGGAAGACTTATTCAGCCAAGTGGAAAAGATACCTCATTTGGAGTGCAGCAAACGGAGAAAATGTCTCATTGGCAAACATAGCACACATCCTGGAATATTTAGCAGAACTGTTCCACAATGGCCTGTCTTACTCCTCCATTAAGATTCATGCATCAGCAATTTCAGCAGAATACAACATGGATCCTCCTGTCTTCTCTCATCCTCTACTCATGCAGTTCTTGAGAGGAATCAAAAATGTAAATCCTCCAAGGAAACCACCTTTACCTACATGGGATCTCAACTTTGTGCTGGAAAAGTTAACACTTCCCCCTTTTGAACCAGCAGCAACAGCAGAATTACAGTTCTTGTCTTGGAAAACTGCTTTCCTGCTAGCAATCACTTCAGCAAGAAGGGTATCTGAGTTACAGGCATTAATGGCAGTACAACCCTTCCTTATCTTCCATCAGGACAGAGTCTCTCTGAGAACTAACCCTACCTTTATGCCAAAAGTGGTCTCCAGAGTATCATTGAACCAAGCGATTCATTTACCTACATTCTTCCCCAACCCACAGAACATGGGGGAAAGACTGCTACATACCTTGGATGTGCACAGACAATTACGCTACTATCTGGACAGAACTAAGACCAGCAGAAAAACTGACCAGCTTTTGGTAGCATATGCAACAGGAATGCAAGGAAAAGCAATTTCAAAACAGACAATCTCAAAATGGATAGGAAATTGCATTCGATTTTGCTACTCTTTCCATGGAAAGACAACTCCTGAAAATATCAGACCTCATTCCACAAGAGCTACAGCCACCACTACAGCTTTCCTACGAGGAGTGGCTACCAAAGACATTTTAGAAGCTGCTACTTGGAGCTCCGTGCATACATTTGCCAAGCATTATAATCTTCCCTTATACTCTAGATCCCAAGCAGGTTTTGCAACTGCTGTTTTGCAAGGGATCTTAACTACACCATCTTTATCTTAGTGCCTCCTCCCCCAGTTTGGCTATGGTATTCTACCCATATGTTAGGACTGCAGATGCATCCTTGAAGGACATAGTACAGTTTTGTACCTACCATAAATGTAGATGTCTGATAGGTATGCATCTGCAGTCAGGATTACCCACCCTCCTTCCCCTCTGTGGTATTCCTAGGGTATTTACCCCTCTTTTAACTAGCTGGGGGAATCTATTATGGTGTATTTGTTTGTATATATGTATATATATATATATTTTTATATTGTTTGCTCTCTACTGTTTGGAATTATTTGCATTTATCCAAATTTAGCCTTCCTAGAGGGCACCTGGCATCTGGGGCAAGAAACACTGAGGAAAATGGCGTCGGCTGATGCCTTTATATCTGATAAACAGCAGCTATGACGTCGGGTGAAGTGTGACATCAGCCGAGGCCAGACCCAGACTTTGGAATCCGGCCGACCGAAGGGCTGCCTGAGGCAGGACAACCCATATGTTAGGACTGCAGATGCATACCTATCGGACATCTACATTTATGGTAGGTACAAAACTGTACTTTTCTCCACTTCCAACCATAGTGAGACAGTACAGGCTTGCTTCCCCTATATTAAAGGTTTCAGCTAAGAAAGTTTATACCAGTAAGTGGACAAGGTTCTCTGTTTGGGCTATGAATAGAAATATTGATCCTTTCTCAACATCAGCCTCGGATATTTTGCTTTTTCTTAGTACTCTGTTTAAAGACGGAACTAGCTTCTCTACCTTCAAGCTTCATTTAGCTGAAGTTTCTAATTTTCATGCTGCTAGCCAGTCTCGCTCCATATCCACCTTTAGATTATGCAAGTCCTTTAAGGACCCCTCCCCACCTTGGGACTTCATTGTCGTGCTGCAGGGTTTGATTCCGGGACCCTTTGAACCAGTTGCGATGTGGTTTTTGCCATGGAAGATAATCCGTTCACTGGCCATTACTTCGGTGAAGTGAATTTCCGAACTACAGGCTTTATCTTCCAAACCTCCGTACATAATCTGTCATAATGACAGGGTTTCTCTATGTACCAATCCCTCCTTTATGTCTAAAGTAGCCACGGAACACAACATCAATCAGTCCATTCACTTACCAGTGTTCGTTCCAAATTTTTCTAACAAAGGGGGGAGTATATTCTACATCTTCTTGATGTTCATAGACAGCTACATTTCTGTCTGCACAGAACCAGGTAGCACAGGAAGTATGACCAACTGTTTATAGCTTTCTTGGCTAATGGATAACTGGTTGCATCTCTTTAATTTATTCACAAAGGGGCCTAGAACTACCTCGACCTCCTATGGCACATTCCACCAGGGCTATGGCTATTTCTTCTGCTTTCTTATCTAGAATCTCCATTGATATTTGTGCAACAGCGACAGGGTCAAACAGTCGCACCTTTGTGGTACACTGTAAGTTAGATATCTTCTCAAGGAGCAGGGATTCCTTTGGCTTAATGGTGCTCTGACATATCCTTCCCTAAGAGCCACCCGGGAAACACATATCTGGGGCCTGTGACCCTGTAGTAAGGAGGAGTGAAGAAGGCAGCATCAGATTAGAAAATTATGTCTTACCATAACTTGGCATTGGTGTTGTCTGTCTTCTTTCCTCCTCACTCTCCCACCCAGCCATCCCCCTGCCTCTTTCTTGGAGGATTATGGAAGATGGTGGGATTCTTTGGTCCTATGGTTGAGCCTCATCTCATCTGCTTTTTTTCTTTGCTGTCCGGGTTATGGATGCATGGAATCAGCAAACTCGATCTGAGGTGTTTGGGTGTGTGTAGTGTGTGAGATTCGGATCCAAGTTTGGAGAATGTGGCTGAGCCGGATCAGAGACGCTGTTGTGAGGAGGAATGAAGATAGACAACACAGATGCCAGGTTATGGTAAAGCTTAACTTTCTAATTCTCCATTCAGTGCTTCGTATCCAGCACACTTGTAGGATCCATCAGGGAGGGTCCCCATTGTTAGAGGCAACATTAATTTGGCAAAAAGAGAGGGATTTGTACAGAAAGAACCCCTATCTTTGTGAAAAAAAAACACACTTTATTTGTGAGGGGACCCTTCTTGATGGGCCAGAAATACTGTTTTGCTGTCTTCCAGTGCATGGCCAACACATCATCCATCCATGGGTGCTGGAGTTCTCCTTAAGTTGAGCAGACATACGTATAGTCATGGGTTACTTGATAACAGTGTATATATTTATTATCTCTTGAGCTATAGGATGTATACTTACTAGTGTTTTGGACTGACCTGACAGGATCTAGAGCTAGACATCCAATATATTCAGTATATAATGTCATGGAGTACATTTACATGCCTTCTAGCACAGAAGCCTCTGAGAAAGTGCTGAATCCTTATTGGTGGACAAGATAAACCTAATTATGGACACCTTAAAGGAGCATCCCTTCATAGATCAAGTGATGTAATAAGAGCTTTTTTGGTTATTTTGGTGAAAGTTCGCTACTGGTCATTTTAACTTCATTTTATAATTGCTGTGGCAAAAACGTGCCGCACTACACTTCTCATAAATAATGTCCAAGAGTCTGATGTGCATACCTAAATTTTGCACGTGCACACATACAAACACACACACACACACACACACACACACACACACACACACACGAGTTAGAAGCTTTTTGCAGGTTTTTCATGTTTCACCTTGTTATACACTGCATCTGAAAATTGTTTGATGATCCGTCTGTTTCATTTAATATTAGTGAAGTACAGTCAGCAAAGCAAATAGATCCTTTCAGCAATTAGAAGTCCATAAGTGAATGTACCTCTGTTACTACTACAGTAAAAATCGGAAATGTATAGTACCTTCACTTTTGGAACATACAGCTATTCCTGTCAGCACAGTTTATCATACTTCCTCATCCCTAAATGAAAAGTACGTTGTCTCACTGCTATATGTTAGAGACAGCAACATTCACTGATAGTATATGGGTAAAAGCCTACAAGTGAACTTGTGCATGCACAGTACATGGGGCTGAGGCTTTAATCATAAACAAAAACTGGTATATAATCTTGATAATCACTGCCTAACAGGCTGTGATGCCATATTTATCCAAATGATCAGACATTGTCATCTGGTTTCAACCTGTGAGTTATCTGATTCAACACTGGCCAAGTCCTTCATACGTTTGACTCTTCACCTCCCTTACTCACAACCGCCCTGCTCATCAAACAGTCTCCCCACCATTTAGTTTGCCACCATTCCTGTCAGCAGCTCGATACGGCCATACATCAATGTATCCTTTGATACGTAGCTTTTTCAATGTAGTTATTTTAGTCTAAAGTGCTGTTTCCTTACCCTAGTTCATGAATGTAGTATATAGCTTTTCTGTAGTTAGTTATGCAATTAGGTGGTCTTGTGTTATAGTGGGCTTTCCCACCCTTTTTCATATTTTTGTTCTGTTGGGGGTAGAATGGATAAAGAATTCAAAACGTGTCACTTGTGGGCAAAGGTTACCCTCCCAGGATGCACATAGTAAGTCTGTATATTTTTTGGGGCTGCCCATCTGGAGTCGTCCTGTTCTGTTTGTGAGGAGTTTGGGTCCAGGGCAGTTGATCACCAGCAGGTGAAGTAGGTCCTTAAGGGCCTTCTTCCAGCTGGGTCCATCCTCTTCTACTTTCTCAGATCATACAGTCTGGTCCGGCAAGCAGTGCCTACTCAGGGACTCCCAACTCTATAGGAAGAGGTCCTCCTCGATTTTTGTTCCTGGTCCTTCTCCGTTGGCACACCAGACTAGAAGGTCCCATGACTTTTGGGTACTCTGGCTGCCTTGGCAGTGACTAGGCTCCAGCTCTAAGTCTTTCTACCCCCTTTTCAGGTCAAGTAGCTTCTCTCATTACTGGAGATCTCACTTTCCCTGCCCCGGTTCCAAGTCTTCCCAACGTGGATCCGTGAGACTGGTTCATCATCTTCTAAATGACCCACCAAGCCCCCATCAATGGCTTCGTCCACCTGGTCATCGAGTTAGGTAGGCAGTTTCAAAGCTTCTGACGTTGAGCAGTTGATTAGGTCCTTTTTGCAGACCGAAATGCAATCAAGTGTTATTCCTTTGGGTCCAGGTCTTGTTCCCGGAAACTCGGCTTCATCTCTTTGGTTTCCTCCCTCAGCCCCTTTGCATCCAAGATTATTGGGTCCAGCTGCATTCCCACCAACAGTGTCAGATCCGATGGCTTGGACATACTCGGCTCAGGCTCCCTCCTTGGTCATGTCAACTGCAACTACTTTGTTGCTGACTGGACCTCAGAGCCTTGGTATTGAGGCTACTGTTTCTGGGTTGGGGTCAATGGACTTAGCTTCATCTTTGTCCTTCCCACTCAGCATTTTGGTGTTCGACAGCTTGGCTCCTGTCTCGACGTTGGAGCGAGCCATAGCTTCCCCAGACTCTGGTGTGTCTCAAGTATCTTTGGGTGCTGGTACCATAAGTTCCAGGAGGGCAGCATCTGCTTCTGCCTTTGACAACAAGGAGAAGGATGTTTTCCTCTAAGGAGATGGGTCAGGTGTCTCCATCCGGTGTTTCATCCCCTTTCTCATATGGACCTGTGATGATTCATCAGTCTGCTCCTGGACAGCTTATGCCGACTGGTCTACAATCTGTTCCCATAGCAGAGCTACCTGCTTTGTCCCCCTCTCCTCTGGCATTGCTGGAATGGGTGGCCACAGGTAAGAGATGGTGTACGAGGAAGTACCTCGACTCACTATAGGAGTTTCTCATTGAGGATACTGACCTCGAGGAAGGAGAGGGCCCCCCCCAAAGTCTCAGAGGGATGATGCCTCTTTGCTGATCTCTTGGAGATTCTTTATCAGTGTGGAGGCAGGACCACTGAAGCCCCCTCTCTGGAGGAGTCATTTTTGAGATGCATTTGGCATGTGCCCATCTACATCTTGGTTGGTTCTCCTTCAGGACACACTTGTATATTTAATGTCTTGGAGAATGTGGAAAGAACCCAACATTGTGGAGCCCTTTCCTAAGAAGCCCAGTAAAATTCTTGCTTCTCCAAGGACTGACCGCATTGGAGTAAGGGCCCATCCATGGATGGGATTGTGGTGGCAGTGGCCACAAAAAAAATAAATATCTGAGGAGAGTTCCTGGAACATCCCCTTGAACCATCCCTCGAACCATTTGATATTCTGTGTTTAACTCCTAGTCTAGGGAGTTTGTCTTGCCCTATAAGTGTTATATCTTGTGTTATTTCTGCTAAATATCTGAGCTGTTGGCTGGCTAAGCTTTACTGCAATCAACCGGACGTGTAAGCTAAATTAAGTATACTTCTTTCTGCACTTTTTTCATATAGTACTGCATTTTATTTATTTTTCACTGAATATTAATTGACTTGAGTATTTTGGTCTTTCTGTCTCTCTACAGTTGGTTCCCCAACCCTCTTCCCTGTTCTTGTTGTAATGTTAATCTTGGTGGCTTTGAAATTGCACGCCTCTTGTAAATGTGTGTTTGGACACTCCTTCTGGGCCCATCTCATTTGCTCCCTCAATTGAGTACAGGGAGATCATATTCAGACACTCCTGCTAGTCCCATCTGTTCAGCTTTATCTACTGTGTACAGAGAGAACATTTGGGAAGGATAACCCCTGTAGCCTCTTAATCCTGCTCTGTCCCCCCCCCCAGAAAAAAATTATACTTTATTCAGCTGTTCTTACTGTAGCTGTCTTAGTTTGCTGTTCTGTGTGCTCTTATCTGTTCAGTTGCTCTTACTCTACACTTATTACTGCTTGTTAGTACCTCCTAATTTACTGCCTTCTGTGCTTGTTTTTATTCATTTGTTAATTTAATTGCAAAAAAAAAAATTCTAAGCTTGTTTCCTGCCTTTCTTGTAACTAGTCTAGTCCAGATACAGATTTGCTGTATCCAGGACTGTTTGTAAGCTTCTGAGCCCCCAAGCTTTTCTGTGTTGGAGGGAAGCCTTCTAGCTTATCAGTGAGAGTGGTAAGCACTAGGTAGCCTATCTACCAGAAGAGTGGTTTTTGGCCCGGAAATTGTAGTTTATTGGCTGTTTGGGCAGTTTTTCCATCTCTTTCAACTTTCTGGTTTAAAAGCCCGCATTTGCTTTTGTTTCCTGGCCTTCCTGTAACTAGTCTCTTCCTGATACAGATTTGCTGTATCCAGGACTGTTTGTAAGTTTCTGAGCCCCCCAGGCCTTTCTGTGTCGGAGGGAAGCCCTCCAGCTTGTCAGTGGGAGTGGTAAGCACTAGGTAGCCTATCTACCATAAGAAGAGTGGATTCTGGTCCAGAAATTGTAGTTTATTGGCAGTTTGGGCAGTCTTTCCATCTCTTGCAACTTTCTGGTTTAAAAGCCTACATTTGTGCTTGTTTCCCACCTTTCCTGTAACTAGTCTAGTCCAGATACAGATTTGCTGTATCCAAGACTGTTTATAATCTTCTGAGCATTGCCAAAGTCTGCTTTTCAATTTTTCCCTTAGATCTGCTAGTTCTCTCCTCTCCTGCACGTTTACTAGCTTATTAGTCTAGCACTTTACCAGACATCTTGTAGCAGTTATTGTAACACAAAAGTGCTACCATCACTAAACTTTCTACAAGGAAACAGCTCCAGTACTTATTATTAATGCCCACCCCTCCAGGCATGTCTAAAGGTCAGTTCCCTGTGCTTTCTTCTATTAACCTGGTGAACGTGGGCATCCTGAGGCAATGTAGCAACTGCCTCATGTACACCGACAAGCCTCTCCACTTACCTCCCAACACTCAGACTTGTGAGAGATGCACTTGTATATCCAAATTGGAAGCCAAGTACTCTCCAGCCAAGACCAGAATAGCTGGTCAAGAGGAGAAAGTCAACAGTTGCACCACACCACATGGAACATACAGCCCTCCAAAACACACACCAGCACAGTCTTTACATAAAAACACAAATCACACACCTACTTTCGCAGAGGTTGTCAATAAACATCGACCCAAACTGGAGAGACCTCCAAAGCAGAAATGCACTCGACCACCACAACACAACACTAATCATGAGACACACAACTCTCCTAAACAGTGTGCCAGTCAACAAAAGCCCCTAAGGCAAAACAGCATGCCCAACACACTAGTGATAAGTGACTCGATAGTGAGGCACACTAATGTCCCACTCACTAGGTTGAATAAGGAGAAAGTAACAATCAGCTGCCTGTCAGGTGCCAGGATCCACCACATAACACATGCACTCAGTTCCCTTAACAACAGGTACAAATATGACTCAGTCATTGTACATGTGGGTGTGAATGACCTGAAATGTACCTCCCTGGACTACATGAAAAGAGACATGAAGGAGCTCTTGGATTATGTAGCCCAGGCCGGTATAACCCTAGTCCTGATTAGCATCCTACCATCACCCAGAATTATACTACAGTACAAGCAGAAAATGATTGATTTCAACAACTGGCTAAGTTTCTGGTGTCACTCTAATGGGATCCAGTATCTGTCTGCCTGGGATGACATGATTGACAGACCTTGATGCTTTGCCAGAGATGGCCTGCATCTGTCACCCCTGGGCTTCCGGATACTCGCCAAGGCTCTTGCCACCCCTATAGTGCCTTTTTAGGTGATGTTCCAAAGACCAAATTACCACCATAACAGCTACATACAAATGCAATCTGAGGGTCATGCTGCCCAACGCTAGAAGTCTAAATCTCAAAATGCCCTCGCTCGAAGCACTCCTTAAAATGGAGAACATCGACATTTCCGCTGTAACAGAGACCTGGTTCAAGGCAGAAAGCACCCCTACACTACCAGGCTATAACTCTTTCCACACCTTTTGGCCGTAGAACTTGGACCGAAGCTCCAAAGGCGGCGGTGTTTCCATATTCGTAAAGGATGCGCACACCTCCAGACTGGTAGCCCAACATAAAGCATCAGAGATACTTCAGCTGCAGCTAACACTGGGTAAGACAGCGATTCAGGTCTTAGCCTTCTATAGGTCCCCAACCATGTCGCAAGACTCACACTCCACATTCATAAGCACCCTGGAGAATATTAAGGTCCAACCTAATACTCTCGTACTAGGCGACTTCAACTACCCCTCCATTAACTGGGAAAACTACTGGCGTACCAGTACACTTGCCCAACGTTTCCTGGAGTTCGTTAATTTCAGTGCCCTGGACCAGCTCGTTCTTACCCCCCATTAGACATAGCAACATCCTTGACCTGGTCATGTCTAACATGGGCAACTGTTGCACTACACCAATAGTCAGCTTCTCCCTGGTTAGTTCCAACCACAAACTAATCACCTTCGAAATCCACATCCCACCCCCTTCCCCCCGCAAAGGTAACCACCATGAAAAACTTCTCCAAAGCTAACTTTTCTTGGCTCTTTCTCCTCCTCACGGCTATTTGTCTCTCTCTTTCTGGCAATACATATCTTTTCTATTCTGTACTTTGTTTTGCAAAATGTTCTCTCTTTTCCTTGGTCTCTTGCTTTCTCTAGTTGACTCTCTCTAATTGATTCCAATGATGAAATTTTGTTAACATATGGTTTATACCTTTAAATAGAATTAGTTATTCTGGTCTTGAGTAAAATACCTACCACTTTTTTTAAATCTGTTTGTTAATTTGTTATTATGTATTTGTTGTTTTGTTGTATCCGTCCTGTCTACCTGTGGAGCTTTTCTCCCCGGGCCTCTACTGAAAATGGAAATATATCCAGTTAGACTAGCCCGGTTAACAAATGTAAAATAAATAAAAATAAATAAATAAAATAAACTTTGGGCTGCTAAAAACAGAGGTGGCTAAATTCACGACAGCCATGCAAATGGAGAATAGTTACACGACTGCAAATCATGCACCAATGCACTGTAAAAACACGTACACAAATGCCTGGATCTTGCCATACCCAAGAGAACTAAAATGCTCTCCTCCAAAAAAGGAAGCCAATCTGGTGGTCCCCTGCCATAGACAAACTCTACAACAGAAGGAGGAAACTGATGCAGAATAAGGTGAAGCCCCAAGACTGGAAAAACTCTCTTATCAGCCTCAACAAAATGTTGTGATCCCTAATCGAATACTGTAAAGCTAGCTATGAAAACAGAATTGCAGCCGATAGTAAAGACAACCACACGGCCTTCTATAGTTATGTAAAGAATCTCCATGGCAATATCCAAATTTCCTCTGAGCTACTGCACAGTGGTACCTCCTATACCGAGCCAACAGATATTGCCAATATACTGGCCGACAGAATCGGTGCCAACTTTACCCCCCCCACCCGAAAGGACCAATCACAATACCAGTAGATTGCCAGGTACCCAGTATTACTGCTGCACAGGTTAAAACAGCACTGTCCAAGGCCAAGAATACAGCTTCTATGGGACCTGACAATATCCCTGGCTGTGTTCTACATGAACTACATAGTGAACTGGTACCCCACCTTGATCAGCACATTGCCACTGTGGTCAGAATGTCCTTCTATGTGGCACATCTCATTACTAAGGGTTTTGCATCTAGGAAGAAAGAGGTCATTGTTGCCCTCTACTCTTCCTTCATTAGGCCAATCATTGACTACAATGCCCATTTGGCATGTACGTCACTAGACACCTGCAACAACTTGAGTGGCCACAAAAGTAAGTCACAAAGAGGATCCTAGGTCTTAAACACTGGTCCTATATGGACAGACTGTAAAAACTCCAACTATTCTCTGTCTCATATCACCTACTTAGAGGCGATCTCTGCTTGACTTACAAAGCCATGTATGACCAAGCTCTGTTAGAAATGCTACATCTAAAGAAAGCCCAATCCCTCCGCACCACACGCTCCAGAGACCTCAACCTCATTACCACAATTAACAGAATGTATTGGAGGGACAGGTTCATAACCCAGAGACTGCCCATGCTATGGAATAGACTTCCCATACACGTCAAGCAGAGCACCTCACTGACATTCTTCAAGAGAAATCTTGATAAGTGGATGGAAAATAGAAAACTCACCTCTGGGATAACTCCAGTGGATGTACTCGACAGAGGCACTGGGAACTAAGGTCAGGTAGCATGATCCCAGGGTAATCCTATGGCTAGGCTTGTAAAGGCCCCAGGGCCATTAGCCTAGTACACACCTATGAACCTAAATACAAAATATCAGGCTTTGGACCATTCAGGGAAGTGATCTTAAATTTCAGCCACATTCGCTTTGAGGGCTCTTAATTATGTATTACCCTTGACTAGATTCCATTGCAGTCTGTTGTCTAAAGTGTTGAGGAAGGTTGAGATGCTATAGTCTCCAGAGATTAAAAAGATGCTGGAGACCCAGTTGTCTATTCTGCTGTCAATCGCCACTGTTTTCATGAGGCTTATTTCCAGAGCAGCTGATGGAGAATCCTGAGCATTTGGCTGTGTCATTGCTGTGCTTTGCCACACTTGGATGTGATAATGTAACTATGCAGGTTGCTTCAAGGCATCTTTTATTAATACCGTGTTCAATGGCTCTTCCTTTATTGGCCCAAAAATAACTCATTCCCTTCACTAAAGCTGTTTTGAGTGTGTACCTTTAACTCCCAGTGGGTTTGGTTTGAGCCTTTAAAAAATGAAGTTATCACCTTGCAGTTAAAACAAATATTCAAACCTCTACTGCACATGCTACTAGAAAACTTATGATATCTCAGTAACTAGTCAACCAAGGCACATACTGCCAGCAGGATTTGCTTCATACCGCTGTGAGCTTTCATATGAGTCTATGCAGTTCTGTTTGTGTTATCTGAATATTGAGATATTTAAAGAAATATAAACATTATGGCAATACAAGTAAACAGTATACATATAATATTAAATATCATTTTAGCTGCATTAGCAGAGGTCAGATATCAATACAGTTATGTTTGCCATCATGTATGCTTTAGATGAAATCTTCTGATACCTTGTATGTAGCATGAATTTGGAGTTACTGATGCAAATATGAACAAGTAGTATTTGACACCTAGAGGTGTCAGTAGGCGTTAACTGCAGAAACTCCTGGAGGGGCTATAATGAGTTAATTACACCCACGTGTTTGATGTAATGGCCTCCCAACCTACTGGTTAAGAGCCAAGAAACCCCCAACTGCCTCCAGAGCAAGACAGTCAGGCAAATCTTCAGACCACTGAAAGGGTCCATCAGAGAAGGCTCCATGGAAATCCTGACCGTGCATACTGTCCCTGCCTTGGGCAGCATCCCTTATGGTCTATCCACAAGCTGGGAAGCCTTTTGAGAATTTCTAGGAAAAAAAAAAGAGAGAGAGATACATTTGCCCCACTTCAGATTCCTCAGAAAGATTCACAGATGAGTAGTGAAATCCACTCCTACGGCGGACAGCATCTTCCCTTCTTGCTTGCTCCTAATTAGAATATCCTTATTATAGGTTATAGTGTTCCCTTTTTAGAAATTCCGAGGTTCTATTAAAAACATCTCCCAGATGTCCCACCCTGCCAGAGACTGGAAGCAGCATTAGAGATTTAGATGACGGTCATCCAAGAGGTTCCACAACACCAAGTATCCATGGTCTACTCAAGGTTCTTTTTGGTACCAAAGAAGAACAAGGACCTCTGTCCTATTCTGTCAAACTTAAAGGTTTCTGAGGTCCAGACTGATCAGCCTTCAATCTCAGGCAGTGTCAGTTCTTGCGCTTTCAAAGCCTCCAGCTCATGCAGTCTTGAAATTCATAGGCCACATGGCAGCTTCAGTAGTGTTGTTCCCTCTGGCCAGGTATCATATGAGGGCTCTGCAATAGACCCTAGCGGTGCACTGGTCATTTTTGACTCATCTAATGGACTTTCCTGTAAAAGTGACAAAAGTATGTCATGGTCATATTTGATGGTGGTTGCAGTCTTCCTTAGTGACCAGTAGAAGATGGTTGTCTTTTCCCTTCTTTCGGCCATGTTCACCACAGACGCCTCCCTTCTTGGATGAGGACATTTTGAGGGTAAGGTGGTTCAATGGTCCTGGTTTTCTGCGGAGGCCAACAATCCACATCAGTGTTCTGGAGATGAGGGCTGTCCTCCCTGCATTGCAGGCCTTTCAGAATACTTTTTCCAGCAGTGTGATTTCTATACAGTAGGACACTATGCCTCTGTTGTCTCTTTCTCAACAAACTGGGGGGTGACATGTCCTTATCCTCTTTATCAAGAGGACATGAGGGTTTGGCAGTGGGCAATTTCATCTCAGTGGTTCCTTGTTGCAGCACACATCCTGGGGAAGTCCAGTATTCTTTCCAACAACCTGAGCCGAAATGTTCTGCTTCCTCATGAGTGGTCTGTTGATCCGAGAGTAGTAGCTTAGATCTTTTGGTGCTGGGGCACTCCATTTTGCGACCTATTTGCCAGTCCATCCAGCACCAAGTGCAGCAACTATTATGCCTTAGTCCCGCTTTAGGGACGGTCACCCAAAAATGCTCTGCTATATACTTGTCCCCCTGGACTCCTGTATACTTGTCTCCCAGTTCCTCTGATTGTAAAATTTCTCCAGAAGGCATCCCACAGCAGAGAGAGAGTGATCCTTGTAGCTCCCTTCTGGCTTTGTCAGGTGTGGTTCCCATTCCTACTGACTCTTCTGCAGTACCCCCTTGGGTTCTAGAGCCCATTCTGGATCTCATTTCTCATCCAGTTGGTTTTGGATCCTCCAATTCTACAGTCCCTCAAGCTAACCTTTTGGTTACTTTGGTTCCCTTGATGACCAGGAATCCCAAACTGTCTGATATCTTGTCTTCATTTCAAAAGGGTTCAACTAGAAAGGCGCATTCCAGTAAGTGGAGATGTTTTGCTCTATGGTCAGCATCTAGAGGGTTTGGTCCCTTTTCTGATCAGTTAGAATCCATTCTAGATTTTCTTGCTAGGTTGTTTCATTCAGGCTCTGTTTTTTGTGCTGTTAAGGTACAGTTGGCAGCTGTTTCCAGTTTTCATGTCAACTGGGGTAATGTTCCTCTGGTGGCTCTCAAGATTTCCAATGCTTTCCTCAAAGGTACCTTTTTGTTTTGTTCCACAGTTCAGGATCCATTCCCTCTCTAGGATCTACCTTTTGTGTTGCAAGTCCTTACAGGCCCTTCCTTCGAACTTTTCGCTACTTCATACTTGAAGTTGTCTTGGAAGACCTTATTTTTTGTGGCTTTTACTTCAGCAAGAAGGGTTTCAGAGTTTACAGGCTCTTGACTCCTCTCCTAATTATTTGATTTTGCCCAAAGGTTTTTCTCTGTACAAATCCCCTTTTTTGCCAGAAATAGTGGCTTCAGAGAGTAATATCACTAGCAGCTTTCACCATCATGTGTTTACCAATTTTTCCAACAAGGGTGAATACTTTTTACAAGAGTACTTTCTGTATAGTTTGAATGTGAGTGGGCAAATGAGATTTTATTTGGACAGGACCAAGGCCTTTAGAAAATCCAATCGACTATTTATTTCCTTTTCAAGATTTAAGTTGGGCAGACCAGTGTCAAGTGAATTTATCCAACTGACTATGGGACTGTTTCTGTTTCTCTTATTCTTTGAGAGGCAAGACCCTGCCAGGCAAAACTAAGGGTCACCAAAACAAGACAAAAGCCAATAGTCAAAATATTACAACTTTAAAACAACCACACACACACACACAACAAGAACAGCGCGGACATGATTTATTACTCATAAAAAACATAAAGATAAAACCAACAATCCTGTTGTTATGACTAAGTGCTTTCGCCCTCACTTGTCAGGCATCATCAGAGTCTTGTTTCACATTCCATTTCCACTATTTAAATAAAATGCCCATTTACGTAACTCCCTGTGGTTAATAAGAAATATAAAGAACTATAACAACTTAACAAAAAAAATTATAATAAAAAGAATTATATTAAAATTTGGGTAGCGTTTGAAAGACATGCGTGCGTAAATGGGCGTGCCTTCGATGAAGGTTGGGCGTCGAGCTGACACCTTGCCATTTCATAAAAATCTACTGCCAATCATTAGCAGACCGGAGTTCCGCTGTGGCGACCCGGAAAAAGCCGAAAAGACAAACAACATGTCTAAAAACTTCTAGGAAGCTCAGGAGTAAGTATGGTACTGAAAAGTATATGGTAAAACGTGTATAGACTGCATTTGTTTTAGCTTTCAAATGCTAATCAGTGTAAATTAACTGTGCTGCAGTCAAACAGGCAGGAAAGATGTGAAAGTTGAAAACATTTTTCCACAATGAATGATAGAAAAAAAAGTGAGAAAAGAAAAACAGTAGGATGGAATCACTATTAGACAAATAGTTATGGTGTGATTTCTGAAGGACAACGTACAGCATCAGCTAATGAGAAAATGCTTTTAGAGCATTGATTAGATTCAGTTTGAAAGCTGCATGGCATTTTTAGAGAAAAGATGCAAAATATTTTATTTTAGTATATTTGGACATTTATTAGTCAACATGTTTCTTTGCAAGGCACAACTGTCCAAAGCAATGCTGTGCTGTAAAATGAGGAAAAATCTGTATGACTATAAAATCGCACCTACATCGTCTCACACACACACTAACAAGCAACACTAATAACAGACTGGATGAAAATATAATTGATAGTGGAGGAAAAACATTTGTAGCAACAAGCATGAAAAATACTATTGCCTAGCCTTGAATACTTATTTGACACAGTTTTGCAAAAACAAGTACATAGTAAAGTAGCTATCATTTCATTGCTAAAGAGGCTCCAGATCTATGTGTGACAAGAAGATAGCATCTCTAGCTTTGGAAAATCCAGTCATTCAGCTAATCTAATCATGACTGGGGGAAGGAAAATACAAAAGGACAAACTGCAGCTGCAAGTTCTAAGCAATTCCTCTAAACCCCCCCACTGAGAGTTTGTGTAATCTGACCTGCAGTATGCTAAAAAGGCTATTTGAAAACCTTGCCCCTAGCTGAACATGTGACTTACACAGTACTAAAATGTAAACAAACTCCTCTATTAAAAAATCGGAGCCAGTGCAACTTTAATGTGTCATCACGAACGTGCATAGGAACGAATGCTATGTCAGTAAAAATCCTATTAACATTTATGCCAATCAAAAACAATACATTCAACATTCTTTCACCCTTTGTTTCAATATAGATGAGATATTTATTTATTATTTATTTTACATTTGTTTACCGGGAAATTCCCACTGGACCAGGTCCATTTTCAGAAATAGTATCGTTGATACCTGGCTCAGATGTGGCATTAAGCCTTAACTGCAGTATATACGGAGAGAATAGTCCACTGGAACCACTTGTAGTAAGCCAAAAGTGTTTATTCACTTATTCACAAAATAAAATCCAAAATAAAACACATCCACATGAACGCCTTTTTAAATACCAAAACAGTGTTTTCGTCTATTCATTGACTTCATCAGATGACCAATATATCCTTCTAAACTATCAATTTATATATGTGTGTACCTCTTAATTACCTATCCAATAGCATTCATTATCTAATTAAATATTGAATCAATTAACAAAATTGTTTAAAACTTGTTTAAAACCTTTTAATGTTCAATTCATAAATATTCTATGTTAAAAGACTGCCCCTTTCAAATCAAATATAAATATAATATGAATAGTTTATTTATTAAATAGTTTCTCTTATTAAAAAAATATATATATGTATATTATGACAACTATTTGTTAAAAACACTAATTATTAAAAGTATTAAAAGATACATTCAGAGACATAAAGCCATTCATTTATATTGTAGCTGCCCTGTAGTGGTAAGCTTTATTAATGATCTTTTAAAGTTTTGCAGATCTTAATTTTAATAATGGTAAAATGGAGATATTGTTGTTTAAACCAGGAATTTTTCCTGCATCTAAGGTTATTTGCCACCACAATTCTCTATATTCTATTTTTTCCTCCCAAAGGCCACCTCTAATATCATTTTTAATTTGCTCTAACACCATAAATTTATACTTATAAATTGGACATACCTTACTATGTTTATATAAAGCATTGCTTTCTTTTTTTATTGTTATTTCATACATATGTTCATAGATCCTTCTTTTTAACATTCTCTCAGTTTTTCCTATATTGAAGGATCCACATTTCTCACAATAAGCCATGTAAACTATACCTTTGGACTCGCAATTAAAATATTCTGAATTGTAAAGCCATTTTTTTCTACTTTCCAAATAATGGCTGTCCCTATTTATAATGTATGTACATTGACTACAACGTCCACATTTATATGTACCTATTTTATTTCTATTATTATTAAAATTGTTTATTTTCTATAATATTTCTTATGTTTTGTGAATTCTTATAAATAATTTTTCTAGGTATTTTTGATAAATTCTCTATATCTGTAAGGGTTGCAAATTTCTCCCATTCCTTCCAAAATATATTTTTTATACCATTATTTAACCCATTATATTCCAAAATTAAAGCCTGTTGGAATAACCCTTCATTATCTTCCTTGTTATCCATATTCTGTTTCTTATTCTCATCACTGAATTCTTTATTTGTATAAATAGGAGAAAACCTATCTTTCCTTCCTTCTTCCACTTCTTTCCTTATTTGCTTGATAAAATCCAAGGGATAACCCCTCTCCATAAACATCTTTTCTAATAGTTCACATTCCTTTCTAAAGTCATTATCTGAACTTGTCGTGCGACTACCCCTAACAAATTGACCTTTAACAATATTTCTTTTACAATGTATGGGGTGTGCGCTTTCGAAGTGTAAAAAGGAGTTACAGAATGTATTTTTTCTGTATATTTTAGTTTCAAGCTTTTGTCCTATTTTATATATTTCTAAATCCAAGTCTTATAATTCATTTTCTGAAATCTTGTGGGTAAATTTAAAAAATTTTGTAGTACCATTCATATATTTTAAAAATTCATTAAATTTTTCTCTTCCAGCAATCCAGAAAATTACTATATCATCCAGAAATCTCCTATACAAAGAACAACAGGTTTTAAATTCTGAATTCAGAATATATTTCTCTTCCCAGTTGGCCAATACAAGGTTAGCATAGGTCGGGGTACACGCCGCTCCCATCGCTACACCTTGTATTTGTTGAAAGAATTCTCCTTTAAAATATAGAAAATTATATTTTAATACTAAATCCATCAGCCATATGTTAATAAGTTTTTCATTTTGTGTCATTTGTTGATTTTCATATACCATTTCTTCCAACATTTCCATACCCTCAGTGTAAGGGATGGAAGAAAATAAATCCACAATATCAATAGTGATAAATAAAATGTTATCATGCCAGGGACAATCTGTAATATCCCTCAAAAGGTCCCAAGATAAAATAGGTACATATAAATGTGGACGTTGTAGTCAATGTACATACATTATAAATAGGGACAGCCATTATTTGGAAAGTAGAAAAAAATGGCTTTACAATTCAGAATATTTTAATTGCAAGTCTAAATGTATAGTTTACATGGCTTATTGTGAGAAATGTGGATCCTTCTGTATGGGAAAAACTGAGAGAATGTTAAAAAGAAGGATCTATGAGCATATGTATGAAATAACAATAAAAAAAGAAAGCAATGCTTTATATAAACATAGTAAGGTATGTCCAAGTTATAAGTATAAATTTATGGTGTTAGAGCAAATTAAAAATGATATTAGAGGTGGCCTTTGGGAGGAAAAAATAGAATATAGAGAATTGTGGTGGTAAATAACCTTAGATGCAGGAAAAATTCCTGGTTTAAACGACAATATCTCCATTTTACTATTATTAAAATTAAGATCTGCAAAACTTTAAAAGAAGTTAAAAGCAGATCATTAATAAAGCTTACCACTAGAGGGCAGCTACAATATAAATGAAAGGCTTTATGTCTCTGAATGTATCTTTTAATACTTTTAATAATTAGTGTTTGTAACAAATAGTTGTCATAATATACATATATATTTTTTTTTAATAAGAGAAACTATTTAATAAATAAACTATTCATATTATATTTATATTTGTTTTGAAAGGGGCAGTCTTTTAACATAGAATATTTATGAATTGAACATTAAAAGGTTTTAAACACAAGTTTTAAACATTTTGTTAATTGATTCAGTATTTAATTAGATAATGAATGCTATTGGATAGGTAATTAAGAGGTACACACATATATAAATTGATAGTTTAGAAGGGATATACTGGTCATCTGATGAAGTCAATGAATAGACAAAAACGCTGTTTTGGTATTTAAAAAGGCGTTCATGTGGATGTGTTTTATTTTGGATTTTATTTTGTGAATAAGTGAATAAACACTTTTGGCTTACTACAAGTGGTTCCAGTGGACTATTCTCTCCATATATACTGCGTTTTTTCTTGGATTATTCGTCTTATTTTGCAGTTTCCCGACTTACTGGATTAAGCCTTAACTGCCACTTTGTTTCTTTTACTTCCACTTCAAGTATAGGGTCACCCCCCCCCTTTGATGTATACCCTGTCTATAATAAAAAAAA
This sequence comes from Protopterus annectens, assembly GCF_019279795.1. Classification (NCBI taxonomy): domain Eukaryota; kingdom Metazoa; phylum Chordata; order Ceratodontiformes; family Protopteridae; genus Protopterus; species Protopterus annectens. The sequence continues at coordinate 181,255,019 of NC_056743.1, forward strand.
AATAGGAACCTTTTAAAATTAACACAAGTGGTGCTATGTAAATATCAGTGGATATAAAAAATGCACAGTCCCCTGTTAAAATGCCAGGTTTTTGTGATATTAAAAATGAGACCACAATAAATCATTTCAAAACTTTTCCCACCTTTATTGTGACCTATAACCTGTACAATTCAGTTGAAAAAAAAATCTGTTAGGGGAAAAAATATAAAAAACTTACAGTAAGCTGTTTGGATAAGTGTGCACACCCTTAAACTAATACTTTGTTCAAGCACCTTTTCATTTAATTACAGCATTGTCTTCTTGGGTACACACCTGCTATCCATTAAAGAGACTCTGATTAACCCCAAATAAAGTTCAGCTGTCTTAGTAGGATTTTCCTGACATTTACTCAGTTGCCTGCTGCAGCAAAAGCCTTGGTCCGCAGAGAGCTTATAAAGCATCAAAGGGATCTCATTGTTGAAAGGTATCAGTCAGAAGAAGGGTACAAATAAAATTTCCACAACATTGGATATAGCATGGAACACAGTGACAGTCATCAAAAAGTGGAGAAAATATGAGACAAAAATTTGATGAAAAGATTAGATGAAAACTGGTCAGGGAGGCTGCCAAGAGACCTACAGCAACACTGAAGGAGCTGCAGGAATTTCTGGCAAGTACTGGTTGTGTACTACATGTGCCAACAATCTCCCATAGTTTTCGTATGTCTGGAATATGGGGTAGGGTTGCAAGATGGAAGTCTTCTTACACAGAAAAACATCCAGGCCCAGCTAAAATTTGCAAAACAATACATCAAGTCTCCCAAAAGCATCTGGGAAAATGTTTTATGGTCTGATGAGTCCAAGGTTGAACTTTTTGGCCACAATTCCAAAAGGTACGTTTGGTGCAAAAACTACACTTCTCATCACCAAAAGAACACCATCCCCACGGTGAAGCATGGTGGTGGCTGTATCATGCTTTGGGTTGCTTTTCTTCAGCTGGAACTGGGGCTTTAGTCAAGGTTGAGGGAATTATGAACAATTCCAAATACCAGTCACTTTTGGCCCAAAACCTTCAGTTGTCTGCTAGAATGCTGAAGATGAAGAGGAATTTCACATTTCAACACAACAATGATCCCAAGCATACATCCAAATCAACAAAAGAATGGCTTCACCAGAAGAAAATTAAAATTTGGTATGTCCCAGCCAGAGCCCAGACCTAAATCCAATAGAAAATCTGTGGCATGACCTGTGCACAAGAGATGTCCTTGCAATCTGACAGATTTGGAGTGCTTTTGCAAGGAAGAGTTGGCAAATATTGCCAAGTCAAGATGTGCCATGCTGATAGACTCCTACCCAAAAAGACTGAATGCTGTAATTAAATCAAAAGGTGTTTCAACAAAGTATTAGTTTAAGAATGTGCAAAGTTATGCAACCAGCTTATTGTATGTTTTTTACTTTTTATATTTTTCCCCTAACAGCGTACCTTCGTTGAAGGTTGTGCGTCAGGGCCAGCAACTTGGCACGTAAAAATCTACTGCCAATCATTAGCAGACCGGAGTTCCGCTGTGGCGACCCCTAACCGGAAAAAGCCGAAAGAGACAACATATTTTTCCCCTGACAGATTTGTTTGTTTTTCAATTGAATTGTACAGGTTATAGGTCACATTAAAGGTGGGAAAAGTTTTGAAATGATTCATTGTGGTCTCATTTTATATATCACAAAAACCTGGCATTTTAACAGGGGTGTGTGCACATTTTATGTCCACTGTAAAGCACTTCTTGTTTTTTTTTTTTTTTCTTTTTAATGTCCCTGGTATTTTCTGCAATCCTCTCTCTGTCTCCTTGTAGTTTTACCCACCTAAAACCCTGGACAGGTTGTGCATGTTGCTACGTAAACCACCATGTTGGTGTTACAATTACACTGACCCGGACATTATAGGTTCCTGGATATCCCACAATTGCCATGTATGGTCCGTTGTTAACGAATTTGCAATAACTAAACTACATGTTCCACATTTACTCATTTGAGATGTTATTCTTAACAATCCTTTTGTCCTACATTTCTAAAATCTCTTGTTGTATTCTTTCATTTACTGTAGGCTACTTTGGGTTTCAGACCCAATTTTGATTTTAAGTCTGCTTCAAATACTCCATCTCATATCATAGGTTAGTACTAGGCTATCAGCCCTAGGGGCTATACAAGCCTAGCCATAACAATTCCCTGGATATTTCTTCCCACAATATTTACTTCTTTGGACCCTTGTCTAGCAGGGTGACTGACATGATCCCCGGTGTGAATTTCCTATCTCCCATCCAATCATCAAGGCTCCTTTTGAAGAGGGCCAAGGAGGCGCTCTGCTTGACATGTATGGGCAGTCTATTCCAGAGTATCGGGAGTCTCTGGGTCAGGAACCTATCCCTCCAACATGTTTTGTTCATTGTGATAACAAGGTTTAGATCCCTTGAGCGTGTGGCTCTGAAGAATTGGGATTTCTTTAAGTGGAGCATGTCCAACAGTTCATGGTTTGACATGGCCTTGTATGTTAAGCAGAGATCACCTCTGAGTCGACGATATGCCACAGAGTATAGCTGGAGTTTTTTTTTTTAGACGGTCAGCATATGGCATCTGCTTTAGGCCTGTGATTCATTTAGTGAGGTATTTTTGTGGCCTTTCCAGCTGTTGCAGATTTCTTGTGAGGTACATACCAAATGGGGCATTGTACTCTATAATAGGTCTAATGAGGGTTGAGTACAGTGGGACAATGACTTCCTTTTTTTCTGGATGAAAAGCCCTTAGTGATGAGGTGCGCCACATAGAAGGATTTCCTGACTGTTGTGGCGATGTGATTATCGAAAGTGAGACCACTGTCCACCTTTGTCCCTGAGTCTCTCATCACACTTTCAATGTTTAGTGTACTGCCACCTATGTGGTAATTCATGGGTACATGTTTTTTTTCCAAAGGGGATAACTATACATTTCTTGGCATTAAGCTTGAGCCCATGGCTCTGGCACCAGGTATCTGTTTCTGTAAGGCCCTTTTGTAGAATATCCACATCATTTGGGGATTCAGTAATGGCTCCCAGTTTGCAGTAATCTGCGAACTTTGTTAGCCAGAGTCCCTTAGTGTTGTCCTGTACTTCAGAGAAGTATATGCCAAACAAGAGTGGTCCCAGGACTGAACCCTGAGGTACTCCACTTGTCTGGAACTGGATTTGTAGTTGGCTAATTTTACAGTCTGGGTTCTGTCAGTAAGCCAGTTGGCAACCCCATCGAGTAACATAGGGATTTATGCCCAGCTTAGTAAGTTTATCTATGATTCCAGAGTGGAGGGATGGTGTCGAAGGCCTTGGCGAGGTCCAGATAGGCTGTGTGGACTGCCTTACCCACGTCCACAGCTCTTTAGACTGATTCAAAGAAGTCAATCAGGTTCAGGAGACAAGATCGGCCCTTCACAAACCCAAACTGGGTGGGGTCCAGTTTTTAAAGGTTGCCAGTGTCTTTGTTTATAAGTTCCATGATGATGCATTCCATGCCCTTGAAGATCAGGCTTGTCAGACTGATGGGACGGTAGTTCCCGGGATCCAAGGTGGATCCCCCCTTGTGGAGTGGGATAACTGTAGCTGTGCACCACTCAGTGGACACGAAGCCTGAGATGAAGCTATGATTAAACATGACACTTAGGTGAGGTGCCAGATCATTTTGTAATTCATATAGTACACAGCCTGGGATGTCATCAGGTCCCATGGATGCTGTATTCTTAGCTTTGGAGAGTGTGGTTTCTACCTGTGTGGCCATGATTACCGGGATTTGGCTATCTTTTGATATTGAGATGGGCCCTTTAGGGGGTGAGAGGGGGGTGACGTTGGCACTAAATTGATCTGCCAGGATATTGGCAATATCCTTTGGATCAGTATATTTAATGTCATTCTGTTGCAGCTCAGAGCAGATCTGAGCATTGCCATTTAGATTCTTGACATAACTATAGAATGCCTTGTGGTTGTGTTTGGAATCTTTGGCAATTTTATTTTCGTAACTAGTTTTTGAGGATTTTATGAGGGATCTCAGCTTCTTACTGAGGCTGGTGAGGGAGTTTTTTGCATCTTGGGATTTTCCTCTCTTCTGCAACAGTTTCTTCCTTCTGTTGTATAGTTTGTTTATAGCAGGGGACCACCAGATTGGCGTCCTTTTTTTTTTTTTTTTTTGAGGAGAGCATCTTGGTTCTATTTGGGATGGCACGATTCATGCATGAGTGGATGTACTCGTACAGTGCCTTAGTGTAGGATTCTGCAGTCAAACTTTCAGATCCCGTCTGCATGGGTGTCATGAAGTTTGTCACTTCTGACTTCAGTAGCATGAAGTCAGAAGTGAAATTAAAAAGGGCATTTCTTGGTTGTATTGGATGACCATTACATCACTACCATGGGATCTTTGATTTATCTCCTTACATATAGTTCTTGTTGTTCTTCTAATAGGTGTAAATTTAGATGTCTGGCATTTAACAATTTTGTTCCTTTTTTTTTTTTAATCAAGAAACGTAAATGGTAACCCCTATCTTTAAACATCCCTATTAAGATGGCCATCTCATGCTCACACTTTCCGTCATCACTAATCAGTCTTGACAGTAACCATTTGTCCTTTAACCACTCTTCTTTTTTGTTGTAATGGGTGACAACTATTGAACTGCAAAAGTGTATTAGAACATGTCCCTATATCCCTTCACCTCTCCTTTTCACTCCTGGCTTAGATGGAGATCACTCAGGATTCCTGGGTGATTTCAGTTATCCAAAATGGGTACTTTATGACTTGGAAGATCCTTCCTCCCTTTAAGGGAATACCTCATCCCCCCCAGTCAGCTGCATCTGTTTCCCTCAATTCTAGATCAACTTTCCAATCAAGGCATAATTCAGTCTGTCCCTCCAGAACAGCAGAGAATAGGGATTCTACTCCAGGACGTTTCTAGTTCCAAGGAATGATTGCCCTTTGTAAGCCTATCTTAGATCTCTCCCTGTTAAACACCTTTCTGGTGGTGCCTTCTTTCAGAATGCTATCCCTACCGACTCTTCTGCCCCTGGTACCTCCTCAAGCCTTCTTAGCGTCTCTGGATCTCAAGGATGCATATCTGCATATCCTTATACACGCCCTCTTTAGAAATGTTTGCGTTTCTCTTTGAGTTCTTTGCACTTTCACTTTACTCCCTTACCCTTTGTTTTTTCTGTTGCTGCAAGGGTATTCACAAAGTGCCTAGCCCCAGCCATTGCGTACTTAAGACTGGTAGGACATCAAGTCTATCCATACTTAGACGACCTAGTGTTTCTGGCCAGCAACCCAGATCTCTTAACCCAACATGTGAACCGTCTGAACCTAGCCATCCCTTTTCTGCAGACACTGGGTTTCGCAATAAATCTCCAAAAATCCTGTTCACACACACCAAGTCAGGATCTTATATTCCTTGGGTACAGGTTTCGCACAGTTTTGATGAGGGTTTTTCTCCCTCTGGAGAAGGCATCCTGTCTCAAGGCATTCATGGAAGCTCTTCTGCCTCTTGCCTTTATCATAGCCAGGGAGTTTGAGACTGCTGGGGTTCATGGCCTCTACTATTCCCATGCTGCCCTTTGCAAAGCTGCACATGAGAAAGTTTCAGTGGTTTCTAAAGACTGTTTGCTCCCAGCATGCTCATCCATTTGATGTCATGATTCCCCTTCTTCCTTCCCTGAAAGCAGAGTTAGGTTGGTGGATGCAGCAACTCAGTCAGAACCCTGACTTACCTCTTCTGGACCCTCAACCAGTTCAGCAACTCTTCACAGATGCCTCAGACTTGGGGTGGGAAGAAACCTTTGCTTACAGGAAGGTTCAGGGCCTTTGGTCTCCTTCTCAAAGGAAGAAACATATCAACATCAGGGAAATGAGGGCCTTACTTTTAGCCTTACAAACCTTTCATCCTCTGTTCTTGCCAGGACCCCTAAAGATTTTCCGAGACAATACTACGGTCCTTTGGTACTTAAACAAGTGGGGAGGGGGGCAAAATCGTATCTGTTCTGTCGCTTGGCCATCAAAGCTTGGGGAATTGGCCACCCTATACAAGGTAATTCTACATGCTGTGTACCTTCCCTCAGCTCAAAACTCAATGGCAGATGCATTAAGCAGTTTCCTGACACAATCTCATGATGTTCCAGAGGGATGTGTTTCTGGGCCTAGTTCACCAGTGCGGTACTCTAGAACTGGACTTATTTGCCTCCACTATGAACAGACAGCTTCCTCAGATTTGTGCCAGGGCTTCTCATCTTCAAGTGTGGAGGGTGGCCGCCCTCTCCTTCTCATGGAAGGGGTTGATGCTTTTCGTGTTTTACTGTTGCAGTCATTACATTTAGGTTATCTACTTGCCGTAGCCCTCAGTCGGCTTGATTATCAAAGTCTTGGGTCCTGCATCTTTTGCTGTCTCATCTTCCATGATGTCAGGTAGTCAGGGGTATAAAGCATGCAGCCGACACCATTACATCAGTCTTTTTTGCTGTGCAGTGCCGACTCCTGAAATTTTTGTTTTCAAGTTTCAGAACCGAAGTCTTCAACTAAAGCTAAGTACCCCGTTGCGTAACCTTTTTCTTGCTCTAAACCACTGTCAGTCAGTCAATAACTGTATTACTTGTGGAAAGCAAATACCTCATAAAGATTTTCATTCGTATTGTATTCCTTGCCTAGGCCCTGACCACGGCTTACCTCGCTGTCAGTGCCTTATTTAAGCAACGACTATTCGTCATCGGTATATTTTCGCTTCTAAATATTTTGGTACCCAGTTCAGTTATCCAGATATGTCTTCGATAAGCCATCCGACCACTGACATTCCGAAATAATGCAAAGATAAAGACAGAGACAGGCTGCCTAGGTCCAAATCTGCCAATGACGCTTCTTCTAAGCCAGTCACCATTTCACCGGTACTCAGTGAGGCGCTTTTGTAGCCCCTGATACCCACCACCTCAGATTCGCAGGCCTCTACTGAGACCCATTCGGAGTCCGGTATGCCACGTGATGCTTCAACTGTGGAACCTGCAGATGTCTCTACCTTGGATGGGTCCAGAGCTGATGTCCTTCATGGATGCATCTGCAGTCATAACAACTGGGTTGTCCTGTCGTCAGGCAGCCCTTCAGTCGGCCGGATTCCAAAGTCCGGGTCCGGCTTCGGCTGATGTCGCACTTCACCCGACGTCATCTCTGTTGGTCTTCGGGTATAAAGGCATCAGCCGACGCCATTTTCCCCAGTCTTTCTTGCCGCGTGGCGCCAAGCAGAAGCTGTTCGCAAGTGCCGGTCGGTCGGATCCAGAGATTACTACTACCGAATACTACTTCGAAGACTTCTAAAGCTAAGTACCCCGTTGGGGACTCTTTCTTGCCTCAGCCGATGTCAGAAAAAGTAAATAATTGTTTAACTTGTGGGAAACAAATACCTCATAAAGATTTCCACTCTTACTGTTTGCCTTGTTTAGGCCCAGCCCACGACGTAGCAGCCTGTTCGGCCTGTGCTTCATTCAACCGACGTACGCTTAGACGTCGGTCGGAGTTTGCTGAACAGTTTTTCGGCTCAGATTTTGCGTATATTATGCCGTCGGATCCTCCGACTACCCAAATCGCTAAAAAACGCAAAGAAAAAGACCGACACTCGCGGTCCGCGGTTTCGGCCGAAACCATGGTTAAGCAAACCGCGAGTGTCTCGGTTTCGGCCGAAACCGAGAAAACTGTTCAAAGTACAGCTGAATCAATGACTACCACTGAGGCTCCTGCTACTTCTCTTGAATCGGCCTCAGAAATTTTATCCACTACGGTGGTTGCTAGTGACTTATCAGACACCATTCCCTTGGATGTCTCTACCCCAGCACGTGGTGCTGCTAGGCCTCCAGCAGCCATGTCCATTAAGGCCTTTGCCAGGGCTAAAGCAGCCAAATCTACTAAAGCAGTGCCTGTTAAACCCCCTACAACCAGGCCCACTTCTAGTTCACAAATGCTTACTCTGGCAGAAGATTTAATATCATTAATTAGGGGATCTCAATCTCACCCAGACAGGGCCTCTCAGCCCCCAGAGAAGAGACCTAGGGCAGAGCCCCCCGAGCCTGTGTCCTCTGATGATTCTGCAGATGACTCAGACATAACAGACCAGCCAGAGGCTCCTTTCTCCAATTATGAAGACTCAGATGCTGAAGAATCCATTCCAGCTGCTTCCCCACCAGAAGAATTCTCCTTTGGGGAAACCTTACATGCCATGCGAGAGCAATTCCAATGGCAGCAGCAGGATTTCTCAGACTCCAGAAAAAGACTTAGGACTTTTCTGCACCTACCACAGCACAGGCCCTTAGCTATACCTCCTGTCCTCTCTGTGGTGGACGATGCCTTTAATGATGTCTGCTCTGCACCAGATTCTTTACCTCCAGCCCCTGCCAAACCAGACAGATTCTACAGGGTACCAGACACTCATCATCACCTTTACAAGGCCCCACTTGCAGACCCCGAAACTATATCCCAGGGGCCTAGGGCAGTAGCCTCGACCACAGCAAAAAACCCTATTCCTTCTGAAAGGGAAGCCAGGTCTTTAGACAGATGGGGCAAAAAAGTTTACACCTCAGCTACTCTCTCAGCTAGAGCTTTAAACTGTCAGTTTCACATGATACAATACCAAGAGTTTATGCTTGATCAGTTAACTAAAAAGCTATCCTCTGATGACTCTATCGATAAGAAATATGTATTAGAAATGGTAAATAACATACAACAGGTTAGTAACCATTCCTTAAAATGTGGCTATGATGCACTGGAGGCTTCATTTAGATCAGCCATGACTGGCACAGTGATAAGAAGACATGCATGGCTAAAGGAACAAGTCTTGCCGGATCATGTTAAAGCTAAGTTATTAGATGCTCCTATGGATAAGACCAGTTTGTTTGGTACACCTGCCCAGCAGGTAATGAAGAAAATGGAAGAAAAGGCAAAATCTGTTCAAACGGTTAAAGATTTCTTGCAGGTTCAGCCCCCAAGGTTTAGCAGGAACTGGCCTGCCAAAAATTGGTCCTTTCCTGACTCCACAAGATCCCAAAGGGGCAGGAATAGACGTTCCAGAGGCAGAAATCAATCCAGAGGAGGGGCCTACAGAGGACGACAGTGGCAAGGTAATAACAGAGGCACAGACACCACCACTGCCACTACAACAACACAATCACAGTGACTTTACTCTAAATCCGCCTACCAGGGAACAAATAGCAGCTCCATTAGGCGGCAAATTAACCTTATTTTCGAAGAACTGGCACTATATCACAAAAGACAAGTGGATTTTGCAAACCATAGATCAAGGTTACCGGTTCCACTTCCACACTTTACCAGTCAAAAGAGGAATGCTAAACCTACCTCCAAATCAAAAAACAGAAGCTCTACAACAGATAATGCAATTAGCAAAGATGAGAGCTGTGGAAAGAGTGCCAATAACAGAACAAGGAAAAGGATTCTACTCCAGACTATTCCTAGTTCCAAGAAAGGAAAAAAGTTGGAGACCTATTCTCGACCTGTCCACCTTAAATACATACATCATTGTCCCAAAATTCAAAATGCTGACCCTACAGCAACTTCTTCCCATGCTGGGCAAGGAGTGTTGGCTGGTAACTCTAGATCTCAAGGAGGCATACCTGCACGTCCCCATTCGACCAATCTGCAGAAGATACCTCAGATTTCTTGCAGGATCAGAGCATTATCAATTCTCAGCATTGCCTTTTGGCTTATCTACTGCCCAGAGTATTCACAAAATGCCTGGCATCAGTAATCGCCCACTGCAGACTACAGGGAATCCAAATTTACCCATACCTGGACGACTGCCTGCTACAAGGGGACAACAAAAGCAAGCTGACAACAGATTTACAAAGGGTCATTTACTTGCTACAAGCACTGGGATACACAGTCAATTTACAAAAGTCAAGGCTGATACCATCCCAAACAAGGACATTCTTGGGCGCAGAATTGGACACAGTAAGACAAATGGCATTCCTAACTGCAGAAAAACAAAAAGAACTCCCTCTTTACTTCTTGGCTCTAACAAAACAGAACAAGTTAACAGCAAGAAAAGTACTGCAGGCTTTGGGCTTCATGGCATCATGCATAATCTTGGTTCCACATGCCAGACTACATATGAGAAAACTACGGTGGTACCTAAAGAATTTATGGTCTCAACACAGGCACAGCCTAGAAGCAGAAATTCCACTAACTCCATGCTTAAAACAGGAGTTCCTGTGGTGGGCTCAAGCATGCCAGTCAAACCCAGGACTACCCTTTCGCAGCTATCAAGCAAACCAGACCATCACAACAGACGCCTCAGACCTAGGATGGGGGGCTCACATGCTGGACAAATGCGTGCAAGGATTGTGGACGCAGGATCAACTTCACCTGCACATCAACCTAAAAGAGATGCTGGCAGTAAAACTGGCAATCCAAAATTTCAGACCATTTCTCAAAGAAGGCCATTTGATGATAAGGACAGACAACACCACAGTCATGTGGTACATCAACAAACAGGGAGGCACTCATTCATACCCCCTATGCAGAATGACTTTGGAGCTTTGGAACCTGGCACTCAGCTACAACATCCAGTTACAGGCAATGTTTGTACCGGGAAAGGAGAATACTCTAGCAGACATATTAAGCAGAACCACATCGGATGCCCACGAATGGATGCTACATCCGGACATCTTCAAGACCATCTCAAAGAAATGGGGAATGCCTCAGATAGATCTATTCGCTTCCCCTCTCAATCACCAGCTCAAAAAATTCTGCACAAGGACATTCCACCCACTGGCATGGAAAGTGGATTCGCTCTCCTTCAGCTGGAAAGGTCTAACAGCATATGCATTCCCTCCTCTTCCCTTGATACACAAGGTATTACTAAAAATCAAGGAGGAACGTCCAAGGATAACCCTGATAGCTCCAAACTGGCCAAGACAACACTGGTACCCATTGCTGAGGAGCATGTCTCGGAACAACATGTGGTCAATACCCCTGATGCCTTTGATGTTAACTCAGAACAACTACAGCATCATGCATCCAAACCTAAAAACGTTGCAACTGACTGCATGGAACATCACATAGCAGCAGCTAATCCAGAACTTTCCCAAAGGGTTAAAGACATTATCCTCGAAGCCCGCAGACCTTCAACAAGAAGGAATTATGCAGGAAAATGGAAAAGGTTTGTCATTTGGAGTACTGAAAGAGGAAAAGATGTGTCAAATATAGATATGGCTAACATTCTGGAGTATTTGGCAGAGCTTCTACATACAGGCCTGTCCTATTCCTCCATCAAGATACATGCATCAGCTATATCAGCAGAATACAGTTTTGATCCACCTGTCTTTTCACATCCTTTACTCAGGCAGTTCCTCAGAGGAATCAAGAATGTAAAACCTCCAAGGAAACCACCATTGCCAGCTTGGGATTTGAACTTTGTGCTAGAAAAGTTGACACTCGCACCTTTTGAACCAGCAGCAACAGCAGACCTACAGCATCTATCGTGGAAAACTGCTTTCTTACTGGCAATAACCTCAGCAAGGAGGGTTTCTGAACTTCAGGCCCTAATGGCAGTACAGCCCTTCCTAATCTTCCACCAAGATAGAGTGTCCATGAGGACTAATCCTACATTTATGCCTAAGGTGGTATCCAGAGTGTCCTTAAACCAGGCAATCCACCTACCTGCCTTCTTTCCCAACCCACAAAACAGAGGGGAAAGAATACTACACACCTTGGATGTACATAGACAGCTACGCTACTACCTGGACAGAACAAAAAGTAGCAGAAAAACTGACCAGCTTTTTGTAGCCTATGCAACAGGAAGGGAAGGAAAAGCTATTTCCAAACAGACAATCTCCAAATGGATAGGAAATTGCATACGATTCTGTTACTCCTTCCATGGAAAACCAATTCCACAGAACATAAGGCCTCATTCTACAAGGGCAACAGCCACTACCACAGCCTTCTTACGAGGAGTGGCAACCAAAGACATTATTGAGGCGGCTACTTGGACCTCCGTGCATACATTTGCCAAGCATTATAATTTGCCTCTCTATTCTAGATCCCGAGCAGGGTTTGCCACTGCTGTACTGCAAGGGATCCTAACCACACCATAATCTATTTTTTCCCCCTCCCCTAGTTGGCTATGGTATTCTACCCAGTTGTTATGACTGCAGATGCATCCATGAAGGACATAGTACAGTTTTGTACCTACCATAAATGTAGATGTCCGAACTGGATAGCATCTGCAGTCAGGATTACCCTCCCTCCTTCCCCTCTGTGGTACTCCTAGGGTGTTTACCCTCCTAATAGCTAGCTGGTGGGGGGGAGTCTCTTATGGTGTATTTGTTTGTATATATGTACATACATGCTTATTTTTTGTGTTTACCTTCTATCCTTTTGGAAACATTGGCATTTATCCAAATTTTAGCCTTCCAAGAGGGCTACTGGCATCTGGGGCAAGAAACACTGAGGAAAATGGCGTCGGCTGATGCCTTTATACCCGAAGACCAACAGAGATGACGTCGGGTGAAGTGCGACATCAGCCGAAGCCGGACCCGGACTTTGGAATCCGGCCGACTGAAGGGCTGCCTGACGACAGGACAACCCAGTTGTTATGACTGCAGATGCTATCCAGTTCGGACATCTACATTTATGGTAGGTACAAAACTGTACTTTGTGCAGGCACCGGCTTCTGAGGGTGTATTCAAGCCTACTGACTTGCATATTTAACCAATGCAATCTTCTTCTTCAAGGCCTAAAACTCGAACCATGCCTAGAAACCGATGCCCAGACCGCATGGTCAGGCCTCTATGCCTAAAAAACAAATGATAAGAATGGCTGTAGACCTTATTACTTTAATCAGGAGAAGCCAACCTTCCCCCTCTAAGAGACCTAGGACCGAATTTGCTTATGATACTTCTGACCAGGATTCTGAAATTTCTGTTTCCTCTGATGACCAGGATTTACCCTTATCTACTTATGAGGATTCTGATGCAGAGGACTCTATTCCCTCTCAGAGGATTTCTGTTTTGGTGAGACCTTGCATACTCTTAGGGAGCATTTTCGTTGGGAAAGCCAGGATTACTCTGATTCTAAAAAGAGGCTTAGGGATTTCTTACTCCTGCCCCAGCACAGGTCTTTAGCTATCCCTCCTGTTCTAGACATTGTTGATGATGCCTTTTCGGAATCTAGCTTGGCCCCTGCCTCTTTATCGCCTGCTCCCAGAAAACCTGATAGATATTACAGGGTTCCTGACTCTCACAAGTTCCTTTTTAAAAATCCTACTGCGGATCCTGAGACTATTTCACAGGGACCCAAGGGCATTAAGGCTACTACTGCCAAAAATCCTACCCCCTCTGATAGAGACTCCAGGGCGCTGGATAGATGGGGTAAGAAGGTATACACTTCTGCAACCTTGGCCATTAGGGCGTTAAATTGCCAGTTTCATATGTTAAAGTATCGGCAGCATATTATTGGATTGCTTAAACAGAAAATGATGTTGATTCCCGATTTACAGAATTTAATGCATTCTGCTGAACAGGTTGGAAAACATACTTTGCAAAGTGGTTTTGATTCTCTAGAGGCATCTTGCAGGGCTGCTGTCACTGGGTCTGTACTTAGAAGGCATGCTTGGCTTAAGGAGCAATCCTTGCCAGATCATGTTAAAGCTATATTGCTGGATGCTCCCTTAAATCAGGACCATCTGTTTGGCAACAAAGAAAAAGAAGTTCTTAAAAAAGATGAAGGAAAAAGCTAAATCTATGCAAACTGTTAAAGATTTCCTACAAGTACAGCCTCCAAGATTTAGTAGGCATTATCCCTCTAAGAATTGGTCCTTTCCTGCCTCTTCCAGGCCTTCTCAGTCCAAACCTAGAATCAGCAGAACACCCAGGCGTCAGTCCCAGGGTACGCACAGGACTAAGCAGTGGGGAGCTGCTACTTCCAAATCAGGGAGTAGTAAGACTCCCCCTTATGGTAAACTGTCTCAATGACTTAATTTTAAAACTTCCAAGCACTTCTCAAATTACTGCTCCTTTAGGGGGAAAGATTGCTCTGTAGGCAAAAAACTGGAAGCTAATTACCCAAGACAAATGGGTTTTAAATGTAGTTTGCCAAGGATACAGATTTCACTTCCACACGTTACCAACCCCAAACAGTTGGCCAGAGGCTCAAAAGGCCAAGGTTTCTACTTGAGACATTTCCTGGTACCCAGAAAAGACAACTCATGGCGTCCGATTCAGGACCTTTCTACCTTAAACACCTTTTTGGTGATTCCAAAATTCAAGATGCTAACTCTTCACCATTTACTTCCTATGCTAGGCAAGGATGCCTGGTTGGCATCACTGGATTTAAAGGAAGCCTACCTGCACATCCCAATCAGGGAATCTTGCAGAAGATACCTACGCTTCAAAGCAGGCTACATGCACTGTCAGTTCTCTGCACTGTCCTTTGGCTTATCTGCTGCGCCCAGGGTATTCACAAAGTGCCTAGCTCCAGTCACTGCATTTTGCAGGCAAAGAAATGTTCAAATATACCCATTCCTGGACAATTGCCTATTTCAGGCAGAAAGCCAGGACATGATTCTGAATCATCTGACATTTGTACAAAAGGTGTTAACTTGTCTGGGTTACACCATAAACGAAAAGGAATCACATATGGTACCCTGTCAACAAATTATGTTACTGGGAGCATGCTTGAACACAACTTCCCAGATGGCTTTCCTCACGCCAGAGAAACAAATCCATTTGACAACTTACTTCAAACTAGTGGCCACAAAAACCCTGCTATCTGCAAGGCAGATACTGCAAGCCTTGGGGTTCATGGCCTCGTGCATTCTACTAATTCCATATGCAAGACTGCATATGAGGAATCTACAATGGTATCTAAAAAGCCTATGTTGTCTACATTCTCAGGATCTAGAGGCAATGATTCCTATCATACCTTGCCTATGGTTAGAATTCCTTTGGTAGGCAGAGGTCTGCCACCAAAACAAGGGACTACCATTCACTCTACCCTCTACCGCCCAAACCCTTACAGACGCATCAGACTATGCATGGGAGGCTCACTTGGCAGGGAGGTGCATTCAGGGCAAATGGAACCCAAGTCAAATGCACCTGCATATCAGTCAAAAAGAAATGTTAGCTGGGCAGAATGTTCTGACAGCCTTCAAGGACCACATTCTTCCAGAACAATTAATGGTAAAGACGGACAGCACCACTGTTGTGTGGTACATAAACAAGCAGGGGGTACCCATTCTTACCCCCTCTGCAGACTAACTATGGCTCTATGGAACACAGCCTTGAGCTATCGCGTGCATATACAGGCTCAATTCCTGCCAGGAAAACTAAATACACTGGCAGACGAACTAAGCAGAAATCTCATGGACCCACACAAGTGGACACTGGAACCAAAGACTTTCAACATGTTGATCAAGAAATGGGGGAGCCCAGATATAGACTTGTTTGCCTCCCCCCAGAACTACCAATTGGACAAATTCTGCACAAGGACTCCCCACAAACAAGCTTGGAAATTGGATGCTGTCCTTCAGCTGGAAAAAATCTATCAGTTTATGCCTTTCCTCCTCTGCCTCTCCTCTCCAAAGTACTACTAAAGATCAAACAGGACAAACCAATGATGATACTGATTGCAGCAGACTGGCCACACCAACACTGGTACCCCCTATTGCTCAGTGTGTCACAGCTAGCCCCAAGGCACCGGCCTCAGACCCCTACCCTGCCATCACAGCAGGAAAGCCAGATTCTCCACCCCCAGCTTCAAAACCTGAACCTGGCAGCCTGGCTAATTACCTAATCTCTCCATTGCCATCCCTCAGTAAACAAGTGTTGGATGTCATTTTGGAGGCAAGGAGGCCTAGTACTAGAAAATCTTATGCTGAAAAATGGAAAAGCTTCTGTGCCTGGAACCAAACTCAAGGGATGGCCAGAGCAGCACCCAATTTACCTCAGATTCTTCAATACTTAACTGAGATACTTCACAAGGGCCTTTCCTTTACCTCCATCAAAATTCACGCCTCAGCCATTTCAGCTCATTTCAACACAGAACCCCACCCGTCTTTTTTCACCCACTGCTCAAGCAGTTCTTCAGAGGGGCCAAAAACTTAAGACCATCCAGGAGAGCCTCAACTCCAGCCTGGGACTTTAATTTTGTATTGGAAAAACTCACTCTTCCTCCTTTTGAACCAGCTACAACTGCAGAGTTAAAATTCCTTTTTTGGAAAACAGCTTTTCTTTTAGCAATCACTTCAGCAAAAAGGGTATTTGAATTACAGGCCCTTATGGCAGTGGAGCTTTTGATCATCTTTCATGTGGACAGGGTGGCTCTCAGGACCAATCCCTCCTTCATGCCCAAGGTGGTATCCAGTGTGGCTGTTAATCAATCCATTCATTTGCCAACCTTCTGTTCTAATCCACAGAACAAAGGAGAACGGATACTGCACTCCTTAGATGTGCACAGACAACTTAGATTTTACTTGACAGGACTAAACCTTAAAGGAAATCTGAACAACTGCTGGTGGCATTTGCTGCAGGGGCAGAGGGGAAGGCTATTAAAATGTAAACCATTTCTAAATGAGTAGGCCATTGCATTCATTTCTTCTATAAGCACCATGGAATACCTGTCCCACAGGGGATTATACCCCTTTCAGCCAGGGCTGCATCTACCTCTACAGCCTTTTCTCAGAGGTGTCCCTACCAGAGACATCCTAGAAGCTGCTACCTGGAGTTCCGTACATACTTTCACTGAGCATTACCATTTGCCAATTTTGTCTAAATCCAGAGCTAACTTTGCCACTGGATTCTTGCAGGGCCTTATAGCTGGTCCTAATGCTGTCTAAATTCTTCCTCCCATCCTTAGCTTTGGGAATCTACCCAAATGTGATGACTGCAACAGTGAAACATGAAGAACATAGTACAGTTGTGTACCATAAATGTTGATGTTCGAGTCTATTCGCTGTTGCAGTCCTGGTTACCCTCCCTCCAGCCCCCTGACTTCTTTTGGCTATACCTCTATTCTCCTTTACTATGCTTAAAAGCTTTTTGATGTATTTGCTTTTTTGTTGGAGGTATAACCTTGTGTATGTGTATACATATATATATATATATATATATATATATATATATATATATATATATATATATATTTAATTGCTTTCCATTAGGGGGCACCTGACATCTGGGGCAAGAAAAACTGATGTAATGGTGTCGGCTGCATGCTTTATACCCCTGACTACCTGACGGCAGAAGATGAGACAGCAACCGACACAGGACCTAAGACTTTGATAATCAGGTTGACTGACAGCTACTGCAAGCAGATAACCCAAATGTGATGACTGCAACAGTGAATACACTCAAACATCTACATTCATGGTAAGTGTACACAACTGTACTTTTCTTTATGCATTTCTCCCTTCCCCTTAATTCTGAAAGTCCTTTTGAAAACTTAGTAGGACAAACCCAAAATCTCGTTAGTGACTCCCTTTTAGCCAAGACAGCACTCAATGTTCTTCGTGTTTCACTGTTGCAGTCATCACACTTGGGTTATCTGTCTGCAGGTAGCCCTCAGTTGGCCCGAATACCAGAGACTTAGTATTTCTGCTTCGGTTGCTGTTGCTTCAGTACTGACGTCAGGTCGTCAGGGGTATAAAAACAGGCAGCCAACCCCATTACATCAATCTTTCTTGCTGAGGAGCCTGAAGCAGAAGCAGTTCGCATGAGTGCCGGTCGGCCACTACCTGAATTTTCATTTACAAATTGAATCACCCTGAAATCTTCTAAAGCTAAGTACCCCATTGGGGATCCCTTTTTCTTGCTCTAACCGATGTCAGAAAAAGTAAATTTTCTTGCCTGGGGAAAGCAAATACCACACCGAAATTTTCATTCTTACTGCATCACCTGTTTAGGCCCAGACCACGACATACCTCACTGTCGGTTTTGTGCCTTGTTCAACACCTGAACCATTCATCGTCGGGCCCTTTTTGTCAGTAAATACTTTCATTCTCCATATTCCAAAATGGATTCGGTAAGCCATCTGACTACTGATATTCCAAAAAAAGTAAGGATAAAGACAGACCACACAGGTCCAAAGCTGCCGACGACGCTTCCCTTAAGCTAGTCGCCAGTTCGTCGGTACTCAGTGAGGCGCTTTTGCAGCCCCTGATGCCCGCTTCAGTGGATTCGCAGGTCTCTACTGAGACCCGTTCGGAGTCCAGTATGCCGTGAGACTCTTCTTTGACCATGGAACCTGCGGATGTCTCTACCTTAGATGGGTCTGGAGCCACTGAGCAGGCACCGGCTTCTGAGGAAGTTCTTCACACTACCGATGTTCGACACAAACCGACGACTTCAGTTCTGTCTAAAACTACCGAGTTTTTAAGGCCAAGAGTGTGCACTTCACATAGAAAACCGACGACCAAAGCACCTGCTCCCTTGCCACAACATAAAATGCTTAGAATGGCAGAAGACTTTATTATGCTGATTAGGGGAAGTCAGCCTTCTCCTGCTAAGAGGAAAAGAGATCAGTCCCCAGCAGCTTCAACAGACCAAGAGTCCGACGACTCTGAGGTTTCTGACTATGAAGACATGCCCTTATCTGCTTATGAAGATTCAGATGCAGAGGAATCCATTCCCTCTGCCTCTCCTCCAGAGGATTTTTCTTTTGGTGAAACCTTACATGCTTTAAGAGAGCATTTCCATGGGGAATGCCAGGACTTACCTCAGTCCAAAAAGAGACTCAGAGAATTCCTAGATTTGCCACAACATAGGCCTTTAGCAATTCCCCCAGTCCTGGAAATTGTGGATGATGTCTTCATGGAATCCAGTCTTACTCCTGATACTTTACCCCCTTCTCCTAGGAAACCAAACAGGTAATACATAGTACCTGACTCTCAAATTCTTTTTCAGAAGTCCTACTGCTGACCCAAAGATCATTTCCCAGGGGCCTAAAGGTATCAAGGCAACTACAGCTAAGAATCCCACCCCTTTGGACAGGAATTCCAAAGCTTTGGACAGATGGGGTAAGAAAGTATATCCCTTTGCAACTCTCGCCATTAGGGCCTTAAGTTTTCAGTTTCACATGCTGAAGTATCAGCAACATATTACGGAACTTATTAAGCAGAAAATAGCTACCTTTACAGACTGTGCAGAAAGTAAAGAATTGCAGGAACTTGTGCATCCTGCAAGCCGAGTCAGCAAGCATACATTGCAGTGTGGCTTTGATGCCCTAGAAGCATCTTGCAGAGCAGCAGTCACTGGTTCTATACCGAGAAGACATGCTTGGCTTAAGGAGCAAACCTTGAATAAAACAAAACACATCGACCACTGCGTGAGGCAACAAAGGCACAGCAACTGGAACTTGAAGCAGAAAAAACTTTAATCCAAAGCACACCGACTGAGCGCTTTCACCAGTAAAACTGGCTTCTTCAGAGTCATACAAACATACCCAGCTTCACAACTTTTAAATATCCATTACCCACAATGAACCTGAACCAATTAATCAATTATAAAACAAATAAAATTAAAATTAATTGAAATTCAGAGCAATAATCACAACCAATGAGCATCCCATATGCAATAGAATGTCAAGAATATTCAAATAATAATAAAATTTTTTACACTTTCAACCTATGTATATATACTAAAAATGTGTTTTATCTAATATATTAATTAAATACCTCTAATTATAATTAATAAATATCTTAATAGACTTGATAACATCATCTTACTAAAGTTAATATTGATGTTAACACATAAAAAACACAATAAAATATTAAAATTAATTATGAATGATAAATTGACCCGTTCATAGATATTGTTGATAAACCATAAAAACATCTGTGTATATAAATATATAAACATCAACAATAGATGTATCTATTCACATTATGAATGTCACTTAAATCACATAGGCCCTGTGTTTCAACTGAGGTTTCAATGAAATGCACTCATTAAGACCAGGAAACCTCGTAGCGTTCAACCTGATCTGCCATTCCATCTCAAGCAATGCAACACTGTTACTAATGTCACATATAACATTAGGTTTCACTCGATCCACAATAAAAAATAAAAACTTATTAAAGTCACTACAACCTTTAGTGTGCAAATACAGAGCGTTGTGTTCATCCTTTCTCCTAATAGAACTACAATGTTCTCTTATTCTTTCCTTAAGGCTTCTTGTAGTCATGCCTACATAAAAAGCTTCACATGACATACAAGAAACAATGTAAACACAATTCCTAGTGTTACAGTTGCACAGACCCGGACAGGCAATTGTACGCTTAAATCCAGCTACACACAGGTATGTTCCCTCCGCAATGTATCTACATCCTTTACAACACCCACACTTACCCATACGAGATCTCGCATAACCATTACCTATCTTTTCTTACATGTCTTTCAAGTTGTTACCCCTACCAAAAACAATAACAGGGGCCTTACCTAAAACCATTTTTGTGTCCTTACTCAGGAAATATTCCCATAAACTCCTATCACTTGCACATAATTCAGATGCCTTGTCATTGTATTTAAGTATAAACTTTGGAACACTCAACCCCATATTAGTGTTGTTGTTAACCTCAGGGGGCTAATGATTCGTGACCTATAGCTTTTAAAATTGGGATGTATTTGTTCTTTCTTTTTCTGTAAATTTCTCTTTTGATACTAGTTAACAAAGTCAAAGGATACCCCCTTTCGAGAAACATCCCTATAAGTGTAAATATTTCTTTCCTAAAAAGCTCATCGTCACTTATGAGCCTAGACGAACGGACCATCTGGCCCTTTACTACACCCTTCCTTTGATGGAACGGATAGCAACTTCAGTAGTGCAACATAGAATTCGAATAACTTGGTTTCCTATAAATGGTACTTGTTAAGCCCATTTCAGATTTCGAAATGTTAATATCCAAATAGTTTGCAGAATTCATACTCCAATTGTGTGTAAACCTGAGAAAATCAGTGGTATTGTTTAAGTACAAAACAAAGTCCACCACACTTTCCTCATTTCCTTTCCACAAAATTAACAAATCATCTAAAAACCTGTTGTACAACAATATATTGTTCCAAAATCTAGATTCAAAAATGTTTTTCCTCTCCCATGCCAAAAGAACTAAATTGGCATAGACTGGGGCACAGCGAGCTCCCATCGCTACCCCAGTTAATTGTTGATACATTTCCCCATCAAATTGCATGTAGTTGTACAAAATGAGCTCCATCAAGTCATGACATAATTCAATCTTCTCTTTATCAAAGTTAGAACTTGCCAATAAGCTGTTATAAAACGACTCAAGTCCCTGCCCATGCGGAATCACAGAAAAAAGGTTAATAACATCAATTGTTAAAAACCCAAAGGTGTTTTCATTCATGTAATCTACTTCCCTAAGCCTCTCAAGGCAATGCCATGAGTCTTTAAGAATGTGCCCTGCATCAGTTAATGCTTTTTTACAAAGATGGTCCACAAATGCAGCAAGCGGTTCAGTCTTCGACCCCTTAGCTGACACTATAGGCCGAAATTGCAGATGTTCCGTCCCTTTGTGCACTTTGGTATCCCAAATAATTTTGGCATTCTAGGGAATTTGACCGATAGGTAATCGAGTTCAACCTCATTGATCACCCCTTGATATAACGCATCCAGTAAGAACATGTCAATCTTCTGGTAGGCCCTGTTAACCTCATTAATTGAAACTCTAACATATGTGTTTTCATCACCTAATATTTTCATCATTTGACAGCTGTAATCAATACCATGCATAATGACCATACCCCCTCCCTTATCTGGCCTCATACATCTGTATTGTTTTGATGAAGTAAACTCTTTGAGAACCATTTTTTCTCCATTAGTCAAGTTATCTTCAATCATAGACTTCTGAGAACAAATTATCCCGAAGTCATATTCGACTAACTGTTCAAATGCATAGATTTCTGCATTGGGAGGTGGTATGAACGTACTCTTTCTTTTAAGTAACATAGGTCCTGGGTCATTACAGTGTGTAGCTTCCCCAGGTCTAACCATGGAAAAATACAACTGGAGATTCAGCTTTCTCATGTATAGTTTCAAATTGATTAAAACTTGTGCTATGTCCAACCTATAATTTGGCACAAAATTAATGCCTTTGCTGAACAATTCAAAATAAGTTTCATTAATAATTAAATCAGTGTAATTATAAATTGTAAATCCCTTTTCCCTTACAATCTCATGTTTCATGTAAGATGTGATATCCAAGGTGTTACAAGTAGGTGAGTCTGACCCCACGCCATTCCCACCCTCTCGAACATTGTCCAGCCAAACATTGTCGTCAATAAAAATACCAAATGTGTTGTCAACCTCCAAGCTAGTAACATCAAATGTCTTAGTCGTTGTACTGCTACAAACATCCTTGTTGGAAAAATCAACACCTAAAGGCAATACAGTGTTAAAAATCCTAGTGTCATTTACACCAACCTTGTCATCAGACAGAACATTACAACCTACAACTTGCTCATTGGTTCTTGCCACCACGTCAACTTCACTGTCGTCAAAAATACAAAAGATATCATACAGACCAAAAGTATTACAGTCCTTACCAAGTAGTGTATCAATGTTACAACAAAGATCAAAATCCACTTTAAAGTCATTAATCACATATGTTCCTGATAATTCCTCCCCCTTCTCGTGGGGTTTTGATGCTGGGCATTCCTGAATTGTGGCCCCTTGCTTTGTAGCCTTTCCGACCTGCGTGGGAGCACTGGTTGATCTAAAAAAACATCCTCCTCTTGACAAGGTTCCAAGCAATTCCCCGGAGTACTACCAATGGTAGCCCTAGTGGTTGTTTTGGTCGCAAAGCTGTTCACTTTATGCCCAGGGGGATAAGCGACCCTGTTCTTATAGTCCGCAGAGTCTCTGGCTAGTTTTTTGTACTTTAAGGCCCTATTTTTGTTAACAAATGCCTCAACATTTCTCGCCACTTTGTCAAAATTACTTTTGTGCTGAAAACATAATAAATCTGATGTTATACTTAAATCAAGCCTGTCAATCTCCTCACGTAACTTGACAAGTTTGATTTCATTATTACGCAAAATAATATCCAGTAATTCCATACCTGCTTTTTGAAGTAGATCAATCAATTCTTGACAAGCTTCCAACTCCAGGTCTACACCCATCGGTAGCTTCCAAATACGCAATCCCTTAGGTACCTGCTTTCATTCCTTAGATTTAGTCAAAAATAGACTATCAAGTTGCATAGCCCTGTACCTTGTACAGAGCTTTTCATATTTGAAAATCTGTTCTCTTAGCATAGGAAAATACATCTCCCTGTTCATATCCTGACCGTAATCAACACCAGACGCACCCGGCCCTACGTCAAACACCGGTGCCTCGAACCAGGAAGTCAAGTCGCGTCGCTGGGTCACATCCACTGATGAGGTTGACGGAGCTGGTTCAGTAGCAACCACAACTTCTCCATTGGATCTCAAATTCCCCACCGCTCCACTATACGTAGTGGAATTGTTGATTCTTTGCCCAGGGGTAATAGAATTGGGCGAGTGCATGGTATACAGCTCCACTTGAGTCGGTGGGACTGTTACCCAATACACTTCTGTTCCCACACTTCTCCTCATTGTAGGCTTTAACAAGTTTGTCCAAGACGGTGGTAAGTTCTTTGAGAATAACCTTCATGCTCCAGTCCAACTACGCCCACATCACCAAACACTGGATCGAAACAAAATCCAACAAAGAAAACCCGTAACCAATACAGGATCCAACTCAGAATAAAACAATACACATCAACCACTGCGTGAGGCAACAAAGGCACAGCAACTGGAACTTGAAGCAGAAAAAACTTTAATCCAAAGCACACCGACTGAGCGCTTCCACCAGTAAAACTGGCTTCTTCAGAGTCATACAAACATACCCAGCTTCACAACTTTTAAATATCCATTTTAATTTATCATTCATAATTAATTTTAATATTTTATTGTGTTTTTTATGTGTTAACATCAATATTAACTTTAGTAAGATGATGTTATCAAGTCTATTAAGATATTTATTAATTATAGTTAGAGGTATTTAATTAATATATTAGATAAAACACATTTTTTAGTATATATACATAGGTTGAAAGTGTAAAAAAATTTATTATTATTTGAATATTCTTGACAGACATTCTATTGCATATGGGATGCTCATTGGTTGTGATTATTGCTCTGAATTTCAATTAATTTTAATTTTATTTGTTTTATAATTGATTAATTGGTTCAGGTTCATTGTGGGTAATGGATATTTAAAAGTTGTGAAGCTGGGTATGTTTGTATGACTCGGAAGAAGCCAGTTTTACTGGTGAAAGCGTTCAGTCGGTGTGCTTTGGATTAAAGTTTTTTCTGCTTCAAGTTCCAGTTGCTGTGCCTTTGTTGCCTCACGCAGTGGTCGATGTGTTTTGTTTTATTCTGAGTTGGATCCTGTATTGGTTCCGGGTTTTCTTTGTTGGATTAAGGAGCAAACCTTGCCAGACCATGTCACATCAAATTATTAGATGCTCCTTTGAACAAGGACAATCTGTTTGGCACCAAAGCAGA
Organism: Protopterus annectens; assembly: GCF_019279795.1. Lineage (NCBI taxonomy): Eukaryota > Metazoa > Chordata > Ceratodontiformes > Protopteridae > Protopterus > Protopterus annectens. The sequence goes on from NC_056743.1 coordinate 181,279,578, forward strand.
AGAGGTTCTTAAAAAGTTGGAAGAAAAATCTAAATCTATGCAGACAGTTAAAGAATTCTTACAAGTGCAGCCTCCTAGATTCAGTAGGCATTGCCTCTCAAAACACCGGTCCTTTCCAGCCCCTCCAGGTCATCTCAAACTAGACCCAGGGGAAACAGACCACCCAGACTACAGTCTCAGGGTATGCAGAGATCAAAGCAGGGAGTGCTAAGCCACCTCCCTACGGTAAGACCTCACAATGACTTCTGTACTCCACTACCCACCTCTGCCCAGCTGCTTGTGCCCCTAGGAGGAAAACTTGCCCTTCATGCAAAAAACTGGATGTCCATCACCAAAGACCAATGGGTCCTCAACATTGTATCCCAGGGGTACAATTTCTACTTCCACTCACTGCCAACCCCAAATGGGTTCCCAGACCTTCCTCCAAACCAGTGAGCAGAGGCACAAAACCAAGTTCAATCCCTGCTCTCTATAAGGGCAATTCAACTTGTTCCCGTGGAACAGATGGGTCAGGGATTCTATTCCAGACTTTTCCTGGTACCCAGGAAAGAGAACACTTGGCGCCCAATCCTAGATCTTTCAACTCTCAATACCTTCCTGATGGTACCAAAATTCAAAATGCTGACCCTGCAGCAGCTTCTACTTATGCTAGCCAAAGATGCCTGGTTAGTCACCCTAGACTTAAAAGAAACCTATCTGCACATCCCTATAAGGGAGTCATGCAGGAAATATCTTTGCTTCAGGGCATGATCTATGCATTATCAGTTCTCTGCTTTTCCCTTTGGCTTATCCACTGCTCCCAAAGTATTCACAAAATGCTTGGCTCCAGCCATTGCTTACTGCAGACGGGGAAATATTCATATTTACCTGTACTTGGACGACTGCCTGATACAGGCAGACAGGAAGTGCTGTTGCAGCACCTGACATTTGTAAAAAACCTTCTAACCTCCCTGGGGTACACCACCAATGAAAAGAAATCAAAACTAGTCCCCAGTCAAAAGATTGTATTCCTGGGAGCAAGCTTGGACAAAGCATCCCAGATGGTATTCCTCACTCCAGAAAAACAAGCCTATCTGACAGACTATTTTACTCAAATGGGCACCAGAACCCAGCTATCCGCAAGGAAAATCCTGCAGGCCCTAGGGTTCATGGTCTCTTGCATGCTACTAATTCCACATGCCAGACTACATATGAGGAAACTTCGATGGTACTTAAAAAGTCTTTGGTGCCAACATTCTCAGGACGTGGAAACCATCATTCCTATCATACCCTGTCTAAGGACAGAGTACCTTTGGTGGGCAGCAGCAGCATGCAACCACAACAAGGGACTGCCCTTTACTCAACCCCATGCCACCCAGACCCTAACCACAGATGCATCAAACTATTCCTGGGGGGCACACATGGACGGCAAGTGCATTCAGGGCCACTGGAACCCAAGTCAATTTCATCTGCATGTCAGGCAGAAAGAAATGCTAGCTATGCAGCATGCTCTTGACAGCTTTCAGATCTCTACTCTCACCAGGACACCTGCTAATAAAAATAGACAACGCCACAGTTACATGGTACATCAACAAGCAGGGGGAAACTCACTCTGCAGGCTAGCCATGTCCCTGTGAAACACGACCTTGGACATGTAGATTTATCTGCAAGCTCAGTTCCTGCCAGGCAAACAAAACTCACTGGCAGACAACTTAAGCAGAAGTCTCTTAGACCCACATGAGTGGCAATTATAGCCCAGCACCTTCAACCTTCTGATTCAGTAATGGGGGAACTACAGAGGTGGATCTCTTTCCCTCCCCCAGCAATCACCAGCTCAGCTAATTCTGCACCAGGACACCTTACAGCAGGGCCTGGAAAGTGGATGCCTTCTTCTTCCAGTGGGTAAACTTCTCAGTTTATGCATTCCCCACTCTGCCTCTTCTTTGAAGAATATTACTCAAGATAAGACAGGGCCGACCAAGGACAATCCTGATTGCCCTGGACTGGCCACATCAGCATTAGTACCCACTACTATGCAGCCTGTCACCGGTACCAACCTGGCACCTACCCCAGATCCCAACCCTCCTCACTCAGCAGGGGAGACAGATATTGCATCCTCAACTGCAAACCCTGAATCTTGCAGCCTGGCTTATTCCTTGAATTCTCCCCTCAGTGACCGGTCTAAGCAAGCAAGTGCTGGACATCATTCTTGAAGCCAAAAGACCCAGTACAAGGAAATCCTATGCTGATAAGTGGAAAAGGTATTGCTCCTGGATTCAATTTAAAGGGAGAGGACACAGCACTGCCCCCCTTACCTCTAATCCTGGATTACCTAGCAGATCTACTCCACAGAGGCCTATCCTTCTCCTCCATTAAGATCCATGCGTCTGCCATCTCGGCTCATTACAACACTGAGCCACCTCTCTTCTCTCGCCCTCTTATCAAACAGTTCCTGAGAGGGGCAGACAACTTAAGGCCATCAAGGAGAGCACCCACCCCTGCTTGGTACCTTAACTTTGTACTGGAAAAACTCCCCCCCCCCTTTTGAGCCTGCAGCGTCTGCAGAGTTAAAATTTCTCTCTTGGAAAACAGCCTTGCTTCTGGCCATCACTTCAGCTAGAGGAGTGTCTGAGTTACAAGCACTTATGGCTGTGGAACCCGTCATTATTTTTCATGCTGACAGGGTCTCCCTCAGGACTAACTCTTCCTTTATGCCTAAAGTGGTGTCCAGTGTGGCTCTCAACCAATCTATCCATTTGTCCATCCTTCCTCCCTAATCCTCAAAATAAAGGGGAAAGGATCCTGCGCTCCTTGGATGTGCACAGACGGCTCAGATTCTACCTTGATAGGACTAAGCCCTTCAGGAGATCTGACCAGTTACTAGTCAGTTTTGCACCTGAGGCAGAGGGCAAGGCCATTTCAAAACAAACAATTTCCAAATGGATAGCACACTGTATCCATTTCTGCTACAAGGACCATGGGAAACCAACCCCTCAGGGTGGCAGAACACATTCCACTAGGGCAACTTCTACTTCTACAACATACCTCAGGAGAATCCCTACCAGAGGCATTCTGGAAGCTGCTACCTGGAGTTCTGCACACACCTTCACCAAGCATTACGACCTGCCTATCTTTTCCAAATCTAGGACAGGTTTTGCAACAACAGTCCTGCAGGGCATACTAGCCAGCCCCAACTCTTCTTGACTGCCTCCACCCTTTCTTCAGCTTTGGGAATCTACCCCAGTGTGGTGACTGCAACAGTGAAACACAAAGAACATAGTACAGTTGTGTACACTTAACATAATTCACTGTTGCAGTCCTGGTTTCCCACTCTCCAGCCCCCTTGTCTCTCTGTCTCTCTCTCCTCTCTATGTCTATTACTCACCTGTTACAGGGCTATTGGTATTTACTTTTTACTTGTGTTTTTCCCACCATAACTTAGCTCCCTATTTGAGGGGCTCCTGACATCTGGGGCAAGAAAAACTGATGTCAGCTGCCTGTTTTTAAAACTATGACGACCTGACTTCAGTATGAAGCGACAGCAACCGATGCAGAAATACTAAGTCTCTGGTATTTGGGCCGACTGAGGGCTACCTGCAGGCAGATAACCCAAGTGTGATGACTGCAACAGTGAATACACTTGAACATCTACATTTATGGTAAGTGGACACAGCTGTACTTTCCTTCTTCTTCTGCAGTTAGCCAAGGGCCATCACTACAAGTTACGTCACTAGCTGGACCTACTCTTTCAGGACAAGGGATCATTGATTCACCCACATCTGCAAACTCTACAGCTGACCCTGTGGGTGATTAACTTCTGATCCCTTTCAGGCACCTATTCTCTAAGGATGTGCTAAGGGTTTTGCAGGAGGCCAGGAAACCCACTACTAAAAAATTTTACATTACCAAGTGGAGAGTATTTTCCATTTGGTGCCAAATAAGGAAAGTTGACCCTTTGGTGTAGACATTCCCCTAGCAGTTTTCTGTGTGAGTTACTCAGCAGTGGTCTTGCTTACTACTCAAAGTCCATTGCTCTGCCTTGTCTGCCTGCTTGCCTTTGACGCCTCCTCTATCTTCCAGACTGGAAGTCAAGCTTTTTCTAAAAGGCATACTACATTTAAGACTCCATAGGAAACCAGTTTCTCAACTATGTGCTAGAAAAACTTACCCAGGCTCCTTTTGAAGCAGCAGCTTCTACTTCCACCTGGGAGACTGTCCTTCTGGTAGCCGTAACCTCTGCCAGGATGGTTTCTGAGATTCAGGATTTAATGGCTACACCCCCCCTTTTTGGTGTTCCGTAAGGATAGGGTATCCTTGAAAACTAACCCTACTTTCATGCGAAAAGTAGCAAATGAGTTGTCACTTAATCCATTCAATTGCCTACCTTCATGTGAGAGTGTTCAATCTCGCCGTTTGTTCTTACACACGGGTTCGGAGCCGATCCTCGGCTTCGAGTCGGCCGCATAGCAAAGCTCTGCATCTAAGAGAAGCTCGAGACCAGGCTATATCCCACAATCCTCCCTGCCATTACTCAGATCTAGTTTGCCGCTGCAACAGGTCACATCGCTACAGAGAGCTCGGACCAGAGATTTAGTTGTAGACAGATAAGATAGTCTTTTTTTCTTCTTTTTCTTCTTTCAAAAGTTATTATTCTCTTATAGTTTTGTGGATATTTTATATTTCTATACTATAGTGTGTTTGTGTGTATATTATAGTTAGTTTTTTTATAGGTTTCCCTTTGGGGCCTACCCTTACTTAACAGTAAATTATTTTAAACTTAAACTGTTAGAAACTTTAAATATACCTCTCTTTACGTTATGTCTGAAAAAGCCAAGTCTGGTTTCAAAAGGTGTCAGTGTGGACAGAAAATGTCCATCACTGACAACCACACTTCCTGCGTCTACTGTCTTGGCCCTCTCCACTTGCAAGAGGATTGCTCTATTTGCCATTCCTTCAGTGGGAGGGTCATGACAGATAGACACAGGAAATTTATTGATAGGGGGCTTCTTAAGCCTGCCTTCCAAGAGGCCTTGGACAAGTCTGACCAGGCTTCTATGTCTTCGAAGGGGTCGAAGATGTCGGAGCCCATGTCATCGGCTCCGAGTACATCTTCTAGAGTTCGTTCGCTGGTTCCACAGACTTCGGGGCCGAGCGTCGAACGTTTGTCTCTCACTGAGCCCCAGGTCTTGGAACCGGTGTCGGAACTACCGCCACCGTCTATTCTTCGGTCGGTGTCATCTTCGGCCCCTTTGACCCGATCTTCCAGACCATTATCTGATACTGATGTGGATCGTGTCGTGCAGAAACTTATGGAGAACACGGCCCTTTCCAAATTGATTGCAGTTTCCTCCCAGTTGGTGTCGAAACTAGAAGGCCTTCCTTTATCTCCAACAGGTCCTCCTTCGAGACCCATCCAGTCTTCGGAGCCGGAAGAGGATGAGCCGATTATAGTGGAGCCCTCGGTGCCAAAACCGTCCATTGCACGATCGACACCATTTACCTCGACTCCATCGGAACCGATAGGTGAGTCGCGGAGTCGACGATCTCTCCTTGGTTCCGGGACCGAGAGTCGTACCGAACTTTTGGTTCCGACTCTCCCTCTCGGGGCCTCGGCGCAGATCGGCTCGGCTCCGTCCTCGGGGTCGAGACCCATGGGCCCCGTGTCTCGGATTCTTCCATGTTCTTCAGAACCGGGGGAGTCCTCGACCTGAGGTTCAGGGGTTTTTGACCTTATGAGGAAGGTTATGTTTTCACAGACAACCACTACATCGGACGTGTCTTCTCCCTCCCTTAAGGAGCCACTCTCTGTTTCTGTTCCCACGACACATCCAAAGCGTGGAGCACCATTGTCTCAGCCATCCCTAGAGGATGCCCCCTGTTCCTCGGAGGCCTCACCGGAATCCCCCTCCGATGAGGTCCCGAGGAAAAGATTGTGCAAGAGGAGGCACTTAGACTCCCCACAGGAATCTCTAACTTCTGACACTGACTTGGATGAGTCAGAGGGGTCCCCAGAATCCCCCTCTGAGGATGTCTCATTTGCGGACATCTTGGAGATATTAAAACAGAGGGGTGATTGGCAGTCCCTAGCCCCCACTGAGGACGAGTTGGTGTTGCTGAAGGCATTTGGTGCTCAACCTTCTACCTCCTGGGTTACTCCGCCCTTCGATGAGTTAATGGATTTGATTGCTCGAAGGGCGTGGGAGACACCGGACACAGTGGAACCGGTCCCTCGAAAACCAAGTAAATTTATTACTGCTCCCCAGGACAAGACCTATCTCACAAAAGGAGTCCCCGTTGACGCTATGGTGGTGGCCGCAGCCACTAAAAAGGAGATGTCGGAGTCTTCCTCTTCTGTTCATCCTCCTAATAAGGATTCTAGGACTATGGACAGATACTGGAAGCGCATTTTTATTTCAGCGACTTTTTCCATGCGTTCTCTAAACTGTTTGACACATTTTACACGACCACAGAGGGATCTCATCAAGGAGCTGAGAGATACCCTCCAGGGTAACACAGATGCTGCTGTTTCAGATAAGGCGTCAGCACAACTTAACACCCTTACCTCCGTAGTGAACTTGTCCATGAGGCTCATCTCGTATGCGGCTGAAGGGTCGAGTAGGGCCGCAGCTTCAGCGATTGCTCTACGAAGACAATCCTGGATGCGGCTGTGCTCTTTTGCGGAAGCCTTCAAGTCTTCTTTCGCCAACGCCCCCTTTGATGGTGCCACTCTTTTTGGGCCCAAAGTGAAAGAGACATTAACTCAGTGTGAGCAGGAAGGAAAGACTCTGTCTGCTGTCGGAGTCCGTTTTTCCATTCCATCCAGACCGTACCCCAAAGGGCAACGAGGCGGAAAAATGTGGTTCCGTAGAACTCGGGGATCTTTCCAGGCCACACAGAGTGACCCCCCCCCCCAGAGGCAGAGGGGGGGCAGACATGGAAGACGCCGCCCCAGCGGCAGAGGGGGTCCACAGAACCAAGGCGACAGGGATACTATCCCTGGTAAGCCTTTCCAGCACTCCTGAATGGGGGCCCGACTGTCCTGCTCTGGAGGCAGTCGGGGGTCGCTTGGCTTTATACCCACAGGCCTGGCAAACTCTCACCTCCGACTCCTGGGTAAAAAGCATTGTAACCAGAGGATACAAAATACCCCTTATGTCAACTCCACCCCAACAAAGAAGGTCTCCAGATGTGCCACCCCATCTGCGAGGCCAAGCAGCAATAGAAATTTCAAAGCTGCTCAAAAAAGAGTCATTCAGCCATTCCCGGACCAAAAGGATCCGAACTTACTCAAGGTTCTTTTAGTTCCAAAAGACAGGGGACTGGAGACCCATTTTGGATCTCGGCAATCTCAATACCTTCGTGAAGAAGGAAAAGTTCGGATGGTCACGCTTCAATCGATCCTTCCATTTTACAGAAGGATCGACTGGATGCGCCGATAGATCTCAAGGACGCGTACTACCACATCAAGATGGCCAGAACATCCAGAGATCACCTGCGCCCGGCTGGGAGTCAGTCATTTTCAATTCGAGCCCTGCCCTTTGGGCTCACCTCAGCCCCCAGGGTATTCACCAAATGCATGGCAGTGGTAGCGTCTCACTTGAGATGTCTAGGATTCCGGGTGTTTCCCTATCTGGACGACTGGCTCCTCACCGCCACCACCGAGCGTCTCCTCATACAAGCAAGAAACTATACAGTCAACCTTTGTTCCCACCTAGGGATTTCCATAAACTTCAAAAAATCTGTCTTACTGCCCTCACAGCATATTTCATTTATCGGAGCGGACCTAGATACGCGTTTAACATTGGTAAAGCTCCCTCAAGTAAGGGCTTCATCCCTCAAGGAACAGGTTCTTCTTCTGCTGCAATGCAGGAAAGCCCCGGCCAAATTGGTGTTGAAAGTTTTGGGACTCATGGCAGCGTCCCTGATTGCGGTTCCCATGGGAAGGTTGTACATGAGGCTCCTCCAATGGCTGCTGTTCACGCAGTGGTCGTTCCAACAGTTACCCCTAAAGTACGAGATCCTGATAACAGATTCTTGCAAGAGAGACCTCTCATGGTGGGTGTCCAGCCAGGATCTCACTATAGGTCGTCCATTTGTTCTACCAAATCCAACAGCCACTATAACCACGGACTCTTCCCTGATAGGGTGGGGGGGACTTTTTCAGGGAAGAACAGTCCAAGGGGAATGGTCCAACATCGAGTACAACCTCCACATAAATGTTCTGGAAATGAGGGCGGTGTTCTTGGCATTGCAACACTTTCAAACCCTCCTACCTCTAGGGACAGTAGCAGTTCAGACAGACAACATGTCTGTAGTCTGGTACATAAACAAACAAGGGGGAACCAGATCTTACCCATTATGCAGAGAGGCCATGAGAATTTGGCAATGGACAGAGTCCACGGGTTTCTTTCTGATAGCAACGCACATCCCGGGGTCATCCAACGTCATTGCGGACAGGTTGAGCAGAGCCATCCTGTTACCTCACGAGTGATCCCTCAAACTACAAGTGGCGGAAAGAATTTTCCGCAAATGGGGCCAGCCTTGCAGCGATCTATTCGCCTCCCCGATGAATACCAAATGCAGAAGCTATTTTGCCCTTCTACCCCCTCCAGGGGATGTCCCCAGGGACGCACTGATACACGATTGGCCCCCGGGTCTCCTATATGCATTCCCACCTATCCCCTTTATTCCCAGATTTCTCCAGAAAGCCATGAATCTGGAAAGGACAATTATACTCATAGCCCCATTTTGGCCTCGACAGATATGGTTCCCCTTTCTTCGAGCCCATCAAACAGAGGAACCTTGGATCCTGGACCCAGTACCAGATCTACTGACACATCTGCCGGGAGTTCCTCACCCGTCTCTTCTATCCCTCAAACTAGCAGCTTGGCTGCTCCACTTCCCCGCCTAGCCAGGTCTGATCTACTTTCTCCGGCAGTGCAGCACATTTTGGTTGCCTCTCATAAGGCTTCCACCACAAAACTCTACAACAATAAATGGAAACACTTTGTGTACTGGGCATCTAGTCAACACTTGGACCCCCTGGTTGCTCCTTTACTTAAAGTTCTAGAATTTCTTTCCATCCTTTTCCATGAAGGGGCCTCTACTTCCACATTAAGAGTGCAGTTGGCTGCCATATCCAACTTCCATGTTGGTGAGGACGGTTCTTCTATTATGTCCCACAGGCTTTGTAAAGCTTTTATGAAAGGTTCCTTCCATCTTCGACCTCCTGTCAGAGACCCTTTATTCCCATGGAATTTAAATTTGTTGTTGTCACAACTAATGTTACCACCTTTCGAACCAGCCTCTTCTTGCCCCCTGAAGTTTCTGTCGTGGAAGACTCTTTTTCTTGTAGCGGTTACTTCAGCTCAGAGAGTGTCAGAGCTGCAAGCACTGTCAATTAAACCGCCTTACTTAATTTTTCACCCAGATAGAGTTTCTTTACGAACAAATCCGTCCTTCCTTCCTAAGGTATGTTCTGTCATAAATAATAATCAGTCCATTGAACTCCCTACTTTCTTCAAGAACCATACCAGCAAGTTGGAATATATGTTGCACAAGTTAGATGTCCACAGACAACTCAGATTTTATTTAGACAGGACTAAAGACTACAGAAAAACAGATCAACTTTTTGTTGCATTTGCAGACAATAAAAAGGGCACGGCAGTTACAAAACGTACGCTTTCTAAATGGCTTACTAATTGTATAGCCTTTGTGTATTCTAAGTCAAATCAGGCCTTACCCACCAAACCAAAAGGCCATTCTACTAGGTCCGTCTCCACTTCCTTGGCTCATGCAGCTCGCCTGCCTTTGGACACGATTTGTGTAGCAGCCACGTGGTCTAAACCACATACTTTCATCGCTCATTATAGGGTTGACAAAGCCTCCAAAGACAGGACATCCTTTGGTTCCACTGTGCTCAGGAACGTTCTTCCATGAGTCAGTCAGGGTGATGGAGCTAGGGACGCTACCCGTGTGTAAGAACAAACGGCGAGATTGAACACTCTCACATAAAGAAGTTATGTTCTTACCATAACGTTCCATGTGGAGTGTTCATCTCACCTTTGTTCTTACATTCCCCCCCTTCCCTCCCTCACGTGTTTGGAAGAACGAGTAGGACTAGAGTCTGGTCCACATGTCTTTACCTCTTCCGGGTATGTTTCGTTACCCTTAGTTGATTTGTCAGTGAGATGGTGTCTCTAAATTTCTTCTTTTGTGGCAGTATGTAGCCTTAGCGCCTCAGGGTTATTGTTAGTCTGGTTTGCTTGCAAACTATATCTGAGTAATGGCAGGGAGGATTGTGGGATATAGCCTGGTCTCGAGCTTCTCTTAGATGCAGAGCTTTGCTATGCGGCCGATTCGGAGCCGAGGATCGGCTCCGAACCCGTGTGTAAGAACAAAGGCGAGATGAACACTCCACATGGAACGTTATGGTAAGAACATAACTTTTTTCCTTCCCTTCAGTCCTGTAGTGAGAGGATTTTACACACTTTAGATGTGTATAGACAACTCAAGATTTTATCTTGACAAGACATCTTTCAGGAAGTCTAAGCAACTCTGTCATTTCATCCCAGGGCTCTGGGCTTGCCTGTGTCTAAGCAAAATATTCCTTAATGGATTTCTAAGGTTATTTTGTTTTGCTATGAATTCCATGGAAAGTCCTTGTCAGCATCTGTCAAGGCACACTCCACTAAGTCAGTTGCATCCTCAGGGGGTCTTCTACAAGGGTCTAGATGCCCATTCCATATTGGAAGCAGCCACTTGGTCCTCTATTCAGACCTTTACAAAACATTACAAATTGGACACTTTCTAGACCCAGAGCAGGATTTCCTAGGGCAATTCTGCATGGATTCTTGGAAAATGCTTCCGCTAAGACCTCCGTTTCTTTCCATCTCCCTGGGTTCCCTTTGTAGCTTTTGCAGTCTCCCATATGTAAAGAATACTGCAACATCGAATAGAAGGACATAAAATAGTTGTGTAAAATCTTTAGATGTCCTTCTGTTCTATGTTGCAGTATTCTATCCCTCCAGCCTCCCCCCACAACTTGCTTTTTCCTAGGATGATCCTTCTAGGCTCTTCTTTGGGCTTTCTTTTCTGAAGATGGTACATGCGGACATCCCTTTTATGGCTGACGTTGTCTGTGCCTATGTATGACATCCCACATACAGGCAGTGGCTCTAAACTTTTGTATACAGCCTGGATGTCAGGTCATTGGACGGAATACAATCCATATGTAAAGAATACTGAGACATAGAAGAGAAGGACATTTGTGGTTATGGTAAGATTTTACACAACTGTTCTTTCCAAAAAGAAGTCTCAAACCTCCCAAAACCAAGGACAGTACGAGAAGTGAGAATGACGGTTAATGGAGTCTTGTGACCCTCTTCCAACCCTGGTCCCTTTTATCATCCAGAAACTCTGAATCTCTGTTTTCTATTTAACGACAAATTGTTTCAGATGAATGAGTGCTGAAAATCATTCATCAGGATTACAGATGAAACTGGGAGGAAATTCCTTCTTTCCAGGGGGGGTTGCTCCTCATCCTGCAGATCAGACTCTTTTTCTTAACTCCCTCATACAGGACTGCATTCCTGGGGTATCAACTAGACACCTCAATTCAAAGAGCTTTTCCTCCATAGGGAAAAAATAGATCTTTATTTAGATCTGTCCTTAGGTCTTCTGCTCAGACTTTCGTCACTGTGAGGGAATACCTCAGGATTTTGGGTCTCATGACATCTATGGTTCTCATGATACCCCTGGCAAGACTCCACATGAGAAAGATAAAGTGGTGTCCAAAATCTCTTTGGTCCCAGCATCAACACCCTATACCTTTTCAAATCCCAGTATTGTAGTTTGTCAGAAGGAAATATTTTGGTGGAGACAACAGATATCCAGAAGTTCAGGTCTCCCCTTCTCCTTTCCTGCTCCAAAGTAGTCAGTCACCACAGATGCTTCAGACTTTGCTTGGAGGCCAGTTTCAGGAAGGATAGAAGGGCATGGGGTGTGGGACACCAAGGATAGAAGCAAGCACATAAATATCAAGGAGATGCTTGCTTTGATCATAGCACTCAACTGTGAACCATCTTTGGTCTCCAAGAGCTCTTCAAAGTGGTTACAGATAATACCACAGTAAAGTGGTACATGTACCCCCTTTGCAGTCCAGCCATGTTAACATGGATATAACTTCACAGCACATTCTTACTCTACAGGCATTCTGCATTCCATCAGAGCAAGACTGTGTGGCAGGCAAGTTGAGCATGACCAGGGCAGACCGTGTCAAATAGAAACTAGATCAAGTGATCTTCCAAAATTTGATCCATCTCTGGGGAGTTCAAGTAGATCTCAGACTCCTCTCTGAACAATCAACTGGCAAAATTCTGTTCCAGGACTCCATGCAAGAAGGCATAGAGTATGCAGATGCCTTTTCTTTTCATTGGACAGGAATGTTATTGTATGCCCATCCACCCTTTGCACTTATATATCCAGGGTATTTCTGAGGATTCAGGAGGAATCCATCAAGATCATTGTGGTGACTCCCTTCTGGCCCAGACAGCTGTGGTTCTCCTTTCCTTTGGTAATGGACAGGGGCAGTTACTACAAGCTTTCTCACAGAGTGGATCTACTCACACAAGAACAGGGGCATTTGATACCCCCCCCCCCCATCATCAATTATCTTTAATCAGCTGCCTCAATAATATGGTCTTGAGCAAAGTTCATTTATTGGCTGTGACTGCCTATGATCCTCCTCTTTCAAGGCAGTCTCTTGTCAATAGGTTTTTGAAAGGGGTTTGCAAAAGAGGCCTCCAAGTGAACCGCTGGCCCTTCCTTGAGATCTTAATTTTCTGTTAGAGAAGCTAACACTTGCTCCATTTGAACCAGCTAACACTTGCTCCATTTGAACCAGCTAACAGTTAATCTGGCTGACTTGAGATGCTTAACGAGGAAAACAGTTTTGACTTTTGCAAGAAGAGTATCTGGCTTCCAAGCTGTTAGTTGAGTCAACCCTACCTCATTTTCCACAAGGACAGGGTTTCTTTGAGAAGTAATCATTCTTTTATGCCTAAAGTGGTATCCAGTTTTACTTTGTCAAACTATCTATTTCACCATCTTCTTTCCAGAATGTTAACATAAGGGAGAAAAGATACGCCATACCTTGGATGTCTGTAGACGACACACAAAACAAAAAAAAAAACGAGCCACGCAAAGTTAGAAGCTGAATTCACTTTATAAGCATCTGGTACCTCGGCATTTCGCCTTCAAGGATAAATTATAATCACATTACAGCTCCTTTTATACAGCAGTGGCCCCTACTGATTGGTTACACTAACATTTCAAATACAACCTTATTTACAAACATATAAATATTACAAAGTAAACATAAATACATTATAACATTCATGTTAAAATCTTATCTAAAACATTTTACAAAAACTCCTGATATATTTGCAATAGAAATGTTGCTATTACACTGTTTTTATGTAGTCTAATGAGAATAGAATCTTTATAGTGTAAGATCATATCAGACACTAAAAAAGTGGCTCCGATTTCACCATGTGTGTGTTTATTTTTTTAATGCAGCAAATTCCTTTTTCAGTACTTCCTCACCATATGAACCTTAACACTATTTATTTTTACCTTGTTCTTGTTTTGCTCCATCTGTTTTAACTGTTATGTTTTTGTTTCCTTTCTCCTTACTAATGAACTTAGGCCATCTGGCAGTTGCAATCCTCATGAACCCATTAATTTTCTAGTTTAGCTCAATGTATCCCATTGGAAGGAGATCTTCCATAAGAAAGAGAGGTACTTGCAATATGTTATGGAAGAGGCAATCAGGAGATTACGTGGTCGCTTGGGCTGCCGTATTAGTGTGAAGTGTTTTTTTCTTTGTGCCCTAACTGCCCCTCCTATACCATGTAATGCATTACAGTGGATGTTCTTCATGTTTCACTGTTGCAGTCATTACATTTGGGTAATCTTCTGGCAGGTTGCCCTCAGTCAGCATGATTAACAAAGTCTCGGGTCCTGCGTCAGATGCTGTCCCTTCTTCCATGACGTCAGGTCGTCAGGGGTATAAAACATACAGCCAATGCCATTGCATCAATCTTTCTTGCCGCGCTGTGCCCAAAGCAGAAGCAGTTCGCAGGTGCCGGTTGGCTGACTCCTGAAATTTTCGTTTTCGAGTTTCAGAACCGAAGTCTTCAACTAAAAAGCTAAGTATCCTGTTGGGGAAAATTTTTCTTGCTCCTTATCGATGTCAGTAAAAGTTAATAATTGCATTATTTGTGGGAAGCAAATACCTCATAAGGACTTCCATTTGTACTGTATTCCTTGCCTAGGCCCTGACCATGACGTACCTTGCTGTCGGTTTTGTGCTTTATTTAATCAGCACACTATCCGTCGTCTGTACATTTTTGCTTCTAAATGTTTTGGTTCTCAGTTTAATTATCAAGAAATGATGTCGGTTAGCCATCCGACTACCAGAATACCAAAAAAAAACGCAAAGAAAAAGACAGAGACAGGCCGTTGAGGTCCAAAACTGCTGACGACGCTTCTCCTAAGCCAGTCGCCAGTTCACCGTTACTCAGTGAGGCGCTTTCGCAGACCCTGATACCCGCTACTTCTGATTCGCAGGCCTCTGCTGAGGCCCATTCGGAGTCCGGTATGCCGCGAGATGCTTCACCTATGGAACCCATGGATGTCTCTACCTTGGATGGGTTCGGAGCCGCTCTGCAGGCACCGGCTTTTGAGGGTGTATTCAGGCCTACAGATTTGTATATTAAACTGACACCACCTTCAATATTAAGGCCAAAATCTCGATCTATGTCTAAAAAACTGACGCATAGGCCACATGTTCAGGCCGCTATGCCTAAAAAACAAATGATCAAAATGGCTGACGATTTGATTACTCTAATCGGGGGTAGTCAACCCTCCCCCCTCCAAGAGGCCTAGGGCTGAGCTTGATATGAATCTTCTGAACAGGGCTCTGTTTCTTCTGACTCTTCTAATGAACAGGATTTGTCCATGGCTACTTATGAGGAACTCTAATGCAGAGGATTCCATTCCTTCTGCTTCTCCCCCTGAGGATTTCTCTTTTGGGGAAACGTTACATACCTTAAGGGAGCATTTCCACTGGGAAAGTCAGGATTTTTCTGAATCCAAAAAGAAGCTTAGGGATTTCCTTCTTCTTCCTCAGTATAGGCCTTTGGCTATACCTCCTGTACTAGACATTGTTGTTGATGTGTTTTCAGAATTTAGTATGGCCCCTGATTCCCTGCTTCCGGCCCCTTGTAAGCCAGACAGATACAGCAGGGTTCCTGACTCCCACAAATTCCTTTTCAAAAATCCTGTTGCGGACCCTGAAACCATTCTCAGGGGCCCAAGGGCATTAAGGCTTCTACTGCTAAAATCCTACCCCTTCTGGTAGAGACTCCAGGGCACTGGATAGATGGGTTAAAAAGGTTTATACTTCTGCAACCTTGACAATCAGGGCTTTAAACTGTCAATTCCATATGCAAAAATGTCAACAGCTTATCATGGGACTCCTTAAACAGAACATTATTTGATTTCTGACTGTGTGGAAAATAAGGATTTACAGGATTTATTGCATTCAGCTGAACAATTTGGAAAACATACTTTGCAGTGTGGTTTTGATTCTTTGGAAGCCACTTGCAGGGCTGCTGTTACTGGGTCTGTGCTTAGAAGGCATGCTTGGCTTAAGGAGCAATCTCTACCTGGTCACGTTAAAACAAAATTGTTGGATGCTCCTTTGCAGCAGGACCATCTGTTTGGTAATAAGGCTGAAGAAGTTCTAAAAAAGATGGAAGATAAAGCTAAATTTATGCAAACTGTGAAAGATTTCTTACAGGTACAACCTCCAAGATATAGTAGGCACTGACCTACTAAGAACTGGTCCTTTCCAGTTCCTTCCACAGCCACTCAAACCAAACCCAGACATTCCAAAAGCACCAGGTTTCAGTCCCAAGGGACTTTCAGAACTAAGCTATGGGGTGCCTCCACTTCCAAATCTGGAAACAACAAGACACCTCCGTGTGGTAAACCGTCTCAGTGGCTTTCCTTTAAAATTACCAAGCACTTACCTCTTAGCTGCCCCTTTGGGGGGTAAACTGGCTCTTCATGCAAAAAACTGGCAACTTATAACCCAGGACAAATGGGTTTTAAATATAGTGTCTCAGGGATACAGATTTCATTTCCACACATTGCCAACTCCAAACGGAAGGCCAGACCTGCCCCCAAATCAGTGAGCAGAGGCTCAGAAACAAGTATTTTCCCTCCTAAACATGGGGGCAATTCAACTAGTACCAGAAGAGGAAAAGGGACAAGGTTTCTATTCCAGACTTTTCCTGGTACCCAGAAAAGACAAATCATGGCGTCCAATTCTGGACCCGTCTACTCTAAACACCTTTCTGGATATTCCAAAATTCAAAATGCTAACTCTTCACCAGTTACTTCCTATGCTAGGCAAAGATGCCTGGTTGGCAACTCTAGATTTAAAAGAGGCTTACCTGCATATCCCAATCATGGAATCTTGCAGAAGATACCTCCACTTCAAAGCAGGCTACTTTCATTATCAGTTCTCTGCACTGCCCTTTGGCTTATCTACTGCACCCAGGGTATTTACAAAGTGCCTGGCTCCAGTAATTGCATTTTGCAGGCAAAGAAATATTCAGATATATCCATACCTGGACGATTGTCTAATTCGGGCAGAAAACAAGGCCATTCTTATAAAACATCTGGCATTTGTAAAAAGGGTTCTAACTTGTCTAGGGTACACCATAAACGAAAAGAAATCACAAATGGTACCCTCTCAAAAAATTAAATTCCTGGGTGCAAGCTTGAATACAACTGCCCAGATGGCTTTCCTTACGCCAGAAAAGCAAATTAATTTGGTGACTTACTTCAAACAGGTGGCCACAAAAACCCTGCTATCTGCAAGACAAATACTGCAAGCCTTGGGGTCCATGGCCTCCTGCATTCTTCTAATTCCATATGCAAGACTGCATATGAGGAAACTTCAGTGGTACTTAAAAAGTTTATGGAGTCAACATTGTCACAGCCTGGAAACAATGATTCCTATCATACCTTGCCTGCAACTAGAGTTCCTATGGTGGGCAGAGGCCTGCCACCAAAACAAGGGACTGACATTCACACCACCCCCTGCCACCCAAACCCTAACTACAGACGCATCAGACTATGCATGGGGGACTCATCTGGCAGGGAAGTGCATTCAGGGCAAATGGAGCCCAAATCAAATGCACCTTCATATCAATCAAAAAGAAATGCTAGCTGTACAGAATGCACTGACAGCCTTCAATGACTACCTTCATCCAGGACAACTAATGGTAAAGACGGACAGCACCACAGTTATGTGGTACATAAACAAGCGTGGGGTACATATTCCTACACCCTCTGCAGACTGGCCATGGCATTGTGGAACACGGCCTGGAGCTATCAAGTACAACTACAAGCTCAATTCCTGCCAGGAAAGCTGAATATTTTGGCAGACGAACTAACCAGAAATCTCATGGACCCACACGAATGGAAATTGGAACCACAGATTTTCAACATGTTGACACACAAATGGGGAAGCCCAGACATAGATCTTTTTGCTTCACCCCAGAACTACCAGTTCGACAAATTTTGCTCAAGAACTCCTCACAAAAAAGCCTGGATAGTGGATGCTCTTTCCTTCAGCTGGGAAAACCTATCAGTCTGTGCTTGTCCCCCTCTGCTTCTGCTCTCCAAAGTTCTACTAAAAGTCAAACAGGACAAACAAAAAATGATTTTGATTGCTCCAGACTGGCCTCACCAACACTGGTACCCACTCCTATGCAGTCTGTTACAAATTTCTCCATGACACACACTTAAATTCCCCCTTAACATCCCTCGGCAAACCTGTGATGGATGTCATTTTGGAGGCGAGAAGACCTAGTACTAGAAAATCTTATGCTGACAAATGGAAAAGATTCTGTGCCTGGAATCTATCTCAAGGGATGAGCACAACAGTGCCCAATTTACTTCAGATTTTGCAATACTTAGGTGCTTCTCAAGGGCCTGTCTTTCTCTTCCATATAAATCCATGACTCAGCCGTTTCAGCTCATTACAACACAGAACCCCCCCTCTTCTCTCATGAGGCCACCCTGGAGGTTTCCAACCCCTGCCTGGGACCTTAACTTTGTATTGGAGAAACTCACTCTACCTCTTTTTGAGCCTAGCTGCTACTGCAGACTTAAAATTTCTTTCTTGGAAAACAGAGTTCGTTTTAGCAATCACTTCGGCTAGAAGAATTTCTGAATTACAGGCCCTTATGACAGTGGAGCCTTTCATCATCTTTCATGTGGACAGCGTGTCACTCAGGACCAATCCATCCTTCATGCCCAAGGTGGTATCCAGTGTGGCTCTTAATCAGTCCATTCATTTGCCAACTTTCTTTCCCAGTCCACAGAACAAGGGGGAGTGGATTCTGCATTCATTGAATGTACACAGACAACTTAGATTTTACTTGGACAGGACTAAATCTTGAAGAAAGTCTGAACAACTGCTGGTAGCATTTGCTGCAGGGGCAGAGGAAAAGGCTACTTCAAAGCAAACCATTTCCAAATGGATAAGCCATTGTATTAATTTCTGCTATAAGCACCATGGAAAACCTATCCCCCAGGGGATCAGATCCCATTCCACCAGGGCTGCATCTACTTCTGCAGCCTTTTTCAGAGGTGTTGCTACCAGGGATATTCTAGAAGCTGCTACCTGGAGTTCAGTTCATACTTTCACCAAGCACTATCATTTACCAATCTTCTCTAAATCCAAAGCTGGCTTTACCACTGCTGTTTTGCAGGGCCTTATAGCCAGTCTTAATGCTGTATAAATCCATCCTCCCAACCATAGCTGTGGGAATCTACCCAAATGTAATGACTGCAACAGTGAAACACGAAGAGCATAGTACATTTGTGTACACTTACCATAAATGTAGATGTTCGAGTGTATTCACTGTTGTAGTCCTGGTTACCCTCCCTCCAGCCCCCTGTTTTTTCACTTACTATGCCTCTCGTTTCTTTTACTACTCTTAAAAGCCTTTTTGGTATATTTGCTTTTGTTTGGAGGTATATTGTGTTTTAAATTATTTATATATATTTTGCTCCCCATTTGGGGGGCACCTGACATCCGGGGCAAGAAAAACTGATGTAATGGCGTCGGCTGCATGTTTTATACCCCTGACGACCTGACATCATGGAAGAAGGGACAGCATCCAATGCAGGACCCAAGACTTTGTTAATCAGGCCAACTGAGGGCAATCTGCCAGCAGATTACCCAAATGTAATGACTTTAACAGTAGCAGGAGTATATAAGATGCACTCGAACATCTACGTTTATGCTAAGTGTACACAACTGTACTTTCTGCATGTTAGCCATTTCACATCAAATCCAAGGTGAATTTGAGGCTCCAGTTAAAATGTCACATAAGCATTTGTATGTTACATCAGTAATGGCACGTTGAAAAATTACAGTGAACATGTTAAGAAAGAGGAAAATAGAGCATTTGCATTGTACTACTAAGTGCTCAACAACCTTTTTCCCTACAGATGGATGGATTTCCTTTATTCAGAGATCGTGAAAATCAAACCATTTCAAGGGCTGAAAACAGACTCCTGGAACTTGAGAAAGCCTTGAAAGAAGCAAAATTTGTCCAAGAGCAGATGGAATGTGAAATTGCATCTTATCAGGCAGAGCTTGCTGAATTACGGTAGGTAGCTTGTAAGTTCAGATAAAAGTGCAAGTCATGGTCTTGTGTCTGTAGAGTCAGAGCAGTATTTAAGTCTGGATTTGACTTTGCTGTTGGTTATTTTCTTATTAAACAACCGCAAAGGAGTAATGCAGCCACTGCCTACTAAAAGAAGATGTACATAGTATCCTTTTCCTAGGCAAATAAGGCTATTTCAACTCCTGAAACCCTTATGATAGGTTAACTTTTTAAATGTGTGGCTTCAGTAGATTCTAGCACAAATGTTGCATCTTATTTGAAAGCACAATAACATTGTGTATTAACTGCTGTCATTTAACCCAGTTTCATTCCAGTTCCAAGGCTGTCTAGTTTCATTCCAGCTCCAAGGCTGTCTTCTTCAGCAGTTTTTTGTCCTCCCCTCCAGGCTACGGCAATCCCAGTGACCACTTGTCGGAAAAAGCTTGATTCCCTTCCTCTGTCCAGTTTCTTTCTATCCTAAAGGTCTGCATTCATCAGATTCATTGTAACAGTTTATCTTTGTAATTTATTATTTTTTTGCCGTGGTTTCTTTTCATGTACGTTTTTGTTTTACATGCCTATGTAAAGTTTGTTAGAAAAGCAAGTAGATCATTATGTAACCATTACCACTTTTGCCAAAAAGTGAGCCACAGTAGTTCTTAGCACATTGCTTCATTTGCTTGTCATTCCAACTAAATGCCTTGACTACATTCCCTTGGGAGAGAATCATAAATTGGAAGAAATCCTTTGATTCTTCCTCAAAGAATAACCTTTATTGTACTGCAGTTGGACACATTATTGCTCCGTTCTCACCATTGGAAAGAACCCATAGTGACATAGAACCAAGTCACATATTGATTCATGGGTCAATAGTAGGCTATCAGTCTGCAGACCATTACAACCCTAGCTAGTCACCAGAGGTTAGATTCAAATCGTGTACCTTGTATCTGTGATAATATAGAGCTAAATGTTTGCTTTACGTAGTCATTGAGAGACGTGAAGAAAGAAGAATATCTTGGGGACCACCCACACAGGGATAGGGAGAACATACAACACTCCACACAATGACTATAGGTCAGAGTTGAACCTTGGACCCTGGAGCAATGCAGGTATGTGGAAACGTACACTCTTCACTTAATGTTTTTTGGTCCATAGTAGGCACTGTGTGAGTGAAGTACAAATGTTGATGCATGGTATAATAAAAACATGAGCTGCTGCAGATATTCATCGTGTTACACTGCTGCAGTCATTACACTTGGGGTTATCCTGCTATTAGGTGGTTCCCCAGTCGGCCTCTGTTCCAAAGTCTTGATCCGGCGTCGGTTGCTATCGCCTCCTCCCTGACGTCAGTGTGACAGGGGTATATAAGATGCAGCCGATGCCATTTACTTCAGTCTTTCTTGCCGTGCGGTGCCCGAAGCAAAAGCAGTTCGCAAGTGCGGTTGGCCGATTCCTGAGATTTTCATTTCCGAATCCAGAACCGAAGTCTTCTACAAAGCTAAGTACCCCGTTGGGGAAACTTTTTCTTGCCTCAGTCCGATGTCAGTAAAAGTTAATAACTGTATTTTTTGTGGGAAGCAAATACCTCATAAGGATTTCCATTCTTATTGCATCCCATGCCTAGGCCCAGACCACAACGTCACTGGTTGTCGGTTTTGTGCTAGGTTTAACAAGTGCACTATTAAACATCGGTTTGATTTTGCCCGACATTATTTTGGCAGAAAATTTAATTATACGATGCCGTCGGAACTTCCGACGACCACTATTCATAACAAAAACGCAAGGACAAAGACAGGCATCCGAGGCCCAAAACTGACGACGAAGCCTCTGTAGGCCAGTCGCTGGTTCTCCGGTTTTCAGTGAGGCACCTTCGCAACCCCTGACAACTGCTTCTGCAGAACCACAGGCAGCCACTGACTCCTTAGTGGAGATGGCTGGGCTATTGGACTCCCAAGTTTTACAGACTACCAAAACCGACCCCGCAGAGGGATCCAATGTACATGAGCCACCTGCAACTTCAGAGGGTGTCTTCAGACCTAGTCAGCTTAGCCTTAAACCCTCCTCTAAGTCTAAACCACCTCTTAAATCAAAGAAATCACAGTCTCCAGGACAGGCCTCCATGCCTAAGAAACAAATGCTCAAAATGGCCGAAGACCTGATCACTCTGATTAGGGGGTCCCATCCCCCTCCTGATAAAAGGCCCAGACAGGATGTGGATTATGACTCCTCCAACCAGGTGTCCATTTCCTCAGAGTCTTCCTCAGACCTAGGTTATTCTTTACCCCCTTATGAGGATTCTGATGCTGAGGAATCCATTCCATCAGCCTCTCCACCAGAGGATTACTCTTTTGGGGAAACTTTACAGACCATGGGGGAGCATTTCCCATGGGAAGGCCAAGATTCTTCAGAATCCAAGAAAAGGCTCAGAGAATTTCTACTTTTGCCTCAACACAGACCACTGGCTATTCCGCCAGTGTTAGATATTGTTGATGATGTGTATACTGAATCCAGCTTAAATCCTGATTCCTTACCTCCAGCTCCAGTTAAACCAGACAGGTATTACAGAGTCCCTGACTCTCACAAATTTCTGTATAAAAGCCCAGTGGCAGACCCAGAAACTATTTCTCAGGGACCCAAAGGGGTCAAGGCCTCATCAGCAAAGAACCCAGTTCCCTCCAACATGGACTCCAGAGCATTAGACAGATGGGGAAAGAAAGTATATACATCCGCAACTTTAGCAATGAGAGCTTTGAATTGCCAATTTCACATGTTAAAATATCAGCAATTTCTGATGCCTCAGTTGAAACAAAAAATGCTTTCAGATACAGATCCTCCTAATTTTAAGGAAATGTAGGATTTATTGCATGCTGCTGAACAAGTGGGAAAACATACTTTGCAATGTGGTTTTGATTCTTTAGAGGCCTCCTGCAGAGCAGCAATTACAGGCTCTGTCATTAGAAGACATGCATGGTTAAAGGAACATACATTACCAGATCATGTTAAAGCAAAACTACTGGATGCGCCTTTGCAGCATGATGTCCTATTTGGAGTTAAGGCAGAAGAGGTACTAAAGAGAGTGGAGGATAAGGCAAAATCTATGCAAACTGTGAAAGATTTCTTACAGGTACAGCCTCCTCGATTTAGCAGAAACTGGCCAACAAAGAATTGGTCCTTTCCAGTTACGGACAGACCTCAAAGGGGCAAATACAGACGTCCACGAGGTAGAGGACAGCCACAGGGCCCTTACAGGCCTCGACAATGGGCTGCACCAGGCCAGAAAGAAGGGGAAGACAGGCAACAACCTTACAAAAACCAGTCCCAATGACTTCCCACGACAGCTGCCAAACATTTCTCTCTTGGCAGCCCCATTGGGAGGAAAACTGGCTCTTTTCTATCACAATTGGCATATGATCACCAAAGACAAATGGGTTCTCAATATCGTTTCACAGGGTTACAGGTTCCACTTTCACACGCTGCCAAGGTTAAAAGGAATGCCAAATCTGCTACCAAATCAATGGACAGAGGCTTAAAAACAAATTACAGCACTCATGACCATGGGAGCTATTCAAAAGGTACCTCCACAGGAACAAGGGACAAGGATTTTATTCAAGACTCTTTCTGGTACCCAGAAAAGGCAAAGCCTGGAGGCCTATTCTGGATCTTTCATCTCTAAACATGTACCTGGATGTACCGAAATTCAAAATGTTGACATTACAGCAGCTTCTTCCCATGCTGGGCAAGCAAGCTTGGCTCGTGACCTTGGACCTCAAGGAGGCATACCTGCATGTCCCTGTCAGACAAAACTGCAGAAGATACCTCAAATTCATAGCTGGTCCAATGCATTATCAATTCTCTGCACTGCCCTTTGGCTTATCTACTGTGCCCAGGGTCTTCACAAAGTGCCTGGCACCAGTAATTACATTTTGCAGACAAAGAGGAATTCAAATTTACCCATACCTGGACGACTGTCTAATTCAAACAGAGAGCAAAGACATTCTCCTAAAGCATCTGGCATTTGTAAAAAAAGTTACTAAGTTGCCTGGGGTACACAGTAAACGAAAAGAAATCAAAACTAGTGCCCTCACAAGAGATAATATTCCTGGGTGCCAGCTTGAACACAACGGCCCAGATGGCTTATCTCACGCCAGACAAGCAAGGACAATTGACTCAATATTTTCAATTGATGGCAACAAAGACCCGACTCCCTGCAAGAAAAATTCTGCAGGCCTTGGGCTACATGGCGTCTTGCATACTACTAATTCCATATGCCAGAACTCATATGAGGAAACTACAATGGTACTTAAAGAGTGTATGGTCTCAACACTGTCAAAGTTTGGAAACAGTTATACCACTAATACCTTGCCTTCAGAAGGAGTTTTGATGGTGGGCTCAAGCTTGTCACCTAAACAAGGGACAGCCTTTTACTCAACCCACACCCAGGCAAACACTGACAACAGATGCATCGGATTACGCCTGGGGAGCACACATGGCAGGAAAATGCATTCAGGGCAAGTGGCCTATAGAACAAAAGCATCTTCACATCAACCAGAGAGATGCTAGCTGTACAAAATGCCCTTATAGCTTTCAAGGACCTGCTACATCCAGGACGACTGCTACTAAAGACAGACAAAACCAGAGTCATATGATACATAAACAAGCAAGGTGGCACCCACTCATATCCCCTCTGCAGGCAAGCAATGACCTTGTGGAACACAGCTATAAGCTATCAAGTTCATCTCCAAGCACAATTCCTGCCAGAAGAGAAAAACACACAGGCAGACGACTTAAGCAGAAATATCATGGATTGCCACAAATGGGAATTGAATCCACAAATACTCAGAATGATAACACAGAAGTGGTGGAGCCCGGACATAGATCTATTTGCATCACCAAGGAATTGCCAGCTGCAGAAATTCTGTACAAGGAGTTACCATCCACAAGCATGGAAAGTGGATACCCTCTCATTCAGCTGGAAAAATCTAACAGTATATGCATTCCCACCACTGCCTCTTCTTCCAAAGGTAATCATAAAAGCCAGGCAAGAGGAGCCAAAAATGATCCTGATTGCACCAGACTGGCCACGCCAGCACTGGTACCCAATCTTAAAAAATTTAGCACAAGGACCTCCCTGGATTTTGCCTCAAACACCACATCTACTCTCTCAGAACAACAATCAGATTTTCCACAGCCAGCTAAGGACCTTAAACCTCACTGCATGGAAGATACCTTAACAAAGCAAGCAATGCCTCTCTCCAAAGCCATTATGGATGTCATCCTGGAGGCCAGAAGGCCTAGTACCAGAAAAGCCTATTCAGATAAATGGAAGAGATTTTGTTCCTGGAACCAGGCTCACAGCCTGGACCCCCTTGTAGTAAACATTCCTCAGATACTACAATATTTGACTGAGATGCTGGACAAAGGCCTCTCCTTTTCATCCATCAAGATCCACGCCTTTGCCATCTCTTCTCATTACAACGTGAATCCACCAACCAATCTTCTGTAATCCTTTGCTAAAACAGTACCTCAGAGGGGCAAAAAACATAAGACCGCTCCGTAAAGCACCTGCTCCAACTTGGGACCTCAACTTTGCTTTGGAAAAATTAACTTTACCTCCATTTGAGCCAGCCAGCACAGCATAATTAAAATATATCTCTTGGAAACCTGCTCTGTTCCTGGCACTAACATCAGCATGAAGAGTTTCAGAATTACAGGCACTAATGGCAGTGTTACCTTTCCTCATTTTCCACCAGGACAGGGTGTCCTTGAGAACTAACCCTACTTTTATGCCTAAGGTGGTTTTAAGTGTGTCTCTAAACCAAACGATTCACTTGCCAACTTTTTATCCAAAACCACAGAATAAAGGGGAGAGACTACTGCATTCACTGGACATTCACAGGCAGTTACGCTTCTACTTGGACAAAACCAAAGCTTTCAGAAAATCTGAACAATTATTGGTAGCATATGCTGCAGGAGCACAGGGAAAAGCCATTTCAAAACAGACTATTTCTAAATTGATAGGACATTATATAGGTTTCTGCTATACGCACCATGGAAATCCTGTGCCTACCAGCATTAGATCTCACTCCACCAGGGCAACAGCCACTTCTATGGCCTACCTCAGAGGAGTACCTACCAAGGATATTTTGGAAGCAGCAACATGGAGCTCTCTGCATACCATCACCAAGCATTACCATCTGCCTCTATACTCCAAATCCAGAGCTGGCTTTGCCTCTGCAGTGCTGCAGGGCCTTATAGCCACCCCTAATACATTATAGAACCAGCCACCCTACCTCAGCTTTGGGATTCTACCCAAGTGTAATGACTGCAGCAGTGTAACACGATGAACATAGTACAGTTTTGTACCTACCATAAATGTAGATGTTCTAGTGTTCACACTGCTGCAGCCAAGGTTACCCTCCCTCTATCCCCTCTTTATTGCTGGTGCGTACCTATGTCTTCTACCCTTTACAACCTGTAGGGGGTATTTGCTGGTAACTAAAAGTTGTAGTTGTCTTTTCTTATTTATGTTTTATTAGCATTTTATATTGCCTACCTATTTGGGGGCACCTGACATCTGGGGTAAGAAAAACTGAAGAAAATGGCGTTGGCTGCATCTTATATACCCCCTGTCGCACTGACGTCAGGGAGGAGGCGACAGCAACTGACGCTGGACCAAGACTTTGGAACTCAGGCCGACTGGGGAACCCCCTGACGGCAGGATAACCCAAGTGTAATGACTGCAGCAGTGTGAACACTCGAACATCTACATTTATGGTAGTTACAAAACTGTACTTTTGACATCTTGAGGTCCACCATGTATCCTGCACTGTTAAAGGACTGCATACAGAAAGGCATAATAAAGACTGTTGCACTGGGGATTGTGCAAACATTATGGTATTGAAGTTGCTGAAAAACACTGGAAACATGAGCTACAGAGCATCATAGAAAATGAAGTCTACATCACATGGGATCATCCATTACCAATAGTTCAAAAGATAAATGCTAGAAAACAAGATATAGTGGTCCAAGAAAAGAAAATCATTGAAATCGCCGCATGCAGTGACTACAGTGTCTTATGTGCAGAGAGAGACAAAGTCATAAAATATCAGGATCTGCAGGCAGAAACGAGGACTACGTGGAATAAAGATACCCATACAGTCCCAGTATTAGTAAGAGCAACAGATTTTCTAAAAAGGAATCTACAGTTGTATTTAGATATGCTACCAATACATGTAACTCCATATGAATTGCAGAAGAAATCATTACTAGGCATATTGCGGGTTATCCAAAGAGCACTTTTGGCTGACATCAAAGATTGAAACAATACTCATTTCATGAACTTTAATTGTGCTTTGAGTTAGGAATAGTGTCCATTCCTGTCATGGTGTTAGAAACCCAAAAAATTTGGAGAAATTAAAGGGAAAGCACATGGAGTGCGAGATAGCCACCAAGGCTTAGGGACATTTTGGAAGTAAGAGACATAAACTCCTTAACTCTAAGTTCAGAGACAGATATTGCATAATGAGTGGACAAAACCATACATTAGAATCTTTAGCTGGCCAAATTGAAATTTGTAGCTATGGAAGGATTTTTCTGCCTTAAGGGGAACGTATTTGTGTATTGCATGTAATTCTTGCGGGTTTTATCTTTGATGTTCATCGTGTTTCACTGTTGCAGTCATTACACTTGGGTTATCCTGCTGGCAGGCTACCCGCAGTCGGACTGAATTCCAAAGTCCTGGTCCGGTGTCGGTTGCTGTCGCCTCTTCCCTGACGTCAGTGTGCCAGGGGTATAAAAGATGCAGCCGACGCCATTTTCTTCAGTCTTTCTTGCCGCGTGATGCCTGAAGCAAAAGCAGTTCGCAAGTGCTGGTCGGGCGACTTCTGAGATTTTCAAAATCGAATTTCAGATCCAAAGTCTTCATTAAAGCTAAGTACCTCGTTGGGGAGACTTTTTTTTCTTGCTCCAGACCGATGTCAGAAAAAGTTACCAATTGTATTTCTTGTGGGAAGCAAATACCTCAT
Organism: Protopterus annectens; assembly: GCF_019279795.1. Lineage (NCBI taxonomy): Eukaryota > Metazoa > Chordata > Ceratodontiformes > Protopteridae > Protopterus > Protopterus annectens. Next base: position 181,307,338 of record NC_056743.1, read on the forward strand.
AAGGATTTTCATTCTTACTGTATTCCTTGCCTAGGCCCTGACCACGACGTTGCTAGCTGTCGATTTTGTGCTAGATTTAACCAACGCACTATTAAGCGTCGGTTCGATTTTGCCTTTCATTGCTGTGGCCAAAGATTTAATTACATAATGCCGTCGGAACAGCCGATGACCGGAGTTTATAAAAAGCACAAGGAAAAGGACAGGCATCCGAGGTCCAAAACAGACGACGAGGCCTCTGCTAGGCCATTCGCCTGTTTGCTGGTTCTCAATGAGGTGCTTTCGCAGCCCGTGATGACCACTACCTCAGATCCATAGGCTGCTTCCGACTCCCACGTGGAGCCGACTAGGCCTGTGGATACTCAAGGTATTGGACCCTCGGAAACTATTCCCTCAGATGGGTCCGGAGCCGCTGAGCAGGCATCGGATTCTGAGGGTGTTTTCAGACCTACACAGTTATATGTCAAGCCAACCTCAGCTTCAAAGGCAAAGACTAAAACAGCTCTGAAGACAAAGAAACAAGTAATGCATTCTCCTGGAAAGACTTCCATGCCTAAGAAACAGATGCTTAAAATGGCCAAAGACCTAATTACTTTGATCAGGGGTTCCCATCCCCCTCCTGATAAGAGGCCTAGGCAAGAGACAGAATATGACTCTTCTGATAAGGTTTCCATTTCCTCTGACTCCTCTTCTGAACAGGGATACTCTCTTCCTCCCTATGAGGATTCTGATGCTGAAGAATCTATTCCTTTAGCCTCTCCTCCTGAAGATTACTCTTTTGGGGAAACCCTGCATACCATGAGGGAGCATTTCCACTGGGAGAGCCAAGATTATTCAGAATCTAAGAAAAGGCTCAGAGAATTTCTTTTACTACCTCAGCACAGACCTCTTGCTTTTCCACCTGTTCTAGACATTGTAGATTATGTATTTTCAGAGTCCGATCTGTCTCCTGACTCTTTACCCCCTGCACCTGTTAAGCCAGACAGATACTACAGGGTCCCAGACTCTCATAAATTTCTATATAAAAACCCTGCTGCTGACCCAGAAACTATATCTCAGGGTCACAAAGAGGTCAAGGCTTCCACTGCAAAAAACCCTGTCCCCTCAGATAGGGATTCTAGGGCATTGGACAGATGGGGAAAAAGGTTTACACTTCTGCTACCTTGGCTGTAAGGGCTTTAAATTGTCAGTTTCATATGCTTAAATATCAGCAATACTTAATGTCACTGTTAAAACTGAAACTGTTGACAAATTCTGAATGTTCTGATAACGAGGAAATGCAGGATTTATTGCATGCAGCTGAACAAGTGGGAAAACATACTTTGCAATGTGATTTTGATTCATTGGAGGCCTCTTGCAGGACCGCTGTTACGGGTTCTGTCATTAGAAGGCATGCTTGGTTAAAGGAACAGAATCTGCCTGATCATGTTAAAGCAAAATTATTGGATGCTCCATTACAGCGTGATACTTTGTTTGGTGTTAAGGCAGAAGAGGTGTTGAAGAAAATGGAGGATAAAGCAAAATCTATGCAGACAGTTAAGGATTTCCTACAGGTACAGCCACCCAGATTTAGCAGGAACTGGCCTTCTAAGAATCGGTCCTTTCCAGTGTCAGACAGGCCACAAAGAGGCAGATACAGACGCCCTAGAGGCAGATCCCAGCCCCAAGGCTCATATACAGGCCTAAACAGTGGGGTGCTTCTACCTCCAAAAGCGGAGAAAACAAATCACAGCCATACAGGAAACAGTCCCAGTGACTTTCCTCTGCCAATTTCAAGCAGTTATCTTTTGGCAGCACCCTTGGGGGGAAACTAGCATTTTTTCACAAAATTGGCACATGATCACCCAGGACAAATGGGTCTTGAATATAGTGTCTCAGGGCTACAGGTTCCACTTTCACACCCTTCCAAAGACAAAAGGTATACCAGACCAGCCACACAATCAATGGGCAGAGGCACAGAAGCAAGTTTCATCCCTCATGGACATTAGGGCTATTCAGCGAGTACCACAGGAAGAGCAGGGAAAAGGATTTTACTCAAGACTTTTCTTGGTACCCAGAAAGGACAAAGCCTGGAGACCAGTACTGGACCTGTCTATTCTAAATACTTTTCTGGACATTCCAAAATTCAAAATGTTGACTCTGCAGCAGCTTCTGCCCATGCTGGGCAAGAAGGCTTGGCTTGTAACTTTGGACCTCAAAGAGGCATACCTGCATGTCCCAGTCAGACAGTCTTGCAGAAGATACTTCAGTTTCATAGCTGGCTCAATGCACTAACAATTCTCTGCACTGCCCTTTGGCTTATCTACTGCGCCCAGAGTCTTCACAAAATGCCTGGCACCAGTAATTGCATTTTGCAGACAAAGAGGAATACAAATATTTCCTTACTTGAATGACTGCCTTATTCAAGCAGAGAACAAGGACATTCTACTGAAGCGTCTGGCGTTTGTAAAAAGATTATTAATTTGCCTAGGGTACACAGTGAACGAAAAGAAATCAAAACTGGTACCCTCTCAAGAGATAATATTCCTGGGTGCAAGCTTAAATACAACTGCCCAGATGGCTTATCTCACGCCAGACAAGCAAAGGCAACTGACTTCTTACTTCGAAATGATGGCAACAAAGACCCAGTTATCTGCAAGAAAAATTCTGCAGGCTTTGGGCTTCATGGCATCCTGTATTCTGCTAATTCCATATGCAAGACTGCATATGAGGAAACTACAATGGCATTTAAAAAATGTTTGGACTCAACATTGTCACAGCCTGGAAACATTAATTACCCTCATTCACTGTCTACAACAGGAGTTTTGATGGTGGGCACAGGCCTGTCACCACAACAAGGGACAGCCATTCACTTTATCCACAGCCAGGCAGACACGAACAACAGATGCATCAGATTATGCCTGGGGGGCCCACATGGCAGAAAAATATATTCAGGGCACATGGCCCGCAAGCCAAATGCATCTTCATATCAATCAAAAAGAGATGCTGGCTGTACAGAATGCCCTGACAGCCTTCAAGGATCTACTTCATCCAGGACAACTGATGATAAAAACGAACAATACTACAGTCATGTGGTACATAAACAAACAAGGAGGCACACATTCCTACCCCCTCTGCAGACAAGCCATGACTTTGTTGAACACAGCATTGACTTATCAAGTACACCTGCAAGCACAATTCTTGCCAGGAAGGACAAATACTCTGGCAGACAAACTAAGCAGAAACCTCATGGATCCTCACGAGTGGTAACTAGGTCCACAAATCTTCAGTATGATAACAAGGAAATGGGGATGCCCAGACATAGATCTATTTGCCTCCCCTCACAACTACAGAGATTCTGCACAAGGAGTTATCACAAACAAGCATGGAAAGTAGACGCCCTATCATTCAGCTGGAAAACCCTTACAGTATATGCCTTTCCTCCACTGCCTCTCCTCCCCAAGGTACTCCTAAAGGTCAGACAAGAGAAGCCAAAAATGATACCGATTGCCCCAGACTGGCCACGCCAGCACTGGTACCCAATCCTAAAAAGCTTGTCTCAAGGCCCAGCCTGGGCATTACCTCAAATTCCTCATTTGCTGACCCAGCAAAACAATCAGATCCTGCACAGCCAACTCAGAACCCTAGATCTGGCTGCATGGCGGATAATGTAACCATTCAGAACACACCTCTCTCTAAAGCAGTTATGGATGTTAGGCCAGGAGGCCCAGCACCAGAAAATCTTATGCAGAAAAATGGAAGAGATTCTGTGCTTGGAACAAGGCTCACAGAATGGACACGTTTGTACCAAATATTCCTCAGATTTTACAGTACCTAACTGAGATGCTGGACAAAGGCCTATCCTTCTCATCTATTAAGATCCATGCCTCTGCCATATCAGCTCATTACAATACGGACCCACCTATTTTTTCACATCTACTGCTAAGGCAGTACCTCAGAGGAGCCAGAAACATAAGACCTCCAAGGAGAGCTCCAATACCTGCATGGGACCTCAATTTTGTCTTGGAAAAGCTCACACTGCATCCTTTTGAGCCAGCCAATACAGCTGAGATAAAATACTTATCATGGAAAACAGCTCTACTCCTAGCAGTAACTTCAGCAAGAAGAGTCTCAGAGTTACAGGCACTAATGGCTGTGGAACCTTTTATTATTTTCCATCCGGACAGGGTTTCTCTAAGGACAAACCCAACTTTTATGCCTAAGTTAGTGTCCATTGTGGCTCTTAACCAAACCATTCGTTTGCCTACCTTTTATCCAAACCCACAAAATAAGGGGGAGAGACTTCTGCATTCTTTGGACATACACAGACAGCTACCGCTTCTACTTAGACAAAACTAAAGCTTTCAGAAAGACTGAGCAACTCTTAGTGGCATACGCTGCAGGATCGCAAGGAAAAGCTATTTCAAAGCAGACTATTTCAAAATGGATAGGCCACTGCATTCGTTTCTGCTATTCAGAACATGGCAAATCAGTGCCTAAGGGCATTTGGCCACATTCAGCCAGAGCAACAGCCACTTCAGCAGCGTTCCTCAGAGGAATACCAACCAAGGACATTTTGGAGGCTGCAACTTGGACTTCAGTGCACACTTTTACAAAGCACCATCACTTACCTCTTTACTCTAAATCCAGAGCAGGCTTTGCCACTGCAGTTCTGCAGGGCCTCATAGTCACTTCTAATTCTATTTAGGCCCAGCCACCCTACCTCAGCTTTGGGATTCTACCCAAGTGTAATGACTGCACCAGTGAAACATGATGAACATAGTAAGATGTTCATCGTGTTTCACTGTTGCAGTCATGGCTGTAGGGTTCTCCCCTGCCGACAGGCAGTCCTCGGTCGGCCAGAATCCCAAAGTCTGGGTCTGGCGTCGGCTGTTCAACCATGCTCCCTGACGTCAGAGCGCCAGGAGTACAAAGCTGACAGCCGACGCAATCTTCTCCAGTCTTTCTTGCCGTGCGGTGATAGCAGTTCGCAAGTGCCGGTCGGCTGACTCCTGACGATTTTTTCTGATAAACTTCAGTCCGAAGACTTTCTTCTCCACTCAAAGCTAAGTACCCCGTTGGGGAAACTTTTTCTTGCTCCAGTCCGATGTCAGAAAAAGTTAATAATTGTATTTCATGTGGGAAGCAAATACCTCATAAGGATTTTCATTCTTACTGTATTCCTTGCTTAGGCCCTGACCACGACGTAGCTAGTTGTCGGTTTTGTGCTAGATTCAATCAACGTACAATTAAACGAAGGTCTGATTTTGCTTTTCATTACTTCGGTAGGCGCTTTAACTACAAAATGTCGTCAGATACGGTTCCGGCCACCGGAGTTCACAAAAGTCGCAAGGATAAAGACAGGCCTCCGAGGTCCAAATCTGATGATAGCGCACAAGCAGAGCCAGCTTCAGGTTCGGCCGCCGTCAGTGAGGCGCTTTTTGCAGTCCCTGTCGTCAGCCATTTCAGAACCGATGGCCGAAACGGAGTCTCATGAGGAGCCAACCAGGCCTTTAAATATTTCTATTGCAGGACCTTCGGACAATGCTCCTTCGGATGGGTCCGGAGCCGCTGTGCAGGTACCGGCTTCCGAACGGGTTTTCAGGCCTACTCAGCTTCTAATAAAGGCAAAGCCAAAGACTCCTTCTAAATCAAAGACTGCAACACAGGCCTCTTCTGAACCGGCTCCCAAGTCACAGAAACAGTTACTCAAGATGGCGGAGGATTTACTTACTATGATTAGGGGTTCACATCCCCCGCCAGATAAAAGGCCAAGGCAGGGTGTTTATTATGATTCCTCTGATCAGGCTTCTGTTTCTTCAGTTTCTTCTTCTGACCAGGAATATTCTTTCCCTCCTTATGAGGATTCTGATGCTGAGGAATCTATTCCTTCACCTTCTCCCCCTGAGGATTTTTCTTTTGGAGAAACTTTGCATGAAATGAGGGAACATTTCCACTGGGAAGGACAGGAGTATTCGGAATCTAAGAAAAGACTAAGGGATTTTCTTCTTCTCCCCCAACATAGTAGACCCCTGGCTATTCCTCCTGTTTTGGATATTGTGGATGATGCTTTTTCGGAGGCTAACTTAACCCCTGACTCTTTTTCTCCTGCTCCTGTTAAGCCTGATAGATATTACAGGATTCCTGATTCCCACCAGTTTTTATACAAGAACCCTTCTGCTGACCCTGAAACCATTTCTCAGGATCCTAAGGGAGTTGAAGCCGCTTCTGCCAAAAACCCCATTCCCACTGAAAAGGATTCTAGCTCTTTAGAAAGATGGGGCAAAAAAGTGTACACTTCTGCTACTTTGTCCATTAGGGCTTTAAACTGTCAGTTTCATATGCTGAAATACCAGCAATTTCTCTTGTCCGTTTTAAAACAAAAGCTTACTTCCATTCCTGCCTGTGCAGATGATAAGGAATTACATGACTTATGGCATGCCACTGAACAAGTTGGAAAGCATGGTTTACACTGTGGATTTGATGCCTTGGAGGCTTCTTGTAGGGCTGCTGCCTCCGGCACAGTCATTAGAAGGCATGCATGGCTAAAGGAACAAAATTTGCCGGAACAAGTAAAAGCTAAATTATTGGATGCTCCTGTTCAGCATAATGTTTTATTTGGATCAAAAGCTGAAGAGGTGATTAAAAAGATGGAGGATAAGATGAAATCCATGCAAACAGTTAAAGATTTCTTACAAGTACAGCCACCAAGATTTAGCAGGAATTGGCCTTCTAAAAATTGGTCCTTTCCCACTTCAGACAGGCCTCAGAGGGGTAGTTATAGACGCTCCAGAGGAAGGCCTCAAACACAAGCTTCTTATAGACCAAGACAGTGGACTGCTTTCTCCCCTAGGGGAGGAGAGGATAGGTCACAAACTCATAGGAAACAAACTCAATGACTCCCTCTGTTGGGCTGCAGGAACTTCTTGCCTGGAAGCCCCTCTCGGAGGAAAACTCTCTCTTTTTTATCAAAATTGGACTCATATAACCCAAGACAAGTGGGTTCTGGATGTGGTTTTAAGAGGTTACAAATTCCATTTTCATACCCTACCAAGGCCAAGCGGGTGGCCAGACCTTCCAAAACATCAATGGACAGAGGCCTTAAACCAGGTGGAAGCTCTTTTGGCTATGAAAGCCATAGAACTGGTTCCACTTTCAGAGATGGGACAAGGTTTTTACTCAAGGCTCTTTCTAGTCCCCAGGAAACAAAACTCATGGAGACCCATTCTGGATCTGTCAGTCTTGAACACCTTTCTAGAGATTCCAAAATTCAAGATGCTTACTCTACAGCAGCTACTTCCAGTGCTATCCAAAGATGCGTGGATGGTAACTTTGGATTTAAAGGAGGCTTATTTACACATTCCCATCAGGCAGGAACGCAGAAAATAACTCCGGTTCAAGGCCGGATCGAGGCACTTCCAATTCTCTGTGCTGCCCTTGGATTGTCTACTGCACCCAGGGTCTTCACCAAATGCCTGGCTCCAGTAGTAGCTTACTGCAGACTCAAGGGAATTCAAATTTACCCTTATCTGGACGATTGTCTAATTCAGGCAGACAGCAAGGATGTCTTACTCCAGCATCTAGAGTTTGTACAGAACCTCCTCAAGTTCCTGGGATTTTCTGTAAACATAAAAAAGTCAAATTTGATACCCTCACAGCAGATAACTTTTCTGGGTGCTCTTCTAAACACCACAACCCAGATGGCATTTCTGACATCTGAAAAACAATTACAGCTGGCTTCAAATTTCAAAACCTTGGCAACTTTAACTCAGCTATCTGCAAGGAGATTCCTGCAGGCTTTGGGTTACATGGCCTCCTGCATCCTTCTCGTACCATATGCAAGACTACACATGAGGAAAATACAGTGGTACCTAAAAAGTGTATGGTCTCAGCATTGCCACAGTTTAGACATACTGATCTCCGTCCTGCCTTGCCTTCAAAAGGAATTTCTTTGGTGGTCCAGGGCATGCACTCTAAACAAAGGGAAACCCTTCTGTCTGCCTCCTGCCACTCAGATTCTGACCACGGTGCCTCGGATTATGCTTGGGGAGCCCATTTTCAAAGCAACTGTCTGCAGGGCCTTTGGACAAAGGATCAGAAGAACCTGCATATCAATTTAAAGGAAATGTTAGCCATTCAGAAAGCTCTAATGGCCTTCAGGAATCTTCTACAACGAGGACAACTACTAATATGGACAGACAACACCACAGTTATGTGGTACATAAACAAACAAGGGGGATCTCATTCCTACCCCCTTTGCAGACTAGCCATGGATCTATGGAACACAGCTCTAGCTTGCAATCTGGACCTTCAAGCTCAGTTTCTACCAGGGGAAGCAAAACTTCCTGGCAGACAGTCTGATCAGAAACCTTTCGGATCCACACGAGTGGATGCTGGACACCAAAATATTCAGGATGATAACAGCAGTCTGGGGATGTCCTCACATAGACCTCTTTGCATCCCATCTCAATCATCAACTACAAAATTTTTGCACCAGGACTTTCCACAACGAATCTTGGAAAGTGGATGCCCTATCATTCAGTTGGAGGAACCTCTCGGGATATGCCTTTCTGCCTTTTCCTCTTCTTCCACGGGTATTATTAAAGATAAAACAGGACAAGCCCAAGATGATACTCTTGCTGGCCCCAAATTGGCCTCGACAGTTTTGGTACCCATCTCTAAAAAACCTATGTCTGGAGCCCCCTTGGGTTTTACCTCAGTCTCCGAACCTTCTGTCCCAACATCAGGGTCAGGTTCTACACTCTCATGTCAGAACTCTCAGCCTGGCTGCCTGGTTAATCCGGGGCCTTTGATTTCTTCTTTCCTACCCAAGCAGGTTATGGATGTCATTTTAGAAGCCAGACGTCCTAGCACTAGAAAATCTTATGCAGGAAAATGGAAAAGATTTTGTTCCTGGATGCAGGCTCTGGATTCTGATCCTCTTCTTCTGAACATTCCTTCAATTTTACTTTACTTGACAGATCTCTTACATAAGGGTCTCTCTTTCTCTTCCATTAAGATACATGCCTCTGCTATTTCTGCTCATTATAATACAGATCCTCCAATCTTTTCCCACCAGCTCATGAGACAGTTTCTCAGAGGAGCTAAGAATTTAAGACCTCCTAGATCTCCTCCCATTCCTGCTTGGGATCTCAACTATGTTTTGGAAAAACTAACCTTGCCTCCTTTTGAGCCTGCTGCCCCTTTTGACATCAAGTTTTTATTTTGGAAGACAGCTATCCTGTTAGCCCTAACCTCTGCCAGGAGAGTTTCAGAGTTACAAGCTCTTATGGCTGTGGAACCTTATATTATTTTTCATCAAGACAGGGTGTCTTTGAGGACTAATCCTACCTTCATGCCTAAGGTGGTTTCCAAAGTGGCTTTAAATCAAACTATCCATTTGCCAACTTTTTTCCCCACTCCTCATAATAAAGAGGAAAGGATCTTACATTCCTTGGATGTACACAGACAACTACGTTTTTACCTGGACAGAACCAAGGACATCAGAAAATCAGAACAATTGTTTGTTTCTTATGCTTCAAGTTCCCAAGGTAAAGCCATTTCAAAACAGACCATTTCTAAATGGATTGCTCATGGAATCAGATTTTGTTATTCACACCATGGAAAGCAAATCCCAGGGAGTATACGGACTCATTCCACCAGAGCTGCTGCCACTTCTGCGGCCTTCCTCAGGGGTGTTCCTACCAAAGACATTTTGGAAGCTGCAACTTGGAGTTCAGTGCATACTTTTTCTAAGCACTACAATCTACCTCTCTACTCTAAGTCTAGGGCAGGCTTTGCCTCTGCAGTCTTGTAGGGCCTTTTAGCCACCCCTTCTTCTTTATGACCACCTCCCTTTCTTTCAGCTTTGGGATTCTACCCTACAGTCATGACTGCAACAGTGAAACACGATGAACATAGTACAGTTGTGTACACCTACCATAAATGTAGATGTTTGAGTGTCTTCACTGTTGCAGTCTGGGTTTCCCTCCCTCCTGTCCCCTCTTATTTTTACTTTTGTGTGGTTCCTTTTTTCACCATTCTTATAGGTTCATAGGTTCATACTAGGCTATCTGTCCTCGGGCATTTATAAGCCTAGCCAGAGTTGTGTGGCTTTCACCACCCCTTAGGTTGAAGAATACTATACCCGTTAGTTTGCCGTGCCTCTGTCCAGCAGTGATACTGAGATGATCCCCGGGGTAAACCTACGATCTCCCATCCACTGGTCAAGATTCCTCTTGAACAGAGCCAGCGAGGTGCTCTGTCTCACATGGACCGGGATTCTGTTCCACAGCATAGGGAGTCTCTGGGTGATGAATCTGTCCCTCCAGCACGTCCTGTTTATATCTGTGTTGAGGTTTAAGTCTCTTGCTCTTGTGGCTCTGGTGGATTTGGATTTTTTGAGGTGGAGCATGTCCATTAATTCCGGGTTGGACATGGCCTTGTATGTCAGGCACAGGTCACCTCTGAGCAGACGGTATGCGACTGAATAGAGCTGGAGTTTCTTCAGTCGGGCAGCATATGGCATATTTTTGAGCCCCTTTATCCTTTTGGTGAGGAACTTTTGGGGTCTTTCCAATTGCTGCAGGTGTCGGGTAAGATACATTCCGAATGGGGCATTGTACTCGATCATTGGTCTGATAAGTGAAGAGTACAGGGGAACAATGACCTCCCTTGATCTGGATGTGAATCCCTTCATAATCTGAGGTGTATTTGCAAAGGATATGGGACCGTTCTCATTTTGGGACTCCTGACATCTGGGGCAAGAAAAACTGGAGAAGATGGCGTCGGCTGTCAGCTTTGTACTCCTGGTGCTCTGACGGCAGGGAGCATGGTTGAACAGCCGATGCCGGACCCAGACCTTGGGATTCTGGCCGACCGAGGACTGCCTGCCGGCAGGGGAGAACCCTACAGTCATGACTGCAACAGTGAAAACACTCGAACATCTACATTTATGGTAGGTGTACACAACTGTACTTTTTATACCTACCATAAGTGTAGATGTTTGCGTGTATTCACTGTTGCAGTCTAGGTTACCCTTCCACCATCCCCCTTTCATTGCTGTGACTTATCTGTACTTCTCTATTCTATACAACCTATGTGGTGTATTTGCTTGTAGATGAAGGTAATGTTTATGTTTGCGCATGCTGTTTTATGAGCATAATTTTTAGCCTACCCTTTTGGGGGCACCTGACATCTGGGGCAAGAAAAACTGAAGAAAATGGTGTCGGCTGCATCTTTTATACCCCTGGCGCACTGATATCAGGTAAGAGGTGACAGCAACCGACACCGGACCAGGACTTTGGAATTTAGGCCGACTGCGGGTAGCCTGCCAGCAGGATAACCCAAGTGTAATGACTGCAACAGTGAGTACACTCGAACATCTACATTTATGGTACACAACTGTATTTTATAGAGCCTCTCAGGGTTAGAAATGAGCATTATTGTGTAATTTGATGCAGTTGATGTGTGATTCTGTATTGGAACAGTGAACAGCTTTGCGTTTCAGGCAACCAGAATACACCAACACTGAGTAGTGGACGAACTTGGAATTCTGATGGTCTCTTATTTATTTATTTTATTTTACATTTGTTAACCGGGCTAGTCTAACTGGATATATTTCCATTTTCAGCAGAGGCCCGGGGAGAAAAGCTCCACATGTAGACAAGACGGATACAACATAACAAAAAATTCATAATAACAGATTAAAATAACAGATTAAAAAGTGGTAGGACTTTCACTCCAAGACAAGAATGATTAATCATATTATAAAGGTATAAACAACATGTTCAACATAATTTCATCTTTGGAACCATTTAGAGAAAGCATGAAACCAAGGAAAAGAGAGAACATTAATTGAAAGAAGGTGCAGATTTAAAGAGATATGTATTGCCAGAAAGAGAGGGACAAATATCCATGAGGAGGAGAAAAACAAAGAAAATTTTAATCAGGCTTAGAGCAGGAACATATCCAGTGGTTTTTAAGGTGGACTCTTAGTTTTTGTTTAAACAGAGCAGTAGATGCAATTGAAGTAAGTTCGGGAGGAAGTTTATTCCAGTGTTTCCCAATGGCATTTGAGAAAAGGGAATCACCAGCAAGGTTATTAGATTTGGTTAAGGTAACTAGCAGTTTGCTAGAAGAGCAGAGTGAGTTCAGGTTTGAGTAGGGGCTTAAGAGGTTAGAAAGAGCAGGTGTATTAAGAGGTTGGTAAAAAGCTCTTTGGACAAACATAAGTTGGGATAGAAGCAACATGTTTGTCAGTTCAAGCTAGTTAAGTTGTTGCAGATTCAGACAATGGTGGGTTCTAAATTGCTTCCCAGTAATAAATCTAGCTATGTTATTGTAAGTGGTAGACAGTTTAGAGAGATTGTTTTTCTTGAGATTAGTGTAGATAGGTGAGGCATAGAGAAGTGTGGAAATAAGATGTGAGTGGGCAAGATTAACTTTTGCTGGGAAGGTTAAAAAAGTTTTGATTCTATATAGAGAGCCAAGTTTCCTGTTTACAGATTTAATGGTATTGTTGATATGAAAGTCGAAGGAGAGATTGTTATCAATCGTGACACCTAGCAATTTGGTAGTAGAGTCAGGTGATATAATGGTTCCATTATTCGACACGATAGTGAAGTCAAATGTAGGGGATCTGGTAGTAGGCTTAAAGAGTAGTAGTTTGGTCTTTTTTGCTTAGGAGTAGACAACGTTTTAGGAACCAAGTTTCACTTTAGAAAATACAGCTTGAGTGTTAGTTTGAAGTTCGGAAATGGATCTAGCAGAGCAAATAAGTGTGGAGTCATCAGCATATTGAATGCAAGTAGCCTGTGGAATGGCTAATTGTAAGTCATTTATAAAGAGGGAGAAAAGAAGAGGTCCAAGAATAGAGCCTTGGGGGACCCCAAGTGAAATTGGTAGAAGAGATGAGAGTTTGTTATCCCAGAGGACAGCCTGTTTCCTGTTGGTGAGATATGAACTGAACCAGTGGATAGCCTCAGGTCCTAAGGAAAGGGATTTGAGAATTTGTAATAGGAGAGAGTGGTTAACCATGTCGAAGGCTTTGGACAGGTCAATGAAGAGAGCAGAAGACAGGATATTATTGTTGCGATTATTGTTAATAAAGTCTGTAAAGGAGAGCAGAGCAGTAGTTGTGCTATGATAGGGCCTGAAGCCATGTTGACAGTTTGTCAGAATGTTATTTTGTATTAGGTGATTCATTAACGGATGGTGGACACATTTTTCCATTATTTTTGCGAGTGGGGACAATAGGGCTATGGGCCTGTAGTTAGAATGTTCAAAGGAGTTTCCTCCTTTATGTAATGGTATGATGTGAGAGATTTTCCATATATCAGGGATGGTTTCTTCATTTATGGTCCTATTAATGAGAATAGATATGGGATAAGCGATTTCAGAGGCTGCTTTTTGAAGGAATTCAGAAGGAAGCTGGTCAGCTGAGGGGGTACAAGGTTTAAGTTTGAGAATGCATCTCTGTATAAAGGTAGTGGAGATGGGTTGTAGCCTAAAGGTTGGTAGTTTGGAGGATGCATGGTCATGGATGCTATTATTGTCACTGGAGAGATGGGAGGCCAAGGAATTAATAGTATCAATGAAGAATGAGTTGAAAGTGTTGGCAGTATCAAGGGGAGAAATTCTATCAGACCCAGAAGGGGAGGGGGTGGTAGTCTGTCCAGGGTGAAGAAGTCTATTTAGAGTTGACCAGAATTTTTGAGGGTTATTGTGATTCACTTGCTGAAGATTGCTATAATAGTTCCTTTTGTCAGAGAGGATTGCTTTTTTGGTACTGTTTCTCAGATGCCTGAAAGTCTGTTTGTCTATGGGAGATTTGCTAATTCGCCATTTTAACCAAGATTTGGTTCTAAGTGACATTTTTTGTCTAGTCTCTTTAGTTAGCCAGGGGGCTGGCTTAGCTTTAATTCTAATAGAACGTTTTGGTGCATGATTATCTAGAATAGTTAGGAATGTGGTGTTAAAGTAATTAACAGCTTCTTGAAGAGGAAGTGTTTTTAGTGGGTTCCAGTTACAGGCCTTTAGTTCAGTTTTAAATTGGGTTGGGTTAAAGCATTTGAGGTTACGTAGGGTCCTATATAAAGGAGAGTAGTTAGAGGCATTTTTTTGTCTTATAATATAGGTTAGGTTGTGGTCACTAATGTCATCAGGTAGCGTTCCAGACTGATATTTAACTAGAGGTTTGTTTACCAAAATCCAATCAAGAATACTTTCTTTGTTATTAGTTTTGTTAATCCTAGTAGTGGTGTTAATTGTCTGAGTGAAACCATGGAGATTAATATGAGATGCTGGGTTGTTAGTGGATATAGAGGACCAGTCTAGGTTGAGGTCTCCTAGTATTATGGTTTCTTGTGGGTAGGTGGATGAGGCCCAACTGAGGATATTTTCTACGGTAGTAGAGTTATTTCCAGGAGGTAGATATATACAGATGATATAGATAGATTTTTTGAGGTTTAGTTGCAGCTTTGAGATAAGAAGTTCAGTTTTAGTAAATCCAAGGTTCTCATAGGGTACTAATGTTATTTTTAGTTCAGTTTTGAACAATAGTGCTACTCCTCCGCCTTTTTTACCATTGTGGTCGAGTCTCAAGATATTATAACCTGGTGGTATGATTTCAGTGTCTTTAGTAAAGGGTTTTAACCAGGTTTCAGTTAAACAAAGAATATCAAAGGAGTGGTGATCAAGAAGAGAGTGGAGTTGGGTGATTTTGTTATTGACACTTTGGATATTAAGGTGTCCTATGAGTAGAGTATTTGTATTGGATGTTGGTAATTGAAGAGAAGTGTTTAGAGAAGCAGGTGTAGCTTCAGCTGAGAAATTAGATGGACCTGGGTTGGGTGGATGTCGCCATCTACCAAGGTAGAGTGGTTGTATTCCAAGTGAGATTTGTTAGGGAAGTTCAGTAAGTATTTTAGTTTCCTAATCAAGAGGTTCTGAATTTTTATGTGAGACAATCTGTGATATTTAGCTAAGAGGTAACAAGAGGTAGATGTAATGTTTAATTGAGTAAAGTTTAGGCTTTTGTAATTTGAGGTTGTGTGTTTAGGAGAGTAGTTGAAGTGGAAATTGAGTTTAGTTTCATAGGAGGTTAAGAAATAGGGCATAGTGAGAGAAAAGGAAGTAATGAGTAGGAGTATTAGTATTTTTAGAGTATTGTCTTTTACAGAGATCATGGAAGTAGGATTGTGGCTGTCTGTAGACATGTTGAGGTGTGAAAAAGAGGAATAGACTAAAAGACTTTGGTAAGACTATAGTTTAAGGATGTGTAGCTAGATGAAAGAGACAAGATAAGAATATACCTTTAAGTATAGTCAGGTGATAGGAGAGGTGATTGAGGAAGGTATAGTTGAGAGGAAGTTGTAGATGAGGTATGAACCAGTGATAGGTGAAGTTATAGAGGGGGTGTGGTGTAAGGGGTATAAAGCTAAGGACACATGGGGTGGGTGGGATAAGGGGGTAGGGAGGGGAGCGGAGCGGGGCAGAAACAGAGAGGAGAGCAGAAAACAATCAGCTAAGCAGGGAAGTTAACACCACGAGTTGCCTATACTACGTAGTTTAAAAAGCAAGAAAGGGAAAGTTAGTTAAGGAACCTGAGAGGGTTCAGGCAGTATACAAGTAAATTTAACAGGTGCAGGTATAAGTGGGAAAAAAGTATAGTTTAGGTGAAAAAAAACATGAAAGGGTACAGTGAGAATACAAGGAGACAGTAGGTGCAAGGTATAGGGAAGTAATATATACAGTTTGCAGAGGGACACAGGGAGGAAAAAGTAGAAAATAAGCAGGTATTAATATGTAAGACCCAGTCGTGAGTGAACTAAAGGTAGGAGAAACAGAGAAAAGGAGTGCAGCAGCCAGAAAGAGGTAATTGAGAGATAAAGAGGAGACAGAAGAGGCAATGCAAGCAGGATGTCTCAGTTATGGGAAGACTAGCAGGGACAGGTGAGTAGTAAAAAATAAATGCTAGGGGATATAGCGACTAAATAGTATGCAGGTGAGTAAGGGATAGGGGCAGCTTTAGCTTGTACTGCGTGTGTGCCGCCCACAAGAGGACATAAACACCAAGTAAATTAAACAAAAAATGCTGTCCAGGGTAAATTAAGCTGGCCAGGGTAAATTAAGCTGGCCAGGGTAAACAAGCTCTTACTTTTTATTGTAGAATATATTTTCAGAGGATAATCATCCATAGTTTAGTCTTCATAGCCATATTAAATGCTGTTTTTGCTTGCATGCTGCCGGAGCTAAAGTTATCTTTTAACACATGTTGTCTGTTTTCTGTGAAGGCGGAATACTCTGTACTTTTCTGTAAGTCACAGAATGTTCATTATTCTTCTAAGATGAGAGTTGAAGGCTTCTGATGACAACCCTTTAGGTCTCAGATTGATTGGTTGGCCTTTATTTATGGGATTGTTCAACTTGTGTCTGCAAAGGGACCCCTTTTCATTGGCAGCCTGAGGAGAAAAGGTCCATATAAAAGACAAACACAGAAAAACAAGCTGAAATAAGTATGTAAATGTAGTACAGTGACAGTTTATAGAAGTCTTAGTTATACTAGTTGCGTAAGCAAGTTTGTATGCTAACACATAGTAAGAGCTATTCGAGAAGTAAGGTCTGTTCAAGAAGTTAAAGAAACATTCATGTTACAGTGTAATTTGACATCAACTATATATCTTTGGAAATAATCAGATACATTTATTTACAGTGCACAACTGGAGACTGAAATTTAAACTGGAAAAAGGGGCCGCAGAAAGGAGCAAGATTATTGTTGTATTGAATTTTAAGAGATAAGGCAGAGATGTGCATGTGTGGCAGATTACTGTAGGAGTGAGCAACGGTCCGAAAGGTGTTGGAGCAGTTGGCATAAGCTGTAAAAGAAGAAAAGGAAAGAGAAGTATCGAGCAAAAATGGGATAGAACAGTATTTGGGTCAGAGTATTTGTTTGGCTAGGGCAGCTTATACAGTGGCAGGTGCTGATGTACAGGAAGGCGTAAAAGTAGGATGTTAGTATTGTGTTAAACTGGCCAGGGTAAATTAAGCTGGAGTAGAACAAGTTCAGATCCAGGAGTTATGGTGGTGCTTGAAGTTTCCTTTACTGCAGAATTTGGCAGTAGAGTTGATGTGCTTTTGCCCATTTACAAATGCTTACTTTCTGTTAAACTGGGGAACTTTTCCATGGATAGCTTGGTGAAATTCACCTCTTTGTATAGCTGCTGAAGATGCAGCCCTTATCATATTTAGGTACTCCAGGAAGCAACTAGAATTATAGTAGCTGAATGGAAATTCTCTGTAAAGAATAGTTGGTGCACAGTGTGGCTTTCTTATTTACTAGATTGTCTGTGTTTCTTATTGAATTAATTCCTGGAGTACTTTCTGTTTTCTTCAGTAAGCTTGTAAACCTCATTTTTTGATCTAATATACAATTATAGTATGTGTACTGTAGTGCTCTATATGTTTGTAAGAGACATGTTTCTTCTGTAGTCTATCAACACAAAGTTAGTTTCAGGTGGCTTTTAACTTCCTGTGGGAGGTGCCCATGCCTCCTTTCTAAGTCTGTATTATTTAATGTTATCACTACTACTTGAAGGGAACTGTGGTGGTGGTGCTGCAGTAGCGTTGTCGCCTCACAGTAAGACATTGTCCTGTTTGATTCTCAGCTAGAGCGTCTTCTGTGTGTAGACATGCGTGAATGAGCTTACCTTTGCTGAAGGTTGTGCATCAGGGCTGGCAACTCGGCACGTAAAAATCTACTGCCAATCATTAGCGGACTGGAGTTCCGCTGTGGCGACCCCTAACCGGGGAAAGCCGAAAGACACAACAACTACTACTACTTGAAGGATTTCCAAGCTTAATAATAGTTTTACTAGAAATAGTATATTGGCATGTTTATTGTATGAATCATTTCTGCCATAGAGTCTGTATCCATAGGAAATAATCATGACACACCTACTCTGCTGGAACATTGGACAGCCTTCAGTTGTGGCTAAGTTCCAACCTTTCCCAGGCTGTTTGATAACTAACTTCTAAAACATGGAGTAGTCTGTATAACTTTCACTTCTTTTTTTCCTCAAGAAGTGAATGTCAAAAGTACTTTTCTTCTAGGTGACTTGCAGAGCTGAATCAGCACCCACTTTGGGAATTTTGTTTGCTGTTTAAATTGACTTATTGTTTACATATTTGAATGAGTATTTGCATTTTGTATGCAATTCTGAGGTCCATAAGTTAACATACAAATTTGGTTGGAGTCCCTGACATTCTGTGAGCCTTGTGCCACCTGTAACAAGAAAACTTTGCTGCATTGGTTCTGAAACCTTATGGCATTTTTGTAGCATACGTGTATGGTAGTACCACAGATGGCGTCCATTCCTCCCATTAAGGAGAATGATCTTCTAACAGCCTTCAGTTAGGAATATTGCTTGATATAAAGCAGGATGATTGAGAGAGATGGAAAGGCTTAGGATGAAGAAATCTTGTAAATGAAGAATTAAAGAGGGCATAAGGTTGAAGTGGCACAATCACCCTTACTAAGGATGTCAGACCAGGTAAAGTGCTTTGGTCACCCTTGTGGACTCCCAGCTGCTTAATTCTCTCCCTGCTTCCAGTAGAACTTTCAAGCACACGCAGCAGAATTCAGTTGCCTACTGCTAGCTAGACCTCTTAATGAGAGCAGGAGTATCAACTAGATTTCCTTCCTTCCTACCGTTGAAGTATTCATTACATATGGAATCTCCTGTTGAGGATAGGCCAACATATGGCCAGTATGCGAAAGGCTTTACATCCTCCCAATGTTGTACATCAGCCTTGATCTCCATGCAGACGTAAGGAATAAAGGTACATACTCACAATGAATACTCAGAACTTCTTTGCCGTCAGTCCCAATGCTATGGTTGAACATTTGTCTGAATGCATTTCACCAAGCCATTTACAGGTGTGTACCATGATGGAGTCCTTTTTTTGTATATGTTTACTAGGAGTTCATGCCAAACAGGAAGGGAAGATGTTAATGTGGGAGGCAGATTCCCCATAAAGGTAGATATGAGAAGCACCTGTTCTGCTTAGGTGATACGTATAATCATACCCAGTGTATCATTTGTTAGGCTTTTGTTCCGAAAACTATTCGGAGCAGTCTATCTTGATTGTCCATCTACCTGGAGAACCAGCATCTTAAGCTTTTAACCCACGGTACCGTGGCTGAATCCACTCGTCTAAGGTACAGCTGTCTCTCTAAAACATTTTAGTCTGATTCTGATGCTGTACAGTTTCCAATGGACATCTCTCTCTAGGCGGAGGAAGACCCCGACAGTCATGCAGTGCCAATGCCAGTCCCCTTTGGCGCAACCCTTTTGGAGACCAGCATAGAACTAGTTTCTCACGTGTCCGCCGAGGCTATGCAGATGTCTGCCACAAACATTGAGGAGGAACTGTAGACGATCATTTCCAAAGGGCCTAGAGTAATTCCCAAATCCAAGTTAGAGAGGAAGTTCATGGTTCCCTTAGAGTCTAGGCATGACTCTGAGCTTCCTAGGTAGATCTAAGCTTATGTCTCATTGAAAAAGAAACAGAAAACTAAACATATACCACCCATTGCTGAAGTTCCTCATAAAGAGTGGCAGGACTTTACCCAAGGATTGTTGAATTCCTTGATGGCCTTGAAACCCCCCTCAGGGATTATCTCTTCCTGTTTCTTGCTGGTCTTCTACCCCAGACAAAAGAATTAGCAAGTCTGATTCCAAGGATGATGAATTGGATTTAGGAGGTGAATCTTTGGACTCACAAATCCTTTGCTCCTCACAAATCTCTTCACCCCTAAACTGTGAGTCAGAAAAAGAGGATCCCTTGAGCCCTGATTCTCCCTTTGAGGAGCTTTCCTTTGCAGACACAGTGGTTCAGATGATGGAGCATTTTAAGTGGGATTGCTGTCAAGTCTCTGACATCCAAAATAAGTATTATCAGCTGTTACAGATGGAATCTCCTCAACCATCAGCTGTTCCATGTTCTAGCTGCTTTGCTGGGATATGTTTGCAGCTGCTTCTTTGGCTACTGATTCCCAACCTCTGACCCACAAGAAGCAGGACAACTTTTATAAGATGCTTGAGGTCTGTAAGAACCTTTACCAGTGTTCTTCATCAGACCCTGCTGTAGTATCTGTTTCTGTGAACAAGCCGATCAAGTTTTTATGTTATTCCAGACTTCTCCCTTCAGACAAAGACAGTTGGATTATGGAGAGGCTGAGGAAAAAAAGTTTATACTTCTGCTTCTCTAGCCTTTGGGCTATAAGTTTAGACCTTTATGACCAGGCATTTTCTGTCTCTTTTGTCTCATCTTGGTGGTGGTGGGATTCTTGTCAGACTTACCCAACTCTTAAAGCAAGAGTACTCCCCTTTCCTTATCAAGTTTCACTTCACAAGTAGAGTGTCATTCTGTCAGAAGTAGCTATGATGCAACTGATGCATCCTCTAGAGTTGCTGCTTCAGGCTCATTTATAAGAAGGTACTCTTGGCTATGTCTAGAGATTTTATCTAATTATATTAAGGCCAGCTTCTAGATGCTCCTTTGGGCAACCAAGGTCTTTTTGGTACTGCTGCTGCTGACTTAGATCTTGCAAGACAAAGGGAAATATGTGCAGGACCTTAAACAAGTTTTTGTTTTTTCTCTCTCCAAATTTCAGAAAAACTATCCTAAATCTGCTTTTGTTCGCAGGAGGCCTCATTAGCTGCCTAAAGGAAAAATGCTTTCTAAGCCCATATTTTCTGATAAAACCCATCAGGACTTTTAAGAATCAAAATCCATCTTTTAGGACAAATCTGCCTCCATCGGACATAGTTCTCCCCCTCAGTCAGGTTCCTCTGTCTTTCAGGCTTTATCTCTCTGTCCCTGTATGATAACAGATTTATTCAGACTCTTGAGTGCTTTCCATTATCCGTCACTGTTATTTCTTGGTATGAAAATCCCTTCCCACGTTTTTCAGGTCTTCCTAAACCTCCTCTCGACCAACTTCCTCAGTTTTCTTTGGTCCTCCAAGAACTGTTAGATCAAGGGAATTGTACAATCTGTTCCAGACTCCCAATGAGGAATAGGTTTTTATTCCAGGATGTTTCTGGTTTCCAGAAAAGGGGAGGGGGGGGGATCATGGAGACTTACCCTAGACCCTATCCTTTCTTAGCATATTTCTAAAGTTCGTCTTTCAAGAATGTTTTCCATTCAGGCTCTGCTTCCCCAGGCATTTCTGGTCTCTCTAAACCTAAAGGTCACATGTCTTCCTATCCCCATTCACCCTGTCTTCAGGAAGTTTTTACGTTTTTCTGTTTCTTCCTTTCATTTTCAGTTCTCTGCTTTTGCCCTCTGGTCCTTCTGTGGCCCCAAGGGTATTCAGCAAATATCTGGTCCCTGTGGTAACCTTTTGGGGACTTCAGAGAGTACAGATATTCCCATATCCTGATGACCTGCTTCTTCAACCTCCTTCCCAAACCTAATTATTTCAGGATCAACACTATATCATGCTCCTTCTCTGCAGCTATGGATTCCCCATCAATCTCAAGAAGTCAGCTCCAACTCTTTCTCAAGAGAGCATTTTTTCTGGGTTGCAGAATCAAGATTGTTCCAGTGTTGGCCTCTCTTCTATCTCCCAAAGTTTGGTCTCTAGCAACCTACTTCTGATCTGTGCTCTCCCTTTCTCTCATTCCTGCCAGGGAATTTTTCAGAGCCGTGGGGTTCATAGTCTCTACCCTTTCCATGATTCCTTCTGCCAAACTTCATACAAGAATGCTTCAGTAGTACTTCAAATTGATTTGGCTCCAGCGTTGCCATCCTCTAACGTTTTCAGATGTTCTTCATGTTTCACTGTTGCAATCATCACATTTGGGTTATCCCTGCTGGGGTAGCCCTCGGCAGGCCTGAATACCAGAGACTTAGTATTTCTGCGTCAGTTGCTGCCGCTTGAAGACTGACATCTGGTCATCAGGTGTATAAAGGAAGGCAGCCAACGCTATTACATCACTCTTTCTTGCCGCGGAGCAGAAGCAGTTCGCATGAGTGCCAGTCAACCGCTACATGAGTTTTGTTTCCAAATTGAAGTTGATGTCTTCAAAAGCTAAGTACCCCGTTGGGGATCCTTTTTTCTTGCACTGACCGATGCCAGAAAAAGTTAATTGTCTCGCCTGTGGAAAGCAGATACCACACCGGAACTTCTATTCCTACTGCGTCACTTGTCTAGGCCCAGACCACAATGTCCCTCATTGACGGTTCTGTGCTTTAACACCAGAACTATTTGTCATTGGGCCCTTATTGTAGACAGTTTTTTTCCATTTACAGTCCTCAAATTCCGATATGGCTTCAGTAAGCCATCCAACAGCTGACCTTCCGAAAAAATGTGAAGACAGAGACAGACCACATAGGACTATACCTTCCAACAACGCTACCGCCAAGCTGGTTGTGTCAGTCCTCCGGACTTCAGTGAGGTGCTTTCGCAGCCCCTGATGCCCACTTCAGCTAATTCTCAGACCTCTACTGAAACACTTTCAGAATCCAGTATGCTGCAGAACTCTTCTTCGTCTAAGGATCCTGCGGTCATCTCTACCTTGTATGGGTCTGGGGCTGCTGTGCAGGCACAGGCTTCTGAGTAAGTCCTTTGCAGCACCGAATCCAGACATAAACCAATGCCTTCTTTCATGGCTGCCATTCTTTCTAAACTAGATGTGTCCAACCTGCGGCCCTCAGAGCTCTTCCATGCGGACCTCAACCTCTAACTGCAACATCGATGTACGCCTGCCCCCAAAACACTTTCTTGTTTTGTGTTTTTCGCTCCCATGACCTGTAACGCTAATGTCAGTGTGTGCATGCACCAAAGCACCCTTCTAGTTTTGTTTTTGTGCCAAAAAAGGTCAGTGTGTTTACACCATTATTTTGCGCCAAACAATCAGTGTGTGTGTTCTTGCTGAAGAGGGACTCATGTATGGATTTGCAGCTGTTGCCTTTGAAAGGGACAGCAGTTACCTGTGTTAATAGGTAAGTACGGAGTGAGTGAGTGCATGCATGAAAGCAGAATTGTGTGCATGAAAGTAGAATAAGAATGTGTGTGTGTATGTGTGTATATGTGTGCATGACAGAGAGAGACGCATGCACAAAGAGGCTAACAAAGATCAGTCTAACTAATGAATACAAACAAGTTAGCTCACAAATATATCATCCATTAAGAGTACACTTTCATTAAATTGCGGCTTTCCTGACAGGGAGAGTGTTTTATTGAACATGAACTCATACCTCTTAACTGTATGGATTTTCAAAGAATGTCTGGATTTTTGCCTCATCTTCCAGTTTGTGTCTTTTGCTTAGGAAATAAAAGTAGTTATCCAAGGTAATGCAATTCCAGGGAGCAAGAATGAGACAGCAGTCTAGGGTTAGTGGGTCAGTAGTGGACTGACTATGTGGGACTGTAGCATATAAAGTTGTATTGTTTTTTCAGACAAACAAAAAAGCACCTAGTACTGTTTTTTCATTGGTGGGTTCTAAGCAGTGGTAGATTGGACAACAGTAAGCATAGCTTTGGCAGATAATCAGTACTGGCAAATCAAGTGGGCACAATGTCATTTTTTAAATGTTGAGGATTTTAGTGTGCATGTGTGTGCTTATGTGTTGGGAGTGCTGCAAAAGTAGATGATTATTAAAGACAGAGACTTACGGACTGTGGAGAATATGTTTCTTTGTTTCAAAACCTAATACTTGGGTACGCATGCCAGAAGTAGATTTTTTAAGACATAGCTTCTTGCCATGTACAGTGGATGGATATTTGCATTTAATGGGCAATGTATTAGCGTGGGCCTGCGGGGTTCTGAAGGATGCCAAATCTACCACTGCCAATGTCTTGTAAAGTGACCTGGAAATGGATATTAGGATGTTACTGAAAAAATATAGTAAGTGGGCTTAGAAATATAGTTTAATTAAATAAAGTGTGCTTTCAATTTACAGGCCATAATTTAATTTATTTCAGGTAGTCCAGATACTGGTAGATTGTATACCATTAGACTTAATTAGGGAGAGCTGTCATTCTGGGGAAACAAGCAGCCCTAGTTTCAGTGAAACCTCTGTGGTTGCTTGCAGGTAGGAAGTTGCAGTATGTTGATGCAATGTGTTTTATTTATTATTTTTAATGCATTTGTCATTTCAAAGCATGGTTTTCTTTGATGCAAAAGAAGGCAGGACTGAATGAGCCATATAATGTTTAACTGACAATAATGGGATAGAAAGATTATAAGTGATGTATAATGTTTGCAGCTACAGTTGTTTCAATGGTGTCTGTGGTGCGTAACTATTTTTGGGCCTGTGTCCCACTTTTATTTTTCGCTTTGTCCAGATTAATTGCTCTAAGGCTGAGAGGTATGGTTCCATACTAAATCTGAAGTTGTATTTACCTTGGAAAACTTTTTGGCATAATTATGAAAAACAGAGCCTTTTTAACATCTCTGCTCATTTCCAATATAAACTGCCATGTAACCTTGCAAATAACCTTTTTATTAAGCTACTTTACTTCTTTTGGAATTGACAGGTATGATTCATCTGTTCGGACATAAGCATAGAGTGCTAATGTGACTGATTTCTTGCAGCAGTCTGTGGTTTACATAATCGCAATAACTTTTCTGTGTTTCTGGGTGTGTAATCAATTTAACAGTTTTAAAGTTGTTTTCCAAAAATAAATAAATATATAATAAATAAATAATCCTCTCTACACTTTGAGCTATTGACAAAGTCTGGGAATTAGTTTTTTTTCAAAAGCGAAGGTCAGCATTACAGCTCAGTAAACTGTCAGTCTGTGAGTAACTTCTGCACAAATTAAAATGTCTGAATGTCAAATGGCTTTAGATTGGAGGGAAGTTTATTTTTATTTATTTTTTTTATTTTACATTTGTTTACCGGGAAAGTCCGACTGGACACAGGTCCATTTTCAGCGGGGGCCCGGGGAGAAAAGCTCCAAAATTAACATAAAACAATATAATACAATACATGAGAGAGAGAGAGAGAGAGAGACAGCAAATTATGGATGTAGTACTCATACAATATGGCAGAGATTACATCTCGTAACGGTGAGAATCATTGAGGTACAGAATAAACTTAAAAACATTTTTTTTTACAGTTATAATCACAGCAAGGCAAATATCAATGAGTAAAGTTTTTAGGAGAGCTGTTTGTACATAGCTGAAGCTCTGAAACAATCTTTTGGTATGGATTAACCTGGGGATTGACACAAGTTATATGTTTACACCAGTACGTAGCATTATAGTTTATGGTTTTCCTACTGATTTACTTTTTGCTGAGCAGTTGTTTGTTGATTTATTGATAGTCCTTTTGGTGGTGGGAAATTACATGGATGAATCCATCTCTGTTATGATTTTTTTGTCAGATATTTTGACTTCCAATTTCATTCAGTGAGTGGGTGTCATGTGAC
The DNA here is from genome assembly GCF_019279795.1 of Protopterus annectens. Classification (NCBI taxonomy): domain Eukaryota; kingdom Metazoa; phylum Chordata; order Ceratodontiformes; family Protopteridae; genus Protopterus; species Protopterus annectens. The sequence goes on from NC_056743.1 coordinate 181,332,761, forward strand.
TACTACTAAGGTTGCCTATTTTACAAGTAGGGGCTTTTGTGTGTGTGAGTGTGTGTGTGTGTGTGTGTGTGTGTGTAAGAGAGAGAGATTTAATATGTATACTGAATATAATTTTGCAAATGGAATTCTTAGTTAAACATGCCCCTCTTCTTGGGCAACAAGACTTGAGTAACCAATATTAGATCTTAGCCATCCAGCTGGGAAAGGTTAGTATGTGGATTTTCCATCTGGTTTGATGAAGGCTATGCTACTTACACAAGGGCTACATTTATGGCTATCCATCCAGCCATCATGTTGCTGAACTATATTGTTTGATAATCTTGATATTATCTTGATATTATTAACAATTTGATTTATATTTCTATTTTACTGAATGTCTTTATTAACAACTTGTCTGTCTGCCTTATTTTGTTATGTGTGGAGCTTTTCTCCCCGGACCTCTACTGAAAATGGACATATATCCAGCTAGACTAGCCCGGTAGACAAATGTAAAATAAATAAAAATAAAATAAATAATGAGAGGAGCTTTTTACAGAAGTTGAAGGTTTTTGTGTCAAGAACCTGTACATAAAAAGTGGCTTGTTTATGTTGCAGTGAAGGCTGTGGTCTTTGTAGTGAACGTTTTAAGTATAACCAGTATTTCTGAGGTAGAGGAAGTCTCTTAAGGCAGGATCTTTCTTAGCCTGGAAAGCAAGCCAATGATGAAGTTTATAGGGGCCAGTGAGAGACAGAGGAAAGCAAGAAGCTTTTTAGTCTGTTTGGATAACTAAGTGAACTTAATCCTTTGACCTTTTTTGTCATAAATGGTTGTAGTCTTTCTTTTGGCAGGGTGTTTTGCTGAGGCACATGCCAAACGGGGCTTTGCACTCAATAATGGCTCTTATAAGGGAAGAATACAGGGATGTTATGACCTCCTTGTCCCTGGATGAAATACCCTTACTAATGAAGTGGGCCATGTAAAAAGCTTTCCTTACAATGGAGACAAAGTGGTGGTCAAAAGTCAGGTTTCTATCAACCTGGGTGCCCAAGTACCATACGACCTATTGCGTGCTTACAACATTGTTATTAATGTGGTAATTTGTGGGGACATCACTCTCCTCAAAGGGGATGATGATGCATTTTTTGGCATTTAACTTGAGGCCATATTTCTGGCACCAGTTATTTGTTTGGGTGAGACCCTCTTGTAGCTTATTCAGAATAGTTTTATTAAGTCAGTAATATGAATTATTTACTTTATTGCAAATTTGTTGGGTTATTTTTGTGGATTATAGTATTGTAAGACTGCTGATGTTGACATTTTATGTAGCTGGACTGCTGGAATGGTTTTCCCAGTGGGAAATGCTAGTGCTGTAGTGAATATCTGTTTATTTGTAAAAAAAAAAAAAAATATATATATATTTATATGTATGTATATATTAACTAAGATGTTAGAGTTAACTATTAGATTAGAGAATTAGAATTAGAATGAGAATTAGACTTTTAAAGCAAATATTAGGCATTTATTACATTTATTCATTGTTCAAAAGCACCTACAGTACAGCCAGGAGGTCAACTGTGGTCTTCCGGAGCAACGAAAGAGTTAACTATATGATATATTTTATATGCGGCCCCAAGACCATTTCTGTTCACTCAATGTGGCCCCAGCAAGCCAAAAGGTTGGACACCCCTGTAATCTAAACCAACCGAGTTCCTTAGGCCCAGGGGTCGAACCACCCCCAAGAAACCGCCTTCCAGCCATTCTTTGGCACCTGCTCCCTTGCCTCAGTCACAAATGCTTAGAATGGCAGAGGACCTTTTCATGCTGAGCCAAGCCACTCCCTCAAAAAGAAAGATCCGTCTCCAGAAGTTTTGTCTGAACAAGAGTCAGATGAATCTGATGCACCTGACTATGAAGACTTGCAGTCCCTCTCTACATATGAGGATTCTGATGCAAAGGAATCTATTCCTTCAGCCTGTACCCCAGAGGATTTTTCCTTTGGGGAAATCCTGCATACTTTAAGCGAGCATTTCAAATGGGAGAGTCAGGGCTACCCACAGTCTAAAAAGCGACTCAGTTTCTGGACTTTACACAGCATAGGCCCTTAGCCATCCCACCCAGTCCTAGATGTGGTAGATGATGTCATCTTGAATCCAGCTTGACTCCAGACACCCTCCATCCTACTCCGAGAAAGCCAGACAGGTACTTACAGAGTCCCTGACTCTCACAAATATCTCTTTAAAAACCCAACAGCGGACCCTGAGGTCATTACTCAAGGCCCAAAAGGGGATAAAGCTACTTCAGCTCAGAATCCCACCCCCACAGACAGGGATTCCAGAGCACTGGACAGATGGGGTAAAAAAGTGTACACCTCAGCTACTCTTGCTATCAGGGCACTCAGTTGTCAGTTCCATATACTTGAATATCAGCAACATACCCTGGAACTCCTTAAACAAAAAATGTCTTCCTTTCCTGCATGGGCAGAATCTAAAGATTTACAGGAATTAATGCACTCTGCTGGTCAAGTAACTAAACACACTTTGCACTGCATTTGTGACGCTCTAGAAGCTTCATGCAGGACAGCAGTCACTGGATCTGTCATTAGAAGACATGCATGGCTTAAGGAACAACCACTGCCACACCATTTTGAATCAAAATTGTTGGGTGCACCCTTGCACAAAAATAACTTATTTGGTGCTAAACCAGTAGAAGTGTTAAAAAAGATGGAAGAGAAAGCAAAATCTATGCAGACTGTTAAATATTTCTTACAGGTACAGCCCCCATAGGTTCAGCAGGCATTTTCCTTCCAAGCACTAGTCCATTCCTGCACCTAGCAAACAGGGCCAGCCTAGGCCCTGTGCAAACAGGCCTCCATAACAGTAGTCCCATGGGTTGCAGAAATCTAAGCAATGGACTGCCTCCACTTTAAAGCCAGAGTTTTCTAAGCCACCCCCTTATGGTAAAACCTCACAATGACTAACCCCCTCCTTACCTCTCATCTGCCCACCAACACATACCCCTAGGCAGAAAACTCTCCTTTCACTCAAGCACCTGGATCACCATTACCAAGGACCAATGGGTTCTGAACATTGTGTCTCTGGGGGTACAAATTCTCCTTCCACCCCCTTCCAACCCCCAAAGGGTTCCCAGATCTACCACCAAATAAGTGGGCAGAGGTTCAAAAGCAAATTCATACCCTGCTGTCCTTGGGAGCAGTAGAACATGATGTTCATTGTGTTTCACGCAGTCATTACAATTGGGTTATCCTGCTGGCAGGCTACCCGCAGTCGGCTCAAGTTCCAAAGTCTAGGTCCGGCGTAGGTTGCTGTCGGCTCCTCCCTAACGTCAGTGCACCAGGGGTATAAAAGATGCAGCCGATGCCATTTTCTTCAATCTTTCTTGCCACGCGGTGCCTGAACCAAAAACAGTTCGCAGGTGTGCCGGTCATTTCAGATCCGAAGTCTTCATTAAAGCCAAGTACCCCGTTTGGGAAACTTTTTTCTTGCTCCAGACTAATGTCAGAAAAAGTTAATAATTGTATTTCTTGTGGGAAGCAAATACCTCATAAGGATTTTCATTCTTACTGTATTCCTTGCCTAGGCCCTGACCACGATGTTGCTAGTTGTCGATTTTGTGCTAGATTTAACCAATGCAATATTAAGCGTCGGTACGATTTTGCATTTCATTATTTTGGCAGAAGATTTGACTATATAATGCCGCCGGAGCAACAGACTACCGGAGTTTATAAAAAGCACAAAGAAAAGGACAGGCATCCGAGGTCCAAAACCGACGACGAGGCTTCTGCTAGGCCTGTCACTGGTTCTCAGTGAGGTACTTTCACAGCCCCTGACACCTGCTACCTCAGAGCCACAGGCCGCTTCGACTCCCACGTGGAGCCAACTAGGCCACTGGAAACTCAAGGTATTGGACACTCTGATACCATTCCCTCAGATGGGTCCGGAGCCAATGAGCAGGCACCGGCTTCTGAGGGTGTTTTCAGACCTACACAGTTATATGTAAAACCAACTTCAGCTTCAAAGGCAAAGACTAAAGCAGCTCTAAAGACAAAGAAACAAGTACAGCATTCTCCTGGACAGGCCTCCATGCCTAAAAAACAGATGTTTAAAATGGCCAAAGACCTACTTACTTTGATCAGGGGTTCCCATCCCCCACCTGATAAGAGGCCTAGGCAAGAGATAGAATATGCATCTTCAGATCAGGTTTCCATTTCCTCTGATTCCTCTTCTGACCAGGAATATTCTCTTCCTCCCTATGAGGATTCTGATGCTGTAGGCTGGCCTCTCCTCCTGACGATTATTCTTTGGGGAAACTCTGCATACTATGAGGGATCATTTCCACTGGGAGAGCCAAGATTACTCAGAATCCAAGAAAAGGCTCAGAGACTTCCTTTTATTGCCTCAGCACAGGCCCCTTGCTATTCCTCCTGTTTTAGACATTGTAGATAATGTATTTTCAGAGTCCGGACTGTCTCCTGACTCTTTGCCTCCAGCTCCTGTTAAGCCAGACAGATACTATAAGGTTCCTGATTCTCATAAATTTCTGTATAAAAACCCTGCTGCAGACCCAGAAACTCTCTCTCAGGGTCCCAGAGGGGTCAAGGCGTCCACTGCAAAAAAACCCTATACCCTCTGATAGGGATTCAAGGGCTCTGGACAGATGGGGGAAAAAGATTTATACTTCTGCTACCTTGGCTGTAAGAGCTTTAAATTGTCAATTTCATATGCTTAAATATCAGCAATATCTAATGTCACTGCTTAAACAAAAAAATGTTGACAAATTCAGAATGTGCAGAAAACAAAGAAATGCAGTATTTATTGCATGCTGCTGAACAAGTAGGAAAGCATACTTTTTAATGTGGTTTTGATTCACTAGAGGCCTCTTGCAGGGCCACTATTACAGGTTCTGTCATTAGGAGACATGCTTGGTTAAAAGAACAGAATCTGCCCGATCATGTTAAAGCAAAATTATTAGATGCTCCATTACAACATGATACCTTGTTTGGTGTTAAAGCAGAAGAGGTTTTGAAGAAAATGGAGGACAAAGCTAAGTCTATGCAAACAGTCAGGATTTTTTACAGGTACAGCCTCCCAGATTTAGCAGGAACTGGCCTGCAAAGAATTGGTCCTTTCCAGTGTCAGACAGACCACAAAGAGGTAGATACAGACACCCCAGAGGCAGATCACAGCCCCAAGGCTCATGCAAGCCTAAACAATGGGGTGCTTCAACCTCCAAAAGCGGAGAAGAAAAATCAAAGCCATACAGGAAACAGTCTCAATGACTTTCCCCTGCCAGCACCAAGCACTTATCTTCTGGCAGCTCCTTTGGGGGGAAAACTAGCACTTTTTGCTCAAAATTGGCACATGATCACTCAAGACAAATGGGTCTTAAATATCATATCCCAGGGCTACAGGTTCCATTTTCATACCCTGCCAAGGCCAAACGGTATGCCAGACCTGCCATGCAATCAATGGGCAGAGGCACCAAAACAAGTTTCATCCCTCATGGACATGAGGGCCATTCAGCAAGTACCAAAGCAAGAGCAGGGACAAGGATTTTACTCAAGGCTACTCTTGGTGCCCAGAAAGGACAAAACCTGGAGACCAGTACTGGACCTGTCTATCCTGAACACAGTCCTGGACATTCCAAATTCAAAATGTTAACTCTGCAGCAGCTTCTGCCCATGCTGGGCAAGAAGGCTTGGCTTGTGACTTTAGACCTAAAAGAGGCATACCTGCATGTCCCAATCAGACAATCATGCAGAAGATACCTCTGATTTATAGCTGGCTCAATGCATTACCAATTCTCTGCACTGCCCTTTGGCTTATCTACTGCGCCCAGGGTCTTCACAAAGTGCCTGGCACCAGTAATTGCTTTTTCCAGACAAAGAGGAATTCAAATATATCCTTACTTGGACGACTGCCTTGTTCAAGCAGAGAACAATGACACTCTACTACAGCATCTACCGTTTGTAAAAACATTACTAGCAGGCCTAGGGTACACAATAAACTAAAAGAAATCAAAACTCGTACCCTTTCAAGAGATAATATTCCTGGGTGCAAGCTTAAGTACAACTGCCCAGATGGCTTATCTCATGCCAGACAAACACAGACAACTGACTACTTTGGCAACAAAAACCCAGTTATCTGCAAGAAAAAATTCTGCAGGCTTTGGGCTTCATGGCATCCTTCATTCTGCTAATTCCATATGCAAGACTGCATATGAGGAAACTTCAATGGTATCTAAAAAGTGTTTGGGCTCAACATTGCCACAGCCTGTAAACAATAATTACCCTCATTCCCTGCCTGCAACAGGAGTTTCGATGGTGGGCAAAAGCCCGTCACCACAACACGAGACAGCCATTCACCTTACCCACACCCAGGCAGACATTGACAACAGATGCATCAGATTATGCCTGGGGGGCACATATGGCAGGAAGATGTATTCAGGGCACATGGTCCGCAAGTCAAATGCATCTACATATCAATCAAAAAGAGATGCTAGCAGTTCAAAATGCCCTGACAGCCTTCAAGGATCTACTTCATCCAGGACAACTACTGATAAAGATGGACAATACCACAGTCATGTGGTACATAAACAAGCAAGGGGGCACACATTCCTACCCCCCTCTGCAGACTAGCCATGAACTTGTGGGACACAGCATTGACGTACCAAGTACATCTGCAAGCACAATTCCTGCCAAGACAGATAAATACTCTGGCAGATGAACTAAGCAGAAACCTAATGGATCCCCACGAGTGGAAATTGGATTCACAAGTCTTCAGCATGCTAACAAGGAACTAGGGGTGCCCGGACATAGACCTATTTGCCTCCCCTCACAATTGCCAACTACAAAGATTCTGCACAAGGACTTATCACAAGCATGCATGGAAAGTGGATGCTCTATCTTTCAGCTGGAAAAACCTAACAGTATATGCTTTTCCTCTTCTGCCTCTCCTCCCCAAGGTACTCCTCAAGGTCAGACAAGAGAAGCCAAAAATGATTGATTGCCCCAGACTGGCCCCGCCAGCACTGGTACCCAATCCTAAAGAGCTTGTCCCAATGCCCAGCTTAGACACTTCCTCAAATTCCTCACTTATTGACTCAACAAGACAGTCAAATACTGCACAGCCAACTCAGGACCGTAAACCTGGCAGCATGGCAAATAATGTAGCCATTCAAGACACACTTCTTTCTAAAGCAGTTATGGATGTTATTTTGGAAGCCAGGAGGCCTAGCACCAGAAAATCTTATGCAGAAAAATGGAAGAGATTCTGTGCTTGGAACCAGGCACAAGATATTGACACAAATGTTCCAAATATTCCTCAGATTTTGCAATACTTAGCTGAGATGCTGGATAAAGGCCTTTCCTTTTCATCCATTAAAATTCATGCCTCTGCCATTTCAGCTCACTACAATACAGAACCACCTATTTTTTCTCATCCATTGCTAAGGCAGTACCTCAGGGCGGCCAAAAACAAAGACCCCCAAGGAGAGCACCAATACCTGCATGGAACCTCAACTATGTCTTGGAAAAACTTACAGTGCCTCCCTTTGAGCCAGCCTCTGCAGCTGATATAAAATTCGTATCCTGGAAAACAGTTCTGCTCCTAGCAATAACCTCTGCTAGACGAGTCTGAGTTACAGGCACTCATGGCTGTGGAACCTTTCATCATTTTCCATCCTGACAGGGTTTCTCTGAGGACAAACCCTACATTTATGCCTAAGGTAGTGACCAGTGTGGCCCTTAACCAAGCAATTCACTTGCCTACCTTTTACCCGAACCCACAGAATAAGGGTGAGAGACTTCTGCATTCTTTGGACATTCACAGACAGCTACGCTTCTACTTGGACAGAACCAAAACTTTCATAAAGACTGAACAGCTTCTAGTAGCATACGCTGCAGGATCACAAGGAAAAGCCTATCTCACAGCAGACTATTTCCAAGTGGATAGGCCACTGCATTCGTTTCTGCTATTCACAGCATGGCAAATCAGTGCCTAAGGGCGTTAGGCTACATTCCACCAGAGCAGCAGCCACTTCAGCAGCCTTCCTCAGAGGAGTACCAACCAAAGACATCTTAGAGGCTGCAACTTGGAGTTCAGTGCATACTTTTACAAAGCACTACCACTTACCTCTCTATTCTAAATCCAGGGCAGGCTTTGCCACTGCAGTTCTGCAGGGCCTGATAGCCTCTTCTAATCCTATTTTGCTCCAGCCTCCCAACCATAGCTTTGGGAGTCAACCCAATTATAATGACTGCAACAGTGAAACACGATGAACATAGTACAGTTGTGTACCTACCATAAATGTAGATGTTCAAGTGTATTCACTGTTGCAGTCCAGGTTACCCTCCCTCCATCCCCCTTTTCCTTGCTGGGAATTATCTGTACTTCTCTATTCTTTACATCCTATGTGGTGTATTTGCTTTTAGATCAAGGAAAAGTTGTTTTTTGGGTATGCATGCTTTTTGCCATTAGTGAGCCTGCCATTTTAAGGGGCACCTGACGTCTGGGGCAAGAAAAACTGAAGAAAATGGCGTTGGCTGCATTTTTTATTCCCCTGGCGCACTGACGTTAGGGAGGAGCCGACCGCAACCGACGCCGAACCTAGACTTTGGAACTCGGGCTGACTGCGGGTAGCCTGCCAGCAGGATATCCCAATTGTAATGACTACAACAGTGAATACACTCTAACATCTACATTTATGGTAGGTACACAACTGTACTTTCTTGCAGAACAGATAGGTCAAGGCTTCTACTCCAGACGTTTTCTGGTACTCAGACAAGAGGGCACCTGGTGCCCCATTCTCGATCTCTCCATTCTAAACACCTGTCTGGTGATCCCAAAATTCAAAATGCTCACCCTCCAGAAGCTGCTACCCATGCTGTCCAAAGACACTTGCCTAGTCACCCTGGACCTAAAAGAGGCCTAATTCCACATTCCCATCAGGGAATCCTGTAGAAGATATCTTTGCTTCAGTGCAGGATCTCAATGCTTTCAGTTCTCTGCACTTCCCTTTGGCTTATCTACTGCTCCCAGAGGTTTCACAAAATGCCTGGTTCCGGCCATTGCTTTTTGCAGACAGAGAAATATTGAGGAGCCAGAAAAAGCTGCTCAAAGGCCTGGCCTTTGTAAAGGACCTACTAACCTCCTTAGGGTACACAATCAACGAAAAGAAATCCAAACAGGTACCTACCAAAAGGATATTCTTCCTGGAAGCAAGTCTAGACACAGCATCCCAGATGACATGGCCTGACACCAGAGAAACAGTTTCCTATCAGCTTACTTCTCTCAACAGGCCACAAGGCCCCAACTTTCTGCAAGGGAACTCTACAAGCTCTGGGGTTCATGGCATTTTGCATACTCCTTATTCCATATGCCAGACTGCATATGAGGAAACTTCAGTGGTACCTGAAGAGCCTTTGGTCCCTTGCCTGAGGGAGGAATTTCTTTGGTGGGCAACAGCCTGCTCCCACAATAATGGACTGCCCTCTTCCCCACAACCCGCCACCCAGACCCTCACCACAGACGCATCAGACTACGCTTGGGGTGCACACCTGGATAGCAGGTGCATACATGGTCAGTGGAACCTTCATCAACTCCCCCTGCACATCAGTCTAAATGAGATGATGGCTGTGCAGCAGGCCTTGATAGCTTTCAAACCCCTTCTCTCTCCAGAGGTTCTCCTGATAAAAACACACAACACCACAGTGATGTGGTACATCAACAAGCAGGGAGGGACTCGCTCCTACCTGCTGTGCAGTTTGGCCATGACCCTTTGGTTCACAGCCTCTTCCATGCATCTGCCCCTGTTAACACAATACCGGCCAGGCTCTCTCAACTCCCTGGCAGACCAGTTAAGCAGAAAAGTGTTGGACCCCCATGAGTGGCAACTCAACAGAAATACCTTCTTACTAATAACTCAGAAATGGGGAACCCCGGAGGTTGACCTCCTTGCCTCCCACACCAACCATCAGCTTAGCAAATTCAGCACCAGGGAGCATCACTGCATGGCATGGAAAGTAGATGCCCCTGTTCTTCACCTGGGTAAACCTCTAGGTCTGTGCCTTTCCTTCTCTACCCCTCATTCCCAAGGTACTGATCAAAATTAGGGAGGAAAAACCAAGAACCATTCTCATAACTCCAGACTGGCCCAGACAGCTCTGGTACCCCTTGCTGTGCAGCCTATCCCCACTGCCCCCATGGAATCTTCCTCAGGTTCCCAACCTCCTAACCCAGAGGGCAGGAGAATTCATGCCCCCCCAATTCCAGAAACACAGTTTGGCAGCCAATCAATCTGCCCTCCTCAGTAAACAGGTTCTGGATGTTATCCGAGAGGCCATATGCCCTAGCACCAAAACGTCTTATGCAGATAAATGGGAAAGGTTCTGCACCTGGATCCAGGCTAAGGGAGCCAATATGGCACAGCCCTCCATCCCGCTCATCCTGGACTACTTAGCTGACCTACTACACAGTGGTCTCTTTCTCCTCTATAAAAATTCATGTCTCTGCTATTTGTGCTCATTTTCCCACTGAGCATCCCCTTTTTCACATCCTCTGATCAAGCAGTTCCTCAGAGAGGCTAACAACTTGAGGCCCCTCAGAAGGGCACCAACACTGGCTTGGGACCTTAACATTGTCTTGGAAAAGCTCACTCTGCCTCCATTCAAACCAGCTTCTTCTTCAGAGCTAAAATTTCTCTCCTGGAAGACGGCTTTCCTCCTGGCCATCATTTCAGCCAGAAGAGTCTCTGAGCTGCAAGCACTAATGGCAATGGAAACCTTCATCATCTTCTATGCAGACAGGGTATCTCTCAGAACTAATACATCCTTCATGCCCAAGGTGGTATCCAATGTGGCTCTCAACCAGTCCATCCATTTGCCCACCTTATTTCCTAATGCTCAAAACAAGGGGGAAAGGACTCTGCATTATCTAGATGTGAACAGACAGCTCAGATACTGTCTGGACAGGACTAAACCCTTCAGAAAATCTGATCAGCTGCTGGCTAGCTTTGCTTCACGGGCAGAGGGCAAAGCCATCTCCAAGCAAACCATTTCCAAATAGATAGCACACTGCATCCATTTCTGCTACAAGCAGCATGGCAAGCCTCCCCCAAGGGGGTTAAGACCCACTCCACCAGGGCAGCCCTGGATTTAGAAAAGAGAGGCATGTGGTAATGTTTGGTAAAGGTGTGAACAGATGTCCAGGTAGCACCCTCCAGGGTGTCCCTTGTGGGGACCCCTCTGAGAAGTGCTGCAGAGGTGGAGGCTGCCCTGGTGGAGTGGGTCCTTACCCCCTTGGGGGCAGGCTTGCCATGCTGCTTGTAGCAGAAATGGACAGAAGTGATGATGGTGCTCATTCTTGTTCTACTGACCTTCCAATCCTTTTGGGTTCCAGGCCCTCTAAAGGTCTTTGCAAATTATATCACAGTCATGTGGTACATCAGCAAATGGGAGGGGGACACAAAATCTTATCATCTTTGCTGCCTGGGACTTTGATATCCACCATCAGATAACCCTTCAGGTGGTCTACATCCCTTCAAAACACAATCTCTGAGCAGGTCCAGGACACAACTTTACAAATGGATGCTTCACAGAGAGTTGTTTCTGGTCAGTGTGCATTAGTGGTATATTCCTCAAGTGGATCCTTTTGCTTCCCATCTGAACAGATGACTTACTCTATTCTTTTCCAGAGTCTCAAGTAATCTGACTTGGAAGATAGATTCCATGTCATTTACTTGGAAGGGAATGTTGCTATATGAATATCTTCCTCTTTTTCTGCTTCCAGGGTCCTGCACAGAATCACAAAGGACTCCTCCAGAATCTTGTTGGTGACTCCCTTTGACCCATATTGCATTCTTTCCCTCTTCTCTTTCACCTGGTAATGGGCAGTTATCACAAGTTACCTCACTGGATGGATCTTCTCACATGAGACAGGGGGACCCTCTTTCACCCTTACTTGTCCACTTTTCAATTGACACTTGGGGTTTTGATCCCTTTTAGACACCAAACACCCCCTTTTTCCTGAGAATGTGCTTAGGGTTCATATGTTCATAGGTGTGTACCAGGCTAATGGCCATGGAGCCTTTACAAGCCTAGCCCATTGGATTACACTGGCATCGTGCCACCCAACCTTAGTTCCCAGTGCCTCTGTCGAGTAGAGCCACTGGAGTGATCCCCAGGGTGAATTTTCTATTTCCCATCCACTCATCAAGATTTCTCTTGAAGAGGGCCAGTGAGGTACTCTGTTTGACATGTATGTGAAGGCTATTCCATAGCATAGACAGTCTCTGGGTTATGAACCCATCCCTCCACCACATTCTCTTGATAGTGGTAATGAAGTTGAGGTGTCTGGAGTGTGTGGTGCGCAGGGATTGGGATTTCTTTAGTTGCAGCATTTCTAACAGAGCTGGGTCAGACATAGCTTTGCAAGTCAAGCAGAGATTGCCTCTTAAGTAGTCGATATGAGGCAGAGAATAGTTGGAGTTTTTTGAGTCTGTCCATGTAGAACAATTGTTTAAGGCCTAGGATCCTCTTTGTGAGATACTTTTGCGGGCTCTCCAGTTGTTGCAGGTGTCTAGTGAGGTGCATGCCAAATGGGGCATTGCACTCAATGATTGGCCTAATGAGGGAAGAGTAGAGGGAGACCGTGACCTCTTTTTTCCTGGATGCAAATGCCTTAGTAATGAGATGTGTCATTTAGAAGGTCTTTCTGACCACAGTGGCAATGTGGTGGTCAAAAGAGAGGTTGCTGTCGACCTGTGTTCCCAGATCTCTTATAACGCCTTCTTTAGTCAGTGAGTCTACCATAGATGTGGTAATTCATGGGAACCGGGTTTTTCTCAAAGGGGATGATGACACATTTTTTGGCATTGAGCTTAAGGCCATGGTTCTGACACCAGTTGTTGGGATCAGTGAGGCTTTTCTATAGGATGTCAGCATCACTTGGGGAGTTAGTAATAGCTCCCTACTTGCAATCGTCTGCAAACTTTGTCAGCCAGCTTCCCTTCATGTTGGCCTGGACTTCAGAGAAGTAGATACCAAACAAACAGGAGAGGACCCAGGACCAAACCTTGTGGGACTCCACTCATGACTGGTCAGCAGTCTTACTTGGAGTCAGCTACTTTCACACTGTCAGTTCCATCTGTGGGCCAGTTTGCAACCCACCTAGTGATAATAGGGGTTGGTGCCTAGCTTAGTGAGGTTTTTCTATGATTCCTGAGTGTTGAATGGTATCAAAGGTCTTGGCCAGATCAAGGTAGTCTGTATTAACCACCTTACCTTCATCCACAGCTCTGGTGACTGACTCGCAGAAGTCGACCAACTTGAGCAGGCATGATCTACCATTCACAGAACCAAACTGTGCGGGATCCAGAGTGTGAGCTTCCCTATGTCCTTGTTTATTAGGTCCATGATGATGCGTTCCATAGCTTTGCGTATCAGATTTGTCAGGCTAATGGGGCGATAGTTCTCAGGGTCTGTAGTCGCTCCTCCTTTGTGGAGAGGGGTGACTGTAGCAGTGCGCCATTCGGTAAGGACAAAGCCTAAGGTAAGGCTGTGATCGAACAGGGCACACAGGTGAGGTGCCAGTTCACTCTGTAGTTCATGTAGAACACAGCTTGGGATATTGTCAGGTCCCATAGAAGCTGTATTTTTGGCCTTGGACAGTTTTAACCTGTGCAGCAGTAATACTGGGTACCTGGCAATCTACTGGTATTGTGATTAGTCCTTGGTGGGGGGAGGGGTAAAGTTGGCACTGAATCTGTCAGCCAGTATATTGGCAATATCTGTTGTCTTTGGTATGGGAGGTACCATTGTGCAGTAGCTCAGAGCAAGTCTGGGTATTGCCGTGGAGATTCTTTATATAACTATCAAAGTTCTTGTGGTTGTCTTTACTATCTGCTGCAATTCTGCTTTCATAGCTAGCTTTAGAAGATTTTATGAGGGATCTCAACTTTGTGTTGAGGCTGATAAGGGAGTTTATCCAGTCTTAGGACTTCAGTTTATTCCACTTCACTTTCCTCCTTTTGTTGTAGAGTTTGTTTATGGCAGGGGACCACTAGACTGGCTTCCTTTTTTTGGAGTAGAGCATCTTGGTTCTTTTGGGTATGGCGAGATCCATGCATTTGTGTACATGTTCGTACAGTGTATTGGTGTATAATTCAGCTGTCACACAACTATTCTCCATTTGCATGGGTGCCGGGAAGTTAGCCACCTGTTTTTAGGAGCCCAGAGTTAGCTTTGGAGAAGTCTTTCATGATGGTTACCTTTGTGGGGGGGGGGGGTGGGATGGATTTCAAAGGTGATTATTTTGTGGTTGGATCTAACCAGGGAGTAGTTGACTATTGGTGTAGAGCAACAGATGCCCATGTTAGTAATGACCAGTTCAGAGATGTTGCTACCTCTAGTGGGGGTAAGAACGAGCGGGTCCAGGACATTGGAATTAATGAATTCTAGGAAATGTTGGGTAAGTGTATTGGTACACGAGTAGTTTTTCCAGTTAGTGGAGAAGTAGTTAAAGTTACCCAGTATGAGAGTGTTAGGTTGGACCCTAATATTCTTCAGGGTGATTAGGAACGTGGAGTGTGAGTTTTAGGACATGGTTGGGGACCTGTAGCAGGCTACGACCTGAATCGCTGTCTTACCCAATGTTAGCTGCACCTGAAGTATCTCTGATGTGTTATGTTGGGCTACCAGTCTGAAGGTGTGCACATCCTTTATGAGTATGGAAACACCACTGCCTTTGGAGCTAGGTGTGGAATGAGTTATAGCCTGGGTTCTGCAAGAGGCCAGAAAATCCTATGTGGCTAAATGAAAGAGATTTTTTTGTTTGGTGTCTGAAGCATCACCAGGATCCCTTTTCAATGAGAGCCCTTTTGGCCCTGTCTTGCCTGCTCTTGAACCCACTCTTGGCTTCTCATTTTGACATCAAACAGTTTCTTAAAGGTGTCCTTCATATCAGGTCCCCAAGAAGAATTATTCCTCCCTTTGGGGACCTTCATTTTGTCCTTGAGAAACTAACTCTGGCACCCCTCAACCCAGCTTCTTTTTCCTCCTTGCAACACTGCACCTGGAAGACTATTTTGTTGGTGCTGCTAATTTGGACAGTAGAGTTTCTGAAATTCAGGCTGTAATAACAGGTCTTCCCTTTTTTCATTTTTCATAGAGAGAAGATCTCTCTGCGTACTAAACCTTTTATACCCACAGTGGTTAATGAGTTACCCCTCAGTTTGTCCATCTCCCTTTTTTTTTCCTTATTCACAATCCACTAGCAAGAAAGTGCCTCACACCTTGGCTTTACATATACTGCTGGGATATTTGGATAAGGCAAAGCCTCTCCAGAAGTCTGAGCAGCTTTTTGTTTCTTTTACTACCAGAACATTGGGTTTGGCAGTTTCTAAGCAAGCTGGCTCTTTCTGGATTTCTAAAGCCTTTTACTTTTTTCGTGTTAGACAACTTTCAGCTTCAGTTCTTGCTCGTTCTACAAGAGCGGTAGCCTCTTGTACAGCTTTCTCAAGGGCCTGGATATCACATCCATTCCAGAAGCTGCTACTAGGTCCTATGTCATCACTTTTACTTAATATTATATGTTGGATGCCACTTCCAGAGCCAGTCCAGGGTTTGACAGGGCTGTTCTTCATGGGTTTGTGGAGGGTTTCTCTGTGCCTTCCTCTTCACATCTTTTACAGTAGCTTTGGTAATCTCCCATGTGTAATGAATATTGCAACAGTGATATGGAAGGACATAGTACACTTCTGTAAGATCTTACCACAATAGTAAATATTGTGCTTTTCACTGTTGCAGTATTCAGTCCCTCTGTCCTGCCCCCTTTTCTCTCCTTTCTGTTATGAACACTGTGCTGGCAAGCGGTCTTTTCCTTTCTCTGTTTCTCTGCTTCCCTTCTGAATGCACATGCCCTTCTTTTTACTGGTGCACTTCAATTCTGAATATTTAGTGTGTGTATGTCACCTTTATGCACACAGCTGGGGGCTGGACCCTTAAGAATGATATGCAGGTGAAGGTGGACCCAAAAAAAAAGACGATTCTGGGTCAGATGACCCCATTCACCTTAGTCTACCCCAACTCCTGCTATGTTTAATTTTCTGAGGTTTATAGAAGAGTATATGGCTGTATTAAATGGAAGAAATCCCTAGGTGTTTAATTCCTGCACTTTGGGGTAGGCTGCTGTAGCTAAGAGAAGGATGTCTCCTCCTGCTGCCGTATCTTATTGTCTTTGATAGAAAAAGGAGTTAGCTTTCTTAGCTCAGAGCTTCCTACCCTTTGGTATGATGCAGACAGAAATTATGTATCCGATACTTCCCATGCAGTGGACATGATCTTCAGAATTATGCTTGATTTGACGAGGGAATATTTTAATTGGGGATTAGAGAAGATCACTGAATCATATTAAAAATATATTTACCACCTAGGTGTTTTAGTCCATAACGCTGGCTCTTTGTCTTGTTTTTCAGGCCTTTGGTAGTGGAGTCAGAGTGGCATCTTTGGAGCCTGAGTCTTATTTGCTGTCTCCAAAAAGCCTGACAGGGTTCTGTAGAGAGATTGACAAATGTGAATATCTGCATGGGAATCCTTTATGACCCATCAGTGGTTTCACTAGATGTAGGTAAATTATCTAAATTTGATCCCTGGCATAAGCATTGTATCTAATGACATGGAAAGTAGGCAATATTCATTATTGCAAGATTTAGACTACGTCATCTGAAGCCTCTAGGGTTGTGATCCACCAGACTCGTATGATAAAATGTCAAGGAGAGATCATTTAAAAAATGTAGGATATGCCAGAAAATATTTAGATGAGGCTCTGATGGACAGTATTTCTACACTGACCCAGATGGCCTTCATGTCAGAAAGCATGCAATCAAGTGGGACTGCATTGCCATGGATAATTTGCATAGAGTGACCACAGGTTTAGAACTGTGTAGGCTTGTTTGTCCTAAGACTATTACTTGACAGTGTCAAAGGGTAGCTGTTGGACTACTTGCCTCATTGTGCAAAAATATGTTTGGTCCCCCTTCCTAGGATATATTAAAAAAATGAGTGAAAAAGGAGGAAGTGGAATATTTGATTAAGCTTTCTCATCTTTCAGTTTCCAAATACAGCAAGAACTACCCCACCAAGCAGTTGCCATTTTACAGAAATAGCCAATAGTAGATCTTTATAAACAAAGGAAGGTCTGCAAAAACAGATACTGGAAGCATCAGTTATAGGTAGCAAGGCAACGGAAGAGAAGTTTCCAAGGCCTGTCTTGTCCCCACAGCAATGCAAGGAGTTCCTACCTAAAAATAAAGCCATACTCTGGATTTTTGCCAGACTTGGCCTCATGTCAGCCATGTCACCTTGAATCTTTTCTGAAGGCTTTTGGTAACCTTTGCCTCTGTACAGATGGTATTTTTGTCCTAACTGTCTAATGAGGAAAATATGATGGTGCTCAAAAACATGTCATAGCAACACCATCATTTGCTAGGAGAGTTATCAATTCCTACTCCTTCCATCTAGTAATAACTAGTCTGATGGTCCTTGTAAGTATTAAGCAACCAGACTATACTCTCTTTGACTGTGGAGAACAACCAGACCTTCATTGCAGACGTCTTAAGAGATGACATGGGAGGCCTACACACACAATTTTAAGATGGTGGTGGTTTGGAGCACCTCTGTGCTGAACAGACCCATCGTTGTGGTGAAGGTGATTGCTGTCATTTTGGCCTTCAGACGTATAAGCTGCCCTTGTCAGCAAATTATTGAGATTTTGGAAAATATTGGGAGTACAGGGCATCAAGACCTTTTTTGTTGCACTTATTTCTTCATTTGAAAAAGAAGTGGTGGTGGAGTGTCAGCCTGGAAAGAGAATACGGTGTGGAAGGTCGTTCTGTATGTATGGATCATGATTTTCCTGAAACTACATTGTGTTAGACGTCCTGATTTAGGGCGATAGTTAAGCAATGCCAGCTATTTTAAAGGTACCTTTTATCATTAGAATACAGCTGTTTACTAATACGTATTCAACAATTGATGGGCTTTAGGGATTACTCCAGGTGCTGGACTGTGTATCTGAAGAAATAAAAAATTAAAACCTTCCCCAAGTTGTTAGGCTTTTTGAGTTCAATGGAATTGAAAGATGAAAATGAGGAGCAGATTGATCAGAATGGAAAAGATACTTTTTGCATGCTGTTTATCTAATATACAACGATCAGAGAGATTTTGCTTAGTTATGTAGTTGTTTAGATTAAACTGTCTGGGTACTGCTGGCCATACATTGAAGACCTGAGATCTTATTAATTCAGTCTGTGCAATCCAATGCACAGGTCCATGAGGCACCTGTTTGATCCGATACGGCCGCATTAGTTCTCCAGCCTAAAGCCCCTTAAGAATTTCCCACCCACAATGCATCTCTCCTAGTTACCTCAGATCTCATTTGACGCCTTTGTGAACAGTCATGTTCTTGGGTTCAACTAACTGCTCCACCTCTTTCTTAGATCTAAACTTTTTTATACATTTATCTTGTAATTTTAGAACTAGTGCTCTGAAGACTTTACTGATTTTAGTCTCACTCTTTACTTAGAGTAAAAAGTTGCTGTCAGCGGTCAGAATCTGAGGTTATGTGCTTAACTGTCTTGGAGTTAGACAGTCTTTCTTATGTTGCAGTAATTTCAGGACCACATATTTCAAGGTGAGATATCTATTCAATTGAACAGCATGTCTGTAGTTTGTTGTATCAGCAAGCAGGGAAGAACAAGTCTTATCCTTTATGTCGGGAGGCAGTGAGGATTTGTCAAAGGGCAATGGCATTATACTGCCTTCTCATGACAACACTCATTCCCTAGAGTTTTGAATTGCCTAGCAGACTGTCACTGCAGGAGTCTCTTCATGGCTCATGAGAGTTCCCTCAGTCCAGCAGTAGCCAACTAGATTTTTCATCGTTGGGGTACTCCTCCTTGTGGTATCTTTGCAACTCCCCACACCACTAAGTGCAGCAAGTTCATTGCCTTGATTTCTCTACATGACAGTCACCGAGAAATGTTCAGCCCCTACATTTGATTCACAGGCCAAGCCTGTAACATAGATAGTCTTTGATCAGAATGACGGCATGCCCTTGGAGGTGCAGCAGGCATCCAGTGCGGATGTCCGGGGAAGCCTAGACTTGTGATCACCAAGAGCCCTAGGGGGATCTCTCAAATATTGGTTAGAGCGACAGTTGATTCCGACATTATTGAACCTAGACCTGTGTCTGGTCCTTACATAGGGCTGATCTGATCTGCATGCCAAGAAGAAACAAAAAAACAAGCATTTTTCACCTCCCACAGATCCACAAAAGGATTGGCAAAACTTTACACAGGGCATTTTCAGTGCCCTTATGTCTCCTCCGGGGGTTTTACTACCAGGCACACCCTGGGTTGCCTCTCGTCAGAAGATGGTTAGGGAAGAGGCTTTTTCTGAAGAAGAATCCTCAGAAAATGAGTCCCTAGCTTATTCCTCTCAGAACCCCTCCACTCTAGATTACGCATCTCTTATTGAGGATTCCAGTGGTACTGATTCTCCAGTGGAGGAAATTACTTTCAGTGAGACCTTGTGTAAGATGAGGGCAAATTTCAAAATGGGACAGTTGTGAGATGTCAGAAGTGCAAAAACGTTACTACGAATTATTTCAGATAGATACTCCTAGTCCCTCATCCATTCCTCCTGTCCTACCTGCATTTTTCATTGCATTTGCATTTTCCAGTAGGACTCCTAATTCCCAGCCTTCAGCACCTAAGAAACCAGACAGATTCTACAGGGTACCTGGAGGAGTGTAAGTTTCTTTTCAAAGCCTCTTCCTCATGACTCTTCTGTCATTATTTTTTTTTTATTTATTTATTTTACATTTCTTTACCAGGAAAATCCGACTGGGCATGGATCCTTTTCAGAGGAGGCCCGGGGAGTAAAGTTCTACAAAGATTACGTATAGTACAGTCAAAAACGTTAGTAAGGTACAGTTTCAAGGCCAAGAAAGGAGAAAAAAGTAAATATACTGTAAGGAGCACAGTGTGTTAAAATAAACAGTACAGTTGAAAGGACATTTTGTTCAATCATTTGGTTACATTCATCAATGACTTGTACAGTAAACACATCGAGTAAGAGTGTAGAAAAGAGTTGTTCCAAGCTTTCATCGACGGTTAAAGTATGTTATGATCTAATTAAGTGAAGCTACCCAGGGTCAGAACAATTACATAACCAAGAATTATGTAAATGGGACCAGAAGAGGTTTCTGAAATTATTTTTGTTTTCAGTGGTCCTAATATCTACGGGATGGTATTCCATGCTTTTGCAGCAGAAATGGAAAACAAGGAGCCCCCAGAGCTATTGTTGCTTTTGCCTGTGTTAGCCAGTGCTTTATTGGTGGGTCTTAATTTGATGTTTGTTAGAGTAAATATTAAGTGGACATGGAAGAGCAGGAACTCTATCGGGATAATATGGAATTTGTTGGGATACTGTAAGCTGGTTATATGTGAGCAGTTTGGGTAATTCTAGCCAGGATAGTTGCTTGATTGCTATTCAGTGATGTGTCCTGAAGGATGAGTCCGTAGTAAACCTAACTATTTTATTGTAGCAGATGTTTAGTTTCTTAAAGTCTGCTCTGTTTAGGTTGATGAGTATGGCAGAGGCATAGAGGAGTGTGGATAGCAAGTGGGTTGTTGCGATGGTGACTTTACTGTCATTGGTGAGGTACTTTTTGCATCTGTACAGGGTTCTGAGTTTTTATTGACTTTGTGCAATGTGCATATCAAATTTCATGTTGTGATCTATGATAACCTCGAAGTTTGATTTGCTGGACAGCTGTGATAGGGGTGTTAGCTGAGAATATTGTGAATGTTATGGGGTCTAAGGCTGTAGAGGGATACAGTATCATTAGCTGTGTTTTATTGGGGTCAAGTATTAGCTGAGAGTTGGCTAACCAGCTTTCAACAGTGATAAAGGACTATTGTGTCAACTCCTGGAGTTGACGGAGTGATGGGGGTGAAGCAGATTACAGTGGAGTCATAGGCATACTGAACTAGTGGCATGCCAGGTAGCTTTTTGGAGTTAATTGGTGAATATGTTGAAAAGAAGAGGTCCAAGAATGGATCCTTGGAGGACTCCTAGGTTGACCGATAGGAGGGGAGATGAGTTTTGCCATTTTACTGCTTGTTGGCGGTTGGTTAGTCTTGAAACTATGCTACTGCTTGTTGGCGGTTGGTTAGTCTTGAAGCTATGCTACTGTGGAGTGGCTGAGATTAAGATTGGAGAGAGCAGAAAGGAGTTTGGTATGGGAGACAGTATTAAAAGGCCTCAGAGAGATCTAGGAATACAGTAGATACTAGGTTACCATTGTTTTAATGTTGGCTTTCTGTGTTGGTAAAGCTAATAAGTGCTGTAGTAGTACTGTGATTGGTGCGGAATCCATGTTGGATGTTGGTTAGCAGTTTTAGTGAGGAGATAGTGCATTATTTGGGAATGTATACATATTTTGAGGATTTTAGATAAGGGGGTAGAATGGCAATTGGACAGAAAGTAGCTAGTTCCACAGTTACCGCCTTTGTGGAGTGGTATTATATGTGTAGTTTTCCACAGAGAAGGAACGTGTTCTGTTAAAGAGTGATTAATGAGCATGGAGACTGGATAAGTGATTGATTTGTCTGCGATCTTCAGATACTCTGCAGGTAATTTGGTGGCCAGGGTTGTGGGTTTAAGCCTGTTTAGTTATTTATAAATTGTGCTAGTTGGGACAGGCTGTAAGGAGAAGAGGATTTGGTCTACTGGTAAGGAAGATAGTTCTCCAACTTCACATCCAAAACTTTTATTGCTGAGGGCTAAGATGGATTTGGTGAAGTGTTAGTTGAATTGGGTGGCAATATTTTTGTTGTTGCTGTCAATGTTAGGGAGTGGGTTAGTGGTCTTTCCTGGTTGTAGGATTTTATTAATGGCAGACCATAATTTTGTGTGTTATATTTGTGTTTGGTTCGAATGCCTATATGGTAGTTCCTTTTGTCTGTCATAATTTGATTTTTTTTTGTTTTTTTCTTTGGCTTTGTTCCTTGGTTCCTGATATGCCTGTGTATTAGTTTGACATTTATTTTAACACAAATCCCATGCTTTATCTCTTTGTTTTAGCAGTAGATGGGTTATCTCTGGTCACCCATAGGGCATAGTTGGATTTAGTTGTAACAGTTCTGATAGGGGCAAGATGATTTAGAATGTTTAGGAAAGTATTATTGAAGTAGTTTACAGCACTTTCCAGGGGGAGAGATGAGAGTGGTATCCAGTTACATTGGTTAAGTTCTGATTTGAAGTTTGGGTTTTGACATTCTGTGTGTACCAGATTTGTTGGAGGGTAGAGGATTTTAATGGATTCACTTGGTGTCTTATTATAAAGGTGGGAATGTGGTTGCCTAGGGTGTCTGGGAGAGCCTGAGAGGTAGGAATGAGATGGTCTTCTAGTAATGATCCAGTGTAGGATGGACTCCTTTTTTGATGCATTATCTACCCGTGTTGTGGTTTTTGATTAGAGAGAAACTGTGTAGGTTAATGTGGTTAGTGGAGTGGAGCGAGTTACAGGAGGACCAGTCAATAATAATGTCACCTGCTACGATTGTTTCTTGGTGAAATTTTTGAGATGCCCAGTGTAGAATGGATTTTACTGTATTACTGTTATCTGCCATGGAGTATATAGGTACCAATTTTGTGCAAGTGTTTTTTTGGATTGATTTTCAGTTTAGTGAACATAGTTTCTGCATGATTGAATTGGGTTGTTCGTTGGCTAACATTTCATTGGTCAGGTTGTTTTTGAAGGGGAGAGCAATGCCTCCGCCTCTTTTGGATATTCACTATTGTTTAAGAACAATGTAATTAGGTGGAACATAGTCATTATTGTTCAGTGGTTTTAGCCAGGTCTCTCTGAGGAGGACTATGTCGGGCAAGTAGAGGGCCATGGTAGCATGTAGCTCTAGGATTTTGTTCAGTATGCTCCTTATGTTTATATTGAGTATAGGGAGATCTGTTGATTTCCTGGGGGAGGTTAGAATGTTGTTTGGTAGCAGGAGGGGGTTATTGTTTCTAGGGCCAGGGTTTGGGTGCATATCTCCACTAAGTATGATTCAAGATGTTATTTGAATTATAGTTTTTAGCCATTTGATTATAGATGTGTTATTTTGAGGAAATGTGGTTGTTTAATTGGTGTGGAGTTGCTTTGAATGTGACAAGGTCAAGATATGAGATGTAGATAGGAAGAGATATTACTGAAAAGGCTGATTTGTCTTGTGAAAGGGTTGGGCAGGTAGGGGATTTAGTCTGAAATTTTGAGTTGCTAGTGTAGTGGTAGGAGGTTACGTGTGAGGTGATGGTGAGGCTTATTTATGTAAAGGTTAGAGGACAAATTTTTCTTGTGAAACTTTAGTAGTTATCTTTACAGCAGTGAGTAGAGGTTAAGGTGTGGCTCTACTTTTGTGGGTTGTGGTTAGAGTGTGGGGGATTAGGTAGGGGATATTAGGCTGAATATGTTGTACAAACTGGGTATTGTGTGAGTGAGGGGATGTGGAGTGAAGGTAGATTGTGATGTGGATTGAAGAGAGTGAGAATAGGAGTGGCTATACAGGATTGAGGTTGGTGTGAGAGTCAGGCTTAGGGGAGTAGCTAGTTAGGTATAAACGTCAGTAGCCTGGGGGTGAGTGGGAATGGAGGTAGGGTAGGGGACGGAGTGAGCCCAAGCATAGTGAAGAGCGAATGGAGTAGGGACTTACTGCCAGGAAGAGCCAAATTCCAGGTATGTGCAAGTAAAAACAGTTTGCTCTGAACTATTGGGTGCTTAGTAGTAACTTTGTTTGTCCATTAAGCTGTAACACTTGTTATTGTAGTTATTAGTGAGATTGTCTTGGTATGGGCAGCTTGGAGCCTAAATAAATTTATATAGTAAAAAGGCTTTGGTTAAATAAAATAATGGAAAAGATGAAACAAAATGTATTTAAGTTGGGAAGGAAGTCTGTAAGGAAGATATAAAATTCAAGACATCTGGTGAGTAATCAAATTACAATAGGGACTAAAGGGAAAAAAAACTATAATCCAGTGCTATATGCAAGCTGCTGTAATATTGAAGGAGAAAGAAATGGAATAAAAAAAATCCATGCTGATGACTCAGGAGTTTGTATTTAGCAAGTTAAAGATTATCATAAAATACAGCTTTCAAAATAACCTTTATGTGGGTGAAACATACATATAATAGTGTTTAGTTCTTCATGGCAGCATAATCTCCCAATAACTTTTAGGTTTCACAAAGTTAGATTTTTGTGCAGTAATTTTTTTGTGGATTACTGTGGCTTCTGATAAGCCCTGAAAGATTACTTCTTTCCACTATCCTTCTCTCTGACAAAGATAGCAGACATGTGGAGAGATTAGGCAAAAAAGTATACACATCTGCCACCCTTGCCTTTAAGACCATCAGTTATCAAACATGCATGACTAAATACACCCTGGAACTCTTGTCCCAACTTTCTAAAATGATTTCCGATTTGCCTGGCTCAGAGAATAATGCTTTGGCTTCATCCTTGCTTGGGGCATCCTATCAAGTGGCCCGCCATTCAATTAAATTTAACTATGATGCTGTGGAGGCTTCAGCTAGGGCAGGCTACCACCGATTCGGCCCTGAGAAGATATTCTTGGTTGAGACTTCAACTTTTGCCAGAGGACATTAAATCCAAACTTATATATCCGCCTCTGGACAATTCAGCCCTGTTTGGGTCTGCTGTTGTAGACTTGTTTAAAACTTTACAGGAAGAAGGGTAAGGAGATGCAGGAAATGAAACAAATCCTGGTTTCCCCTCTACCAAAAATCCAGAAGAATTATCCTTCTAAACCTGTGTTTGTTAGAAGGCAGTCACAGCCACCTCCAGCTAAGGCTAAAAAGTCTGGTTAGGAGACCTTAGCAAGTTAGGACTCCCCAGCAAGCCCCACCTCAAAAACAGCCCTTTCCAGACAGACCAAGGTCCATCTGACTATTTGGACCCCAAACATCTCCCCCCCTCTTTCCCTTTCAACTCCAGCTTGGCAAAATATTACACAGGATTCTTGGGTGCTCTCCATCATAAAAATAGGATTATTTCGTAGTCTGAAATTCACTGCCACCTTTCAGAGGCATCCCACAACCACCCAAAGAGCAGCTGCCACATTTTCCAACAGTGCTGCAAGACCTGTTGGATCAAGGCATCAGTCAACCTGTTCCATCAAATCAAAGGGGAAATGGGTTCTATTCACGGATGTTCTTGGTACCAAGGTAAAGATGGCCCTTGGAGACTCATCCTGGACCTTTCCTTCCTCAACACTTTCCTGAAAGTCCCTACATTAAGAATGCTTACTTTGCAAACCCTATTCTGTCTGATCATCCCACAACCCTTTATGGCCTCCATAGACATAAGGGGTACTTACCAACACATCCCCATTCATCCCAGTTACAGAAAACTTTTTACGATTCTCTGTAGCGTCTTGGCACTTTCAGTTTTCTGCCTTGCCTTTTGGTCTTTCCACCTCCCCAAGGGTATTCACAAAATGCTTATCCCATTATTGATTACTGCACACTTCAGGGCATTCAGGGTTTCCTATACCTAGACAACCTTGTCTTTCAAGCAGTCAGTCCAGGAGCACTAGAGCACAGTCTAAGCTCCACCATTTCCAGGCCACAATCTCTGGATTATTTGATAAACTACTAAAAATCTGCTCTCCTCATCCCAGGACCACATTTTTCTGGGCTCCAGCACAGAAACAGACCTTATGAAGGTCTCTCTCCCCACTCATAAGGCTCAGAAATCATCTCCTTTTTTCAAAGCCTCATCCCTCTAACTCTTATTACTCACAGGAATTTTCTCAGATCCCTGGGCTTCATAGCATCCAGTATCCCAATGCTTCCTCTGGCAAAACTGCACATGAGAAAACTACAGTGGTTCCTAAAATCAGTGTGGATGCAACATGCAGATCCACTACATATCCCAGTTCCCTTTCTCCCCTGCTTGGAAGAGGGCGATTACCTGGTATATTCAACAGCTCATAGATTCGTAGGTGTGTACTAGGGTAATGGCCATGGAGCCTTTACAAGCCTAGCCCATAGGATTACCCTGGCATCATGCCACCCAACCTTAGTTCCCAGTGCCTCTGTCGAGTAAAGCCACTAAAGTGATCCCTGGCGTGAATTTTCTATTTCTCATCCATTCATCAAGATTTCCCTTGAAAAGGGCCAGTGAGGTAGGTACTCTGCTTGACATGTATGGGAAGTCTATTCCAGCATGTCCCTCCTTCATTTATATAAATTACAACTTAACATCTGAGAAACAACAAACCTTTACTCCTTAACTTTAATTTCTGTGTATGTATATATATATATAATCCAGCGGCGCTCCTTATTTGTTAACATTTGCCAGTGTGGTGCCTTCTATGTAGGGCAAACTTCTTGTGCGTTGAAGCAAAGGATTTGCTTACACATTAGTGATATTAATTGTCAACGTACAAGAAGTGCGCTATATAAACACAAATTAGTTCATCCAACATCACACTTTATATTCATAGGTTTGGACAAAGTTATAGCATCTAATGTAGGGGATAGTCAAAAACATCAAATGTTAACAAATAAGGAGCGCTGCTGGATTACCAATTTGGGGGCTATGTTTAAACCGGGGTTAAATGACCACTGGTGATTTTTGTGAGTTTTGCATTATAGTTCTAATTTTTCATTGTTAGATATATTATTGGGACTGACCATTTTGGTGACATCTTTGTTGCTGTAAAGTGGGTTTTAGTGGGGTGTTATGTTAGGATTCAGATAGTGTTTATCTGAAATATTTTTTATATTCCTATTTGCTAACTGCTTTTTTCCTTTCCTTTTTTTGTCTCTTTTCTTTTTTTATTTTTGAAATAGGGATGTCTATTTGTGTATAAACCAGCATTAATTATTTTATTATGTAGCTCTCTTGAGCTTGTGTTTAATGTTTCAACTATTTAGTACTGTTTCTTTAAGGGTTGACGTATACGCATTGTGCGTATATTTAGATCTGCCTTTCAAGTTGTTGACTGCACACTGAGGACGCTGTGAGCGAAACCGGCCACCGGTTTGTGTTATGGGGCTGTGGAAGTCCTAATAAATCACTTTCTGCTTGAAGCTGACTTTGCGATTTATTTCCTTGAGTGCTGGGATCGTTTGTGGAGTATGTGTTTTTGCCCGAGCACCTTTTGGTTCCGTGCATTATTTCTGTGTTCGGTTTATATATATATATATATATATATATATATATATATATATATATATTTGGCATACAAGTTAGATACATCTTAATAAAATGCAAACATAGTAGTAAAATACCCCTCAAACATTTACTCACCCCCAATAACATTCATAAATATGCACCAGTCATCACATTTCAGTTTAATATGTTTTCTTTTCCCATATCTGTCCAAGTTGTTAAATCTTCCCATTAACTTTATCTTTAATTCTACTAACTTTTAAATTTCCTTTAAAGCCCTCAGTCAAGGTAAAAGCAAGCATGCCCACCCTACTGCCCACTAACAATATATTACTTCCCTGCCTCTCCCTTCCTTTTTAGTCAGCCTTCACCTCTTTCTATAGGATGTTATACTGCAAAAATTACTTTACAATAATTTAGTTTATAATAACCTAGGAGTGTTTACAGATGTAATGAGCATGTGGGATGGTGTCAGCAGCTTTAGGGAGGTCAAAGAAATATGCAGTGTCAGAGAATGCCAGATACATGAACTATTTCTGCGTGGACAATGAATGGTCATTTATGGATATACACAAAAACTGAACTCCAAGAGTAAATAAACTGCAGATTATGCTACTTTAATTACCAACAAGTGTTCTCTAGAAAGATCTAATACTGGGAACATCCCCCACCAACACCACTATGTCTTATGTGATCTCAGTACTTCATTAGAGATCTTCATAAACAGCTTCAAAAAGTTAAATATGTGTACATGATTTTACCACGGAGAATGATGACATCTTTGCATTCTGTACCGGGGGGGGCAGATGTTCAGGGTGGACTAGATGGTGGGGGGGTCTTTCCTGCCATCATGCTGGTACATTAGTAGGTTGCTTGGTGTGCAAGGGCATAGCAGCTGCTATAAAGTACGTGTGTGTGTGTGTGTGTGTGTGTGTGTGTGTGTGTGTGTGTGTGTGTGTGTGTGTGTGTGTGTGTGTGTGTGTAGGTGGGGGCCAACAAAAACAAACTTTACACTTCCAGCAAACAATTAAAAATTAACAGTTTAGTTCTCAATGTTGAAGAACAGGTTGCATAAGGGTCCAGCAATTTTTCACAGAAGTGATGTAGCAGTCGAAATAAATACTAATATAATTTGGGTTTATGAAGTGAGGAGCAGGAACATATGTTAATTTAATTTTGCATTAACCAGGTAGTTCTAAATTCAAACAATAAACTTTTCAGTTAGGAGATGTAAAGAAGAAAGCTCAGTAAATGTTTTTTGTGTGTGTGCGTGCATATGTGTGCATCTGTGTGTGTGTAGATGTGTGAAGGAAGAAAGGAGTGACATGGATCTCCTCTCAGGGAGTGGAGGGGTGCATGTCTAGACACTCAAGTCCCACTGCAGAATCTTTAGTCGAGGCAGATCCGACAGAAGCACCTGCTTCATTGGGAATTAGGGCTGGTTTGAGAGGGTTATGTCACCTGCAGAAGTGAGGGACATGTCACTGCTGACACAGACTGTATGCTCACTCCTGAGCTAGTAAGCATGCGCAGAAACATTTGGGCTTTGAAGCACAACTTCTATGGTATCACACAGTTAATGGGTCCAGATTATGCTGCTCTGCCCGCCTCCCTAGGAGCAAACAGTCTGTAGGCTTCTTGCCATCCAGAGGAACAAACTGGCTAAAGCAGTGATCAGAGAGAGGGAAGTCTGATGTTCACTAAAATAAGGCAGCAAAAACAGGGGAATAAACTGCATTTTTTGTACTAATAAATTATTATTTTTCTATTTAAATCTGTTATGCATTTTAGCTTGCCCCACTTAGGCAGACTGAAAAAGTAGGATAAAATTAAGGTTAGCAAATTTCTAAGAAAAGTGGTTATACCCACTAGAGAACAATAATACTTTGGGTTCTGTGATTGGTTACAGAAGTGTGCCCAGTAACACACTTCATTATTCACGCATGCACCCCACCTATGTAAAGCACATTATTGTGAAAGGACAAGTAGTTAGGTTGAAGAGCTTGACAACAGATTTGACAGTTTTGGATGGGTATGTGGGCGGATTAAATGAGAGATTTAGAAAAACAGGTTACCCTATGGTCATTACCGAAGGTATAACACAAGGGGCATTGTTCAAAGTAACCATAATCTTAACAATCACAAGCAACAAGACTGGTCTATTTCTATGCCCATGGCTTTTACAGTAAATAGTGATGAGATAAAAAGCATTATTTAAAACAACTGGAGAATTTTAGAGTCAACAATGACTTAAGGTCACTGGTAGGACCGTCCCCATTGTTTATTAATAAGACATGAAAGGAATTTTAAAGATTTATTAGAAAGAGACTATAATCATGAGAAATGGGGGATGAAGGGAACTTTCAAATGTTATAACTGTAAATTTCCTAGGTACATAAGAGAGGGTCCCTTTTGAAGGTAACGCAAGTAATAAGGTATGTCACGTTCTGGAGAAATTTACTTGTGAATCCGTTTATGTTGTATATTTGTATATGTGTTCATCCTGTTCCTCATTTTATATAGGAAAAACTAATAAGGAACTTAAGAGGATGTATGAACATTTACACGCCATAAAAGTGGGAAACATGGGCTATGCTTTGGCAAAACATGCTTCAGAATGTAAAAACTACAAGTAGTAGTTTTTTTTTTATTTTTTATTTTACAGTTATTAACTTTGTGCCTAATGATTTCAATGGGGACAGGGAGAGTGAGTTAGATTTTAAAGAATTTAAGTGACAAATACTTTTTAATGCCTACAACACACCTGGGTTGAATAACAGTGTTAACTATAAAGTATTAAATAGAAAGTATAATCAAGATAAGTGTAAATGAATGAATACTTTTATTAGGAAATTTTCAGTATGTTTTGAATGTGTATATTTTCACAAGGATTACTGTTAATTGGATTATTTTTATTGGATAATTATATGGGTGATTCATTAAATATAGGCTTTCTTTTTTGTAATAGGTGTTCTGATAAAGACCTTTGTTTTATGGTCGAAAGCACTTAACTGTATGTGGCTTTGTATATAAAGTACTTTAACATTCATGTGGTGTATATGTTCTACACAGTGGTTTTGCTGCTTTGTTCAAATTGTTATACCACTGTATTGATGCAATTGAGTGTTTTTTTTCTTAAAATTAGTTAAGAAGTGTTTTCCTGTAACTGTGTGGACCTGTCCACCTGTGTTATTTTTAATATTTCATGAGACTGAAACTCTGGTGTTTATTGAAAATAGATATTTAGTATTTTTGTGGTATTTTACTATTTATAATTAAATATATTTAAACTTTTCATTGTGGCTGGTCTTTTAGAGAATATTTTAATCTCAGAGTACTTATATATATTTGGTGACAGCTTTGGCCGCTCCTGAACGCCTTGCTGTTGGTCAAACTACTATTTGTATTAATATTAATTTCACTCAGTATAACTGGGTACCCTTGTAAGAGCCCTGGTGTACCTGGCTTTGTAGTGTCTGGTGGCAGTGTTAACTACCTTGTAGTCTGGGCAGAAGGGATCATAGCTAGTAAACCTATGCCAGCTTTTCCCAAGGTTTAGGTGTGTGTGTGTGTGTGTGTGTGAAAATTAAATCACAGAGTGTGTGCGCCAGCTGCTTGCAGCAGGGGCATGAAGCACTTGTTTCAGAGAGATAGTGGTGGAGGACTTGGCTTGGACACCCAGCTGAGGTCTCAACTCTATAGCTGTTGACTGCCAAGCCAGGTCTTCCACTCCATCCACTAACAGCTGTCCAGGAGATGTTCACAGATGGCTCAGACACAGGATGGGGAGCAGCTTTCTGCTCCATAAAAGCACAAGGTATCTGGTCCCCTTCTCAAAGAAGGGAACACATCAGTGTAAAAGTAATGAGGGCAATTATATTGGCTCTTCAAACCTTTCAGTCTCTCTCTTCATCCCAAGCCCTCTAAAAATTTTCACAGACAGTATGACTATTCTCTGGTATGTGAACAGGCAGGGAGGGACAAAGTCTTATCTCCTATGCAGGCTAGCCCTGCAAGTGTGGGAGCTGGCTGTCAAACTTCAGACTCCCCTTCACTCTGTATATCCCTTCCAGCCTGAATGTAGTGGCACACCATGAGCAGGTCTAAAACAGTCTCACGAATGGATGCTTCACAAGGGTATGTTCCTAGACATTGTCCACTGATGGAGTACTCATGAAAAGACAACTTCCACAGTTTTGTGCCAGAGACCAACATCCTCTGGTCTGGAAGGTGGACACTGTCAGCTTTTCATGGAAGGGGATGTTTCTTTATGCATACCCTCCCCCTTCCTCTCATTCCTAAAGTCCTGCTAAAGATTCAGCAGGATAAACCAAAAATCTTGATAGTGACTCCCTTTAGGCCAATACAGCATTGTTTTCTCCCTTCTCCTGCATTTGGCCAAGGGCAGTCACCGCAAGTTACCTCACAGAGTGGACCTTCTCACACAACACAAAGGAACTGTCATCCTTCCCCACTTGTCTACTATTCTTCAGCTGACATTGTAGGTGATAGGGTTTTAATTCCTTTCAGACACCTTTTTTCTGAGGATGTGCTTAGGGTTCCGCAGGCAACCAGGAGACCCAATACTGGAAAATCTTATTTGTCCAAAGGGAGGAGATTTTTACTTTGGTGTGTCTAAGTCCCACTGGTTCTTTCATACTTTTTAATTTCTCTGAATCTTTTGGGTTTCTAATACCGTGATCGGAATGGACCCCATTCCTAAGTCAAAGTAAGATTAAAGTACATGAAATTAGTATTGTTTCACTCTTTGATGTCAGCCAGTAGTGCTCTTCGTAGCATCCGCAGTGTACCCAGTAATGACTCCTCCTGCATTTTGTATGGAGTTACATAGATTGGTAGCATATCTAAGTACGATTGTAGACTTTTTTTTTTTTTAATAAGCCCTGTTGCTCCTACTACTATTGGAACTGTTTTGGTATCTTTCTTCCACATTGTTCTCGTTCCTGCCTGCAAATCCTTATATTTTATGACTTTGTGTCTCTCTCTATGCAGGATACTGTAGTCATTGGGTGTGGCGATTTCAATGAGCAATGCTACTTTTGTCTTATTTTCTTGGGCCACTATCTCCGGTTTTCTAGCGTCTATCTTTTGAACTGTTGGTAATGGGTGATCTCATGTGATGCAGCCTTCATCATTTTCTGTGATGCTTTTTTGTGGCTCATATTTCCAGTGTTTTTCAGCCACTTCAGTACCATAATGTTTGCACAATCCCCAGTGCAACAATCTTGCCACATTATTATGTCTTTCAATATACAGTCCGTCTGCCATTAGTATGTCACCACCAGCAATGAAGTGTGTGACTGTTTCCAATTCGGTTTTAGAAAACCTATATTTGTCTTTTTCTCCCACATGTTCAATGGACTTTGTAAACCAACATGTACGCAGCCCACTGTTTTGGGATGCCAGTATTAACCTTTCATCTCTTGGTTTGAATTCGCCTCTCCTCAACCATTCCTGCTTTCGTTTGTTCTTTCATACCTGTGTGAATTGCTGGATGCTGACTTAACTTGCTCTTCAGTGAAAGTGCATCTGTCAGCTATTTCTGCATGTCTGCATCTTTATTTCCCCTTAGCCTCTAAATTTGACGTTAAAAAATTCTTAAAAGACGTCCTTTACATGAGACCCTCCAGGAAACTATTTCCACCCTCCTGGGATAAAGAAACTGACCCAAGCCCTTTTTGAGCCAGCGGCTTCTGCCTTCCTGAAACACTGCTCCTGGAAAACTGTCTTGCTGCTTGCACTGACCTCAGCCAGAAGGTTTTGTGAACTCCAGGCCCTTATGGCTTCTCCGTCTTTCTTTGTGTTTCAGAGACAGTGCCTGTCTTCTCACCAATCCCTCCTCTATGCCTAAAGTGGTAAATGAGTTATCCCTAGACCAGTCTGTTCATTTATGTACCTTTTTCCCTTCTCCACAAAACTCTACAGAGAGGGTTCTGCACACTATGGATGTGCACAGATAGGTTAGGTTGTACCTTGACAAAACAAAGAATATGCGGAAATCCTACCAGTTGTCTGTCTTCTTTCACCTAAGTGCTTTGGGACCTCCTGTCTAAAAACAGTGTTTTCAGTTAGATCTCTAAAGCTATATCCTTGTATTGTGAACATGAGGAAAGAGCCTCCCTTCTCCTAATCAATCCCCAGGATTCAGCAAGCTCTGCTTGAGGCACACACTGCCAGGGCTGTTGCTTCCTCTAGTGTCTTCTTCAAAGAACTGGACACTAACTGTGTTCTGGAGGCAGCTATTTGATCTTCAGTCCATACCTTCAAACATTACAAACTGAACAACATTTCTCAATCTAGGGCAGGGTTTGCCAGGCCTGTTCTCCGTGGTTTCATGGAGAGATCCACTGCTCCTACCCACCTCCCTTTCCTCATGAGCTTTGGCATTCTCCCTCATGTAAAAGAATACTGCAACAGAGGAATAGAAGAACATAGATTGTTGTGTAAAATCTTAAAATAACAATAGATGGTCTTCTCTTCTCTGTTGCAGTATTCCATCTCTCCCTCCTTCCTCCTGACTTTGTTCTTTCTTGGATGTAGTTAGCCTACATATTTTCCTTAGATGGGCATTCCTCCTGGGGCACTCGGTTCTGAGGATGGTGCGTGCATACATCACTTTTATAGCCTACATCCGATAGCCTACGTGCGACATGCCACGCACCTCTGATAGTAAAAGTATTTTATATACTGGCCGACGTCTGGTCGTTTTGGCAGGCAACTCCCTCATGTAAAGAATACTGCAACAGAGAATAGAAGGACATCTGTCATTATGGTAAGATTTTACAGAACTAATCTTTCCCTCCTCTGAAACCTCATCTTTAGGACTCCCAGTGGCTCCTGGATCCTAATCAGGACCTAATCGTTCACCCTCCAGGATGTCTAACCTGGACATTCAGAACCCATAGTTAACTGCTTGTTTTCTCAAGTTTCAGTGATGGCCAAAAATGAATCTCTAACCAAGGATGTGGTTAGGTTCCTCTCAGCTTCTCAAAAAGATTTTACTCTAAATGTCTGTCATAGTAATTAGAAAAGATTTGTGTTTTGCGAAGATGATTAAAACATTGACCCAGTCTCTGCTCCAGTTTCTGACATCCTCTGTTAATTTGCATCCATTTTTCATTCAGGCTGCATCTACTTCACAGTCAGTTAGTAGCAGTCTCCAGTTTTCACATGTCATTCTCCTGCCTCACATAAGCTGTGCAAGACATTTACAAAAGGGATGTTTCTTCTTAGACCTCCAGTCAAAGATCCTCCACCACCACCATGGGATTTCATTCTGGTTCTGGAGGCCCTGACTAAACCTCCGCTTGAGCCTTCATCCTCAGCAGAGCTGATTTTTTTCTCTGTTGGAAAACAGTTTTCCACTAGCTTATCACAACTACCAGGAGCATTTTAGAAATGCAGGCCCTTTTTTATCTCCTTCTTACATACTTTCCAGTAAGATAGAGCATCACTCAGGCCTAACCCTTCTTTTATTACTGAAAATGGTATAGAATCTAACACATGTCAAACTTAATCTGTCAGTGTTCTTTACCAACTACTGTAACAAAGGCAAATACATCTTGCACATCGTAGATGTTTGTAGACTATTGCATTTATGCCTTCACAGAACCATGCCTTTTAGAAAAGGCATACAGCTCTTTGTCTCCATTGTTCCCAATAAACTTGGTCAAAAGGTATTGAAAGATGTCCTTCCATATCACTGTTGCAGTATTTTACATAAGGGATCTCCTGCCAAGGGTAGCCCAAAGTCCAGCCAGTATACTGAAGCCTATAGTCCTTATAGGCATTGTATGTCACATGTATGCTCCCCACTCAAAGTGTACAGCATAAAGGTGACTTACAGATGTGCACACATTCAGAACTTCTTTGCTGTCAGTCAGGACATTAATGTTGAACACTGGTCTGAATGCCGTTGTGCTGACCCTTCTATAGTGTCAGTGTACTCTGACAAGCCATCCAAGTTGTTGCTCCCTTGGATAATAAAAACCCTTTTGGATCTGCTGCTACTGCTGAGCTTTTCAAGTCACTCCAGGATGAGGGCAAAATGTTACAAGAGCTGAAATATATATTTTTTTCCTATTCCTAAATATCCGAGGAATTATTCCTCCAAGTCTGTCTTTACTCGTAGACAATCTCACCCTCCTGTTAAGGGAAAGAAGGGTTCTAGGCTTGTTCCTCCCTCTAAGTTTACTCAGACTCCTGCCACTGAGAAGCCTGGTTTTCAAGTACAAGCCTTGTTCTGTTTGACCGTTTGCGTCCTCCTTCCCTTGATCAGGTTCTCTTGTCCCTCAACTTTCACTGTTTCTTTTAAGTCTGTTATGAATCACTTCAGACTCTTCTGTTCTCTCCATTATCTGATAGGGATATTTCATGGTTTGGAAGTCCCTTCCTCCCTTTTCCATCATTCCTCAACCTCCTCATGAACAGCTCTCTCATTTCCCAGAGGGTTTTCACAGGCACATTCAAGCCATGCCTCCTGGCCAGGTAGGGAAGTGTTTTTATTCCAGAATATTTCTAACTCCATGAAAGGAGGGCACATGGAGACCAGTAGACCAATTCTGGATCTTTATCAGCTGAACATCTTTCTCAAGATTCCTTCCTTTTGGATGGTACTTCTACAGACTATCTCCTCTCTTTCTACCCCAGGCTTTTCTGATATCTCTGGAATTCAAGGATGCATAATTTCACATTCCCATCCATCCCCTCTTCAAAAACTTTTTATGTTGGTCTGTCTCGTCCTTGCATTTTCAGTTCTCTACTTTGCACTTCAGCCTGTCTACTGACCCAGGGGTATTCACAAAATTCCTTGCTCCTGTCATTGCTTTTTGCAGGATTTGAGGAATTCATATCTTTCCCAACCTAGATGATCTGCTTATAGGATCATAGGAGATTACTAGGCTATCGACCCGGAGGTAATTTTAAACCTAGTCGTTTCATCTGAATGCAGTACCATAGAAATGCTAGTCAGTACGCAAGATTGCACTTGGTGATGACTGCCTGTTTCCATGAGCATTGGGGGCTCTATTTCCAGTAAGAATTTACAGTGGATATCCACTCATCCGGGTTCCTCTTGAACATTGTCATAGAGGTGCTGTGTTTCACTTGAATTGGTAGTATATTCCAAAGACACAGCAGTTGCTAGGGGATAAATCTGTCTTATTTAAGTTGCAGGCCATATTTAGGTCCCTGGTATGGGAAGCCCTAGTCCCATTTGCTTAACGGATATGCAGCAAGTTCATTAGGTTTGGGTCTTGGACTGAAGCTCCTTCCTCCAACACTTTGCTTCAGGATCTCAGGTTTACTGTTTCCCTGTTACAGAGTCTGGGGTTCACTGTAAACTTCCCAAAATCCATTCTGATGCCTTCCCAGAGTCATATTTTTCTCAGCTGCAGATTTCAAATGGTTCCCATGGTGGCATCTCTGCCCCCCAAAGGGTGTCTCTCTAATTTCCTTTTTTGCAGTCCCTTCTTCCTCTGGCATCTGTCGCACCCAGGGAATTTCTCAAGGTTCTCGGGTTCATGGCTTCCACCATTCCCATGCTCCCTCTCATCAGACTCCATATGAGAAAGCTTCATTGCTATTTCGTCAGTATGGCTTCAACATTGCCATTCTCTGGTCTTCCCGGCACCTTTTTTCCCCTGCCTCAAGCTGGAGCTTCATTAGTGGACTCATCAACTTTCACTCAACCCAGGGCTTCCTTTTCAGGCTCTATTTCCTTCTCAGGAGCTCTTTACAGATGCCTCAGACATGGGGTGGAGTGTTTCCTGTGGCCTCCTCAAGGTTCAGGGTCTCTGACCTCCTCTTTAGAGGTCAGACCACACCAGTATAAAGTTAATTAGGGCTCTGCTTTTGGTTCTTCCCCCTTTCTTCCCAGGTGCCTACAAGTTTTCACAGACAATACCACAGTGATGTGGTATGTCAACAAGCAGGGGGGCACAAGATCCTATCTTCTTTGCAAACTAGCTCTTCAGGTCTGGGATCTCGATATCCAGTATCAAGTGACTCTACAGGCAGTTTATATTCCCTCAGAGCACAATCTAGTGGCAGAATGCTTGAGCAGGTCCAGCACACAAGCTCATGAATGGTTGTTTCACAGAGATGTTTCTGGACATTGTCAGTCAGTGGGGCATTCCTCAGGTAGATCTTTCTGCCTTTACTCTGAACAGATAACTTCATCTGTTCTGTCCCAGATTCCCAAGTCTTCTGGTTTTATAAGTGAATGCCCTGTCTTTTCCTTGGAAGGGGATGTTTCTCTACACTTTTCTTCCCCTCCCCTTTGTCTGTTACTACAAGTCTTGCCCAAGATCAGGCAGGACTCTCCGAAAATCTTGCCGATGATTCCATTTTGCCCAGACAGCATTGATTCCCCCTACTTTCTCATTTGGCTGCGGCACTCACCACAAGTTACCTCAGCTGGTGGATCTTCTCACACAAGACAATGTATCTGTTATCCAGCCTCATATGTCCAGTCGTCCAACTGATGCTGTAGGCGATGGAGTTGTGATCCCTTCCAGGCATCTGTTTTCTAAGGATATTTCAGACTCGGCAGGAGGTCATGGAAGCCACTATCAGGAAATCATATATATCTCATGCCATCAGGATACCCTATCTGTGGTGGGTCCTCTGATTCTGTCTTATTTGTGTGGTCTGCTCCATGTTGGGTTGGCATGTTCTTCAGTTAAAGCTCACCTGTTAGCACTTTCTGCTTGCCTACCCTTGACTCCTCCTCTGGCCTCTAGATTTGAGGTCAAACGATATCTTAAAGGTGTCCTTCATGCTAGACCTCCAGGAAAGCCTATTCTTCCTTCCTTCCTGGGACCTCAGTTTTTTACTTGAAAATTTGACCCAAGCTCCTTTTGAGCCTGCATCTTCAGCTTCCTTACAACATTGCACTTAGGACAACTGTTGTTCTTTTGGCTTTCACTTCAGCCCAAGAGAGTGTCTGAACTGTCTCTCATTGCTATACCTCCCTTCTTGGTTTTCCACAAAGGCAGGGTGTCTGGTCATACTAATCCTCCTTTTATGCTCAAGGTGGTCAGTGAGTTGTCCCTTAATCAGTCTGTACATCTTCCTTTATTTTTTCCTTCTGTGCAGTCTGCCAGTAAGAAGGTTCTTCACTTCTTGGATTTGCTTAGGCAGCTCATATTATTTGGATAAAACTAGTCATTTGCATATCTGAGCAGCTTATTGTTTCCTTTCTTCCAAGGGCTTTGAGTGTAGCTGTTTTTATGTTAACATCTCCTAGATCTTTTACACCATTTTTTTTTAATTATTAATTTCATGAAAAATGACTTTCTTCATCTGTGAAGGCATTTTCTACTAGATATTTATCTCTTCTGGTGCTTTTATCAAGGGTCTGGATACCAGTTCCGTCAGTGAGGGTGTTGCTTGATCCCATTGTTTATACTTTCTTTAAACATTACAAGTTGGATGACATTTCCAGGGCAAGAGCAGGCTTTGCAAAGGCTATCCTGCATGAGTTTGTAGAGGGCTCTTCTGTGCCTTCCTCCTCCTCCTAAGCTTCCTCTTGAGCTCTTGTAATCTATCTCAGGTAAAGAATACTGCATCAGTGATATGGAAGGACATACTACAGTTATGAAAAATATTAACCTAACAGTAGAAGTTCTTCTTTTCACTGTTTTTGTCCTCCTGGCCAAGGGATGCTGCTTCTGTTTCTTATTCCTTTTCCTCCTCCTGGATGCAAATGTTCTAAGGACATTCTGTTCGTTCTACAGGATTTTCAGTTCCAAGTGTGTGCTTCCTTACATCATATTTGTGCTTACACCTTACATGGGGGATGTGAGTGTGATGTATAACGCCTATACGAACTAACAGCTTTGGTATACTGGCCGGACGTTGGGCTGTCCATGGCAGGAGATCTCTTATGTAAGGAATACTGTAATAGTGAAGAGAAGGACATTTATTGTTGTGCTAATTTATATAACTGTACTTTTGCCAATCCAGATGGCTGTCAGACTGCATCTCCTTCATTTATGCTCATCAAAACAAGACTTGAAGCTGTAAACCCAAGGTACACTCCACAAGAGCAGTAGCTACCTCTGCGGCTTTTTTTAGGACTTTGCAGTAATTGACATTTGTGATGCTGCTACTTCGTCCTCTCTGCATATGTTTGTCATTCACTATACATTGGAGTGTTTTTGAAGGGCTAAAGCATCTTTTGGTGCTACTATCCTAAAATGTCTCCTTTCACAAAGCCACTCAGGATATATGCTGGGGATCATACCTATCTGCTGAATCAGATGCACAGAATAAATATGATACAAAAGTTGTGTACTTAGCGTAGTGCTAGATTCTTCTTTCATGTCTGTTTAATATGCCAGCCCTCCCACCTTTCCCCTGCCCTTCTTGTAAGACTTGGACTGTTTGAAACTGTATGGTCTCTGTTTCTCAGGCTCTGCAGAGTAATTTAATTTGGGCATCAGTCAAGATCTGAAGTAACTAGAAGGACAGATGCAGTGTGAGATGGCAAATTCTTAAGGGCCTTGAGGCTGGAATTTTTAATGCTGCCAGATCGGGTACACCAAGTGCTCGAGGACTAATGCATCATATTTGATGGAAATGAATGAAGGGATCAAGCTTTACATAAATACATAACTTTCAATTTCCTTGGATTGACAGTATTACTTTTGGACTGGACTGGCTGTTAGAAGATATTTGTAAGTTGCCTTTTTTGTGCCTTGGTATAGGTTTGAATGTTAAACCAGAGGAATGTTGTTGTTTAGCAGTTTAAGATGTATGTAAGATAAGATGGTGGATACACTTCTGTCATATTGGTTTTCTTTGCACTATTGGCTAACTTTTGTTTAAGAAGGGGTCCTCAAATAGTATTCTTGACTGTGTTGATATTACAGTAATTTGTTGAAGAAAGATGGGAATTTCCCCAGGTTTTGTTAAAAAAAAGCAATTTTGAAAGAATAGTGTATGTTTTAAAACTGCGGTGGTGGTGCTGCGGAAGCGTTGTCGCCTCATAGCAAGACGTTGTCCCGTTCGATTCTCAGCTAGAGCCTCTTCTGTGTGGAGGCATACGTGAATGGGGCATGCCTTCGTTGAAGGTTGTGCGTCAGGGCTGGTAACCTGGTACATAAAAATCCACTACCAATCATTAGCAGACCGGAGTTCCGCTGTGGCGACCCCTAACCGGGAAAAAAACGAAAGACACAAACAAACAAAGTGTGTGTTATTAAATAAAAAGTGGTAGAAACTTCTCCATCTTCTGTTTAAAATAGGAGGCTTCTCCTCAATGTTTGTTTGACTAACTTTATTAATGAACATATTTAAAGACAAGCTGTACTTAGTTTGAGAATGTTTATTATTGTTAGAGTGGATTGGAGCATATTGTTATTGGATGTAGTGGTCCCAGTTTTATTTGCATATTTATTACTTATGCAGGGATTCTTAAAGTAGGGTTTATGTTGCTATATGCATGTACTTGGTTATGCTAAACTTGCAGTTTTGAAAGAACAGTTTGTGTTCCGTAATGGAGAAGCTCATCAATTATCCTTTCAAAAGTGTAAGTTTCACTTAATCGTTGATTTGATTGATTTTATCGATGACCCTGGTTACATATTTCAAGACAATCTACTTTATGATGGTAGATCATAATTTGTGTAGGTATCCCATCAGCACAGTACTTTTTACACTTTATGTATGCAGGGGTCAGTATAAGGGTCAAGCTCATAGATGAATCTGTCGATATATGTTATTTATGATTTTGAAAGAATAGTTTGCAGTGATCATCATACTGATAAATGTTGCAGTATTTTAGCTATATTGGTTAAATCCTGCTAAGGATACAACAGTTGTCCATCTTCCAAAGTTTCATGGCACTTTGTGCACCCAAATCATTAGTGAGCTGAAGCTGAGCTGACTAAAAAGACAGGTTTAGGCTCTAAGCCCTTTTGAGCTTTTATGCTGTTGAATAGAACACTTCTCTGTGGATTTTCAGTTATCGATGGTTGGCTTGTACTGTTCCTTTGCTGGGCAGATTGGTTTCCTTTCGGGGAAAACCTTCCACATAAAACATTTATTGTTGTATTGTATTTGCTGCCTAGGAAATTTATTTTTATGCTAGGAGTTTGTTTTAAGGGACTGTCATGAGACTTAACTGTACTTTTAAGCCGGAGAACACTGCTTTCTTGCCTGTTTAAAGCTGTTTAAAGTTTCACCATTACCCTTGCGAATAATCTGCTTTAAATAATTTAGTTTCTTCCATTTTACAAACCAGAACTCATTCTGTACAGTGTGTGTATGACTCTGTCGATACTTCTTTCAAGATTATGGCCACTGGTACTGTTTTGAGGACATTTGTCTGGCTACATTCTCACCTCCCAGATGTGAAAAATGAGATTTTAAATTCTCCTTTGGATATACATTTAGATTTTCCCCTCTGCCGAGGTTATTAAAGTTGATCAAGGGAATCTGTAAGATTTTTCAGCCCTCCTTTTCCAAACTTTCTAAGGGATTCTCACTAAACACAGGTAAACAGACTTTTAAGAAGAAATGGCAAGGGGTTGCAAAAATAATTTGAGAACCTT
This sequence comes from Protopterus annectens, assembly GCF_019279795.1. Lineage (NCBI taxonomy): Eukaryota > Metazoa > Chordata > Ceratodontiformes > Protopteridae > Protopterus > Protopterus annectens. The sequence continues at coordinate 181,374,587 of NC_056743.1, forward strand.
CCAAAACCAAGGACAATCCAACAAGTCAATGACTATTTAAGTGATCTTGTCCAGCTATCCAGTAGTCCATTTTCCCTTCCAGAAAGTTTAATAGTTTCAGGCAAACTGGTTCTGAAGATCATTCATCAGTGTTACAGATGGTAGCAGGAGGAAATGCCTCCTTTCCAGGGGCTAAATCCTAAGCCACCAGACCAGACTACTCTGTTTTCCCCATTTATTAAAAACATGCTGTTACTATAAGCTTTGTCATCCCTTTCACTGATATCCAGGGTACTTCTGAAGATTCAGAAGGAATCCCCCAAGATCATTATGGCCCAGGCAACATTGGTACACCCTGCTTTTGGAAAGAGCTAGGGGCAGTTACCATAAACTTCTTCACAGAAAGGATCTAATCTCATAAGATCAGGAGTGTGATACACCCTGAACCAAGGCAACTTCTGCTGACTGCCTGGATGATAGGGTTTTAATTTCCTTTAGGAACCTGTTTACTGCAGACATTCAACAGGTACTAATGGATGCAAGAAAGCCTGCTACTAGAAAATTGTAGATTTGTAAATGGAAAAGGTTTTCTAGTTATTGCTAACAATTTAACCAGCATCCATTCAGAGGTAGTGTTTCTCTGTTTCTACAATATTTTTGAGGTACCGTCGCATGGCCTTTCTTTACTCCTCCATCAAGGTTTATTTATTTGCCATTTGAGCATGTCTGCCCATGGATCCTCTTCTTTCAATGCATTTTCATGTCATAATGTTTCTGAAAGGGATTTTGCTTATGACACCTCTAAGAAAACCAATGGCCCCTCCTTGGGATCTTAATTTTGTGTTAGAGAAGCTAACACATGCTCCATTTGAACCAGCTAATCTGGCTCACTTCAGGTTTTTAACATGGAAAACAGTTTTACTAATTGCTCTGACTTCTGCAAGAAGAGTATCTTAGTTGCAAACTCTTATGGTTAGTAAGCCTATCTCATTTTCCAAAGAGACAGGGTTTCTTTGAGATCTAATCCTCCTTTTATGCCTAAAGCAGTATCTAAGTTTACTTTAAGCTAAACTGTCCAACTTCCAGTTTTCTTTCTTGAATGTAAAAATGAGGGAGAAAGATTACTCCATACCTTGGATATCCACAGACAACACGGATACCATCTTGACAGAATTAAATCTTTTAAATCTTCAATCATTTGTTCATTTCTTGTAAAGATAAGAAGGGACAGCCTTTGTCAAAGTGGACTATTTCCAAGTTGCTGTCAGGCTGTTACTTTTTTATAGTCACCACAACACAACTGTTCCAGGCAGGATCAAGGCCCACTGTACCAGGGCCTTAGCTTTATGTGTGGCTTTTTGGAAAAGATTGTAGTCTGTAAGTTTACCAGGAGGAGGAATTTGGTAGTCTTTACATGTTTTTGGTCATTGCAAGCTTGATTCCTTCTCTTGGTCTAGATCAGGCCTTGCTAAGACCATGACTCCAAGGGCTACTGGACTCTTCCCTGTCTACTTCCCATATGTAGTAAGCTGGGATAATCTACCCATATAGCTAAGGCAACTGCAACAGTGATCAAAGTGATGATCATAGGATAGTTCTCTAAGTAAACTTACCATAATAGATGTTCAGATGATCATTGCTGCAGTAGCTGCTCCTTCCCTCCATTCCTTTTGGAGTTTTTTGGTGTGTTGTTTATGTCAGGGTGTATGCACTTATTTTTTTGTTTGTAGCATTGTCTTCTAAGGGTTCAGTCTCCCTCTGTTTGTTGGCATGAAAGCTCTGAGGAGCTTGACACCCAAACCCGTCTTTTTAGTAAGCTTATTTCTAGCTCACTTACACTTTAGGCATGTGGAGGGTGCCCTGAGGCTTTGGAAGCTGGTTGGTTGCTACATCATTGGCTGGATATGACCGATGTAGCTAAAGCTACTATAGCAGTGATCATTCAAACTACTATGGTTAAGGTAGGTTTACTTAAACACTTATGCTTTGAATAACTGGGAGGTGTGGTCCTGTTAGTGTCCATGTTAAAAAAAAAAAAAAAAAAAACGGTTCCCCTTCATATGATCGTATTTTTCTAAACTCGAAAGTCATAAACTCGAAACTAGACTCTGGAATTTAGAGAAACTCGAAAATATGAAAGGGACAAAAAAAAATTAACACCTTTCAAATGTTTTTTCAGAGGGGGCTTTGCCCCCCCTGCACCCCCCCATGTGGGGGCTGTGCCCCCCACACCTCCCCTACTTAAATATACCTACTCCGAGATCGCACTGTAGTGAAGGAAAGGGAAATCTCCCATTCCGCGCTATACGTGTAAGCACAAAACAGAAGATTTTCCATTCCTCCGCTATAGTGCGGTCACAGAACATTCACATTTAAACTGCTAGGGTATAGGGGGACCTGGCCCCCTGCAATAAGGCAAGTTAACTTTTTATTTTTTTAACCCTAAGGCTCCCATTCACAATTTTGAGTGAATGGAAGTTTGAGATTCTGTCTCGAGATTATGAATTTCGAGCTTCCATCCATTTGATCTTGTGAAGGTGAACCTAAAAAAACAGATATCCTTTGACTTGATTTTTTTCATGGCCATATTTAAAGATAATATTTAGCTCGTGAACTTAAATTTTGGTGATAAGGCATATGAATATATGTATATTATGATACTTTACTGCTGTTACAAAATGTTTGGGTGCATGTACACTCTGGTTTGCAGTTTATTATGCCTGTATGGTTTGAAACTAAGAACGCTATGAACGTTCACTGTTGCGGTAATAACTACTTGGGATTTCCTTCCATGAAAGCCCTTGGCTGGCCTGAATAACAGAGATTTGTTCCCCTCCTGGCTCGGCAGGCACCCTTCTCTCTTATGTTAGGACACTGGGGTATAAGGGTTCTCAGCTTGTGCTATTTTCTGAGTTCTTTCTTGCTATTGGAGCCCAGTACGACGTTTGTCAAGTCCGAAGCAAGAGATAGACCACCTATTAATACCTCATTGTCTGTATTTTTTGTTAGATGTCAGTGGATAAGACTAGTGGTTACTTAGTGTGTGGGGAAACAAATCTGTCACTTGGACTTCCACACACTGTGTGTTTGTTCTGCCTGGATCCAGAGCACAATGTACACAGTTTAAATGAAAAAACATTAAGCATAGGGCAGAGTCGCTTGAAAAAAATTGAGAGAGAGTGAGCATCAGTGCTCATATGTGTTGTAACATCAACCAGTCTTGCTTGGTCAGAGTTTCTTCATAATACGGAGAAGCATTTGAAGACCGCTAGAATGTCAGACAGCCTGTCAGTGTCAGTTAGTCCACCCAGGTGCATTATTGTCGAAGAGTGAGGGTTGCATTCTAGGTCCAATTCAGTAACAGTGTGCTTGGCCAAGACCTCTGATAGCCTTCCAGAGTCCACCATTCTGTCATCCTCCCTCGACATCCACTTGAGCTGAAGGACTTGGGTTGTCTGATGGGTTTGTGGTCACTTTGTTGATACTGGCTTCTGACTCCTGTACCAGACATGCAGATGAGGAGGGCAGAATCACCTACGCTAAAGAGGAATCCTCAACAGATCAGGCACAGGCTGATGACAGCCGATGCCATTCCCAAAAATGGCTCCCACTCTGATAAACATAAGATGGCTGCTTCCAACTTGACCCAGCCTAAGCTTATTCACAAGACCTTGTCATGTTAGCAGAGGATTTTGTGGATTTTATGAAATCCAGACAGCTGAGCTCTCGCAGGATGCCTGCCCTAGGAACTTCTGCAAAAAGAAGAGAGACTTTCCCCCAGGAGTCTTCAGATTCCATTGACTCGTATGAAGATGAATTGGCTTATGTGGACCAGATTTCATCAGAGTCGGATGAAAACATTGCCTCAGCCTCATTACCTGAGGATTTTTCTTTTGGAGAGATCCTCTGCAAGATAAGAAAGTCCTTCATTTGAGAGGCTCAGGGTTGCTCTCAATCTAAGAAGAGTATGAGAATTTCTTAGGCTTCCTGAGCACAATCCTATAGCTATTCCTCCAGTTCTAGATGTTGTGGAAGATGTTGCTCAAGGCACTCCCAGACTCCTGCCCCCATCAAACCTGACCATTTTTACGGAAGATGCTGTTCAAAACACTACCAGACCCCTTCTCTTAAGAAACCTGATCATTTTTGTGGAAGATGTTCAAGACAACTCCCAGGGCCCTGCCACAAAGAAATATGGCCATTTTTACAGTGTCCTGAACTCTCATAATTAGCTTTCTAAGAACCATGTGGTGGATCCTAAGGAAATTTCTTTAGAACAAAAGGGAGCCAAAGATACTGTCTCTAGGAACCCCATGCTTAATAAGAGGGTAGACCTCTGGACAAATTAGTCAAGAAAGTATATATGTCAGATGTTCATCTGGTTTCACTGCTGCAGTCATTACACTTGGGTTATCCTGCCATCAGGCAGTCCCGCAGTCGGGCAGAGTTCCAAAGTCTTGGTCCGGCATCGGTTGCTGTCACTTCCTCCCTGACGTCAGTGCGCCAGGGGTATATAAGATGCAGACTACGCCATTTTCTTCAGTCTTTCTTGCCGCGTGGTGCCCGAAGCAAAAGCAGTTCGTAAGTGCCGGTCGGCAGACTCCTGAGATATCAAATTCGATTTTCAGAACCGAAGTCTTCAATAAAGCTAAGTACCCCGTTGGGGAAACTTTTTCTTGCCTCAGACCGATGTCAGTAAAAGTTAATTGCATTTCTTGGGGGAAGCAAATACCTCATAAGGATTTTCATTCTTACTGTATTCCATGCCTAGGCCCAGATCACAACGTCACTAGTTGTTGGTTTTGTGCTAGATTTAACAAATGCACTATTAAATGTAGGTTTGATTTTGCTGTCCATTACTTTGACCGAAGATTTAATTATATCATGCCGTCGGAACAACCGACGACCAGAATACACAAAAAACGCAAAGACAAGGTTAAGGACAGGCATTCGAGGCCCAAGACTGACGATGAAGCCTCTTCTAGGCCAGTCGCCGGTTCTCGGTGAGGCGCTTTCGCAGCCCCTGACACCCGCTACCTCAGAGCCACAGGCCGCCTCCGACTCCCACGTGGAGATGACTAGGCCTCTGGATACTCAAGGTGTTGGGCCTTCGGAGACTAACCCTTCAGATGGGTCCGGAGCCGCTGAGCAGGCATCGGCTTCTGAGGGTGTTTTCAGACCTTCACAGCTTACCATAAGAACTACAGCCAAGTCTAAAACTCCATTAAAGACAAAGAAGCAAGTACAGCATTCTTCTGGATAGGCCTCCATGCCTAAAAAACAGATGCTCAAAATGGCCGAAGACTTAATTACTCTGATCAGGGGTGCCCATCCTCCTCCTGATAAAAGGTCTAGGCAGGATAAAGACTCTCATTCCTCTGACCAGGTTTCCATATATTCTGATACCTCTTCAGACCAGGGATACTCTTTACCCCCCTATGAGGACTCTGATGCTGAAGAATCAATTCCTTCAGCCTCTCCTCCTGAGGATTATTCTTTTGGGGAAACTTTACATACCATGAGGGAGCATTTCCATTGGGAAGGCCAGGATTATTCAGAATCCAAGAAAAGGCTCAGAGACTTTCTTTTATTGCCTCAGCACAGGCCCCTTGCTATTCCGCCAGTGTTGGATATTGTGGATGATGTGTTCTCTGAATCCAGTTTAAATCCTGATTCTTTACCCCCTGCTCCAGCCAAGCCAGGCAGGTACTACAGAGTCTCTGACTCTCACAAATTTCTTTATAAAAACCCTGTTGCTGACCCAGAAACTATTTCCCAGGGTCCCAAAGGGGTAAAGGCTTCCACGGCTAAAAATCCAGTTCCCTCTGGCAGGGATTCTAGAGCTTTAGACAGATGGTGGAAGAAAGTTTACACTTCTGCAACTTTAACAGTAAGGGCTTTGAATTGCCAGTTTCACATGCTTAAATACCAACAATATTTAATGTCTCAGTTAAAATAGAAAATGACTACAAGTTCAGAACATCCTGACTATAAGGAAATACAGGATTTATTACATGCAGCTGAACAAGTGGGAAAACATACTCTGCAATGTGGTTTTGATTCATTAGAGGCTTCTTGTAGAGCAGCAGTTACAGGATCTGTGATTCGAAGGCATGCTTGGTTAAAAGAACAAAGTTTACCAGATCATGTTAAGGCAAAATTATTGGATGCTCCTTTACAGCAAGTTATTTTATTTGGTGTTAAGGCAGAAGAGGTATTAAAGAAAATGGAGGATAAGGCAAAATTTATGCAAACAGTGAAGGATTTCTTGTAGGTACAGCCACCTCGATTTAGCAGAAATTGGCCTACAAAGAATTGGTCCTTTCCAGTGTCAGACAGGCCACAAAGAGGCAGATACAGACGCCCAAGAGGCAGATCTCAGCCCCAAGGCTCTTACAGACCACAACAGTGGGGTGCTTCAACCCCAAAAGGAGGTGAAGACAAGTCACAACCTTACAGGAAAACAGTCCCAGTGACTTCCCCCTTCGAATGCCAAGCACTTCCCTTTTTCAAGCTCCCTTAGGGGGAAACTAGCCCTTTTTTCTCAAAATTGGCAGACAATCACCCAAGACAAATGGGTTCTGAATATTGTCTCAAGTTTACAGGTTCCACTTTCACACTTTACCAAGTCTAAATTGAATGCCAGACCTGCCACAAAATCAATGGGCAGAGGCACAAAAGCATGGACCTGAGAGCTATTCAAAAAGTGCCACAGCAGGAACAAGGGCAAGCATTTTACTCAGGACTTTTCCTGGTCCCCAGAAAGGACAAAGCCTGGAGACCCATGCTAGACCTTTCTATTCTAAATACTTACCTGGATGTTCTGAAATTCAAAATGTTGACACTACAGCAGCTTCTTCCCATGCTGGGCAAGAAGGCTTGGCTTGTTACTTTGGACCTCAAAGAGGCATACCTGCATGTCCCTATCAGACAAAATTGCAGAAGATACCTCACATTTATCGCTGGTTCAGTGCACTACCAATTCTCTGCACTGCCCTTTGGCTTATCTACTGCGCCCAGAGTCTTCACAAAATGCCTGGCACCAGTAATTGCATTTTGCAGACAAAAAGGAATTCAAATATATCCATACCTGGACGACTGCCTTATTCAAGCAGAGAGCAAGGACATTTCTCTAAAGCATGTGGCATTTGTAAAAAGGTTGCTAATTTGCCTAGGGTACACAGTAAACGAAAATAAGTCAAAACTAGTGCCCTCAGAAGAGATAATATTCCTGGGTGCCAGCTTAAATACAATGGCCCAGATGGCTTATCTCACGCCAGACAAACAAGGACAAACTGACTCAGTATTTTCAATTGATGGCAACGAAGTCCCAACTCCCTGCAAGAAAAATTCTGCAGGCTTTGGGATTCATGGAATCCTGCATACTACTAATTCCATATGCCAGACTGCATATGAGGAAATTACAATGGTACCTAAAAAGTATTTGGACTCAACACTGTCACAGTTTGGAAACAGTAATACCACTAATTCCCTGCCTACAACAGGAGTTTCGATGGTGGGCACAGGCATGTCACCTCAACAAGGGTCAGCCTTTCACTCTACCCACAGCCAGGCAGACTTTAACAGATGCTTCGGATTATGCCTGGGGAGCACACATGGCAGGAAAATGTATTCAGGGCAAGTGGACCACAGACCAAATGCATCTTCACATCAATCAAAAAGAGATGTTGGCTGTACAAAATGCCCTAACAGCTTTCAAGGACCTTCTGCATCCAGGACAATTATTATTAAAGACAGACAACACCACAGTAATGTGGTACATAAGCAAGGGGGCACTCATTCTTACCCCCTATGCAGACAAGCCATGACCTTGTGGAACACAGCTCTAACTTATCAAGTTCATCTGCAAGCACAATTCCTGCCAAGAAAGAAAAATACTCTGGCAGACGACTTAAGCAGAAACATCATGGATCATCACAAGTGGAAATTAAATCCACAAGTCTTCAGCATGACAACACAGAAATGGGGGTGCCCAGACATAGATCTTTTTCCCTCCCCACTGAATTGCCAACTACAAAAATTCTGCACAAGGACTTATCACACATGAGCATGGAAAGTGGATGCTCTCTCGTTCAGCTGGAAAAGACTAAAAGTTTATGCCTTCCCACCACTGCCTCTCCTTTCAAAGGTACTCCTAAAAGCCAGACAAGAAAAAACACAGATGATCCTGATTGCTCCAGACTGGCCACACCAGCACAGGTACCCAATCTTAAAAATCTTAGCACAGGGCCCACCATGGATTTTGCCTCAAATTCCCACACCTTCTGACTCAACAAAACAATCAGATCCTGCACAGTCAGCTCAAAACCTTAAACCTGGCTGCATGGCAGATTCATTAGTCAAACAGACAACACCTGTCTCTAAAGTTGTTATGGATTTCATTTTGGAGGCCAGGAGGCCTAGCACCAGGAAATCTTATTCAGAAAAGTGGAAGAGATTCTGTGCCTGGAACCAGGCTCAAAGCCTTGACCCTCTTGTCCCAAACATTCCTCAGATACTACAATACTTAACTGAGATGCTGGACAAAGGACTATCCTTCTCATCCATTAAGATCCACGCCTCTGCCATTTCGGCTCATTACAACACAGATCCTCCTATTTTCTCTCATCCATTGCTAAAGCAGTACCTCAGAGGGGCTAAAAATATAAGACCGCCCTGCAGAGCACCAACACCTACTTGGGACCTCAATTTTGTTTTGGAAAAACTCACTTTACCTCCTTTTGAGCCAGCCAATTCAGCAGAAGTAAAATATGTATCATGGAAAACTGCTCTGCTTCTGGCAATAACCTCAGCACGAAGAGTCTCAGAGTTACAGGCACTAATGGCAGTGGAGCCTTTCATCATTTTTCACCAAGACAGGGTTTCTTTAAGAACAAACCCTTCTTTTATGCCTAAGGTGGTATCCAGTGTGGCTCTTAACCAATCTATTCACTTGCCAACTTTTTATCCAAATCCCCAGAAAAAGGGGAGAGGCTTCTGCATTCTTTGGACATACACAGGCAGTTACGTTTCTACTTGGACAAAACAAAAGCTTTCAGAAAAACTGAGCAATTGTTTGTAGCATATGCTGCAAGATCACAGGGAAAGGCTATTTCAAAGCAGACCATTTCAAAGTGGATAGAACACTGTATCCGGTTCTGCTACACACAGCATGGGAAACCTGTACCTAGTACATTAAACCACATTCCACCAGGGCAACTGCCACTTCTACTGCCTACCTTAGAGGAGTAGTACCTACCAAAGATATCTCGGAAGCTGCAACTTGGAGTTCAGTGCATACCTTTACCAAGCATTACCACTTGTCTCTTTATTCAAGATCCAGAGCTGGCTTTGCCACTGCAGTGCTGCAGGGCCTCATAGCCACACCAAATCCTCTATAGAACCACCCACCCTGACTCAGCTTTGGGATTCAACCCAAGTGTAATGACTGCAGCAGTACGATGAACATAGTACAGTTTTGTACCTACCATAAATGTAGATGTTCGAGTGTCTTCACTGCTGCAGTCCAGGTTACCCACCCGCCATCTCCTCTTTTTTAGCTGGGACTTATCTATACCTTTCTACACTATACTACCTATGTGGTGTATTTGCTGGTTACTGAAGGTTTTGTTTTTACCTTATTGTATATTTTATTAGCAATATGTATTGCCTACCTTTTGGGGGGCATCTGACATCTGGGGCAAGAAAAACTGAAGAAAATGGCGTCGGCTGCATCTTATATACCCCTGGCGCACTGACGTCAGGGAGGAAGCGACAGCAACTGATGCCGGACCAAGACTTTCGAACTTTGGCCGACTGCGGGACCATCTGATGGCAGGATAACCCGTGTAATGACTGCAGCAGTGAAGACACTCGAACATCTACATTTATGGTAGGTACAAAACTGTACTTTACTGTGGCTGTGAGAGCTTTAAATTACCAATTCCATATGGTTAAATTTTGGAAAGTTTTCCTAAACCAAATGAAGCAGGAAACTGGAAGGGACTGATTTGAAGAGTGGTTGTCGGCCCAGGTCGTGTTCCTAGGTTGCAAAACATTCTTTACATTGTGGCTTTGATGCCTTGTGGAATCAAAGTGTGTTATCGGGAGACATTCTTGGTTAAGAGAGTACTCTCTTCCTGATCATGTTAAGTCAAAATTTCTTGATACTCGACAAGGAATTTGCGTTTGAAACCAAGGGTCAAGATGTATTTCAGGAACTGGAGGATAAGACTTTGTCAGTGCAGGCTGTCAAGGAGTTTCTGCAGGTTCATTCCGTAAGGATCAGTAGGAATTACCCAGCAAAATTTTGGTCCTTTCTTGCCATGCAACCAAGACCAAGTTTTCTTTCTACTACTATGCTGCTGTGCATTTTACCACAGCCACTTACAGTGAACCCCTCTTCTGATATATGTAGAGTGGTGCAGTTTCCTGCTACAGGACAGGGATATTTTTCATAAGCTGACCCCCCCCCCCCCCAAAAAAAAAAAAAGTGAATGTGCATTAACCTAACATCCTTTATTCCAAACCTCCATCTGTCCTAAGGGATAGCTGCTGTAGTTAATTGCTGCAGTTCCTCCTTTTCCCTTCAGAGTACTGCTTCAGTCAGGCTAGGGGAACCTTTCTTTGTGGATAAATTGCCAGGTCAAGCTTCTGATTTCCAGTTTTTGTCTCTTTCGGCAGTCTCTGATACTAAGGCTGTTGTTCAGATCCTGAATCACCTGAAACATACTTTATCATTATCATGCCTCTACATAATTTGGACAGGTAACACTGGCTACCTTTTGAGTCCTTTCTCTCCTTTCAATAATGTCTTCCATTTGTATATTGCTTCTAGGTAGAGAATTAAGTATTGACTTTGTTGTACTTATTGCATATCTGAACTGAAACAACAATTTTGTATTCTTATGTAGAACTGAAAAGAACCTGTTACTGACAGAGGTTCGAACTGCAAAAGAACACCATCTTATGGCCATGTCTGAAAAAGATCATCTGATTTCTGAGCGGCAGAAGTATCGCGCTATAGCAGACAAGGGATTGAGACATGTTAGTGACAGTTATCATATTAAGGTAACAAAGTGCTTTAATTATTCACTGTTATTGCATATGCTTCTTCCAGTAAATGACAGTTATTTAGTGTGCCATATTATTTTACATTTTTATTGTAAAAATACTTGTGAAAAATTATGTAATGCAGCTTAGAATTTTTATTAGAAAGCTTGCATGCCACAGCTTGCCTTTTGAAGTAAGACAAGGGGTGGTCACATTTGTGCCTGATTTCTTTTCCAGATTTAATTTTTTGTTGCATATTCAAATTTGTCATTTGTTGTCCTTCACCTGCATAAAAATAAATTTGCAGTAAACAGGTTCCTATTACGTTATCGAAGTTCTGAAACTTCGAACACCATAAGGTCGAAACCTTATGTTCGAAGTTTCAGAACTTCAATTACGCAAAAAAAAAAAAAAAAAGAAAGAAAAGAAATTAAGTCTTGCAAGCCCCACTGCATCCCCCACACCCCCTGCTCTTTAACTATACCAACTCCGAGATGGCACTACAGTGCGGTAAAGGGAAATCTTTTCTTTCCGCACTGTATTGCAATCTCGGAGTTGGTATATTTAAAGAGTGGGGGTTGTGGGGGGTGCTTACAACAGTTACTTTGTCTGTTGTTTTTCAGTTTTTTTTTTTTTGTTAGAAATTATAAAACTTCGAACATACAAGTTCAATCTTGTAGTGTTCGAAGTTTTATAATTTCGACAACGTAATAGGAACCTCAGTAAACAGTCTGTATATTTTTCCAGTCTGCTGCTGTAGATGCTTTTTCCTCTGTGATGCTGGTGATCCAAGTTCAGTAAGTGATCCAGGATGCTGGAATGTCGGTTTGGGTGGAGGGTAACATTGAGCAGATGGTGTTGCATCTGTGTTATTCTGAGCTGGATAGATGGGGGTGATCTGTGATTATTCAGTGCTGCCTGATGATGATAGTCTTTCCTGTGATGGGTGCACTTGCTGAACACTGGGAAGTTTGGTTATAGGAACATACACACACACACACACACACACACACACACACACACACACACACACACACACACACACGAGTAACCCCCAGTAGTGCCACTGTGTGCAGGTGTCCCTTCCATTGTATGTTATTGATAGTTATGCCTCGTACATCACCAGCTGATTGTCATCTGGCTCCAGTTCTGCTTTCTTCACCCTGAGTCATTACTTGTTTTGTAGAGCCTGTCATATGGTGGCAAATTTACCTGAGGATTGAAGAAGTTTCCTGTAGGGGTTACAGATTAGGAGAAATGGAGTGTAAAACTTGTGTGGAAGATGAAAAAATGTATACATAGCATGGATATAAAAAAAAAAAAAAACTCTGCATAAGTTGTCTAAGCCCAGACCACAGTCCATTGCTGTGAGATTTTTCAGACTCATCTGGCTAAGTGCAGGAAAAACCCTCTCCAGAACATTTCTAATACTGCAACAGATACTTTGAGCACTCTTTTGAACATTTCTTAGGGAACTGTCGTTTAAAAAGAAAAGATACTTCAGGACTTTATATCATCCAAAAAAGTGCATATCTGAAGTGCAGCTTTTTTTTTCTTTGTCAAAGTATTTGGATTCTTTGATACCACTCATTCAGACATTATAGAAACCTGTACTCAAAGAAGTCTTTGCATCTTCTTCTTCTGCCTTTACATTAGATTCCTATTTGAAAAGTAGGGTGTTGACCTTCAGGTCTGCTGTCAGAAGCAAACAGGCATATAAGGTGAGGGAGAAAAAGTCCAGGTTAAAGCCCAAAGGTCCTGTCTGTTGATACAAAATCATTCTATCTTTGGGGATTTTCACTGGTGTCTTTGTTTGGATTCATCAGAATTTAGCAGATGGATAATTCCATACTCTGAAGTGTGTGCCCTTAAAATTGCAGTGTGATGTTGTACTCAGGTTGCATAAATGTACTTATTCTCAGATGCCAGCATTTCTTTTGCACTTCTCACAGTTAACAGTCATTGTCCCAGGGTAACTATTTGAAATGTTGGGACCCATTAGGGTGAGTCCTGAAACAGGAAACAGAATGGCTGATAAACAGAGTTGCATACACTAAGTCCAAGATGGCCATTTCTCAGAATACTTCCTTTTTCTCTAGGGTATGGTGATCTCAGAGTTTGTATATACGGGTTTGGGGAATGTGGGGGTGGGGGCTTTCTACAGAAAAGAAAGTTAAAGGAAAAGAGAAATGTTCGCGATTCACTCTCTTCCTGGGTGTTTGGTCTCTCTCTTTTTTTTTTCTTGTTGGCACACTGCATTTCTAGTACCAACATTTTAATAGGGAGCCTTGTCTTACCAGTTAGTGTTGATTTTCCTTCATCTAATGCATCACAAATCTACTATGTATCCATGTGGCTGTCAGATTACTAGGTAAGACCCACACCGATACTCTCTTTAGTGTTTTGGAGAGGAGGACAGTGTCCGATGTTGGAAATGTCAGGTAACCTATTAGTCAACCTTATGACTGGAACAGTTATGGCGTTTCTGGGCTCCTTGCTTGGAGATTGGCAGCAGGGTAATCCATGCATCCCCAGTCTTAGACCACACCATCACCACAATGATTGAAGATCAAATGGTAAGTCTAGGCATAGTCCTTTTGAAGGTAAATCAGTTTTAGAAATGGCCTTTGGACTCCATTGGTGTTGAGGATCTTGACCACAGTGGACTTGAGCCCATGCTACTCTATATCTCAGCAGAGGAACAGAACTGTTGAAAGCACCTTCACCATTCCCAGTCCTATACATGATCACTTTACAGCCCAAGCTATGCATCCTGATCCTGGAGAAGTGGCCTTTTGAATCACATAGTCATTGACTGATGGTATTCAAAGTTGAAGTTTCCCGTCCTTACGCTCCTCCCCAAGTCCCATAGAGACAAAATTCTTATCATAACTTGCCAGGGTTCACAGCTTGAGGCCTTGATAATCCCAGGTGGTGAAGATGCTTGTTTTTAGCTTGAGGGAATGTTCCCACTGTTAGCCTCTTTTTTGCTTCTGTCAGTCACCAGTATACCACAGAAGGTGGAACATTCCAGTATATTACGCTATCACCAAGCAGTGCCTTTGTGAAAACAGAAGTCTTGAGGCTCAGCTAAAATCTGTATCACTGTAGGTCAATGGCATTTATTTTCACTTTATGAAGAATGGGGTGCTTCCAAATTAGTAATATCATTCTCTTTAGATCTGGCATTGTCTACCAAGTGTTTTTCGTGGACTTTGGTCTGCACAGAAAAGGGCACAGCTAAAGATGAGAAGAGCAGCTGTGTTAATATTTATGTTCTTCTTTTGTTTAGATTGTAGGCTTTGCTGGCTTGCAGTTCCCTCGCATCTGTCAGAAGATGATAGTGCACCAGCCTGTAGATCCCCTCTCTTTTCTCCCAAGTGAAAGTGATTGGATGCCTTAGGTTTTCATTTCTGGCCAGCCAGCTGTTGATCCAGTTTTGTTATCAATTCCAAGTCAACCTTGGTACAGAGAGATACCTTGATTCTCTTCAGTTTGACTATAGTGCCTTATAAACAAACTGTATGTAGTTTTGTCATTGAATAATCAGGATCTGTTGTAAATGTTTTTGATGGCCCAGAACAGCAAGTTATAGTTACGAGTTTATTACAGAAAAGGATCTGCCTTTCATAAAGAATAACCAGTATTCATTTAACGAGTCTCTGTGCTGGAGCTTAGAAACATATTTGCTGTATTACCAAATTGCCGGAGCACAATTTACATTAGAATCATCTGTTCACATTTTTTTTTTTACTTTGGAATCTGATGTTGTCATCTTCATTCCTCCTCCTCACGATAGGATTTCGAATCCGATCCTTGGATCCGGCTTGGCCATATTCTCCAGACTTGGATCGGATTCGCGAGCTCCTCCCTCTTTCCCATTTTCCACTACAGCCACCCAGACACCTCAGATTTTGTTTGCTGCTTCAGTGTCCGGATGCGGTTCTCTGTGCCCTCGAGCTGTGGTTGCTTTAATAACAGTTTTCCTTGCTAGTGTTTTTGTTATCCCTTCATTTCCCTTTCGTTGGCTCTGTAATTGACATCCTCTCTTTTCCTAGTTGGTCTTTCTTGTATGTGTGTTTGTGTGTATGTGAGTGCGTTTCTCTATCGCTACGTCCTTATTCTCTTCTAGACTGTCAAGCCCGTTTTCTTTTGTTCAGCAATTTTAAAGTAGGTAGTTATAGTTGGTTTTAGCTATAGTTATAGTTGGAGTTTGTTATAGCTCATAGTTTTTCTCCTTTGCTGTAGAGTGTCCATTGTTTTTTTTTTTTGTCATGTCTGACAAACCCTCTTTGGGGTTCAAATGTTGCACTTCTTGTAGGCATAAGATCCCCAACCAGGATGCCCACAATGAGTGCATATATTGTTTAGTTTCGGATCACTTAAAAGCTGTTTGTGAGGTGTGTGGTTCTTTTAATCGAGACCGCTCACTGGTAGGCGTAATAAATTAATCTTAGAGGGGTCTTCTTCCATCTTCATCTCCTCAGACCCCTTCTTTGGCTTCAACAACTTCTTCCTCATCTAATGAAGCAAAAAGGAATTCTATCACTGCCTCCCCAAGAGGTCCCCTGGAACTGAAGTCCAAAACGAAGAAAACTTTGGATCTGATCCCCTCATATCCAAAGAAAGTGCCTAACCCAACGGATCCACCAGCATCCTCAGATCTAGGGGAAGTAATAACATTGTTACCTCCTCCTTCGGCTCTGGTGGCAGATCTCATGGCTCTGGATTTGAGAGCACGGAGCAAGTCTCCTACTCATTCCATTAAGTTCAAACACTCCCGACCCCTTCTTGTTTGGCTTTTTCCAGGTCCTCTTGAAGCTGGTCTGTGGCAGACATGAAAAGGATGATGAGAAGATTCCTGAAGTCCCAGATTCAGATGGGGGTGGTGTCAGCTACATCACCTGTCAGATCTGTGAGCTACCGGGCCATGCCATCAAGCCTCCTCCTCCGATCCAGCCCTCTGCTTCAGCATTGCAGGTTGTGGGACTTCCATGTGTGTGTGGTTAGGTGCAGGGGAAGCCTCCTTCCTCAACACAGATGGTAACCCTTGATCTATCCTGTTCCTATCCCCTTGGAGCAGAGCAGATATTGGAAACAAGGTGCCAGCGCTGGGTCCGGAGGAGTGGGATCAGCTCCATTCTTGTTGGAGGCATCTCTTCCCTTAGGCACCTCTGGCCTCAACAGTTCTGGTCCAATTCTCTCAAGAGGTCACTGATCTGGTACGAGTCCTAGCCACCTACCCTTTGTGACTTTGGCTTTTGAGGAGACTGAGAGGGCCTCTCCTGATCCATCGGCCTTTGAGGTAATGGAGAGAGTTTTCTCCAGAGGTAGAGAACCATAACCACGTCCCACAACCCTCCCCTGTACTACCTTCAGCTCTGGGCCTTGAGCCCATTCGTTTTGTCCTGAGTCAACCTATCCTGAGTGGTTTCCATGACTTCCCTGTCCAGGCGGGATTCCCTTCTTTTGATACTTCCCCAGAGTACCCTGCTGAGGAAGTCCCCTCCAAGAAGACATACAAAAGGAGGCACATTGACTCCCCCATGTAGTCATTAAGTGAATACACTGACTTTGTTGAGGGAGAAGGATCCACCTGATCCCCACTTGAGGATGTCTTCTTTAGGAATATTTTGGAAATATTGAAGCAGAAAGGTGGGTAGTCTGCCCAACCTCCTCCTTCCAAGGAGTCAGTGCTCTTGTTGGAATTCAGGACAGGCCCATCTGCATCTTGGGTGATCCCCCGGTGGACGACCTCATTGATTTGGTTTATTGCCGGACATGGAAGGAACCAGACACCATCAAGCCCATTCCCAAGCACCCTGATAGGTTCCTGGTTCCACCAGCTGACAGAAAACATTAGAGTAAGGGTCATGTAGTTTATGCCATCATGGTGGCAGCAGCCACTAATAAAGAACTGGCAAAGGAGATTGCCAGTGTCCATCTCCTAACAAGGAGTCTAGAGCATTGGATAGGATTGTAAAGTGTGTTTAAGCTTCAACCACTTTTGAAATGCAGTCGCAAAATTATCTAGCTCACCTTACCCACCTGCAGAGAGATCTGATTAAGGAGCTTTTAGCTTCTCTGAGTCCATGTCTCCGGAGTTCAAAAAATGTTCTCCCAAGCTGCCCACTCTATCGTCTGTTGCCAGATGTTTTTCCTGTTTCACTGTAGCAGTCATCACCTGTGGGTTATCCCTGCTGTGGTAGCTCTTGGCCGGCCCGAGTACCAGAGTCAATGATTTTCTGCGGCGGTTGCTGTCGTTTGATGCATGATGTCAGGTCGTCAGTGCTATAAAGGAAAGCAGCCGATGCCATTACTTCAGACTTTCTTGCCGTGTAGCCCGTAGCAGAAGCAGTTCGCAAGTGTGCCAGTTGGTCGCTACCAGAGTTTGAATTACAGCTGAAAACTTCTAAAGCTAAGTACCCCGTTGGGGATCCTTTTTTCTTGCACTAATTGATTTCCGCAAAAGTTTACAATTGTCTCGCCTGTGGAAAGCAAATACCACACAGAGACTTCCATTCATACTGCGTCACTCGTTTAGGCCCAGACCACGATGTCCCCCGTTGCCGGTTCTGTGCCCTCTTTAACGCGAGAACCATTTGTCATAGAGCTCTTATTGTAGCCAGGTATTTTCGTTCCAAAATGGAGTCCGTCAGCCAACAATCTGTAGATATTCCGAAAAAATGTAAGGATAAAGAAATGGACCACACAAGGCTAAGCCTTCCAGTGATTCTACCACTAAGCAGGTCATGAGTTCTCTGGAATTCAGTGAAGCGCCTTCGCAGCCCCCGATGCCTAGTTCAGTACCTTTGCAGGCCTGTACTGAGACCCTTTCAGAGTCCAGTATGCCGCAGAAATCTTCTTCATCTTCCTAGCCTTTGGTTGTCTCTGGCTTGGTTGGGTCCGGAGCTGGAATGCAGGCACCAGCTTCCGAGGAGGTTTTTCGCACTACTGAATTTAGACAAAAACTGACATCATCTTCTCAGACTACCATTTCTCTCAGACCGATGGATACTGTTAGGCCTAGAAGCAAGTCCACTCTTAGGAAAACTACCTCAAACCACCATTTTACTCTTGCTCCACCACCCCAAGCTCAAATGCTTAAAATGGCGGAGGATCTTATCATCCTTATCAGGGGTAGTCAGGCCACGCCTTCTAAAAGAAAGAGACCTCTCTCCTGAAATACTGACAGAACAGGATTCTGAGGAGTCTGATTATTCAGATTTTGATGAGGACCATCAACCTCTGACTGCGTATGAGGATTCAGATGCAGAGGAACTCATTCCTTCTGCCTCCCCACCAGAAGATCTTTCCTTTGGGGAAAACCCTTCACACCCTCAGGGAACATTTACACTGGGAATCCCAGGACTTCCCTCAATCTAAGAAAAGACTAAGAGTTTCTAGACCTGCCTCAGCACAAACCCCTGGCCATCCCTCCAATCTTAGAGGTGGTTGATGGTGTCTTCCATGAATCCAGCTTAACTCCTGACATTTTTCCACCTGCTCCCAGAAAACCTGACGGGTATTAGAGTTTTGGAATCTCACAAATACCTGTACAGAAATCCTGCTGCAGACCTGGAGGTCATTACACAGGGACCAAAAGGAGCTAAGGCTAAGTTCTGCAAAGAATCCTATTCATTCTGGCAAGGACTCCAGAGCTCTGGACAGATGGGGTAAAAAAGTATACACCTCTGCAACCTCAGCTCTCAGAGCATTCAACTGTCACTTCCACATGTTAAATCATCAACAATGCACTTTGGAACTATTAAAAACAAAAGTTTTCAACCTGTCCTGACGGTGCCAATTCAAAAGAGTTAGCAGATCTACTGCACTCTACTTGTCAAGTGGCTAAACATTCATTACACTGTGGATATGATGCTGTAGAAGCCTCAAGCAGGGCAGCAGTTTCAGGATCTGTCATTAGGAGACATGCATGGTTGAACAAACAACTTCTCCCTGATCATGTCAAATCTAAATTACTTTATGTACTCTTGGATAAGGACCGCTTGTTTAGAGTAAATGCAGAAGAGGAGCTTACTTAAAAAGATGGAAGACAAAGCAAAATCTATGCAGACAGTAAAAGATTTCCTTCAAGTACAATGTCCTAGGTTCAGCAGGAATTGTCCCTCAAAACACTGGTCCTTTCCTGCACCTAGCAGGCAGGAGCAAGGTAAGCCCCACATGGACAGACCACCCAGACTCCTATACCAGGGACAGCAGAAAACCGAACAGTGGACCACTTCCACTACAAAGGCAGAGAGTTCTAAGCCATCTCTCTATGGCAGAAACTCTCAGTGACTCCCTCTCCCTCCTCTGCCCTCTTTTCACTCACCAAAAACTAGGAGGAAGGCTCTCCATCTGCAAAGAGAATTGGCTTTCTGTAATAAAGGACCAATGGGTGTTAAAGATAATTTTTCAGGAATACAAATTCTCCTTCAACGAACTCCCAATTCCAAGAGGGTACCCAGACTTGCCTCCAAATCAGTGGTCAGAGGTATTGAAACAAGTCCAAACTCTCATATCCCTAGGGGCAGTAGAACCTGTCCCCTCAGATCAAACGGGCAATGGCTTTTATTCCAGACTATTCCTTGTTCCCAGAAAAGAGGCCTCTTTGCGCCCCATCCTGGATTTATCCATTTTGAACACCTTCCTGGTGATCCCCTAATTCAGAATGCTAACTTTACAGCAGCTGCTGCCTATGCTGGCAAAAAAAAATGCCTGGTTACCCCAGATCTAAAAGGTACTTAGCTCCACATTCCCCTAAGGGAATTCTGCAAGAAATTCCTTCACTTCAGAGCAGCCTCACAATGTTTTCAGTTCTCTACGCTACCCTTTGGCTTATCTACTGCTTCCAGGGTATTCACTGAACGCTTAGCCCCGGCCATAGCCATTTGCAGAAAGAAAAATGTACAAATTTACCCTTATCCTGACTGCCTTATTCAGGCAGATTGCAAAGAAAAGCTCCTCAAGGACCTCCTCTGTGCTAAATTCCTCCTAACCTCCTTAGGGTACACCATCAATGAGAAGAAGTCAAGGCAAACGCCCTCCAGGAAGGTCATTTTCTTGGGAGCACTGCTGGACACAGCATCCCAAATGGCCTTCCTATCCCTAGAAAAGCAGAGCTTCCTGCCTCTCTATTTTACCCAGCTGGCTTCCACAAGTCACCTCACTGCGAGGAAGTTCCTGCAAGCCTTGGGGTATATGGCATCTTGCATCCTTCTAATTCCTCTGGCCAGGCTTCACATGAGAAAACTTCAGTGGAACCTATAGAACCTTGGGTGTCACCACTGTCACCCTCTAGAGACCTCGCTACCTCTGATCACCTGTATGAGGGCAGAGTTTCTCTGGTGGGCAGGGGCCTGTGCCCAGAAAAAGGGTATTTCCTTCACCCTCCGCCCAACCTGGCAGACCACTACCACCAACGCCTCAGACATAGCTTGGGCGCTTGCCTAGAAGGCAGGTGCACCCAAAGTCTTAGGGATGCACAGCACTTTCCCTTACACATCAACCAGAAGGAATTGATGGCAGTACAAAAGGATCTGACATCCTTCAAACACCATCTCAAGCCAGGGGTTCTCCTTATCAAAACAGACACCACAGTAATGTGGTACATCTACAAACAGAGAGGGACCCAATCTTACCCTCTGTGCAGGTAGCCATGAACCTCTGGTTGACAGCGTCTTTCATGGGACTACACCTGATAGACAATACCTACAAGGGAACAACACCCTGGCAGACCACTTAAGCAGACACTTACTGAACCCCCATGAATGGCAGCTCCGCAGGAAAATCTTTTTACAAATCATTCAGGTGTGGGGGACTCCGGAGGTGGATCTGTTTGCGTCACATCTCGACCATCAGCTGACAAAATTTTGTACCAGGGAGTATCACCACCTAGCGTGGAAGGTGGATGCCTTGACCTTTCCCTGGAACACCCTCTTTGTGTATACATTCCCTCCTCTGCTTCTTATTCCCAAGGTACTGATCAAAATATGGGAGGAGAGACCAAAGGCCATCCTCATTGCTCCAGATTGGCCTAGACAACATTTGTACCCCTTTCTGCACAGCCTGACCTTACAACCTCCCAGGCAGCTTCCCCTGATGTCAGACCTCATAACTCAGGTGTGGGGGGGGGGGGGGGGGATGCTGCACCCAGAATTGCAGACTCTCAAACTATCAGCATGGATAATACTCTAAAGGCATACAAGAGGCCCCTGTTAAGCAAACAGGTCCTAGACATTTATCACAGAGGTCAGAAGGCCCAGCACCAGAAAACCTTATGCAGGAAAATGGAAATGATTCTGCTCCTGGAGCCAGTCCAGAGGGGGCAGTACCTCACACCCTTCCATCCCTCTTATCGTGGACTACCTAGCGGAGCTGCTTAATAGTGGCCTCTACTTCTCCTCTATTAAAATCCATGCATCAGCCATTTCAGCTCATTTTGATACAGAACAGTCCCTGATGTTCTTCGTGTTTCACTGTTGCAGTCATTACATTTGGGTAATCTGCTTGCAGGTTGCCCTCAGTCGGCCTGATTAACAAAGTCTTGTGTCCTGCGTCGGTTGCTGTCCCTTCTTCCATGACGTCAGGTCGTCAGGGGTATAAAACATGCAACCGACGTCAATACATCAATCTTTCTTGCCGTGCGGTGCCCGAAACAGAAGTAGTTTACAAGTGTCGGTCGGCCGACTCCTGAAATTTTCGTTTTTGAGTTTCAGTACTGAAGTCTTCAACTTAAAGCTCAGTACTCCATTGTGGAAACTTTTTCTTGCTCCTTACCGATGTCAGTAAAAGTTAATAATTGCATTACTTGTAGAAAGCAAATGCCTCAAAGATTTTCATTCGTACTGTATTCCTTGCCTAGGCCCTGACCACGACGTACCTTGCTGTCGGTTTTGTGCTTTATTTAATCAGCACACTATCCGTCATCTGTATATTTTTGCCTATAAATATTTCAGTTCTTGGTTTAATTATCCAGAAATATCATTGGTTATTCTTCCGATTATCGGGGTTCTGAAAAATACAAAGATAAAGACAGGCCGCCAAGGTCCAAAACTGCTGATGACGCTTCTCCTAACTCAGTCGCCAGTTCGCCGGTACTCAGTGAGGCACTTTCGCAGCCCCTGATACCCGCTACTTCTGATTCGCAGGCCTCTACTGAGACCCATTCGGAGTCCGGTATGCCACGAGATACTTCAACTATGGAACCCACGGATGTCTCTACCTTGGATGGGTCCGGAGCCGCTGTGCAGGCACTGGCTTCTGAGGGTGTATTCAGGCCTACAGACTTGCATATTAAATCTTCTACTCCTTCATTACTAAGGCCTAAATCTGGATCCATGTCTAAAAAAAACGACGCCCAGGCCACATGCTCAGGCCCCTATGCCTAAAAAACAAATGATTAAAATTGCTGAAGATCTAATAACTCTAATCAGGAGTAGTCAACCCCCCCCCCCCCAAGATGCCTAGGGCTGAGCTTGATTATGAACCTCCTGATCAGGTTACTGTTTGTTCTGAGTCTTCTGATGTCCTGAATTTGTCCATACCTAATTATGAGGATTCTGATGCAGAGGATTCTATTCCCTCTGCTTCCCCTCCTGAGGAATTTTCTTTTGGGGAAACTTTACATACTTTAAGGGAGAATTTCCACTGGGAAAGCCAAGAATTTTCTGATTCAAAAAAGAGGCTTAGGGATTTCCTTCTTCTACCTCAGCATAGGCCTTTGGCTATACCTCCTGTACTAGACATTGTTGATGATGTGTTCTCGGAATCCAGTTTGGCCTCTGATTCCCTGCCTCCTGCTCCTAGTAAACCTGACAGATACTACAGGGTTCCTGAGTCCCACAAGTTCCTTTTAAAAAATCCTGTTGCAGAGCCAGATCTGCATTAAGGCTTCTACTGCTAAAAATCCTACCCCTTCTGCTAGAGACTCCAGGGCGCTGGATAGATGGGGTAAAAAGGTTTATAATTCTGCAACCTTGGCAACCAGAGCTTTAAACTGCCAATTTCATGTTAAAATATCGACAACATATTATTGGACTGCTTAAACAGAAAATGATGTTGATTCCTGACTGTGTGGAAAATAAAGATTTACAGGACTTAATGCATTCTGCTGAACAAGTTGGAAAACATAGTTTGCAATATGGTTTTGATTCTTTAGAGGCCTCTTGCAGGGCTGCTGTTACTGGGTCTGTGCTTAAAAGGCATGCTTGGCTTGAGCAATCTTTGCGTAGTCATGTTAAAGCTAAATTGTTGGATGCTCCTTTAAATCAGGACCGCCTGTTTGGCAACAAGGCTGAAGAAGTTCTTAAAAAGATGGAAGATAAAGCTAAATCTATGCAAACTGTTAATGATTTTTTACAAGTGCAACCTCCGAGATTTAGTAGGCACTGGCCTACTAGGAATTGGTCCTTTCCAGTTCCTTCCAGGTCCTCTCAAGCCAAACCCAGACACAGCAAAAACCCTAGGTTTCAGTCCCGAGACTCTCAGAACTAAGCAGTGGGGGGGCCTCCACTTCCAAATCAGAAAATAACAAGACACTCCCCTATGGTAAACAGTCTCAATGACTTCCTTTTAAAATTCCCAAGCTTTTGACCGCCCCTTTAGGGGAAAGATTGCTCTTCATGAAAAGAACTCATAACCCAGGACAAATGGGTTTTAAATATAGTGACCCAGGGATACAGATTTCATTTTCACACGTTGCCAACACAAAATGGGTGGCCAGACCTGCCCAAATCAGTGGGCAGAGGCTCAAAAACAAGTACTGTCCATCTTAAGTATGGGGGCTATTCAACTGTCCATACACCTACCACATTAAACACAATCAAACACATTTAGAATTGTCTTTAAAATACCTACTAAAGTTATACAATGGGTGCAAAATGTTCTATTTTTCATTTTTTAGCTGAAAACAAAAGCCTTAAAAATTGCTACTTAACAACTGTTGCACTTTTGGTAGAGCTAGTGCTATATGTGCAGTGCATTAGGATAATGCAAGGAATGTGTTTTTCATTTTAGTCTCATCCTAGTGATGTTTTTCTTCCCTTATCAGTAAGAATTTCTATAAGATGACCCTGATTTTATCTCATAGTTTTGATCTGTCCATTATATTTTGACATATTTTATGAAAAATTAATGAGGGCTGCAGTCAGTAATAGCAGACATTAGGGCTCAAGCCTTTTTATCCTTCAGAAAATATTATTTTTGTTATTATCCAAAAAATATGACAACTTACTTCTGTTTCCAGTTCTTTCAAACCTTTTAGATAGTGGTGTGATTGTGTTCTAACAATGCTACAACATACAGCTGGATGCCGAGCAGAGCCACAATCTGCCAGAGTCTCACCTCCGTTTCATTTTCTAGTTCAAATTTTATAAAAGTTTGAAGGATTATTTAATGAATTTTTAACAACTGGTAGTACGGTTATCATTTTGAATACTTTTCAATACTTTTTATGTATGTATAGAAAATATTTATTAACATTGACGAACTGTAGATGTTTTGTTGACTGTATATTATCTACTTATTTAAGTTACCTAAGGTATTCTATTTATGTATCCACTTACACTTGACATCAATTATAGGAGAGGAAGACTGGTTGCCGAGTCAAATCATGTTTAGGTGTATATAGTATAGTTAGGTTAGTAGGATCAACCTTAGTACAACACAAACTGCATAACATGTAATTCAGTGGCCATTTTGGGTCATTTCCTGCCTTTTCCAGCCCACTGCTATAAAGCACGCTTTGGCAGGCTTTTCTGGCTGTAGAGAACTCAGCACAGCTCCTCGTGGTATCCAGCAGAGTTCCTAGAGCAGCAGAGACCAGAAAAAGCAACTTTCCAGATTTTAAGTATTTTTTCTTGCATTTTTCGACCATTTGTGTTTTTCGACGACTGTTTCTGTCTATTTTATAGTGGTATTACCTGTTTTTCCTGTTTTTATAAGCTTTAATTGTTGGTTGCACTTCTTAGTTTAAGTTTGCTTAAAAGTTAAACTGCAGGCTAATACACTCAAGTGTACTAGCTTTTGATAGCATTTAAATCGAAAAGCAAAGCATTTATTGTGTTTTCTGTTCTGTCTGTGAAAAAAAAAAAAAAAATATTCTTGTTCTCCTAACTTTCCTGGCTAGTTGTTCCAGTGATCAGGTTTTGCTGATCCCTGAGCTTTGTCTTGGTTCCTGTACTTCCCCATTTTCTTTGTTTGGTCAGGGGGAAGTTTCTTTACTCACCAGTGGGAGTGGGGAGTACTGAGCTGCCTGCTTGTCCTCAGAGGAGTGGTTTAAGACAGTAACTTGTAATTCAGTGGCCATTTTGGGTCATTTCCTGCCTTTTCCAGCCCCCTGCTATAAAGCACGCTTTAGCATGGAGTTGCCACTAGAGCAGCATCGGTTTAACAAGGTTAAACTTTTTCTGGCTCCATAAAGTCTGTTCTTCATTTTTTGCCTTAGAACTGCTCTACTAGTAACCTAAACAGTATATCCCTTAACTAAAAAGCTTAGCACTTGTTCCTAAAAGTTTTTTTTCAAAAAAAAAAAAGCTCAGCACTTGTCTTAAAAGCATCTTCCTTGTAGGTTAAGCACTTCTATATTATACAAAGTCCCTCACTTGCGAAACCCCCCCAGGAGTACCCACTTCCTTACTAAGTCCTCTCTTATTCAGTCTCATACCTAACTCCGTAATTTTTCTAGCATGTCGAAGGGCCAGATGCTGGCATCCTCTCCTGCCCAGTTGGTGAATCTGGGAATATTGAGGCAATGTTACAATTGCCTCATGTACACAGACAACCCTCTCCTCCTCCCACATAACACAAATACTTGCGAGAGATGCAGCTATTTAGCCAAACTGGAGGCTGAGCTCTCTCAACTCAGGACTGGCAAGACCAGACAGGAGGAGAAGGCAACTACACACACCACAAAACCAGCCTCACATAATGCTACCACACCACTGAATCAAACACATAAACACACAAAGACTTACTCGGACGCTCTGAGTAAAAATTTACCTAAACAGCAGAGGCCTCCAAAGCAGACACCCAAGAAACTGCTACCTCAAGACACCCCACAAGCAACACATAAACCACAAAATCAGTGTGCAAAGCAGTCACAGCCCTTAAGGCCAAATACAACACCAAACATACTTGCCATAGGTGACTCCATAGTCGGACACACTGACGTCCCACTCACCAGGCTGAACAAGGAGAGGGTCACAGTAAGCTGCCTATCAAGCGCTAGAATCCACCACATAACACAAGCACTCTGATCACTCCACGGCAAGTACAAATATGACACAGTCATTGTCCATGCTGGTGTGAACGACCTGAGACGTACCTCCCTGGACTACATGAAAAGAGACATAGGGGAGCTCTCTGATTATGTAGCCCAGGCAGGTATGACCCTGACCCTGAGCAGTATCCTTCCTTCACCAAGAATGATGCCACAATATAGAGACAAGATGATCAGCTTTAACAATTGGCTTAATTTCTGGTGTCATTCAAAGGGGATCCAGTGTCTGTCTGCCTGGGATGACATGCTTGACAAGCCACGCTGCTTCGCAAGGGACAGCTTGCACCTGTCACCCCTGGGATTCCGGATATTGGCTAAGGCTCTTGCCACCCCCATAGTGCCTTTTTTAGGCAAGGCTGAAATTCTAAACCTACCACCCTAGAAAACAAAAATGGGAAGAAACTGAGGGTAATGCTGCTCAATGCCAGAAGTCTAAATCTCAAAATGCACGCACTCGAGGCCCTTCTCAGTATGGAGAACATCGATGTCTGTGCTGTAACTGAAAACTGATTCAGGGCTCCTGAGAGCACCTCGGCACTATCAGGTTTTACCTCATATCATGGGTTCCGGCCCCAAAACCCGTTCCACACCACAAAAAGAGGGGGAGTATCCATATTCATAAAGGATACCCACACCTCCAGGTTGGTGGCAACGCACAAAACTTCGGAAACCATCCAGGTGCAACTAACCATAGGCAAAACTGCTCTACAATTTGTAGCATGCTACAGGCCACCCTCTCAAACTCAGGAACCCCACACAGCCTTCCTGAAGACACTGGAGGGTATAAATGTATCTCCAAACACCATCATATTGGGTGACTTCAACTACCCGAATATAGACTGGGAACATTACTCAAGCCCTAACTTTCTAGCCCAACGGTTCCTGGAGTTCATAAATTCAAATGCCATGGAACAATTAGTCACTGTTCCCACGAGAGGAGAAAATATACTAGATCTCATTATCACAAACATGGGGACAAAATGCTCCACACCCAAAGTATGTCCCTCATTGGTGAGATCTGATCATAAACTAATCTCACTGGAAATCCACATCCGCCCCACCCCAAACAAAAAAGACCACAGTGAAGAACTTCTCTAAAGCAAACTTCACACTACTCAAGACTGGTGTGGTATCCTTCAAGGCCCCTGAGCCAGTGGAAACCACAACCCAAGCTGCGGAAGCCCTTACAAATGCCTTCTATGAACACCTCCAGGACTGCATGGACCAGGCAATCCCAAATAAAACCAAGACTCTTTCCTCCAATGGCAAACGTCCAGTCTGGTGGACCCCAGCCATTAACAAACTTTACAATAAGAGGAGAAAGCTATTACATGATAGAACAAAATCCATAAAAGGAAAGTCACCCCTGATCAGTATTAGTAAAAAAATACGAGCATTCATAAAATCAACTAAGGCCAATTTTGAGAGAAAAATTGCCATGGATTCAAAAGACAATCATAAAGCCTTTTTCAGCTATGTTAGGAACCTGGGTGGAAACTCCCAGATATGCTCAGAATTAGTCCAAAATGATACAAAAATCACTGAACCCACAGACATTGCCAACATACTGGCAGACAGGTTCAGTGCAAACTTCACCCCCCTCTCCCCCTTTAAAGGAGAGATAACTATCCCAGCGGAGTGTAGCCTCCCAGACATCTCAAGTGCGCAGGTGAAAGCTGCTCTCTCTAAAGCTAAAAACACAGCATCAATGGGACCGGATGGTGTCCCCGGCTGTGTGCTACATGAGCTCAATGAGGAACTAAACCCGCACATAAGGCAGCTGTTTAATCTCAGCCTTACCACAGGATACGTGCCCAAGGAGTGGCATACGGCAACTGTGGTCCCACTCCACAAAGGCGGTGCCTCTACGGACCCTGGTAATTACCGCCCCATAAGCTTAACAAGTCTGGTCTGCAAGGCTATGGAGAGGATCATAATGGAGCTCATAAACAAAGATATAGGGGACTTGCAGACATTGGACCCGACCCAGTTTGGCTTCGTCAAGGGCAGATCATGCCTTTTGAACTTGGTCGACTTCTTGAAACAGTCACCAAGGCCATTGATGAGGGAAAGGCAGTCCATACAGCCTACCTTGACCTTGCAAAGGCGTTCGACACAATACCCCACTCGGGTATTGTAGAAAAACTTACCAGCTTAAATGTAAACCCATATGTCACAAGATGGGTTGCAAACTGGCTTAAGGACAGAACCCACAGGGTTAGAGTTGCTGACGCTATGTCAGACTCCAAGCCGGTCACAAGTGGTGTCCCACAGGGCTCGGTCCTTGGCCCCCTATTGTTCGGCATCTACTTCTCAGAAGTACAGGCCAACATGGGAGGACTCTGGCTGACAAAGTTTGCAGACGACTGCAAACTGGGCGCCATAGTGGAAAGTGCATCGGACACGGATATCCTTCAGAGGGGACTCACGGAAATAGATAGCTGGTGCCAGAGCCATGGCCTGAAGTTAAACGCCAAAAATTGTATAGTCATACCCTTCGGGAAAAACAAGGTAACCCCAAGCTACCATATAGGTGGCAATCCACTAAGCACAGAAGAGGTTATCAGGGACCTGGGGACCCAGGTTGACAGTGGCTTTTTTATTTTGACACTCACGTTGCTAAAGTGGTTAGAAAGACCTTCTACATTGCCCACCTGATCATGAAGGGATTCACATCCAGATCTAGTGAGGTCATTGTTCCCCTGTACTCTTCACTTATCAGACCAATGATCGAGTACAATGCCCCATTTGGGATGTATCTCACCCGACATCTGCAGCAATTGGAGAGACCCCAAAAGTTCCTCACCAAAAGGATAAAGGGACTCCAAAATCTGTCATATGCTGCCAGATTGAAGAAACTCCAACTCTATTCAGTCGCATACCGTCTGCTCAGAGGTGACATGTGCCCGACATACAAGGCCATGTCCAACCTGGAATTGATGGACATGCTCCACCTCAAAAAATCCAAATCCACCAGAACCACTAGAGCAAGCAACTTAAACCTTAGCACGGATATAAATAGGACGTGCTGGAGGGATAGATTTATCACTCAGAGACTCCCTATGCTGTGGAATAAAATCCCGGTCCATGTTAGGCAGAGCACCTCGCTGGCTCTGTTCAAGAGAAATCTTGACCTGTGGATGGGAGATCGTAGGTTTACCCCGGGAATCATCTCTGGGTCACTGCTGGACAGAGGCGCAACAAACTAATGGGCACAGTATTTTTCCATATAAGGGGTGGCGTAAGCCACAAAACTTTGGGCTAGGCTTATAAATGCCTTAGGGCAGATAGCCTAGTATAAACCTATGAACCTATGAACTCGTGCCAGAAGAGGAAAAGGGATAAGGTTTCTACTCCAGACTTTTCCTGGTACCCAGAAAAGACAAATCATGATGTCCAATCCTGGACATGTCTACTCTAAACACCTTTCTGGAGATTCCAAAATTCAAGATGCTGACTCTTTGCCAATTACTTCCTATGATAGGCAAAGACGCCTGGTTGGCAACACTAGATTTAAAAGAAGCATACCTGCACATCCCAATCAGGGTATCTTTCAGAAGATACCTACGCTTCAAAGCAGGCTACACGCATTATCAAATCTGATAGTTAATCTTCATTCATTCCTTACGTATGGGTATCGGTTCAGAGCTCGGAACCGAGCCGGCCATTTTCCATGCTCGCGTCAGCTTCAAACTCTCGAGCTAAACTCTCTTACCCACAATTCCCCCTCTCCCTGTTACCCCAGATTTTGTTTGCCGCGTTGCCATCCAGTCGTGTCAAGCTACTTCTCCTGAGCTAAGTACAGTCAATTGTTGTTTCATTGCTTTACAAATTACTTTTCTGTCAGAAAAGTTGATATTTTATTGTCTCTTGTCCTATCACATCTAACGTTCATAATTTCCTAAGGTTTTTTTCTGTCCTTTATTTACCCTTTTTACCGCGAGGTAATTTCTCCTTACCATCGTTGGTAATCCCTTTCCTTTTCTTTTTCATACCTTTGGGTACTCTCTTGTACCATTGTTAGTACTTTTCTATTTGTTAATATGGTAGATAAAAAGGGTAGTCCGGGGTTTAAGCAGTGTTCTGATTGTGGACACAAACTGCCTACTTCTGATGCACACTCTATGTGTTTTTTGTTTGGGAGCTTCCCATTTATCTGTTGAACCACCTTGTTCTATATGTGAAAACTTTTCCAATAGAACTTTGTTAGAAAGAAAAAAATAAGCTGATACTGAAGGGACTTCTAAAATCTCCCTTTTCAGAGGCTATTTCTGGGTCAGAGGTCTCAACCCCTCCTAAAACTCATAAGAAAATGGATGTTTTTACTAAGGCTAAATCCTTGCCTTCGTCCCCGGCTGAGGACTCTCACCAACCAAAATCTAAAAAGGCTAACATTTTGGCTTCGGAGCTCTCTGTCAGCCCCAGTGCTTTCAGTGCCCAGACCTTCGGCACTGAGGCCTTCGGCTCAGTTAGTGATTTCAGCTCCATCCTCTCCTGCAGCCTTCTACATATCGGCACTGGCGGGCTCCTTGATTCAGACCTTTACCACTGTATCGGCACCGACCGTTCAGTTGGTGCAGACCTTGACCCTGTCGGCTCCGAGATCTTCCTCGGAACCGAGGCCATTATTACTGACTCCAGTTTTATCTGTTCCAGTTTCGGCACCGACAGCCACTTTGGCACCGATCCCTGTGTCAGTGCAGACAATGACATCAGCACCAATGACTTCTTCGGTGCAGACTACAGTAGTTCAGTCTTTCTTGGCACCGTTGTCCTCGGTGCAGTCAGATGAGATGGACACCAAGTCTGCCTCTTTTGTGGACAGGCCTGTTTCTCCCTCAGTCTCTGTGAGATCCACTAGAAGTCTTTATGAACATAATGTGTTGCGTCTTGTGGACCAGGCATTCTTGGCCAGAGGTATTCCACCCCCCCAGGAACTATCCTTCCTTGGGAGGTGATCACCCATCTCCAAAGACACCTTCTTATTCTCATCCATGGACTTCAAAGGCAATGAAGGAGATTGTACAGTCTTCCCCTTCTGCGGTTCCCTTTATGGAACTCACTAAGGAACAGCAGTTGCCTTCGTGGCAGGAAAGGTTTGCTACAACCAAGGATGTCAGCTGTGATACGCATAGCTTGCTGCTCCACAGCCATCCGGGGACTCTGAGTCGGCAGGCAGAGCCACTTAGGGGAGGAGTGATCCCTGCCCTTGACACACTCCTCTCCGAGTGGACCAGCCTTCCAACTGATGGAGAAGGCTTTCACTG
Organism: Protopterus annectens; assembly: GCF_019279795.1. NCBI lineage: Eukaryota > Metazoa > Chordata > Ceratodontiformes > Protopteridae > Protopterus > Protopterus annectens. Next base: position 181,406,168 of record NC_056743.1, read on the forward strand.
CTGCTGGCGATTCCGGACTTTCTATACCTCCACCCTCCTCTGGTACACTGGTTTCACAGGTCGCACCTAGCGGACACTGGGTGCAGGGGCCTCAGGACATATTCCCTCAGGAATCCCCTTTTCCGTTGTCTTCCCCAGGTTCTCCCACTGAAGAGGTCCACCAGAAAAGTTCGTGTAAGAGGAAGCACATGGACTCCACAGAGGAGTGTCTCACCGAAGACACAGATTTCGATGGAGAAGGATCCCCACGGTCACCCTCTGAGGTATCCTTTGGCGATATCCTTGCAATCCTGAAACAGAGAGGTGACTGGCAGCCCTCTAATCCAACCCCTGAGGAATCTGTGTTCCTGCAGCCTTTTCGTGCCTGGCCCTCTACCTCCTGGGTTACTCCACCTGCCAATGAACTTATCAAGTTCTCATCGTGCAGCGTGCTTGGAAGGCCCCTGATACTGTTGAAGCTATTCCCCGGAGACTAGATAAGATCTTGTCCCCTTCTGCTTCAGATCCCCACTGGTCCAAAGGTCTTCCTGTAGATGCTTTGGTGGTGGTGGCCGCAGCAAAAAAGGATCTGGCAGAAGAAGAAAGCCAAACTGTCCATCCGCCTAACAGAGAGTACCGGGCCCTGGACAGAATAGGGAAGCGCACTTTTGCTTCAGCGAACTTTGCTATCAGGTCCCTGAATTATATGGCACATTTTACCAGGCTTCAAAGGGATCTGGTTTCTGAGCTCTCTGAAACCTTGGCTGGTGCAGTGTCTGATGAGGTCTGTGACAAAGTGGCCTCTCAGCTGGCCATCATTGAGTCTATATCTAGCTCCTCTATGTGACTGATATCTCACGCATCAGAAGGAGTAGCTAGAGTGGAGGGTTTAGCTGCGGTCTTGAAGACAACACACCTGGATGCGCTTGTATAACTTTGCGGAACCTTTTAAGTCTTCCTTTCTTAATGCCTCCATTGAGCCCTCCTTGTTGTTTGGACCCAAAGTTAAACACACACTAGCCAGATGTGAACAAGACGGTAAGACTGTTTCTGCCATAGGTGTCCGTTATTCTTCCCCTCAACGTGCTTTCTCCCTAAACCAAACGAGTGAGAAGATATGGTTCAAGAAATCTCAGGGTCCTTTCCGTGACACACAGGCCGAGTTCTCCCCCAGAGGCAGAGGGGGAAACTCACAGGGAAGACTCTCCTTTTGGGGCAGAGGGGGTCCGCGTAACCAGGGTTCCAGGGATTCTTTCCGTGGTCAATCCTACCAGCGCTCCTGAAGAGCGGCCCAACTCCTTTCCTCTGGAGGTGGTTGGGGGACGTTTCTCCTTGTACCCTTCTGCCTGGCTAACCATCACCACCGATTCTTGGGTACAAAGGATCATAACCAGAGGTTATCATATCCCCTTCGATCTTTGTCCCGTCCCTTCAAAAAATCTTCCTGACATTCCACCCAGTCAAAGGAAAGAAGCAGCACTAGAGATAGAAAAGCTGCTAAGAAAAGGAGTCATCCAAATAGTCCCTCCAAACCAGATAGGATCCGGATTCTACTCAAGACTATTTTTGGTGCCAAAGAAAACCGGGGACTGGAGATCAATTTTGGATCTCAGTGTATTGAACAAGTTTGTGAGAGTTCAAAAATTCCGGATGGTCACTATACAGTCTATCCTCCCGCTTTTGGAAAAAGACGATTGGATGTGCTCTATAGAGCTTCAAGATACGTACTACCACATAAAGGTGGACAGGCCATCAAGAAGATTTCTGCACTTCCGTGCAGGAGCCAGTCATTATCAGTTCAGAATACTACCCTTCGGACTCTCTACAGCCCCCAGAGTGTTCACAAAGTGCATGGCAGTTGTCACAGCTCACCTGCGACTTCAAGGATTCCAGGTGTTTCCATACCTAGACGACTGGCTCATTTCTGCCCCCACCAGACATCTACTGGAAAAAGCCCTGGCATACTCTCTCCTCGCTGCTCAAAGGCTAGGCATAACCATCAACTGGCAGAAATCCAATCTCACCCCTTCTCAGTCGACAGATTTCATAGGGGTTATCTTGGACACAAAAAAAACGCAGAGCTGCTATTCCAGAGCACAGAATTTTAAGGATAAAGCAACAACTAATTCCAATCCTTTCAAAGGAAAAATCCACTGCTCACTCAGTTCTACAGCTGTTGGGTTCCATGGCAGCCTCTATCACTGTTGTTTCTCTGGCCAGGTTTCACATGAGGCTTCTACAATGGCTACTGCTCACTCAATGGTATCCTTTTCAGCATCCTCTTTCAGCAGTGATTCGAGTAACCCACAGGTGCAAACAGGATTTAAATTGGTGGATGACACACACAGTCTCTCAATATGGTCTCGCCCCCTTTCCCCCAGCAACCCAAGGCCACAGTGACCACGGACGCCTCCCTGATGGGGGGTCGGGGGCTATGTCAGGGACAGACAGTCCAAGGCACTTGGTCCCAACTGGAGGCCCATCTGCATATAAATGTTCTAGAGCTGAGGGCGGAGCTTCTGGCGTTGCAAGCATTCCATCCTCTGCTGCCATCTGGGACAATTGCATTTCAATCAGACAACATGGCAGTGGTCTGGTACATCAACAAGCAAGGCGGAACCAAATCTTACCCACTATGTCGAGAGGCCATGAGGATATGGCAATGGGCGATGGCTGCCAACCATTTTCTTCTAGCAACGCACATTCCCGGGAGTTCCAACGTGATAGCAGACAGACTCAGCAGGTGCATTCTTCAACCTCACGAGTGGTCCCTGAATCTCTTGATAGCGGTGGAGATCTTCCACCGCTGGGGGCATCCTTGCTGCGACCTCTTTGCATCCCCAACCAACTACAAATGCAGCAACTACTTTGCCCTGATTCCCCTTCCGTGGCAGTCACCCAAGGATGCTCTAATCCACGATTCTGTGCGCATTTCCGCCCTTTCCTCTCATTCCAACCTGGCGGCTGAAGAGCAAGGTAATCCTCATAGCACCATATTGGCCACAACAGATTTGGTTCCCATTCATTTGGCCTCACCTACTAGATAGACCATGGATCATCCATCCAATCCCGGCGTTGATCTCACACCCACAGAACCTGATTCATCCCAACCTGAAGCTAACAGCTTGGCTACTCCAATTCCCTTGATTGCCAGGCAGAATGATCTTTCTTTACCAGTACGTGATATCCTCATTGCTTCTCATAAGTCTTCCACTAGAATTACTTATCTGAGCAAGTGGAAAAGATTTACCTGCTGGCTGAAAGATAAACAAGTAGACCCCCTTTTCAGCACCAGTGTCGATAATACTAGACTATCTGGCCGACCTGTTTCAGATCGGGTCTGTCGGCCTCTCCCATTAGAGTTCACTTGGCTGCAATTTCTAATTTTCATGAGGGTGTTCAAGATTCCTCTCTTATGTCCCATAAATTGTGCAAGATCTTTATAAAAGGTGTGAATCATCTGAAGCCACCTTTTAGAGAACCTATTCAACCATGGGATTTATCATTAGTTCTACAAGCTCTGACAATGGCACCTGTTGATCCAGCCTCTTTCTTGCGACCTCAAGTATTTGTCATGGAACACCTTGTTTTTGGTCGCTATTACTTCTGCCAGGCGTATTTCTGAACTTCAAGCTTTATGTATCAAGAGTCCATACTTGATTTTTCATAGAGATAGAGTGTCTCTCAGAACTAATCTGTCATTTCTGCCTAAATTGATCTCTGAAATGTCCATTAATCAAGCCATTGAATTGCCAGTTTTCTTTCCCAACCATTCAATCAGAGGAGAGTATTGCCTACATACCCTTGATATACACAGGCAAATCTGTTTTTATCTAAACAGGACAAAACCCCTTTGTAAATATGACCAGTTATTTTTGGCCTTTTCTGGATCTATATTAGGATTGGCTGTTGCTAAGGTCACATTAGCTAGATGGTTGAAGGACTGTGTGACCTTTATTTACACACAACGTAATATCTCGTTGCCTACTACCATGAAAGCTCATTCAACAAGGTCGGTGGCAACTTCTGCTGCCTTCCATGCCAGAGCTTCTTTACATGACATCTGTGCATCTGAAACTAGGGCTACGCCTCATACCTTCATCAATCATTACAAATTGGATTTGGCCTCCAGGGGAAGAGCATCTTTCGGTTCTGTGGTGCTCAGGAATGTCCTTCCATGAGAGCCTCCCAGGAATAGAATGAGGATTAACAATATCAGATAAAGAAGTTATGTCTTACCATAACGTTCCATCTGTATTGTTGATCCTCGTTCAGTCATTACGACCCTCCCCCTTCCCCCTCCTGTGGTTTCTAGTAGATCTCATCATCCAGTTCTCTTAGGTTATTTGACCAGAGGTAACCTCTACCTTCTTTAACTTGCAAACTCAATTTGTGGTAACAGGGAGAGGGGAATTGTGGATAAGAGTTTAGCTCGAGAGTTTGAAGCTGACATGAGCTTGGAAAATGGCCGACTCAGTTCCGAGCGCGGAACCGATACCTGTACGTAAGGAATGAACGAGGATCAACAATACAGATGGAACGTTATGGTAAGGCATAACTTCTTTTTCTCTCCACTGCCCTTTGGCTAGTCTACTGTGTCCAGGGTATTCACAAAGTGTCTGGCTCCAGTTATTGCATTTTGCAGGCAAAGAAGTATTCAAATATACCCATACCTGGATGATTGTCTAATTCAGGCAGAAAACCAGGGCATACTTATAAATCATATGGCGTTTGTAAAGAGGGTTCTAACTTGTCTGGAGTACACCATAAACAAAAATAAATCACAACTGGTACCCTGTCAACAAGTTACATTCCTGGGTGCAAGCTTGAATGCAACTGCCCAGATGGCTTACCTCACACCAGAAAAGCAAATTCATTTGGTAACCTACTTCAAACAAGTGGCCACAACAACCCTGCTATCTGCAAGACAAATGCTGCAAGCCTTGGGGTTCATGGCCTCCTGCATTCTTCTAATTCCATATGCAAGACTGTATATGAGGAAACTACAGTGGTATCTAAAAAGTCTATGGAGTCAACATTCTCACAGCCTGGAAAAAATGATTCCTATCATACCTTGTCTACGCCTGGAGTTCCTTTGGTGGGCAGAGGCCTGCCACCAAAACAAGGGACTGTCATTCACACTACCGCCTGCCGCCCAAACCCTAACTACAGATGCATCAGACTATGCATGGGGGGCTCTCTTGGCAGGAAAGTGCATTCAGGGCAAATGGAACCCAAATCAAATGCACCTACATATCAATCAAAAAGAAATGTTAGCTGTACAGAATGCTCTGACAGCCTTCAAGGACTACATTCATCCAGGACAACTAATGGTAAAGATGGACAACACCACGGTTATGTGGTACATAAACAAGCAGGGGGGTACACATTCCTATCCCTTCTGCAGACTAGCCATGGCTTTGTGGAGCACAGCCTTGTGCTACCAAGTGCACCTACAAGCTCAATTCCTGCCAGGAAAATTGAATACACTGGCAGATGGACTGTGCAGAAACCTCACGGACCCACACGAGTAGAAACTGGAACCAAGGATTTTCAACATGTTGACAAGCGAATAGGGGAGCCCAGACATAGATCTATTTGCCTCCCCCCAGAACTACCAGTTGGACAAGTTTTGCACAAGGACTCCCCACAAACAAGCCTGGAAAGTGGATGCTCTGTCCTTCAACTGGAAAGACCCATCAGTCTACACCTTCCCTCCGCTACTTCTGCTCTCCAAAGTTCTACTAAAAGTCAAACAGGACAAACCAGGGATGATCTTGATTGCTCCACACTGGCCGTGCCAACACTGGTACCCCCTCCTGCACAGTGTGTCGCAGTTATCTCCATGGCACCTGCCTCAGACTCCTTTCCTGCTGTCTCAGCAGAACCACCAGATTCTGCACCCTCAGCTTCTAACATTGATCCTTGCAGTCTGGCTAATCATTTAAACTCACCCCTGTCATCCCTCAGCAAACCTGTGATGGATGTCATCTTAGAGGCATGGAGACCTAGTTCTACAAAATCTTATGCTGAAAAATGGAAAAGAGTCTGTGCCTGGAACCAGTCTAAAGGGATGAGCACAGCGGTGCCCAATTTGCCTCAGATTTTGCAATATTTAACAGATGCTTCACAAGGGCCTGTCCTTTTCTTCTATTAAAATCCACGCCTCAGCCATTTCAGCTCATTATAACACAGAGACTCTCTTCTTTTCTCATCCTCTACTCAAGCAGTACCTCAGAGGGTCCAAAAACTTGAGACCACCTAGGAGAGCCCCAACCCCTGCCTGGGATTTTAATTTTGTATTGGAGAAACTCACTCTACCTCCTTTTGAGCCAGCTGCTACTGCAGATTTAAAATTTCTTTTTGAAAAACAACTCTCATTTTAGCAATCACTTCGGCTAGAAGGATATCTGAGTTACAGACTCTTATGGCATTGGAGCCTTTCATCATCTTTCATGTGGATAGGGTGTCACTCAGAACCAATCCATCCTTCATGCCCAAGATGGTATCCAGTGTGGCTCTTAATCAGTCCATTCATTTGCCAACCGTCTTTCCCAATCCACAGAACAAAGGGGAACGGATTCTGCATTCCTTGGATGTGCACAGACTTAGATTCTATTTGGACAAGACTAAACCTCTAAGAAAAACAGAACTGCTGGTAGCATTTGCTGCAGGGACAGAGGGGAAGGCTATTTCAAAACAAACCATTTGTAAATGGATAAGCCATTGCATTCATTTCTGCTGTAAGCCCTATGAAAAACCTATCCCCCAGGGGATCAGATCTCACTCCACCAGGGCTGCATCTACTTCTGCAGCCTTTCACAGAGGTGTCCCTACCAGGGACATCTTAGAAGCTGTTACCTGGAGTTCTGTACATACTTTCACCAAGCATTACCATTTGCCAATTTTCTGTAAATCCAGAGCTGGCTTTGCCACTGCAGTCTTGCAGGGGCTTATAGCTAGTCCTAATGCAGTCTAAATTCCTCCTCCCATCCTTTGCTTCAGGAATCTACCCAAATGTGATACTTGCAACAGTGAAACACAAAAGACATAGTACAGGTGTGTACACTTACCATAAATGTAGATGTTGAGTGTATTCACTGTTGCAATCCTGGTTACCCTCCCTTCAGCCCCCTGACTTCTTTTGGCTATACCTCTACTTTCTTTTACTATGCTTAAAAGCCTTTTGGTGTATTTGCTTTTTTTGTTGGAGGTATACCATTGTGTGTGTGTGTGTGTGTGTGTGTGTGTGTGTGTGTGTGTGTGTGTGTGTGTGTGTGTGTGTGTGTGTGTGTGTGTGTATATCTATATCTATATCTATCTATATATATATATATATATATATATATATATATATATATATTTAATTGCTGTTTATTAGGGGGGCACCTGACATCTGGGGTAAGAAAAACTGATGTAATGGTGTCGGCTGCATGCTTTATACCCCTGACTATTTTGACGTTACAGAAGATGAGAAAGCAACAGACGCAGGACCCAAGCCTTTGATAATCAGGCCGACTGAGGGCTACTGCAAGCAGATAACCCAAATGTGATGACTGCAACATTGAATACACTCAAACATCTACATTTATGGTAAGTGTACACAACTGTACTTTTCCCACCCTCCTTCCCCCTTGTATCCTCCTTATTTAGGGAGACATAAGTTTCTAACAGTGGCTTTTATCCACTAGGACCACTTTACCATGTTTACTTGGGCCTGTGACTGGTTAGGTCAAGAAAAACTGATTTAATGGTGTCAGCTGCCTTCCTTTATAGCACTGATGATGCAGCAAGCAACAGCAGCTGACGCAGAAAACATTGACCCTGTTATTCGGGCCAGCCGAGGGCTACCACAGCAGGGATAACCCACAGGTGATGACTGCAACATTGAATATACTCTAACATCTACATTTGTGGTAAGTGTACACAACTGTACTTTCCTTGATGAGCCTAATCTCCCAAATAATGGAAGTAGCTCACTAGCTTCCGGTTCAAGACTTATCCTTAAGGAGGCACCCTTGATGAGGCTATGTGATTTCCAAAGCCCTTTAAGGGATCCTTTGCTAATCCCTCCTTTGATGGCTCTTTGCTGTTTAGATAACTACTATTCTATCTGCACATAAACTAGGCAGCACAGGAAGTCAGACCAACTGTTGGTAAGGTTCTGAGTTACTGGTGGAGTCTCTCTAATTTATTCACAAAAGGGCCTAGAACTACCTTGACCTCTTAGGGCACATTCCACTAGGGCCATGGCTGCTACTTCTGCCTTCTCAGCTAGAAACTTCATTGATGATATTTTTGTAGCAGCGACATGGACCAACAGTCACACCTTTGTGGCACACTATAAGTTAGACATCGTCTCAAGGAGCAGGGATTCCTTTGACTCAGTGGTGCTGTAACGTATCTTTCCATGAGGGCCACATTTGAATCGCGTATTTGGGGACTTTGGGCCTGTCATGAGGAGGAATAAAGAAGACAGTGTCAGATTAGAAAGTTGTGTGTTACCATAACTTAGCATCTGTTTTGTCTAGCTTCATTCCTTCTCACTTTCCCACCCAGCTGTCCCCCTGCCTCATTCTTCTAGAGGATTATGGAAGATGACAGGGACTTTAAGGTCCTGTGTGTGAGCTTCATCTCCCTTTCTTCTTTGCTGTCTGGGTTATGGATGTATGGAATCAGTAAACTCTGTCTGACATGCGTGGGTGGGTGTTGTGCATTATGGATAAGAGGAAGGAGCTCGAGAGTCGGGTCCAAATCTGGAGTGTGTGCCGGAGCCAGATCCGAGGATCGGATCCAAGTCCCTATCATGAGGAGGAATGAAGATTAAGACAACACAGATGCCAAGTTATGGTAAGAACATAACTTTCTATTTAACCAGTCTTTAAAATAAAAACAGTCATTAAGGTTTGTGTTACATTCAGGAACAGCATTGGAATTTGCAATAGAAACAGTGCCTTCAGCTTGCCACTGTGTTTGTTCATCCAGAATGGTATTTAAATTCCCTCTACTGCTATTTCCTACTCCATTCGATTCTTCTGCATCTTTGGAATGATTAATTTCTTGATTATTAACCAAAGAGTTAGGGATATCGGTGATAAATCTCAATAAATGGGAGAGTTCACCCATAAAGTTTTGTACAACTTGAACGCCATCTTTAGCCAGATCCATCTTGCCTATTTCCAGGATAAAAAGACTTTGGCTGCCAGTCATTGGCTCAGCTGTTGTCCTCTCCACAGGGAAACTCTCGGACCCAAGATACACCAGAACACAGTATAGCGGATAATGGATTAACCAAACACCAGACTTAATAGAAACTATATAAAATCACTACCAAGGTAAACCAGCAGAACTGATTAACTCCAGAAAGGAAGCCACAAAATTGCAAGGAGCCACAATATATTTTATTACATCCAAAAACTATTGACTTTTTGTTTCGTACAAGCAATACAGACTTGTTCAAAATATATAATGCTCACATAAGCACCACATTTAGCCATATCTTCCCCCCTTGGCTGACCTGGTGTGACGCAGAGTAAGTTTCTTCATTGTATGGAGTTTTTGTGTAACTGAATGACCTGCTGCTAAATTCTGATTCTGCACAGACTGCTCTATTTTTTTTCAGAGGCTCTATAAGTAGCTAGTGACTTCACTGAATTTCCGTGGTAATATTTGTGTTTAAACTGAACCTGTACCTAGAGAAAGTGTATAATCAGAGCTCCTACTTGCTGCATGTGTTTTTAATGTTTAAATTGCACGCACACATTGAAGAAGTGCTTTTATGACTTGAATAACTTGGGTTAGCTATACCTGAAGTGCTTTTACTGGCAATTTTCCAGTTGTACAATTGTGAACAATTGATTTAGTTTTTCTGGTATATCTTTAAAACCTGGCAAGTGTTTATTTACTGCATTGCTTTCTTGCTTAGGTTTGTAAGGTATAAATCTTCATCCCTTCCCCACAGGCCCTAGACGTAAAACAGAATTCCGCCAATCGTTTAATGCCAATAAGAACAGGAACAAACAACGCTCCTTACAAGGTCCCTACTCTCCAAACCAGAATCTTGACAACACTGTTTTTTTTAGGGACAAGATACAACACCAGGTACCAACACCAGAGGAGGAAGGAACTGGGAATGCTGGAGACATATATACAACAATAGTGAAATTTCAACCAGTTTTTCCCTGTCATCCTTAAAACAGTAGTAAAAAAAATGAAAGAAGGTGACTTTACTTACAACTTTAGAATTGAACAAGAACTGATTGGACCTTTTTTTTCTTTTGTTGATCTTGGGCAACCCTACCTTATTGACTTGCCACTTTTACTGACATATTTATTGATTATTAAATGAAATGATCAGGAACCTTTTTGCTGTTGCTGTTTTTTCCTCAGTGCAGTGTGAACTCAATAGTTTAAGACTTAGTGCTTATAATCCCCTCTCCTATCCCAGTTTAGTCCTATTTGGAAGCCTGTGAGGGCTTGATCAAGGGCGCTGAAGCTCAGGCTAAACTTCTTACTAGGAAACAAAGCTTTACACAAAACAAAAGCACACATTAACATGGGAACTTTAAAAACATCCCAATCAAAGTCCTAAGGTGGGGTCTGATAATTCTCATGGTCAACAATGTGATCATTCTTCAGACTATTCAGAGAAGATTCTTAATATTCTTATTCCTCTTAGCCCTTCTTCCTTAATGAAATGAATACCAATACCACATTTGTCAGAAGGTTACTTTGTAGGAATTTTATTGAGATAATAGTTGAAACAGTGACTTCATCAGATTTATAGAACACCCTTATTCTTTCGGAATTCAAAATTTTCAAAATTCATTCATCAGACCACAAATTAAGACTATTGATGGGAGGTCTTCATGACGACCCTGTGCTATGACTGACCTCATTCTAAGGTATAAATCTTAGTTCATTTTGAAGTGTGCTACTTTACCCCCTTCACCCTCAAACCTTTCTGAATGCATTATTATATAATAACTGCCTGTTGTTGCTTTCATGCTTACCCTAGAATCTCTGCTTTTCTCTTTTCCTAGTTGAACTCTACAGTTCCCTACAAAACTGTGTCTACAGGACTGCAATCAGTTTCTCTCAACATTTAAACAGAGTAGGTTGCACACACAAAAAGCATTTGTTAAGCTTTCACTTACAGTGCTGTGTAATTAAGCAGGCACCATATTGGTCAGCCATAGGGCTCTTTTTTTCTACTTGAGTGGTTGCCTCCTTCCCCTGTAACTTAAGTAAATTGACTCTTACATTAAGAGCTGTAATACTTACCTTATAGCTTTAGGACACCTTTTAAACTGCAATAGCCCCGCTGCGTTCGCCCTCGCTACGCTCGGGCTCTCTTCGCTTCCCCCACTTTCTAGATCCTATCTGCTTTCATCTGGGATAATTCCACCCACCCCCATTCTACAACCTACATTTTAATAGCACCTATTAGCTTTCATCTGGCTTTCTCCCATCCCCCTTCCAGTACCTTTACCTCACCACTCTATCTTCTGGTGTTGCATCACCAGGTAAAACAGTTCCTTAACTCCCTGGCTGAATCACAGATAATGATGTACTCCTCTTTACTACCCCTCTTGTTCACACCATACCTCCTTACCTTGTATGAAAAACAGTTTCTCACGGGATTTCAGGTCCCAAAAGGCCATACTATCACCCAGCTGTAAATCCTTCCACCTTCAACCATACTTACAGTACCAGATCCTATCCAACATCTTGTTCAGTCTATCAACATCTCAACCCCAGGCACATTAGCTCTAGATCCAAACACTACCACAAACTAATAAACAAATTCCTGAAGTTAATCACCAAGTATAGACTCAACCTAATACTTGGTGGTGATATTCACCCCAACCCTGGCCCACTCACTTCAGATAAACATACTCCCTCTACTTGCAATCTAAGCTATAAACCTACAATTAATAGGCCAACAAACTCTCTCCTAGTCTGTCATCTCAATATTAGAAGCATTAATAACAAGGTACATGAATTGCATGCACTTCTGGATGTCCACTCCCCTGAGATTCTCTGTTTATCTGAAACCTGGTTAAAACCTAACACTAAAGACAATGAAGTGTTACCACTTGGGTACAACATACACAGGCTGGATCGTGCTTCGAGGAAGGGGGGTGGGGTAGCTGTACTCTATAAATCTGAGTTGAATGTCACCATAGATGTGGTACAACCACCTCAGATTAATAACTCAGAGATTCTTGCCACCAAATTGCAACTTAATAAAAATAAATGCATTAATATCATTTGTATGTACATTCCCACATGTAACAATATATCTACATTTGAAGGTATCCTGCACTGGCTATCATGTCACTACCCCCAAGAAACCCTACTACTTGGAGACTTTAGCATAGACTGGGGCACCTGTTCCTCAGAATCCCCAACCACCCATAGTAACCTGCATGCATTTACACAAATTATATCCACCCCTACCAGGATAGGTAAACCCAACCAAAAAGAAAGTATACTTGACTGGGTACTCATAAACAGTCACCCCAACTGTACACCTCTTGTACCCTCCTTAATGGCCTAAGCGATTACCTTCTCACATATGTAATTAAGCACAAAACCATGAATTCCCAACAACCCTTACTCAAAGGTTAGAAACAATAAAAACTTTGACCCTGCCAAATTCCAACAAGAACTAAACTCATGTAATTGGTCTATTCTAAAACACCTCCCCTTAGAGGAAGCAGTAGCATACTTTAACAACAAATTCCTTGAGATCCTTGATTTGCATGCACCTGCTCGTTCAAAGAGAACCAAGGCAAAAACTGTGCCATGGCTTTCTATAGAGTCTAAACTCAAAATTACCCTTAGAAACAAAGCATGGGCTTTATGGCGTTCTTCTAAAGACCCTCAAGATCACATTAAATACAGGCAATCCAGGAATGAAACCAAAAAATCAATTTTACAAGAATTTGAAACAATACTACTGTAATTTACAGACAGTAAATCAAAATAACCCTCAGAAGTTTTGGGCAGGTTTAAATAATCTACCACATCCTGGACAAACTTCAACCCCAATCCCTGCTGCTACTATTGATAAAACCCCTGAAGATGTTTGATAGTTTTAACCAATTCTTTACTGAGACAATTCAAGCCCTAGCTAGCCAACTACCTCCTAGCTCCCCTGGTCCTGAAAGTAGCACCCCTAGAAACCTACTCACGTTCAACTTCCAACCAGTCGCCACTTCACTTATCCGTACCTTGATCAAAAAATTAAAACCCACTACACTTTCTGCTGATCACCTCCCAGACGAGTACCTACGAATATCAGCTGATGCTATTGTTTACCCCGTCTCAATACTAATCAATCGAACCATAGTAGAAGCTAAAATTCCCACCATCTGGAAAATATCCTATGTAATCCCACTTCACAAAGGCGGCAGGTCTACTGAATTCTCCAATTATAGGCCAATAGCTGTACTCTCTCCACTTGCAAAGATTATGGAAAAATGTATTCATAGACAACTCATGCACCACCTAATCCAGAATCACCTTGTGGCAGACACTCAGCATGGCTTCCGTCCTCCTCACAGCACTACTTCAGCCCTCCTAGCCTTTACCAACACCATAAACCATAATCGCAACAATAACTATATATCCTCAGCCCACTTTTTGGATCTTTCCAAGGCATTCGATATGGTTGATCAACAACTTTTAATCCACACCCTGCAAACATTCTGTCTAGATACTGGAGCCCTTCAATAGTTTCAATCCTACCTGAATGATTGATAGCAGGCTGTCCTCTGGCAGAACAAACTCTCTAACCTTCTACCCAACACTCTTGGAGTACCACAAGGCTCTATACTAGGGCCCTTGCTGTTCTCCATCTTCATTAACGACCTTTACACTGTCATCCCAAAAGTCAGCTGTATCCAATATGCTGATGACTCTACTCTGATTTGCTCAGCCACATCTCCAGTAGAGTTATGGTCAGCTACCCAGACCACCTTTAATACAATAGAAAACTGGCTTTCTGAACGTCATCTGATCCTAAATCCCAAAAAAACTAAAATGCTGTTATTTTCACCAACACGTAGGTCTACCGCTTTCACCTTTACCATAAAGTCAAATGATGGCACAGTAGTCTCCCCTGACCCATCTACAAAACTATTAGGTGTCATCATAGGCAATCTAAAATTTGACCTACATGTTAACCAAACTATCAAAACCATCAATAAAAAACTAGGGTCACTTTATAGAATAAAAGCCTTCCTATCCCCTCCAGCTAAAATTGCCATAGCTCGCTCTCACCTTCTTTCAACCCTTCTGTGTGCATCCCCTCTACTCTCGAATTTAAACAAGACTGTCCTTAACAAACTCTAAATTTGCTACAACCACATTGCCAGGTTTGCCACTGGGCTGCCTTTTAGGACACATCATTGCATCAATCTAAATCAGCTTGGGTGGCTTGAACTACCTGGCCTAATCCAGTATAACCAACTGATTATGGCCTATAAAATCCTCTATAATCCGGACAATACTCCTGCACTTAAAAATATTATCACCCCATAACAATCCTAGACCGCTTCGATCCTCTAACAAACTACTAATTCAGACAAGCAAAATTAATAACACAGCCGGTGATTCTCTCTTTGCAAACTTTAAGTAGATCCTGGAACTCTTCCAGCTGATATTACCTTCTACCTTAGGTCAAGTTAAAACTAGACTCAAACAACATTTTTCACTTAACTGGCTATGTCAATGTGTCAAGCCTGGCTAACTCTATCTAGAATGTGTAAAAAATCTGTTAACCAGTTTACTGTGTAATTTAATTTAATCCTGACTTGCGCTCAGGATTAACTGTATCCTGTGGAACTTGTTTAACTTGCTTTCTTATGTAATCTCTGTAAATAGTCTGTTTGTAATATGTAATGCTGATATTATGTAATGCTGTATCTGCTTACCCTTGGAGCTTTTCTCCCTTGGCCTCCGCTGAAAATGGACATGCATCCAGTCGGACTATCCCGGTCAACAAATGTAAAATAAAATAAAAATAAATTAATCAATTAAAATTGCATATTAGAATTAAATTGATATTCTCCTTAAAGGAAAAGCTGTTGGTATATGCCTGTGCTATATTGTCACCTTTTCGTTGACCCATGTAAAATACTTAAATTAATTTTAATAAAATGTTTAATACTTTGTTAAATATCCCAGGGCGCTTGTGTTCCAGTGTAATAGTAGTTCCAATATTATCAAGAACATTATTAATTATTGAAACAGTCTGACATCATAAAGTACAGTTGCATATCCAGTTTACATACTAATCAGTTTTTATATTTTTTTATATGATATTGTGAAAATTTTAGGGTTTGGATAGCTTGATAGTTTAGATGCAGCATTCGAAACAGAAGAGCAGAATTACCAAAACAAGTTTTGACGTAGTTATCTTGTTGAGGCGAAGAGACTGCAGCCCTGAGGCAGGATACTAGTGTGCAACATTGAATGCTGTGCTCTGTAGCTGTGTTATGCTAGGACTAGGATTGGAGTGGACCAGTCTGAGCTGAAAGCCAGCTGTTTCATGATTCAGTTCCGGACACTGAACTTTCTTTAGTGAAAGACATTGTTCAGTGTACTTTCTATTTAGGCTAACTACAAACCTGGTTGCTTTTTTTTTTTTTTTTTTTATCGACAGCGCTTGCCAGTTTCCATATTTGCAGGTTGATAAGGATACCATGCATCTAGAAGAGGCTGAGCAGAAGATAGATGTTACATGTGCATCATCAGTAAGGAAGATAGTGACTCGATACAGTAATTATATATTAAAATGTGCTCTTCAGTCATTAATACCTACTTTAAGTGAATCTCTTCAGTTGGACTTGAAATATGCGGGTTTTACTTCATGGGGCAAAGCTTCTTAATTCTGGGAGAGATTCTCTGCTGAAGATTTTTATATTACATTTCTCTATGTTTTTTTGTAACCGATTGTAATTTTGAGACTGCTTGTGGTGTGCTTATGGCAGCAGTATGTGCTATATTTGTGCAAGATGACATTGCTCAGGGATGTGCTTATGGCAGCAGTATGTGCTATATTTGTGCAAGATGACATTGCTCATGTTCATATCCTTCTACAAACCTTTGACAGTCTGTTCTAATCACCCTTTCACACTGCTGAGATCATATTTTGTAGGCTTCTCAGGACCTGCAGAAGAGGAAACAAGTGGTAGTCATTGAGGTGAGTCTCTCTGGCCACTTCTCTTAAGAGACCCTTCATACTGCGAGGAAAGGAGCTTTCTTTAAGGAAAAGAGCATGCAGGAGTTGGGTGGGTTTGCACCCCCCTCCCGGGAGAGTCTTTCTGGAGACTTTTCAGCAATCCTAAGTATGCCTGTTGGAACTAGTTCTCTGAGTAAACCGCATATTGGAGCAGGATCACAAAGAGTTAGTGGGTTCTCAGTATGATCTCAAAAATGAACATCTTAAATGTCTTCTATCCAACATAGGGGCCCTCCCATGATGGGCTGTATTGTTTGTTTCATCCTGTATCTTTCTCTGAAGTCTCACAGATGGTGTTCATATTCTTATTACTGATTTGTTGTGATGTGTGACACCCCTGCACTGGCCCAGTAATCAAGTAACCTCAGTCCTCACCACTGGTAACAGTGGGGAATGTACACACTGGAAGGATGACAAGCACTCACACAGTAAAGTACAGTGTCCCTTAAGAGCACACAGAGGTAGGTCACAGTCAGTCTGGGGCCGGTTTGTTCCTCTTTCTTCAGATTCCCAATAAGACTCACCACTGGCACAGCTATAGGGTTGATATCTCAGCTGAGTGGCCAAGCCAAAACCTCCAGCACCCTATCTTTCCAACCAGTGCTTCGTGTCCCTGCCCAAGTAGCTGACACACACACACACACACACACACACACACACACACACTTTGAGATTTGATTTATGTACACACACACACACACACACACACACACACACGGGAAAGACTGGCATGGGTTTATTAGCTATGCCCCCTTCTGCCTAGACTATAAGGTAGTTCCGACTGTCACCAGCCACCTCTCTATCAGCTATTTAAGGCCATTAACAAAGGGTGTCCCATCCTACTGCATAATGCTGCTATTATTCCAAATGGTAGTCTGACCAAAAGCAAGGCTATTTAGGACTGGCCTGTACAGTGTCACTAAATAGATATGCAAGTACACTAAGAGCGTAAATATGTCTCACAAATATCAGCCACAAAGATGGGTTTAAATATATTTAATAATAAATAATAAAAGAACAAGGCCATACTAAATATATATTCACAGTAACTTCAGAGTTCAAAATCACAGGAAATATTTAAAACAACGTTGCAGGACAGTCTCAAATAAGTAAAGAAAACATCTAAGCTATATTTTAATGTGCTCTTATCTGAATCTAAAAGAGTTAATATGCCCTAAAAACTTACTTACAGAACAAAACAGGCAGAAGTGTAGAAGGTGGTGATGAGTGGATACTCTTGTTAGGTCAAAGACAAAATGCTCTCTCTCTCAGAGAGTTCTTAAATTAATATCAAATATTACTGCTGGGTTATTTAGGACGACATCACTTTTTGTCACCTGGTTTCAGTTCCCAAGCTAAACCCCCCATTGTAGCATTTTCCATCTCCTTGTGAAAAATGCATATTTCTCAGATGTTTGCAGATCCTGGAAGTCATAAAACAATAAAACAATTACAAAACAACACAGATAGTCCCCTAGTGTAGACATCCTGTCTCCTGTTGACCGAAACTGAAAAATAACTTTTATAGCACAATCATAAAACAATTTAATTTCAACTATTTTCTTGAAGTTTTACAAGTTAACTCTATGTTCTAGTTTCTGCTGTTACAAGATATACATTTAAATAGTCACAGTAGTGTAGATACATTCCTGTTCTAGTCTAATAGGGCATGCTGTGGTCTCATTTTAGCTCAGTACTTTACACACACTTCTGCATAAATCATATCAGTATTCTCAAATGACAGAGAAATATTTACAAAATTCCAGCTAGCTGGGCTGGCAGTATTTCTCTTTTGTCACAATATGCATGCACTTACTAGGCTTACACTGACTGAATGTAAAAGTTTTTTTTCTGATACTTGTACAGTTTAGATCTTCATCTTAATGTTTTTAGAATGTTTGTGTTGAATGCTTAGTTATGATGTCCTTGTGGCACTCAAATTACTAGCTGTTGTGTGTACTAAATGTTAAATACACTTGTAAATATATATAATAGTAAGATGAGAAAGAGTGTGATTTGAAAACAGTTTACACCAGTTACTGTCAGGTAATAATTTCCTCAAAAAGCACATCTTCTAGCACAGGGGTGTCCAACCTTTTCAGTTGCAAGGGCCGCATTGAGTTAACAGAAATGGTCTGGGGGCCAAAAATATATCATTATAGACGGCAGCAAGTGAGGACCAAAAAAAAAGGTCTCACGTAAACTGAAAAAAAAAAAAAAAAAAGCCAGGTATATACGGACTAATCAACAGCTACACTGTTGTACTCCATGGTGAGTCTTTTGTCAATCTGTTTGTGCATCTTTCATATCAGAGAGGATGGGAATAAACCTAGTCAGATGGCTGCTTTGAAAAGGCGACAAAGCAGATAACTTATGAGGGGACAAAGTGCATATAATAAGTAAACTGTCCCAAGTTAATTAAATCAAAATGCATTGACACTCGGGAACTCGCATACCTACAGGCAACTCACAAGTGCATGTCCAAAAATTCCTTTCCGCAAAGAAACACTTTCAAAATCTATTGGCTATTTCAACGTCTTCAAAGCTTCCATGCAACTCATTCACTACAATGTCTTGTAATTCACCTGGCTTTAGCTAGAAGCTAGATATATAGATAGACTATAAAAAATGTATGAGCTGTTGTTTTACAAAACATGCCTCAGAAAATAGGTACAGCAGGCCTCTAATTTATTTTAAAGAACTTCATGTTTTCCTTGCTCCTGAAGTAAACCTTCTGTGCTATATGCCAAACTGCCCTTCCTACAATACATGACATCGAAGGGCCAAAACAATCATAGTGGGAAACCATCTGCAGGTGCATATATTTAGCACTGACAGATGTTGCTGTCACAGCCTCTGATGATTAAGTACATAATCTGTGCCCTTGATAAGATAATTTTCTTACCCTACTCTTTGTTTTTTTATTATTTCTTTTGCAAACCTTTATTTTTTAAAAGGGAAAGGTACAAGAAACAGAATTCTCCTCAAATTACAAATCCATTCATGCTCCCATACACTAGTAAAGGACAAAGAAAATATTACAAACTTAAAAATGCAAGAGTAACGCTTGCTAAAACTATACACTTACGTATAATGAAAAAGGGCAATGCCTTTAGTTTATTATGGGAACTTTATGCTATCAAGGTTCCAACAGCCAACAGCAGGATTGGAGAGGCATAAGTGGGTTAAGTACTGCAGACTTAAAAGAAACACAGGCATGAAGTCTCCTGTGCATTTAAAACAAGTCTTAATCAGTCATCAGATACTTTGTGTGCAAGTAAACAGACTTCACCATGCATTCATGCTGAACTGCAATAAAAGTTCAACTCCCCGCTAAATAAATCAGCCCAGATAGAAGAGGTTCAAGTTTGCCTTTCTGTGTAGTTACTGACATAGAGTCATCATTCTGCAGCACACGTCTCAACTTTTCATTTCCAAAATGAGGAACACTGTCTCGCATAATGTGGAAAACCTAATAACAGCTTCGTAACAACTTAAATTAGGAAGCTCGCTGGATGGTTAAAATGAGCTACTTCGTACATGTAAAGTTATTTTGATTACTTAATATGATTCAGTACTATCTGCAACAGATTCATTGAAAACATTCCCCAAGTCTGAATGTGTGACAGACTCTTTCAAGGGGAAACATCGCGGAAGATGGGCTTTTTCAGACTCAAATGAGGAACGTTCCTCGTACTGAGGTACACTTGAGAAGTATGTTCTGCAGATGCTTAGAACATGCATACTATACTTATACTATCTGAATAGCAGGTAAAAGCCCGCGTATCACACATTATCCGTTTTTAGCGTTAACCCGGAATAACTGGTCTAGCTGGTAAATAAGTGTCTTGCTGAAGAAGAAAACATTATGCACTGAAGACTGAGGGTGAAGGAATCAACTATAGTACAGTACTACAGCATGCTGCACCCCTGGGCTATAATGCTACTGTAGACCAAACACTCCCAAAGCACTGTGCACTTCTCCTTCTGGTCCAGGTAGTGGGTTTTGCCTACACTGCAAATTAATATAGCAATAACCCACGCCTGGGTGTGGGTAATGCTAAATTTACCCACGGTTGGCGTGGTTTGGTCCTGAGGCTGCCGAGGACCAAACAAAGCCAACCGTGGTAAATTTAGCATTACCCAGAAGTGGGTTATTGCTATTATACCATGACATTATTTAAGAAAAGAAACTGTTACTTTTCTTAAATAATGGCATAGTATAATGCCTGTTTACTGCCTTTCCGCAGATGTCTGGCATCGCTGCAGTTCTGATGTACTGCGGCGCCTGCGCGTACATCAGAGCTGTGAGCAAAAGCAACGGAGAAAGCAAGATCTCCGTTGCTTTTTAGTGTCTCGCTATGTTAAATGAGTTTAACATAGCGAGACAGTTAAAATAAACAGCGGAGATGTCTTGCTTTCTCCGTTGCTTTTTAAAACACTGTCGCTATGTTAAATGGGTTTAACATGGCGAGACACTAAAATAAGCAACGGAGATGATCTCCGTTGCTTATTTAGCTGTCTCGCTATGTTAAACCCTTTAACATAGCGAGACAGTGTTCAAACGAGTTATACTAATGGAAAAAAGTCCGGGCAACCGGACCTTTTTCCATTAGTATATCTCGATTTACAACGGGCACGCTGGCCAATCAGCGTGCACGTTTTGGGGGGGTCATGGTATAATTGAGAATATTCCCTACCTTGTTAGGCAATTGCGCCCATTCTCAACACAAGGAAAATGGCACAATCAAACTGACCATTTGCAGATGGCCCCCTTTTACAATATGCCGGCATGTATACTAACTAGTAAATACCTTAGCTTACCTGTTACTGCAGGAGATGTGTAGTCAGTGTAATAAATCCCCCTCGTTCTCGATTCTTTCTTCGCCGCTTTCTCAATCCTCTTCCTTCAGCTGTTTAACTTTACCGCAACTTCAAAAAACAACATAACGGTGCTTTGGCGCATGCGCACACCAGCTGAAAGACGCTGGCATGAAAAAAAAACGTGAAAGTAATGTGGCACATGCGCACAACAGCTGAAGGACGCGGACGTGAAAACACACGGAAAGAAAGTAAAATTTCAATTTAAGGGTCGCAGGCCGCATGGAAGAGCTCTGAGGGCCGCGGGTTGGACACTCATGTTCTAGCAGTAGTGAATTTTTTTACTGACCAAATGTAATGCATACTACATCACTCCCCTCAAAAACAGAACTATGCATTTATATTTGTTTTGTATAGATTTCTTAACTGGCTAATGAAAGCACATTTGTATGTTATTTGATGTATGGGATGTAAATAGTTTATACTATGATAGCTTAAAATCAAGTAGATTCATGTAGATTGTCCAGAAAATGTTATAGCATTTCATACTTAAAAATTCAACTGTTTTGACTTATAATGCTAAAAAAATTGAAATTGCACTATTTGCAAAGCTTATTAGAGAATATTTTAAAATATGACTGAAGTTGTATACAAAGAACATTCAAGTATATTTGTTTTATCTCAGTATTTTTAGGTTTGAGAATTTTTTTGTGGACATGATAGCAGCATTATATAAACATTATACAATGTAGAAAATTATGGTTAACTGTTGCTATTCTAGGAAGGATTGCCAAGTTTAGACACATTTGCATTTAAAGGCTGTTCGCAAAATGGTCATAAAGTTCTACAGTAACAACCTCTATTATTAGAAATCATTTTCCTAGTATTATTGCTCAACAGGCAGCGAAACAGTAATGTTTTAGTAGTGAGTTAGTGCTGCCAAATACTTTATGGGTGGCCTTAATCATTATTTTGTATTTTATCTCAAGATCTTAATGGAGTCTGGTATAGTTGCTGTGTTAGAGGATGATGTGTGCGCTCAGCAGGGTGAAGAAGAAGAACCTGAACAATACGATTCCTCTTCTGAGAAATCTGTTTTTTATATGTCTCAAATTGCTTCTCTATGGACTATTACTCCCCAGACGAAAACTCTGTTGAGGGTGATTTTCCTCTACAGGATATTTCCTTTGGGGAAACTATCACAACAATGAAAGAGTACTTCAATGAAAGAGTACTTCAAGTGGGATATTACCTTGATGACAGATACCCAGAAAAGATATTTTGAGCTTTTGCAGTTAGAATCTCCCTCCCCCTCCACTATCCCCCCAGTTCTACCAGCCTTTCTGGATGCCTTTAATTCAGCCTCCAAGAGTCCAGAGTCTCAACCACTTGTCCCTAAAAGGCTGGATAGATTTTATAAAGTTTCAAATGAACAGAAGTTTCTAGTGAAACCTCCCATGGCTGACCCTGCAGTCATTGCTGTGTCTCCTGACAGACAATCTAGGCAATAACCCTGTGTTCCCCTTTTGCCCACTGACGAGTACAGCAAGACCATGGACAGAATGGGTAAAAAAAGTATATACCTCCTCCACCTTAGCCTTTAGGGCTGTAAATTACCAAACTCATATGGTAAAATATGCCTTAGACCTTGTTTCCCAGGGCTCCACCTTGCTAGCTTCTACTCCTAACTGTCCCACAAATAAATGACATTGCATCTAAAATGTCTTTAGCTACTCAAGTAGCCGACACTCTATTAAGTGCAGTTATGATGCAGCAGAAGCATCACCCAGGTCTGCTGCATCCGCATCTGTCTTGCGTAGATATTCTTGGCTACGCCTCCAACCTCTACCAGAGGACTTTAAATCCAAGATAATGGATGCTCCACTTGACCACAATCTTTTATTTGTTAAGAATTCAGCAGAACTTTTAAAAAAATCTACAAGAGAAAAGTATAAAGAGCTTCAAGACCAAGCACTTGCTGGTGTCGCCATTCCCCGGATACTACAGGAACTACCCTGCTAAGACTTCTTTTGTAAGAAGAACTCCTTCTGCATCTTGTCCTTCAGATCCAGGAGATTGCCTTACTCCAGACCTCCTAAGTCCCAGGGACCTGCCAAGCAGCCTTTTCCTGACTGAGGAGGTTCCACTTCAGCATGACGGCCTGGATCAGCTCTGTCTGTTCTTCCACCTTACCCAATGCCTCCCCTTCTGGAAAACAATTACCTTGGACACTTGGGTGCTTTCCAACATCCAAAAAGGATATTTTCTGTCTTGGGAGGAAAAGCCAAATCTAAAAAGAATTCCCTTCCCTCCAAGAAACCAGCTACATTTATTCCCTCTCAAATTGAAAGAACTGACTCTAGGAACTATAGAGCCAGTTCCTTCAGGACAGGAAGGAAAAGGCTTCTATTCCTGCCTTTTCCTAGTCCCCAAAAAGGATGACCCTCGGAGGCCAATCCTGGACTTAT
This sequence comes from Protopterus annectens, assembly GCF_019279795.1. NCBI lineage: Eukaryota > Metazoa > Chordata > Ceratodontiformes > Protopteridae > Protopterus > Protopterus annectens. The sequence goes on from NC_056743.1 coordinate 181,429,688, forward strand.
CTTATCTAAACCTCTTCCTGAAGGTTCCATCCTTCAGGATGCTCTCCCTACAAACTTTGCCACCCCTCATTCCACCCAAATCTTTCATGGTCATTCTGGATCTTAAGGATGCCTACCTGCACGTCCCTATCAGACCCTCCCACAGGAGGTTTCTGCACTTCAATGGACATTCTTCACACTTTCAGATTACAGCCTTGCCCTTTGGCTTGTCTACTACTCCCCGAGTACTCCAAATCTACCCTTACCTGGACGACATTCTTATTCTGGCAGAATCAAAATCCACCCTGCAAAACCATCTCAAATTCACAATGACTGTCCTCCACAACTTGGGCTTCACTATCAACCTCCAGAAGTCCTCACTTCTTCCTCAGCAGGACAAAGTTTTCTTAGGCTGCAGTATAAGAACAGACTTGATGAGATCCTTTCTCCCACTGGACAAAGTGCACTCTCTCTCTCTCCAACTATTTTCAAGGCCTACTTAGGAAATCCCATCTCTCTGCAAGACAATTTCTGCAAGTCCTTGGTCTTATGGCAGCAGCCATTCCCATGCTCCCATTAGCCAGGATACACATGAGAAAATTCCAATGGTATTTAAAAAATGCATGGTCTCAAAGCCAACATTCATTAGACAAACTTATTCCCCTCCCGCCTTGCCTAAAACCAGAACTAAAGTGGTAGATTTAGCAAGTTTCACAGAACCAAGGCATCCCACTCCAACTATCCCCCATCATTCAAACCATGCACATAGATGCATCAGATTTAGTGTGGAGAGCAGAGTTCAAGTCTTCAGGATACAACAGTGTTTGAACCCCGCACTTCAGAAGCAACACATCAGTGTCAGGGAAATGACAGTAGTATTACTGGCTCTCAAAGCTTTCCTTCCAGTCTTGCAACCAGGCCTGCTACTCATTGTGACAGACAACATAACTGTCATGTGGTACCTCAGCAAGCATTGTGACAGACAACACAACTGTCATGTGGTACCTCAGCAAGCAAGGAGGGACAAATGCATACTAGTTATGCCAGATAACTGTACAAATCTGAGAAATAGCAACCAAACACAACGTCTTACTGCAGACCTCTTCTCAGGAAAACAAACAAGCAGACTTGGTCAGCAGAATATCCTCCCCTCAGCACGAATTGATGTTGCACAGGTAAACCTTCTTAGACATTGTCTGCCAGTGGGGCACACCTCAAGTGGATCTGTTTACCTCCCCACAGAACAGACAGTTAAACAGATTTTGCTCCAGGAATCACACTCCACCAGCATGGAGAGTGAATGCCTTCAGCTTTTCATGGAAGGGAATGTTCCTATATACTTTCCCCCATTCCCTCTAATACACCAGGACCTACTGAAGATCAACAAGGACCAACCAAATATCTTGCTGGTGACTGCCTATTGTTCAAGGCAACACTGGTTCCCCCTTCTTCACTTCCTAGCCAAGGGCAATCACCACAAGTTACCCCCCAAGGTGGACCTACTCACCCAACAAAAAGGATCGCTCATTCACCCTCAGTTGCCTTTACTGCATCTGATCCTTTGTGTGATCAACTTCTGATCCCTTTCAGGCAACTGTACTCAGAAGATGTGCTCTAAGTCCTGAGGGAGGTCAGGAAACCATCTAACAGAAAAAAATATTTGTTCAAATGGCATAGATTCACAAATTGGTGTGTGCTTAAGGACAGGGACCCTTTTTAGGCAGATCCCTCTTTGGTCTTTAGTTATGTATGTGAGCTCATTAAGGAAGGACTAGTATATTCATCTCTGAAAGCCAACCTTTCTGCCATTTCAACCTATTTGCCTTTACAGCCACCTCTGCTCTCCAGACTGGGCATTAAAACCTTTCCTTAGAAGGGTCTTGCATATCAGACCACCAAGGAAACACATTCTTCCTTCCTGGGACCTCAACTTTGTACTGGAAAAACTAACCCTACCTCCTTTTGAGCCAGCAAGCGCAGCTTCCCTGCAAATGTGCACATGGAAAACCATTCTCTTAGTAGCCATTGCCTGTGCAAGAAAAGTGTCTGAACTGCAGGCCGTCATGGCCTGTCCCCCTTACACCACATTCCACAAGGACAGGGTGACGTTGCGCACTAACCCTTCTTTCATGCCCAGAGTGGTGAATGAACTATCGGCTAACCAGTCTATTCATGTACTGACATTCTTTCCCTCTCCATCTAATAACACAGAGAGGATCCTTCATTCTCTGGATGTGCAGAGACAACTAAGATTCTACATAGACAAAACTAAATCTTTCAGAAAGTCTGATCAACTCTTCATCTCCTTCCACCCCAGGTCTCTGGGTAAGGCAGTTTCCAAACAAACCATTTCCTCCTGGATTAGGAAATCCATTCTCTTCCACTACTCTCACCATGGCAAACCATTGCCCTTAGGGATTAGAGCTCATTCCACTAGAGGAATGGCTACCTCTAAAGCCTTCCTCAAAGTGCTGGACACAGCTTCCATCATCAAAGTGCTGGACACAGCTTCCATCATGAAAGCTGATACCTGGTCTACAATTCACACTTTCACAAAGCACTTCAAACTAGACCACGTTTCCAGGGCTAGAGCAAGATTTGCCAGGGCAATCCTGCAGGGATTCTTAGAATACTCTACCTCTGTCTCCCGCCCATCAATCTTCCTAAAGCTGTGGTACTCTCCACAGTATGAATACTGCAACATAGGAATAGAAGGGCATAGAAGAGTTTTGTAAAATCTTACCATAACCATAGATGTCCTTCTCTTCCATGTTGCAATATTCCTTCCCTCCCTCCATACCCCCTTCTCCTTTTTATGGATGCTTGGTCTACACCTATGTATCCCAAGCAACCTCCACACCCTATCACAAACCATGAAACACATACTTCACATAATCAGTGTGCCACGCAATCAGAGCCCTTATGGCAAAATAACATACCCAACACACTAGTAATAGGAGACTCTATAGTCAGGAACACTGATGTCCCATTAACTAGGCTGGACAAGGAGAAGGTTACAGTTAGCTGTCGGGCACCAGGATCCGCCACATAACACAAGCACTCAGGTCACTCCAGAACAAGTACAAATACGACTCTGACATTGTCCATGTTGGTGTGAATGACCTGAGACGTACCTCCCTGGACTACATGAAAAGAGACATGGAAGAGCTCTCTGATCACGTAGCCCAGGCTGGTATGACCCTGACCCTGAGTAGTATCCTGCCCTCACCAAGAATGCCACAATATAAAGAAAGAATGATCAATTTCAACAATTGGTTAAGTTTCTGGTGTCAGTTAAAGGGGACCCAGTATCTGTCCACCTGGGATGACATGCTCGATAAGCTACATTGCTTCACAAGAGATGGCTTGCACCTGTCACCCTTAGGCTTTCAAATACTGGCCAAGTCTTTTGCCGCGCCCATAGTGCCTTTTTTAGACAAAGCTCAAAAGACAAACCCACCACAATAAATAGCACAAGTAACCAAAAACTGAGGGTAATGGTACTCAATGCCAGAAGTCTAAACCTCAAAATGCATGCACTCGAGGCACTCCTCAGTATGGAGAATGTCGATATCTGTGCAGTAACAGAAACCTGGTTTAAGGCTCCAGAGAGCACCCCAGCACTGCCAGGCTACAACTCATACCATACTTTTCAGCCACAGAACCCAGACCGAAACACAAAAGGTGGGAGTGTATCCATATTCATCAAGGATACCAACACCTCCAGGTTAGTGGCACAGCACAATGCCTCAGAGATCATCTATGTGCAACTAATAGGCAAAACTGCAATTCAAATTGTAGCTTGCTACAGATCACCCACCATGACCCAGGACCCCCATTCCGCATTTCTGGAGACACTGGAAAATATGAAAGTCTTACCAAACGCCCTAATATTGGGTGAATTCAATTACCCAAACATTAACTGGGAGAACTACACAAGTACTAACACCCTTACCCAACGCTTCCTAGAATTTCTAAACGCGAACGCCCTGGATCAACTGGTCAACACCCCCACCAGACATGACAACATATAAGACCTGGTCATCACCAACATGGGCAACCGGTGCTCTACACTGGAGGTCAAACCCTCACTGGTTAGATCAGACCATAGACTAAGGCTCCGGTGAAATTGGTTAAGTTTCTGGTGTCAGTTAAAGGGGGACCCAGTATCTGTCCACCTGGGATGACATGCTCGATAAGCTACATTGCTTCGCAAGAGATGGCTTGCACCTGTCACCCTTAGGCTTTCAAATACTGGCCAAGTCTTTTGCCGCGCCCATAGTGCCTTTTTTATCACTCTGGATATCCACATTCCGCCCCCACCCCTAATCAAGGAAACCACCGTGAAAAACTTTTCAAAAGCAAACTTCACGTTACTTAAGACCGAGGTGGAAAGGTTCACAGCCCCCATGCTAAAGGACAACGCTGTCCAAGCTGCTGAATTCCTTACAAAGGGACTCTGAGCACCTGCAAGAATGCATGGATCGTGCTATCCCGAGCAAAACCAAGACTCGCTCCTCCACGAAAAGGAAACCAGTTTGGTGGACCCCTGCCATAAACAAACTATACAATAGAAGAGGAAACTAGTGCAGAAAAGAACAAAATCCCAAGAAGTAAAGACATCCCTGATTAGTATCAGAAAGAAACTACGATCCCTCTTAAAATCATCCAAGGTGAACTTCGAAAAAAAATTTGCCAAGGACTCCAAAGATAACCACAAAGCGTTCTTTAGCTGTGTCAAGAACCTAAGTGGAAACTCTCAGATCTGCTCTGAGTTAATGCAGAATGGCACAAAATACATTGAACCAACTGATATTGCCAACATTCTAGCAGACAGGTTTAGTGCAAACTTCACCCCCCCCAAAGGGCCCATAACCATACCAGAAGAATGTAGTGCTCTGGCAATCACTGACACACAGGTTAAAACAGCCCTATCCAAAGCCAAAAATACAGCTTCAGTGGGACCAGACGGTGTCCCAGGCTGTGTCTTACACGAGCTCCAAATATGAACTAACCCCTCACCTAAACACACTGTTCAAACTCAGCCTCTCTACAGGCTGCGTACCCATAGAGTGGCACACAGCAACAGTTATCCCGCTCCACAAAGGTAGAGCCACAACGGACCCAAGGAACTATCGCCCTATAAGCCTGACTAGCCTGGTCTGCAAGGCTATGGAGCGCATCATCGTGGAATTCATTAACAGAGACATTGGGAACCTTCAAACATTGGACCCTACCCAGTTTGGCTTTGTTAAGAGCAGATTATGCCTCCTAAACCTGGTGTACTTCTTTGAGACAGTTACCAAGGCTTTAGATGAGAGAAAGGAGGTCAGCACAGCTTACCTCGACCTCGCAAAGGCTTTCAACACCATTCCCCATTCTGGTATTATAGACAAGCTCAGCACACGATAGTCACAAACAAGAAACTTTTAATGAAGCTTTCAGGTTTACACCCTTCATCAGCATACAAAATCACAACACATTAACACATTTAAATAGAGGACCATTATAATCACATGATCAAGCCAGCCATTCAAAGGACCACTATAATTAAATATGCAAATTAAATTTAAAAACATCTAATAAAATTAATTTTCATACAGTTACTTGTTAAAAGCATAATACATAAGTATAAAAAAGTACAAAAAACTGTTACATATATATATATATATATATATATATATATATATATATATATATTTATAGACAAATAATTACATCTACATATTTAGAAATACTATACACTTAATACTATAAATTTTCTCACTGCCTCTTGGTCAAAACTGATTTTAAACTGACTGTCCCATTAAGGCCTGGATATTCATCAGCCTGTAGTCGCACTATCCACTCATACTCTTTTTAGCAACAAAAGATTATCAATATCACCCCCTCTAATGCCCAACTGCAGAATAGATATACACCTAAACTTAAATGCATGTGTCTGAAAATCATGCAGATGCCTTTATAGCCCCATTTGTCTCCAGCTTTCTTTTCATTTCAGATCTATGTTCCATTATCCTATCCTTCAGCTTCCTAGCCGTTTTCCCTACGTAAAATGCACTACATAGGGTGCAGGTAGCAAGGTAAACTAATCTAGTAGAATTACAGTCTGCTCCACAAAAAAAGTCAAACCGTTCACCTGTTGTAGGATGCTGAAAGCTACTATTAGTGTCGTATATGTCAGGGCAACAGACACAATTATAACATTTAGATGTATTCATCTTCGTTCGTACAGGTGATATTTCACTTTGTAAGTCTTTGTAACAGCATCTGTTTAAGTGTCCGACCATTTCTGAATGCATACTTTGGTGTCGGACCTAACAGATCTTTCAAATCTGGTTGGGCCATTAATATAATCCAGTTTTTTTCAATAATCTTACAGACATCATATGTATTGGCATTATAGGTAGTAATGAATCTTAAGGCACTACTATCTTTTGTCCTATTCATTTCAACATGCACTGTCTGTTCTCCTTGCTGGTATGTCTGCTCTGTTTGTAATGTGGTTAAAGAGCCAAACACTGGTTTGTATAAACTACTTCTACCTTGTACAACCTGTTTATAGGTCATATTAACATCCCTTAATAGATATCCATTATTAATAAATTCTTCCATCATTTTCTTAACCTCATACTCAAAGACATCATTCTCACTAGTTAACCTGCTTACCCTTACTAGCTGTGACTTTAGTATACTTTTATAGACATGTCCCGGATGCATACTAGCTGTATTCAAATATCTAGCTGCATGCACATCTTTTCTATGTATCATCGTCTGTAACTCATCACATTTCCTATACAACTTAACATCTAAGAATACAACATTATCCTTAGAAAAATTCATTTTAAACTTGAGAAAATTCGTCGTAGAATTCAAATACAGCAAAAAACTTTCCAATTCACTTATTGTACCTGTCCATACAAAAAAGCAATCATCAACAAATCTACAATAACAGACCAGTAGATGTTTAAATTGATTCCTTTCATTCAGTATATACTGCTTTTCCCACATATATAGGACCAAGTTCGCAAACGTGTTCGCTACTGATGTACCCATAGCTACTCCTGTTAGTTGTTGATATGGTGCATTATCAAATATAAAGATATTTTTAGTTAAAACTAAATCTAACAGGAGACAAATATTTTCTATTTCACGTATTTGTTGGGTTGATTGCATTATTAACAAGCTTCTTATTGCTTCTATTCCATAATCAACCATATTTGGTTGTTTATGGTATATAGTACTTCTGGAGTATTTCTCCTTTGAATACTTGTACTAAGTTGCCACAAACAAAACTATAGGAGGAGACCAAGCCAGCTGTTCGTTTTTGTTCTATTTTGTGGTTTTATTATATAGTTAAAATGAGTTTAACTATAAAAAAGCTGCTCATGAAGTCAAGTAATCCTCTGCTACAAGTTAAAGCTGTGGATGCTCAGCAAAATGGGAATACCAGTGATGAATTATCAGAGTTTAATAAGCTGCTGAACTTGTTGGAGAAAAAAGTGCAGAGCTATAAGCTTAACTAAAAATATCTTTATATTTGATAATGCACCATATCAACAACTAACAGGAGTAGCTATGGGTACATCAGTAGCGAACACGTTTGCGAACTTGGCAAGAAAAAGACTGGCTCGACACCGCTATGTAAAACTGTTTAATACAAAAAATACTCCAACAATGTAAGCGCTTTCGGGTTCTCCAACCCTCCATGAAGGGTTGGAGAACCCGAAAGCGCTTACATTGTTGGAGTATTTTTTGTATTAAACAGTTTTACATAGCGGTGTCGAGCCAGTCTTTTTCTTGCTTAGTATTTTGTTTCTTTGGACTGGTTGACTTTGGCTTCAGCACGGAACATTGTTTGGTTTCTCCTTATACGTTTGCGAACTTGGTCCTATATATGTGGGAAAAGCAGTATATATTGAATGAAAGGAATCAATTTAAACATCTACTGGACTGTTATTGTAGATTTGTTGATGATTGCTTTTTTGTATGGACAGGTACAATAAGTGAATTGGAAAGTTTTTTGCTGTATTTGAATTCTACGACAAATTTTCTCAAGTTTAAAATGAATTTTTCTAAGGATAATGTTGTATTCTTAGATGTTAAGTTGTGTAGGAAATGTGATGAGTTACAGACGATGATACATAGAAAAGATGTGCATGCAGCTAGATATTTGAATACAGCTAGTATGCATCCGGGACATGTCTATAAAAGTCACAGCTAGTAAGGGTAAGCAGGTTAACTAGTGAGAATGATGTCTTTGAGTATGAGGTTAAGAAAATGATGGAAGAATTTATTAATAATGGATATCTATTAAGGGATGTTAATATGACCTATAAACAGGTTGTACAAGGTAGAAGTAGTTTATACAAACCAGTTTTAGGCTCTTTAACCACATTACAAACAGAGCAGACATACCAGCAAGGAGAACAGACAGTGCATGTTGAAATGAATAGGACAAAAGATAGTAGTGTCTTAAGATTCATTACTACCTATAATGCCAATACATATGATGTCTGTAAGATTATTGAAAAAAACTGGATTATATTAATGGCCCAACCAGATTTGAAAGATCTGTTAGGTCTGACACCAAAGTATGCATTCAGAAATGGTCGGACACTTAAACAGATGCTATGTTACAAAGACTTTCAAAGTGAAATATCACCTGTACGAACGAAGATGAATACATCTAAATGTTATAATTGTGTCTGTTGCCCTGACATATACGACACTAATAGTAGCTTTCAGCATCCTACAACAGGTGAACGGTTTGACTTTTTTTGTGGAGCAGACTGTAATTCTACTAGATTAGTTTACCTTGCTACCTGCACCCTATGTAGTGCATTTTACGTAGGGAAAACAGCTAGGAAGCTGAAGGATAGGATAATAGAACATAGATTGGAAATAAAAAGAAAGCTTGAGACAAATGGGCTATACAGGCATCTGCATGATTTTCAGACACATGCATTTAAGTTTAGGTGTATATCTATTCTGCAGTTGGGCATTAGAGGGGGTGATATTGATAATCTTTTGTTGCTAAAAGAGTATGAGTGGATAGTGCAACTACAGGATGATAAGTATCCAGGTCTTAATGGGACAGTCAGTTTAAAACCAGTTTTGACCAAGAGGCAGAGAGAAAATTTATAGTATTAAGTGTATAGTATTTCTAAATATGTAGATGTAATTATTTGTCTATATATATATATATATATATATATATATATATATATATATATATATATATGTAACAGTTTTTTGTACTTTTTTATACTTATGTATTATGCTTTTAGCAAGTAACAGTATGAAAATTAATTTTATTAGATGTTTTTAAATTGAATTTGCATATTTAATTATAGTGGTCCTTTGAATGGCTGGCTTGATCATGTGATTATAATGGTCCTCTATTTAAATGTGTTAATGTGTTGTGATTTTGTATGCTGATGAAGGGTGTAAACCTGAAAGCTTCATTAAAAGTTTCTTGTTTGTGACTATCGTGTGCTGTGATTGTTTATGGTATATAGTACTTCTGGAGTATTACAGACAAGCTCACCAGCCTGAGCATCAATCCCTATGTCACGAGATGGTTTGCCATTTGGCTCACGGATAGAACCCACACTGAGAGTTGCAGGCTCTAGGTCTGACTCTAAACCGGTTACAAGTGGCGCCCCCCAGGGCTCAGTCCTGGGACCCCTCCTGTTCGGTATATACTTCTCAGAGGTACAGGCAAGCACAGGAGGACTATGGCTGACCAAGTTCGCAGATGACTGCAAACTGGGGGCCATAATTGACTCTTCAGCTGATACAGACATCCTCCAGAAGGGTCTCACTGAGACGGATACCTGGTGTCAAAATCATGGCCTCAAGCTAAATGCCAAAAAGTGCATAGTCATCCCCTTTGGAAAAAACAAAGTACCCGCGAACTACCACATACGTGGTAGTCACCTAAATACAGAAAATGTAATAAGGGATCTGGGGACCCAAGTAGATAGTAATCTCTCCTTTGGTAATCATATTGCCAAGGTGGTTAGAAAATCCTTCTATGTGGCCCACCTAATCAGAAAAGGGTTCGCATCTAGAACAAAAGAGGTTATTGTGCCCCTCTACTCATCACTCATCAGACCCATCATAGAGTACAATGCTCCATTTGGGATGTACCCTACAAGACACCTGCAACAGCTGGAAAGACCACAGAAGTACCTCACCAAGAGGATTACTGGCCTCAAACATATGCTCTGTGCAGCCTGACTGAAGAAACTCCAGCTGTACTCGGTTGCATACCGCTTAATCAGAGGTGATCTCTGCCTGACATACAAGGCCATGTCCAACCCAGAATTGATGGACATGCTCCACCTAAAAAAAACAAATCCCGAGAGCCACACACTCTAGGGATGTAAACCTCACCACAATGATAAATAGGATGTGCTGGAGGGATAGATTCCTGTCCCAGAGACTCCCCATGCTTTGGAACAGGATTCCAATCTACATTAGGCAGAGAGCCCCTCATTAACACTCTTCAAGAGAAACCTTGACGGGTGGATGGGAAACAGCAAAAATTTACCCCGGGGATCACTGCAGTGGCTCTGCTGGACAGAGGTACAGGGAACTAATGGCTCTGCTGGACCGAGGTACAGGGAACTAATCTAAGGGGGCGGCGAAAGCCAACACATTCTGGCAAGGCTTATAGATGCCCTCAGGCAGATAGCCTAGTACTTACCTATGAACCTATGTATCCTCTCCCTACAGGCTATTCTGTTCAGCCCTGCAGGGACATTTGCTCTTCAGCTTCTCCTTGTGCTTATACACATTTATCTGGGCTTCAAGTTCTGAGGTCTGTGCGTGCAGACATCACATTTATAGTCCCTAGTTTATGGCCCTACGTGTGATGTCCCAGGCACCTATAGCAGCCAGGCTTAGGCTTTTGTATAGGAGCCGATGTCAGATCGCCTGAGGGCTGGAAATCTCACAGTATGAATACTGCAGCTTGGAAGAGAAGGACATCTGTTGTTATGGTAAGATTTTACCCAACTCTTCTATATAGATAGATGTATCTATCTATCTATCTATATAAATGGGTCTACTTCAGATACCCGAAATGCCATTATGATTGACTTTCAAAACATCAATACCACTTAGATGAGGTTTCACAGCACTGAACGGTCACTTAACCAACTTTGAAATTTGCGAATTCCAGAACACCATATCCCAAATAACAGACATATGCCAAGCAGACGTGCGATAAATATCTGTCACCGTACAGACCAACATCATCTAAACCTGTCCATCAAATTTGTGCTTCCAGTGCAAAATGTTGCTTTAACATGCAAACCCGTAAATTCAAAACTTTACGGGTCGCAATAAATACTTAACCAAGTGTAAACAGTTATCCAGCACTTGCATTCTTGCCCAACTACTTACATATACATCATTCCATGCAGCGATACTCTTAACATCTTTACAAGCGAGCGATCAGGCAACATTGATGTTAGACTTTATGCAAGCATAACAGCTGAAAAGAGTCTTGCACATTCAACAGACTGATGGCTTTACACATTTAAACATGCAGAGTCCAGGGGGGACTTTAGGTAAAGATTAAATCATTTAGAAACTACATATATTTTTAATTATAGTACCCTCTTCCTTGGGGGCTTAAATCAGGAAGTGTGTTTGAACTTTTGAAAGGCTGAAAATTTGAAATGATTGAAATCCTGAAATTTGGGGATTTTAAAATTTGGAATTAATATAGGTTGTTTTTGTTAGAATGTTTTGTGGGTTTTTGGTGGGGGAAGCTTGTGTATATTCACATTTATGCATTTAGTATGCATACATATTAATGTATTAAAATAAGTAGGAAAACGTTTATGAGTATATTTATATATGTTTATACATTGTTTATATTTATATGTATGTAAAAATGGGTTTAAAAATGGATTTAAATTTCATATTGAATTTATATGTGATATTTGAGGGGTTAAATGATTAGAGGGTTGTTCAGTTGTGTAATACAGTTGTGAAATTGATTAACCCATCAGGTTATGTGCATTTAAAAACTGCTGGTTGTATGGAAAGTTATCTCTTGAAGGTGAAAGGCCGAGGTACCAGGAGAATAAAGTGGTGCATTGGCTTCATGTGTTTATTTTGATATCTATGCATGGTGTTTTAAAGCAATTTACACAATAGGTACCTGCAGACGTTATACCTCAGACTACATCTTTTGGCAATTGTTTTGAGAAATTCCACAGGGGAGTGCACTTCTTTTATTGTTTAACACACTTTCAAACAGGGAATGTCTCACTAGTCGTTTCCTTTTTTTAGGTGACTGGAGAAAAATGGTTGCCATGCATAAACGCAATTCATCGACCTTGTCTTGCTCTCTAACTAAAGTTGACATTAGTACAGATAGATCTGTCACTCTACTCCCTAGTAGACACTACAAATGCCTGTACCATGCCTCCGCAGAGTTTTGTGTCCTAGGCAGGAACAGCTCGTTCAGTTCACTCACATTCCAAAACGATATCGGGAACAAGGGTAGGAATCGCACACAAGACGTAGTCCTAGTGTTAAACCTTCTTAACTTGCTGTGCACGTACCAGTCTGAAAAGTGTCTTAATTCTCTGCCTCCTATAGGGAACGATTCTCTTAACTGGAATGTACTACTGACTTCATTTTCTTTAACAAACGCTAGTGCAGCTGAACTTTTCACAGACAGCTGAAATGGTAAATTAGAATTATGTAGAGAAGACAGACCTAGCGCCTGGACTTTACACCATAGATTATGGCCAAAGTGGAAAACACAGCCCTTGGACTCTGCCCATGGAACATTTAATCTCACACTTTTTACCACTCCCCATGTAACATTTAATCTCACACTTTTTACCACTGCCCATTCAAAGTCGCATAAGACACATCTAACAACAGTCTCAAAGCCATGTTTGGACAGAAGATGGAACACACAATGCCACATAAAGTTGTATAACTTCAGAGCCGACTTTGACATCAGAGCAAATAGCAAAGGCATGACTTTGCTATAACTAACATATTTTACTAAGCCATGCACACTAGAGCTTTTGGCAAGTAACCCCCTTTGGAAAAAAAGTCCCGTCCAACAGTCATATAGTGGCTCTGCTAAGATCATGTAAATTACATCATGATGTTGTCTGTCACTGTGTCACACAGTTTTGTGCACAAACGTGCCATTCTTTAGTGGGTAATCGTCAAAGTCTATGTTTTGAAGTGTCAGCATGTCACTGCCATCTCTTCTATTACCTTTTTGTCTGTTTCGTCCTGTCTGTTACAGGACAGATTTTCTATTGGGCAAACTATGTGAAAAATCTAAAGAGGTAGATGCCACAGTGTCTTCTACCAGAAAACAAGGGGGTATCTCTGCTATATTTTGTCTCTTAATTTTAAATCATTACAGACAATATACTTCTCCACTTCTCCAGAGTCACCAGAATGATTGTGTCTGACAAATTTTTCAAGTATTTCCCAATCAGAGACTATAGTTGTTACGGCTCTTTCTTTGCATTTGTGTACTGTCTTGTATTTACATCCCAGTATTTTCTGTTACTCCTGCACCTCTCCAAATGGTAAAGATAGCCATCTAAAACAAGTATTTGCTTACTTTTTGGGATGATACTGTGGAATACATGTGTCCTTCTTGTAATGACTTTGCAGTATTGACTTCAGTACCAAATACAACAACTTAAAGTTACAGTGCACTATTTATACCAAAGCACATGTGATGAATACAGTTCGGCTTTTAAAGGTTCAACTTTGTAAAAGTTGGCTGTTTGGGATTTGGTGTTCTGGAATTTGCACATTTGAAAGTCAGTTAGTGACCGTTCAGTGTTGTGAAATTTCGTTTAAGTCTTCTCTGTCTTTTGAAAGTCGATCATGTGGTATTTTGGGTAGCTGAAGTAGACCCATATATATATATATATATATATATATATATATATATGTATATATATCTATATATCTATATATCTATATATATTTATATATATATATATATATATATATATATATATATAATGTGTGTGTGTATATATATATATATATATATATATATATATATATATATATATATACATATAAATATAGATATATATATATATATATATATATATATATAGTAGCCCCCCACCTAGTTCGGTTTTACCAAATAATGTAAAATAAAAAAAAAAAAACGATAGAAAACCAAATTAAGTGGGGGTGGGCTGCACCCCTCACACCCCTAACTATATATACGAACGCCAGGATCGCACTACAGTGGGGAAAAGGACATCTACCTTTGACTTGCCTTAGAGTACTACTTGTCAGTAAAATGAGTTTTATGTGAAATGAACTTTAGGTAATTTGGTTTCAGTGAAATGGTCATTCAGAGAAGTGATATGAATCTATATATCTATATGTGTGTGTATATATATATATATATATATATATATATAAATATAAATAAAATACACACACAGAAGAGTTTGGCTTTCTAAAGGACCTTCTTCTAGCTGCTTCTGCAACTCGGCTTTTTTTATCTTGTCCTTTTTGTAATACAGTGTCCTTAAATTTGCTTTTTCTGTTTTTTTTTTCCTGTCTCCTTGGAAGGTTTCCCATGGATCCCATCATCTTGTTTTGGCTTTATGTAATTGGCGTCTGTTCTGTTTAAACTCACCACCTTCTTGAACAGTATATGAACAATGATGTTCTCGCTGCCTGTAATTCAGCAGCTTTCTGATGCCTGTTTTTTGTCTGCTGAGACTTAAAGCCTTGTTATCTCCTGGTTTTAAACTTTTTTTTCATGTAGTTTTAACACATGCCGGGCATGTTCCCATTATTCCTTTAGTCATTGTATCTGTTGTAGTTGTAACAACAGCAGTTATGATCTTGGTTTGTGCTCCATCAAAATTGAAACTGGTGACAACCTCAGTGACAGTAAAGGGGAATAAATTCCAGTAGTGGAAAGTGGCAGATTTCCTTGACATCTAGTGTACATCTTTACATGAGATCTTTTTTTAAGTTTTAGACAGCCATTTGCACTTGCTCATTGGGTTGTGGATGTTTTGGACAAGAGGTAATGTGACAGAATTCCCATTCCAGTGAAAACTTTGGAATTCTGGGTTCCTAAATTCTGGTCAGTATTGGAAGTAACAGATGATGTGGCATTGCAAGCAGACTGTGAACAAGAATCTAAGCAAAGAATAGGACACTGCTTGAAACCAAGTACATTTAATATATTGTAATTGCAGCAAAAGGAGAAATCAGAAGAAACTGAGAATTGAGATAGAAGTGAAAAATGGAAAAGGGTAACAGAGTCAAGTATCTGGTAGGATTGGTTGAGTAGAAAGTAAGTCTGAAAGAGTAATTCAAGGCTAGAAGCATAGGGACTGTAGTCAACTTACACAGATTGTCAGGAGTAATGTATAACAGAAGAATGCTAAAGATGCTGAAAGTAAGATGAACAAACCAGAGGTGCAGCTAGTACTGCTGTACAGTGCAGACACCAGGGTTGTAAAGGCAGAGCAGCTGAGGAAGGTAGCGGTGATGGAGGTGACATGCCTGAGATTGGTGGTTGGATGCACACTATAGGACAAACAGAAAAAATAAAGACAGAGCAAAAGCCAAAGTGGCTCCAGTTACAGAGATAGTCAAAGAGAACATATTACTGTAGTTCTGGCATATGTGCAGAAAAGCAGATCTGCTGGAGAAGATTTAAGATGGACAGGAAGAAGACAAGAGAAAATGAGGACATCCAGCAAAGAGATGGATGGATTGTGTAAGAGAAGATCTGCCGCAGTCAGGCATGGCTCTTGAAAAAGGTAGAGTGGCATTGGACCAAGAGAGATAGCTACAGTTGACAAAACCCCAAGTAGATAATGGGAAAAAGGGAGCTGATGAGGATGATTATATTTTAGAAATAAGTCTTTGGTATCTTACGCCTATCAAAACCCCCTTTCATAACATTAATCACTGTCTTTACTGTTGTGTCTTCTGTCAGCTTTGATACAGTAGGGTATTTTGAATAGTAGTCAGTGTTTATAAATTATTGTGTCTTGATGCTAGAACAGATCTAATTCAGTTGTGCTAATAGTTTTTGTCTTTGTAAACTCTAAGTGTGCTTTGATCATGGTCAAGCAGGGAATGGGCTAGTTTTGTTTTTAAATCCAATATTGGCGCTAGATTAGCATGGTTTAATGTCCAGTCAGTAGTTTGAAGGGTGTGAGTAAGGGTAGTGGATCCATCCTAGAGTGGATTCAGAGAGCATGTGTATGTCATGGCCAGTGGGTTAGTATGTGTGCATAAGATTGTGGTAGGTGGTGAGGGCTGTCCCTGATTTACACATTAACTATGACTGGATGTGAGTTTTTATAGTGGTGATATATGGTAGTTATGCTCCATGATTTGCATATTTGTCATTGATTGGACAGGAACACCAGAAGCATCCTGTTTGTATACATCAGAACCCTTTGTAAAAGAGAAGAATGCCTGGAGAGTGTAAACCAGAGAACAACATTTTGAAGTGTGCAGAATGTAAAATATGAGTCATGTTCTGAGTAGGATCAGTATGTATGAGGCCGTATGTTAGGGGTTAAACCTAAAATTTGTATCATTATTGCAAGGTATTGGTACTGTTTCAGTGTTTTTCTACACCATAGCTGGTTTTAGTTATTTCTTTTTTTTATCTGCAAGAGCTGTCTGGAAGAAAGGCATGATCTTTAAGTAACTCAAGGGTTATAAGAAAGTTATTTTAGATGTATAGTTCATACCTGTTTGCCACTTCTCTGGATTCATCTCTACATTACTGTATCTCACAGTCCCTCCTGCATGATTGTCAGTCTAAGGTCGCATTCTTTTTTTCTAGCTGTACAAAATAAAGAGGAGGAGGAGACTGAGACAGTGTTGACCTGAATATTTATTTATTTCAGTTACGGATGAATAATAGCAGTTATAAATTTATTCATAACATGGCAGTCTGTCTGCAGAACTTGTTCAACTTGCAAAAACTCATGCCTCGGATAAATTTATGACTGCCCATTCAGTCGTCAAGGTTTGCCATAAAGAAGCAAAGGCACAATCCTTTTTATATATGTAAGGATTATTCCCGTGATGGTGGAATTCCTAGAAAATTAAATCTCTCTGTCCAAGATATCGTCTTGGTTACTGGGGATTCAAGTGTGGTTAGACTGTTTAAGGAGCCATTTGTTTTGTGGAGGTCAGGAAATCAGTTTGCAAGCCATATTGATACAAGTTTTTGATTTAATCCCAAACACAGGCTTACACATGACAGTTCTACTTGGAACAGGACTTGTTTTATATTCTGCATGCTTTAGGCTTTTATTCACTAGTTTACACACACTAACCACTCATTCATGTTGCAGGCAGTTCTGTTGTATACAGACAGGATGCTTCATGTGATTCTGTCCATTCTTAAACAAATATGCATATCATGAAGCTGTCGTTCCATCTAGCACTACTCTAAACATATGTCCAGTCATAGCCTATATGTAAGTCATGGGGACCCCCCCCCCATACCAGCCTGTGCTCACACAGAAATCTCCAGACCTGACAGACATATTTTCTGAATCCAGCTGGTCCACACTTGGTTTACTTCGAACAAGCAACTCCACTACCATTACCTACACCCTCCATAATTCATTGCCATCTTAGATCTGATCATAATTCTTTGATGTCCTTCAAGGATGCAACTGCAGTCCTGACATATGGGTTGTCCTGCCTCAGGCAGCCCTTCGGTCGGCCGGATTCCAAAGTCTGGGTCCGGCATCGGCTGATGTCGCCCTTTCCCCGACGTCAGAGCACCTGGTGTATAAAAACGTCAGCCGACACCATCTTCTTCAGTCTTTCTTGCCGCGTGGCGCCCAAAGCAGAAGCAGTTCGCAAGTGCCGGTCGACAAGCTCCTGTGTTTTCAGCTACTGAAGTCTTCAAAAAAGCTAAGTACCCCGTTGGGGACCTTTTCTTGCCTCAGCCGATGTCAGATAAAAGTGAAAAAGTTAGTAATTGTTTAACTTGTGGGAAACAAATACCTCATAAGAATTTCCACTCTTACTGCTTACCCTGCCTAGGCCCAGAACACAACGTCTCGGCCTGTGCAGCTTGTGCCTCTTTCAATAAATGCACTCTTAGGCGTCGGTCAGAGTTTGCACAGGATTATTTTGGGGGAGATTTCTGTTATATCATGCCGTCGGAGCTTCTGACAGCACATTTACCAAAAAAACGGAAGGATAAGGACTGACACCTGCGGTCTCGGCCGACACCACGCTTAGGCCTACCGCGAGTGTCTCGGTCTCTTCTGAGCCGGTTTCGCAACCGCTACAGACAGACGACACTGCCCCACCAGTTACTTCAGTACCGGAGGCCAGCTCGGTGCCGGTTTCTGTGCTCCCCTCTGAGACCGTAGCCCAGGATATTTCGGACACCATTTCAGTGGATAAGACTACTCCAGCACGTGGGGCTGCCAGGCCTCCAGTGTCTATGTCCATTAAGGCCTACACACGTGCTAAGGCTGCCAAACAGGCTAAGTCTCTCCCTCCAAGATCTGTTTCTCTGGGATCCACTTCTGGTTCTCAAATTTTAAGTTTAGCTGAGGACCTTATTTCTTTAATTAGGGGTTCACAGCCTCATCCAGATAGAGGCTCTCAGCCGCCTTCTGACAAGAGGCCTAGGGTTGAGCAGGTAGACTCCCAGTCCTCCGATGAGGCCTCAGGTGATTCTGCACATTCAGACTACCAGGAGGAGGCCTTCCCGGCCTACGAGGATTCTGATGTGGAGGAATCTTTTCCCTCTGCTTCTCCTCCTGAGGAGTTTTCCTTTGGGGAAACGCTTCATTCCATGAGGGAACACTTCAAATGGCAAGGACAAGAATACTCAGATTCTAGAAAAAGGTTAAGGGAATTTTTAAAGCTACCTCAGCATAGACCCTTAGCTATTCCTCCAGTTTTAAATGTTTTAGATGATGTGTACTTAGAATCTAGGGTTTCCCCTGACTCCCTCCCCCCTGCTCCTGTCAAGCCAGACAGGTACTACAGGGTCCCAGACACACATCAATTTCTGTACAAGGGCCATACTGCTGACCCTGAAACTATTTTTCAGGGGCCTAAAGGGGTTTCCTCCACTACTGCTAAGAACCCACTCCCTTCGGAAAGAGATTCTAGGGCTTTAGAAAGGTGGGGCAAGAAAGTGTATACCATCTTCCACCCTTTCTATGCGAGCATTAAATTGTCAATTTCATATGATTCAGTATCAGGAATTACATGTTGGATGACTTGCAAAAGAAACTGGCTTCCCCTGAACCATTAGATAGAAAGGGGTTACAGGAATTGGTTCATAATACTAAGCAGGTTAGCAGCCATTTCCTTCAGTGTGGATATGATGCATTGGAAGCTTCATGTAGAGCAGCAATGACAGGTGCAGTCATACGCAGACATGCTTGGTTAAAGGAACAAACATTGCCAGACCATGTGAAAATTAAGCTTTTGGACGCACCGCTAGACAAACATAAGCTATTTGGTGCTACTGCACAAGAGGTTTTAAATAAAGTAGAGGAAAAGGCAAAATCAGTGCAAACAGTCAAAGATTTCCTCCAGGTACAGCCTCCAAGATTCAGCAGGAATTGGCCTTCTAAGCATTGGTCCTTTCCTGACACAGACAAATTTCAAAGAGGCAAAAACAGACGTGGCAGAGGTAGAGGGCAAACTCGAGGCTCCTACAGAGGACGTCAATGGCAGCCTCCGAACCAGAGAGGTGGAGCAGGACCTTCCACTGCTTCGCCAGGACAATCTCAATGACTTGACTTTGACTCCGCTATCCAGGGCTCAATTAGAAGCACCTTTGGGCGGAAAATTATCTTTATTCTTAAATAAATTGGCACAATATTACAAAGGACAAATGGATACTGGAGATAATAGACAAAGGATACAGATTCCATTTTCATACACTGCCAACAAGACATGGCAGGCCAAACCTGCCACCAAATCAAAGGGCAGAGGCACTCAAACAAATAACAAACCTACTTCAAATAAGAGCAACAGAAAAGGTTCCTTCTGCAGAACAAGGACAAGGATTTTATTCAAGACTGTTCCTTGTTCCAAGAAAAGAAAACCAATGGAGACCCATTCCGGACTTGTCCGCACTGAATACTTACCTTATTTGTGCCAAAATTCAAAATGCTGACTTTACAGCAACTCCTTCCCATGCTGGGCAAGGGGTCTTGGCTGGTAACTCTGGACCTCAAGGAGGCATACCTGCATGTCCCAATCAGACAAAGTTGCAGAAGATACCTCAGATTTCTTGCAGGCTCAGAGCATTATCAATTCTCAGCATTGCCCTTTGGCTTATCTACTGTGCCCAGAGTGTTCACGAAATGCCTGGCATCAGTAATTGCACATTGCAGACTTCAGGGGATACAAATATACCCTTACCTGGACGACTGCCTTATACAAGTGGACAGCCAACAAGCCTCGTTAAAAAACTTGGACTATGTCATTCACCTACTGCAGCCCTTGGGATACACAGTCAATATTCAGAAATCAAGTCTCGTACCATCCCAACAAATACCTTTCCTGGGTGCCACACTGGACACAAACACCCATATGGCTTTTCTGACAAAAGAAAAACAAAAACAATTACCAGAATACTTCAGAAGATTGGCAACACACACCGAGATGACTGCAAGGAAAATCCTGCAGGCCCTGGGTTTCATGGCATCTTGCATTCTTCTGATTCCACATGCAAGGCTGCATATGAGGAAACTACAATGGTACCTAAAAAGTCTATGGTCTCAGCACAGCCACAGCCTGGAAACATTGATCCCACTCATTCCATGCCTTCAAAAGGAATTTCTGTGGTGGGCTCAAGCAAGCCAGATAAACAAAGGTCTGCCTTTCAGCAAGCCTCATACAAGTCAAACCATAACAACAGATGCCTCAGACCATGGATGGGGGGCGCACATGGAGGGCAGATGCATTCAAGGACAATGGACACAAAAAGAAAAGCACCTGCATATCAACCAAAAAGAAATGCTGGCAGTGATACATGCAATCAAGGCCTTCGAAAAGTTCATGCATCAGGGCCATCTACTAATAAAGATAGACAATGCCACAGTTATGTGGTACATAAACAAGCAAGGAGGTACTCATTCCTACCCTCTTTGCAGACTGGCAATGAATCTCTGGGATATTTCCCTACAATTGAAAATAGAGCTACAATCCCAGTTTGTACCAGGGAAGGACAATGTTCTAGCGGACAGCCTAAGCAGAAACATCATGGATCCACACGAATGGATGTTGCATCCAGACATTTTCTTACAAATAGCTCAAGCATGGGGAAGGCCGGATATAGATCTTTTTGCCTCCCACTTCAATCACCATCTGACATACCATCCTCAAGCATGGAAGGTGGACGCCCTCTGCTTCATTTGGAACTCTCTAACTCTGTATGCCTTCCCACCTCTTCCTTTGATGACCAAAGTGTTACTAAAGATCAAGACAGAGCAACCGAAAGTCATACTGATAGCTCCAGACTGGCCAAGACAACACTGGTACCCACTGCTACGGAGCTTGGCACACACCAATCCGTGGCTCCTTCCTCAATGGCCACTTCTTCTGACACAGCACAATTACAGGACACTACACCCCAGCTTGAAAACATTGAAGCTGACAGCTTGGAAGATTCCATGACTATTACTCAGGATGCACTTTCCAAAAGGGTAAAAGATATCATCCTGGAGGCGCGCAGACCTTCCACTAGAAAAACATACTCAGCAAAATGGAAGAGATTTCTTATCTGGAACAGCAAAAAGGGTCAAGACCCATCAGTGATGAGCATTCCACAGATCCTGGAATACTTGGCTGAAATGCTCCACAATGGCCTTTCATATTCTTCCATAAAAATGCATGCTTCAGCAATATCTGCCAAATATAACACTGATCCACCTGTATTTTCTCACCCATTGCTAAGACAGTTTCTAAGAGGTATAAAGAACATCAACCCTCCAAGGAGACCACCAGTGCCTGCATGGGACCTCAACTTCATGCTGGAAAAATTAACTCTTCCTCCCTTTGAACCAGCAGCTTCAGAGTTGCAATTTCTGTCTTGGAAGACAGCTTTCCTTCTGGCAGTAACCTGAGCAAGAAGAGTCTCTGAGCTACAGGCCCTTATGGCAATACAACCATTTCTCATTTTTCACCAGGACAGAGTTTCTTTGAGAACCAATCCGTCATTCATGCCAAAGGTGGTATCCAGGGTGTCCCTGAATCAAGCTATTCACCTGCCTACCTTCTTTCCCAATCCTCAAAATAAAGGAGAGAGACTTCTGCACACCTTGGACATACACAGACAGTTGCGCTACTACTTGGACAGAACAAAGTCTTTCAGAAAATCTGACCAGCTTTTTGTAGCTTTCGCTGCTGGATTGCAGGGAAAAGCAATTTCCAAACAGACAATTTCTAAATGGATTGGAAATTGCATTCGATTCTGCTACTCTTTTCATGGAAAAACTGTGCCAGCGGACATCAGGCCACATTCCACCAGAGCTACAGCCACCTCCACAGCCTTTTTAAGAGGAGTGGCAACAAAGGACATTTTAGAAGCTGCTACATGGAGCTCCGTGCATACATTTTCCAAACATTCCAACCTGCCTTTATACTCCAGGTCCAGAGCAGGGTTTGCCTCTGCAGTCCTGCAGGGCATTTTAGCTACACCATCTTTGTCTTAGTGCCTATCACCCCCAGGTTGGCTATGGTATTCAACCCATATGTCAGGACTGCAGTTGCATCCTTGAAGGACA
Source organism: Protopterus annectens (assembly GCF_019279795.1). NCBI lineage: Eukaryota > Metazoa > Chordata > Ceratodontiformes > Protopteridae > Protopterus > Protopterus annectens. The sequence goes on from NC_056743.1 coordinate 181,452,466, forward strand.
TATTACAGTTTTGTACCTACCATAAATGTAGATTTCCGATAGGTATGCAACTGCAGTCAGGTTTTCCCTCCCACCTACCCCTCTGTGGTATACTTTTGGGTTTCTACCCCTCATTTTAGCTACCTGGGGTAATCTTTTATGGTGTATTTGTTTTTATACTGTGGTACTTGTCTGAAATTTTTCTCTTTTTTTCAAAATTTAGCCTTCCTTAGAGGGCACCTGGCATCTGGGGCAAGAAACACTGAAGAAGATGGCGTCAGCTGACATTTTTATACCCAGGCGCTCTGACGTCGGGGAAAGGGCGACATCAGCCGACGCCGGACCCAGACTTTGGAATCCAGCCGACCGAAGGGCTGCCTGAGGCAGGACAGCCCATATGTCAGGACTGCAGTTGCATACCTATCGGACATCTACATTTATGGTAGGTACAAAACTGTACTTTCCCCTTTCTCCAGCCTCATCTTCTAGGCTGACTATGGATTCTAGATCCAACTCCAGACCTGATCTCTCACCCCCATGGGTGGAGTTACCCAAACTTATCCAGTCTCAAGCTGACAGCTTGGTTTCTCCACTTCCGCTGATCACCAGGCAGAATAACCTTCCCTCCCCAGTGTGTGATATTATTCTGGCCTCCCACAAGCCATCCACTAGAAAACTAAGCAGAGAAGCAGAGAAAACTAGATCCGTACTCAGTCCCATTTACTATAGTACTACATTATTTATCAAATTTCTTTGGAAAAGGTGCTGCAGCTTCCACTATACAAGTCCAGCTAGCTGCTATATTCAAACTTCCATAATGGTTTTTAGAATTCTTGTTTGATTTCACAGTCTATGCAAAACCTTCTTAAAAGGAGCTTCACATATTAGACCTCCAATTAAACAACCTGTCGAACCATGGAACCTTACATTAGTCCTACAATCTTTGACACAACCCCCCCCCCTGAACCTGCTGTGACTTGTGACACCAAGTTTTTATCCTGGAAGTCTCTCTTTCTGGTGGCCATCACTTCAACTAGGCGAATTTCTGAGCGCCACGCTCTATGCATAAAACACCCCTATTTAGTCTTCCACAAGGACAGAGTATCACTCCAGACAAACCCTTTCTTTCTCCCTAAAGTAATTTTGGATTTTTCCATTAATCAGTCTATTGACCTTCCTGTTTTTTCCAGAATTTTTCTAATAAAGGGAGAGTACTGTCTGCATTCAGTGTACATGCACAGACAGTTGAGATTCTATCTGGATAGGACAAAAACAATGTGCAAATCATATCAACTGTTTATTTCCTTTTCTGGCCTTAAAGTGGGTAAGTCTGTGTCTAAAGTGACCCTTTCTAAGTGGCCCACAGAGCGTATACATTTCATTTATCATCACGAGAAAAAACATGTACTACAAAAAATCAAGGCTCACTCCACTAGATCTGTGGCTACCTCTGTGGTGTTCCATTCAAGAGCTTCTTTTGATGATATTTGCACAGCAGCATCGGGGGCTAAACTTGATACCTGTATAACTAATTACAAATTGGATTTTGGTCTCTAGAGGGAGAGCTTCCTTTGGCTCAGTGGTGCTCAGGAATATTCTTCCATAAGGGCCACCCAAGTGACAAAAAGTAGCTGGGGACTCTGTTCCATCAGTGATAAATGAATGAAAATTAAAAACATCAGGTAAAGAAGTTATGTCTTACCATAATGTTCCATCTGTGTTGATCTTCATTCATTCATCACGTCCTTCCCTCTCCAGTGGCTCCTAGGAGTACTTTGGGTCCAAGTGCTGAGTTAGGGCACTTGCGCAGATACTGCCTCTGCTTTACTGATGAGGGGCAAACTCGATCTGAGGTAACAGGGAGAAGGGTACTATGGGTAAAAACTTAGCACAAGAGTTTTTGGCTGGCACGAGCTTGGTATAAGGCCGGCTTGGTTCCAAGGACGGAACTGATTTCCCATCAGTGATGAATGAATGAAGATCAACAGCACAGGTGGCACGTTATGGTAAGACATAACTTTTTTTTATTAGCAAGATCTGCCTTGGTCCCTTCCTGTTTTTAACGAATTCATAAACAGCCTCAGTACAGCAAGTAAAAATTCCTTCATCATTCAGCACGCAAATGATTACATTGTCATCTGTTCCTCTAAAAATCTTAGATTTACAAACAATCAAGGAATCCTTTTCCTCAGTTGAAACTTGGCTACACAATGCAGAGCTATTTCTCCATGTGAATGACCATCTGAAATTTGATTTTCGCATCCAAAACACTGTCAAATGAATCCACCAAAAACTGTTTTCTATATAGAAACCTGTCTGACAGACTCCTTTAGAATTGTTTGCCCAAGCTCTTCTCCTGCCCACCCTATTTGCATCACCTTTCTTTACCAATCTAGAGTCCACTCAGTAAGATGCAGCAGTGTAACAACAAAGTAGCCATATTTGTTGCCAAAACTTCCACACAGATTCCACCATTGTCATGCTGTCAAACCACTGCACTGGCTTGAATTACCACACTACCTGACATTTTCCCAACTTCTTACCACCAAGAATGTTCTACATAAACCCAGCATCATCTTAGAACCATTCACCCCCACCAAATCTCTATGCTGTAATAACAAACCCTTATTACAACTAACAGCAACATGTAATACAGCTGTAGACTTCCTTCCCCTGTCACTAAAACAGAACCTCTTCACAAGCACTTTTTAAAAAAATCTGAAGACACACACAGTGGACTCCTCGTTCTGTAGTTGCTCCTGTTCAGGTTAAACTCGCAGTGCAGCTCCCCCTCCCCCATCATCACCTTTTTGATTTTGTCTTTTTCTTCCCTCCCCTTCTAACCCTATCGCATCTAAGTTGCTTTCTCACTCCATGCCTTTGTAATCCATTTTCTATTTCTTTCTACATCTAATCACAGTCTCCACACCATATTTCCTCTCACTACCTCCTTTTCGTCTCTTTCCCATTGCACAGTATGCTTAACTCAACTGTCTTCCATCTTTCCTTCACTTGTGTAAGTACAATCTAATTTGTCTCTATTTACTTCAGTCTTAGATTCCATGCTCTCTGTCTAGCTACTACTGCATTGTTTGTATACTGCATACATTTTAACATTTTTTAAATTGGAATTGTTTTATAAATGTATTTCACCACAGTTGCATCCACTTACTTGTAATCTAATGTACTATATTTCTTGTTTGTATTTCATTGTGCACAAATACTGTATTGTTGGATATTTTCTCCCAGGGCCTTCTCTAAAGAAGGGCTTGTTTACTCAAGTCTGATTATCGGATTAGGTGACTTGCTGATTTGTACAGATTCTCTCTATCCTGGAACTTGGAGTCCTTAGACAAGGTTTCATCCCTCCTTTCCCACCTGGGTTTCAAATTGAGCCTTCAAAAGTCCTTCCTCGCACCATCTCTGAAAATTGTTTTCTTGAGTTGTTGGATAGACAGTAAAAAGGATGGTTTTCCTACCAGAAGACAAAGTTCTGACTTACCAATGCATTTTCTTGGTTTTTCTCTCTCCTAGATATGGTCTTAGCAAGTATGTTCCTCAAAATTCTAGGCCTCATGGCATCTGTTGTCCTCATGGTACCCCTAGTCAGACTATTCATGAGAAAAATGAAATGGTACTTGAAGAGTTGTTGATCCAGCACTTTCATCCCTTGGATTTCTCTCTCTCTCTCTCTCTTCAGACCCTGGTCCAGTCTGTCCAGACAGACTCTCCAGATTTTATATGGGGAGCAATGTCCATGGTAGTTCAAGTCTAAGGTTCATCGGGTCCAAAGGACATGCCAAAGCATGCAGACTTAAAGAAATGTTGGCAGTGATTCATGCCTTAAAAGTTATTCACCATTTATTGACTCTGGGTCCTCTTCTAGTGGTCACAGACAACACTACTGTGATGTGGTACCTGAAAAAGCAAGGGGGTACAATGTCATACCCTATTTGCTGGTTGGCAATGATGGCCAGGGAGCTGGCTGTACAGTATTCTCTGACTTCAGGCCTCATACATTTCATTAGAGCAAAACATAGAGGCAGACAGATTAAGCATATCCTGGACAAACCCGTATGAGTGGACATTCCATGTAGATGTCTTCCTGGTCTTAATCCAGGTGTGTACACCTCAAGTAGATCTGCTCACCTCTTTTCAAGACATACAACTGAAAAACGTCTGTCATAGACATCCTTGCAGCCATGCTTGGAAATGTAAACACTTTATCACCCCCATAATTAGGAATGCTCCTTTATGCATTTCCACCCTTTCCAGTGATTCTCAAGGTTCTTCTAAAGATTCAGAAATAAGTACCAGAGATCACTGCGGTAATCCTCTTTTGGCCTAGGCAGAGTTGGTTCTCCATTTTAATGGAATTGGCCAAGAGCAATTACACAGACGTCTTCACAGTCTTGATCTGCTCACATAGCATCAGGGTCAAATGGTATACACCATCTTAGAGAAATTGCAACAAACAGCCTGGATGATTCTATTTTGATACCTTTAAGGATGTGCATCAGGTATTTAAGGAGGCAGGAAAAGCTGCAGCTGGAAAATCTTAAGTTTACAAGTAGAAGAGGTTTTCTATGTAGGGCTTGGCCAATAACAGAGGTCTGTAAAAGGTTTTGACCACTCTGGTTTTGAAATGTTTGAGTGACCTACTTGAACATGGTTTGTGATATGCTTTTATCAAAGTGCATCTTGGAGCCATCCCAGGTTGTCTGTCCATGGATCTCTCTCATGTCTCTTTTTGTGGTCAGACAGTTTATTTAAAGAATGTTCCATGGGAGACTCCTCAAAAGTAGATTCCTCCTCCTTAGGATCTCAATTTTTTCCTTGAAAAATTGACCACACCTCCTTTTGAACCTACCTTTTAGGCTATTTTTTATGGCTCATTGCCTGTAAGGCTGTTTTACTCACTGCTCTGACATCTACAAAGGGAGTCTTGGAGCTATAAGCTCTCATGGTGGGCAAAGCCTGTCTGATTTTTCACAAGGTCATGGTTGTATTATGCACTGTTCCATGGTTTATGCCTAAAGTTGTTTATGACTTTACCTTGCATCAAGATGTCAGTCTTCTAGAGTTATTTCCTGATGTAAAAAACGGAGAAAAGAATCTACATTCCTTGAGTGTACATAGGCAGCTCAGATACTGCGTTAACAGAACAAAGCCCTTAATGAGTGCTCAACAACTGTTTGTCTTCTATATTGTGGCTAAGGAAGGTCAACTTGTCAAACTGTTGCTTGATGGTTGTCCTCTGCTACTGTTTTCTGTGGTAAATTTTTTCCAGATATTGTTAGGTCTCACTCCACTCAAGCCTTATTCTCTTCTATGGCATATTGGAAAAGGCTGGTCTCTAGATGCATTCTGGAGGCAGCAATCTGGTCTTCGCTTCACAAAGCAGTACAAACTGGATTCCTTTTCATTGTCCAGATAAGGCTTTCCTTGGACCATTTTCTAGGGACTCCTGGATCCTTAGCCTTCCACCTGCCAGGTAGGGTAAGCTTTGGGAATCTACCCGAAATGCCGCTAAAGCAGTGGGAATGATGAACACTGTACACTTGCTTAAGTCCTATTTAACTTTAACAGTAGCTGTTTGAATTCCTCATTACCTTAGTGCTAGCACCCTCCCACCATCCCAGATAGTGCATAGCTGAGGTAGGTTTCAACTTTTTGGATTCATTTATTGTATTTGATTTTTATATGGTATTGTTTTGGATACAAATTTACTCTTGCTAACTATTCTGGCTTCAGATGCTTTCTTTGCCTTTTTGGAAATGAAAAAGTTTGAACACTGTAACAGCTAAATGTTTCCCTCTCAGGATGTGTTTAAACAATCAGGTCTCACAGGAAGGAAGAAGTTGGGGGAGTCTGAGGTTTTGGGGGCTGGCCAGTACTGGGTTATCTTGGCAGATAACCCAAAATGCCATTTAGGCAGTTAGGAATTAGAGCATTTACTCTTACAAGCTATGTAGGACTTAAGCAACTGCACTTTCTGTTCATACCTCTGGAACGTACTGTATATTTGATGCTGTTAAATAAGCAGGCATATTGTTGGGACCCATAGAGATAATACTTTAGATTTAGAGAGTCTGGTTTAGGACATGTTTCCATAATGATCTGGAAGTCAGGATGGGATCTAGGAATCTGTAAAATTTAAGTGACTGTTTCTTACATGAAGTTGTCACTTAATTTTTCTGCAAGTGTATTAGCAGTATCTTTAGCAAATGGGAAATTCCATTCTGAATTCCTTCAAAGCAGTGTTTAATGATGTTCTTCGTGTTTTACTGTTGCAGTCATTACATTTGGGTAATCTGCTGGCAGGTTGCCCTCAGTCGGCCTGAATAACAAAGTCTTGGGTCCTGCGTCGGTTGCTGTCTCCTCTTCCATGACGTCAGGTCTATAAAACATGCAGCCGACACCATTTTATTCAGTCTTTCTTGCAGTGTGGTGCCCGAAGCAGAAGCAGTTCGCAAGTGCCGGTCGGTCAACTCTTGAAATTTTCGCATTCGAGTTTCAGAACCGAAGTCTTCAACTAAAGCTAAGTACCCCATTGGGCAAAATTTTTTTGCTCCTTTCCGATGTCAGTAAAAGTTAATAATGGCATTACTTGTGGGAAGCAAATACCTCATAAGGATTTTCATTTGTACTGTATTCCTTGCCTAGGCCCAGATCATAATGTGCCTTGCTGTCAGTTTTGTGCTAGATTTAACCAATGCACTATTAAGCGTCGGTATATTTTTGCTTCTAAATATTTTGGATCAAGATTTAATTACCCTGAAATGTCGTCAGGTAGCAATCCAACTACTGGAGTTAAAAAAAAAAAAATGCAAAGAAAAAGACAGAGACAGACCGTCGAGGTCCAAAACCGACAACAAATCTTCTCCTAAGCCAGTCGCCGGTTCACCGGTACTCAGTGAGGCACTTTCGCAGCCCCTGATACTCGCTACTTCTGAGTCGCAAGCCTCTATCGAGACCCATGCAGTGACTGGTATGCCACAAGATTCTCAGAGTATTGAACCCGCGGATGTCTCTCCCTTGGATGGGTCCGGAGCTGCTGAGCAGGCACCGGCTTCTGAGGGTGTTTTCAGGCCTCAACATTTTTATATAAAAAAACGACGCCAGCCTCAAAAACAAGATCAAAACCATCCGTTTCTAAAAAAACGACGGATGAGCCCACGTGCTCAGGGCCCTATGCCTAAAAAACAGATGATCAAAATGGCTTACCTTGATCAGGGGTTCTCAACCCCCTCCCCTTGCTAAGTGGCCTAGGCAAGGCACTGATTATGAATCTTCAGATCAAGTTTCCATTTCTTCTGATTCCTCATCTGATCAGGAATTTTCTATTCCACCCTATAAGGATTCTGATAAGAGACTAATCCATCCCATCTGCATCTCCTCCTGAGGATTACTCTTTTGGAGAAACCTTGCATACTTTAAGGGAACATTTTCACTGGGAGAGTCAGGATTTCTCTGAATCAAATAAGAGGCTTAGGGATTTCCTTCTTCCTCAGCATAGGCCTTTGGCAATACCTCCTGTATTAGACATTGTTGATGATGTGTTTTCGGAATCAAGCATGGCTCCTGATTCCCTACCTCCAGCTCCTAATAAGCCAGACATATTACAGGGTTCCTGGCTCCTACAAAGTTCTATTCAAAAATCCTGCTGCTGATCCTGAGAGTATCTCACAGGGTCCCAAAGGTGTAAAGGCCTCTACAGCCAAAAGTCCTACCCCCTCTGCTAGAGATTTCAGGCCGCTGGACAGATGGGGAAAGAAGGTTTATACGTCGGCAACCTTGGCAGTTAGGGCCTTAAACTGCCAGTTTCATATGCTTAAATATCAACAGCATGTTATGGGCTTATTGAAACAGAAAATGATTTTGATTTCTGATTGTGTGGAAAATAAATTACAGGAATTATTGCATTCAGCAGAACAGGTTGGAAAGCATACTTTGCAATGTGGTTTTGATTCCTTGGAGACCTGTTGCAGGGCCGCAGTTACTGTATCTGTGATTAGAAGGCATGCCTGGCTCAAGGAGCAAAATCTGCCTGATCATGTTAAAGCTAAATTGTTGGATGCCCCCTTGCAGCATGTTCCCTTGAAGTATGCAAGGTTTCTCCAAAAGAGTAATCCTCAGGAGGAGATGCAGATGGGATGGACATGGCTAAAACCAAATATTTTGGACTCTGAAATCTTACCCCAAGGGTTTCAAGCTCTTAGACATGACCGCCTAAAAATGAAAGGTGGAGGAGTAGCCTTAATCTACTCTAGCCTACTCTCCATTACTCCCTACCAAAATCCGATTCCTCAGTTCAACAATGCTGAATTAGCCATATGAAACCTCAGACTAAATAACCATAAAAGTATTTGTGTTATAGCCCTCTTATCTCCCCCCTGGAAACAATACTAATACACTTGATGAAATCCTTCTTTGGGACTTATCTAATATCAGCCTTGAGACATACATCCTAGGAGATGTAAACATTGACTGGAACAAGATCACTGGTAATAACCCCACCATTTCAATGAATCTATGTAATTTCACTCAACTCACAATTACCAGACCCAATAAAAATAACCCCCCAGGCTCCATACTGGACTGGAGCCTTGTCTCCCACCCAAATAAAATCTCCCACACTGGCACCTTACCAGACTCCATTAGTGATCACTTGCCAGCCTTCATCCATAGAGCAACCCACTTCTCTCCCCACCTACACCAAAATATCCATACTCGGAATCTCACAAACTTTAACCCCACTGCTTTCTCCAATTCCCTCAAACTGATAAATTGGAATAAATTAAAAAAACTCTTTCTCTAGACGATGCCATTGAATTCTTCAACTCATACCTTCTTGGATACCCTTAACTCCCAAGCCCCTCCAAGAATAAAACGTATAAAAAACAATTCCGCCCCCGGCTTACTAAAGATACCAAAACACTCATGCAACAAAGGGTTAAGACCTGGAAACTCTACCATCGTAATAAGCACCCTGACACCCTTCTTAAATGTAAACAACTCCGCAATCTAGTTAAAAAACGTATTACACAGGATATAAAATCATACTATATGAAACTCCAGACTACTCATTCCACAAACCCCAAACAATTCTGGAAATCCATCAACTCCCTTCTTAATCCAGGCACTAAAAACAACCCTTGCCCCGACACTAGCAAACATGACACAGAAATAGCTACACTGTTCAATTCATTCTTTACTAACTCGATAGCAGAACTCACCAAAACCTTCCCTAACAACAACAACTCCTCCCATCTCAAATCCTCTCCCCAATCTGTCATCCTCAACACTCCTACTTTTCATCTCAAACCCATCCCCACATCATACATAAAAAAAAAACTTATCTCTAAACTTAAGACTTGCTGCAATGTCCCTGACAACATCCCCTCTATCTTTCTAAAACTAAAAGCAGACAGAATTGCCATTCTCATTAGTATACTCATCAATAGATCCATACAGGAATCATATGTCCCTAAACTGTGGTGTACCGCCTTCATCCTACCCCTCTACAAAGGAGGCAAAAACAATAACTACTCCAACTTCCGACTCATAGCAGTTCTATTTTTTATCTCAAAAGTTATTGATTAATATATCCACCTCCAGCTAATGCCATTCCTTACAAATAACCATCTCCTCACCCCAACACAACGTGGGTTCCTTCCTGGCCATAGCACAGTAACAGCTCTTCTTTCATTTCTAGACATAAGAAACACAGAGTGCTGCTACCGTCCAGAGGTGTACGTCCCAAAAGAGGAATGTTCAGAGAAGAAAAACTGGACACAGCCACCACGATGTATACAAAATCAAAATTATTTAATGATGAAAGGATAAAATATATAAAATGAGCGCTTTCACATGCTGCACAGGCATGCTTCTTCAGATTTAACATACTCAATCTCAAGCCACAGTTAAATATCAGCAGCACAACTAGATAATTGAATAATTAATTAGGCGGAGCAAACATCCACCTGACAGTATTCTTAAAACAAACCAAACCTAACTGAAAAAGTGATATAATGATCACACATATGTATAAAAACAAATAAAACACACAAAATAGTATTCGACAACAAAACCATATATATGAAATACACATGAAGCATTACAGCATAAGACTCCAAGAAAAGTATATGCCCTACCATAGATATTAAACTATCCATCATAACTTACTAAAACAAAACAAAATTTTTTTATTAAAATCTAAGCAGACTATCCTAATATATCAAATACCTTAGAATACCTAAAAATGCTTTTATCAAATAGATACTCATATATAGGGAACATATACTTGTCAAAAAAACAAAAAATACTAATAATAATGCATATAGTACAAAAGTGATATAACACTAATGTCTAGCATTCATATACATAAAGACTAAAAAGTCTAAAAAGTGTGACCTAAAAGTATATCTAACTACATGCTTCAAGTATCTTCTTAATACTAATAAACTGATTGAGCCCTGGTTCTCCGTGTGCTCTTAACCTAAATATCCATTCCAGCTCTATGGATTCTAGATGGTTTAGGTTACTAACCCCCCCCCCCGTCTACTTTGGGTTACCACCTGTAGCACCCTAAACCTAAAAATATTACCAACATATAAGCTAGCATGCTTAGCCAAAGCATTCTGAGGACTCCCTTTCCTTATATCATACACATGGTTATATATTCTATCCTGCAACCTTCTCGCTGTCATACCCACATAAAACTCTGCACATTCCGTGCATGTGGCTAAGTAGATTAAATTCTTGCTATCACAAGAAGCATAGAAATTAGGGTTAAATTCAATCTCAATAGTGTATCATATGTATAAAAACAAATCAAACACAAAAAATAGTATTCGACATCAAAACCATATATATGAAATACACATGAAGCATTACAACATAAGACTCCAAGAAAAGTATATGCCCTACCATAGATATATAAATTATCCATCATAACTTACTGAAACAAAACAAAATTTTTTATTAAAATCTAAACAGACTATTCTGATATATCAAATGTACCTCAACCTTTAGATAAAGCGAATGCTGTTGTTCATGAATATGAAGCTACAACTGATATAATTCCAAACACCGCTGGTAATGAGGAAGGAAGAGGCCCATACGTCATTGACGCAATTACGCCATCTAAAGAGAAGAACGAAAGTACTGTTTCCACTACTACTTGTAATCAAGAGGCTTTAATGGACACTAGGGGCAGCGAAGGATTAGGGGCAAGACCAAAGATATTGCCTAGGAGTTCGGAAGATTTGTTTCCGCTTCCGATGAAGTTTCGCGAAAGAGAAAAGGACAGATCAAGCAGCCGTGGCCGCAAGAAATGCAAGTTTTCGGGGGACAATTTAGGCGCGAGACGAAGAGCATGGAGCTGAACCAGTTAGTTTACAATCTTTCAAGACTTGAACTTGATAATGCGGACTATTCCTTGTTAAATAAGGGGTTATCTTTCATCCCCTCTCAGGCAAGTAAATTAAGTGAACTTTTGGTTGATCTTAGGTTGTTTGGATGTTCTGTAGCTTTAAGGTTAATGTATGCTAATAATGATGACCATCTAACTGACTGTTTTAAACGCAAAAGTTCTTTTTCTCCACAACTACCTGCTAATGTTGAATGTTTTATCAACTTATGTGAAAATGATTTATATGCATATTTTTCAGGACAACGCCCTAGGTACACTTACTACAACTTAAGTAAAGAGGAGAAAAGTTCTCTAATTAAGTTAACATCAAATAAAGATATAGTAATAAAACCTGCTGATAAGGGGGGAGGGATAGTGTTAATGGATGCTGTTGATTATGATAATGTAATGTTTAGTATGTTATCTGATGTCATTACTTATGAGATTGATCCAGCATCCCTTATGAGAACTATAAGTAAAATGTATGATGATAAACATGACCTACTGATGTGTAGGCAAGTTACGCAGAGGTTATATAATTTCTTTTTGGTTGATTTTCCTGTAATACCATATATAAAGGGTCTTCCCAGGATACATAAAAACATTTTTCCCCTTCCCATGAGGCCCATAGTAGCAGGAGAGGGTTGGGTCACTGAAAAGATATCAAAATACATAGAGAGTATATTAGGACCTATGGTTCGAAATATTCCGAGTATCCTAAAGGATAGTCATCAATTAATCCATGAGCTATCATCCATTAGGGATGAAATCAGGGATACCTCTTATATAATGGTGACTTTGGATGTGAGGAATTTATTCACAGCTATCCCTAATGACTATGGCATTGAAGCCGTAAGAAGAATGCTGCTAATAACAGAAGGAGTAACCAATGAACGAGATATTGGTATGTACACTACTAGATACCATTCTTAATAATAATGTGTTTATGTTTCGTGATAAGTTATATGCACAAAGATGGGGGGTGGCCATGGGCACCCCCTGTGCAAACTCTTATGCGAATCTTGTAGTATATCATTGGGAGAGGGAGTTTCTGTTTAACAGCATTTACTATCAGCAAGTAGTACTATATAAAAGATTTGTGGATGACATACTGCTTTTTTGGAAAGGAAGTATAGTAGATCTAAATGCTTTTGTTAGTTTTTTGGAGTCTACTACTGATTTTTTAAGATTTACCTCAGTAGTCTCTGACAAGGAAGTGAGCTTTTTGGATGTGAAAATAACTAGGATGATGGATGGTAGTTTATCTACTAGTTTATATAGAAAACCGTATTGGAAGAATACACTTCTATGTTATAGCAGTATATATCCTAGATATGTTTTTCCTAATGTGGTTAAAGGGCAATTTGTTAGGATATATAGATTGTGTAAGGAGAGTCCTGATTTACAGATGCAGTTTGATAAACTACACACACTGTTTTTAGACAGAGGGTATAATGATTCAATGATTAACAAAGTTAAACATTCCATCATGGATAACGTAAGTGAGAGTACTAAAACAACTACGAACTATGCAACTGGTAGGTCTAGAGGGAAGCATGGCACTACAACCCCTTTTATTACAAGATATACCAATGATAACAAGAGGGTGGTGGATATAATAAAGAAGCATTGGAATGTATTGACTATGGACACCAAAACATTGAGTGTAGTAGGATACAAACCAAGGTTTAACTATAGAAATAGTAAGAACTTAAAAAGGCTATTATGTAAGGAACACTTGATTGATAGAAATAATAGGATAAAGATGAATAAACTGGGTACATACTGATGCATGAGATGTAAGATGTGTAGATATATAGTGGCTGAACAGCGTTTTGTTCATCCCACTATTGAGTTTGAATTTAACCCTAATTTGTATGCTTCTTGTGATAGCAAGAATTTAATCTACTTAGCCACATGCACGGAATGTGCAGGGTTTTATGTGGGTATGACAGCGAGAATGTTGAAGGATAGAATATATAACCATATGTATGATACAAGGAAAGGGAGTCCTCAGAATGCTTTGGCTAAGCATGCTAGCTTATATGTTGGTCATATTTTTAGGTTTAGGGTGCTACAGATGGTAACCCAAAGTAGACGGGGGGGGGGGGGTAGTAACCTAAACCATCTAGAATCCATAGAGCTGGAATGGATATTTAGGTTAAGAGCACACGTAGAACCAGGGCTCACTCAGTTTATTAGTATTAAGCCGATACTTGAAGCACGTAGTTAGATACACTTTTAGGTCACACTTTTTAGACTTTTTATAGTCTTTATGTATATGAATGCTAGACATTAGTGTTATATCACTTTTGTACTATATGCATTATTATTAGTATTTTTTTGTTTTTTGACAAGTATATGTTCCCTATACATGAGTATCTATTTGATAAAAGCATTTTTAGGTATTCTAAGGTATTTGATATCAGGATAGTCTGTTTAGATTTTAATAAAAAAATGTTGTTTTGTTTTAGTAAGTTATGATGGATAATTTAATATCTATGGTAGGGCATATACTTTTCTTGGAGTCTTATGTTGTAATGCTTCATGTGTATTTCATATATATGGTTTTGTTGTCGAATACTATTTTGTGTGTTTTATTTGTTTTTATATATATGTGTGATCATTATATCACTTTTTCAGTTAGGTTTGGTTTGTTTTAAGAATACTGTCAGGTGGATGTTTGCTCCGGCTAATTAATTATTCAATTATCTAGTTGTGCTGCTGATATTTAACTGTGGCTTGAGATCGAGTATGTTAAATCTGAAGAAGCATGCCTGTGTAGCATGCGAAAGCGCTCATTTTATATATTTTATCCTTTCATCATTAAATAATTTTGATTTTGTATACATCGTGGTGGCTGTGTCCAATTTTTCTTCTCTGATTTCTAGACATAGTAAACCATGCCCGTGACTCCGGCAATCTAGTATCCACAGTCATCCTCGACCTCTCCAAAGCTTGTGATATTTTTCCCATACCCACCTTCTTACCCACCTTTCTAAATTTAACCTTTCACAAAACACCATTACCTGGTTTAGCAGCTACCTCTCTGATAGATCCCAGACTGTGAAATGGAAAACTGGTACCTCTGCCTTCCTTCCAACCCCAACCGGGGTACCCCAGGGATCCATACTCGGCCCTATGCTCTTTAATATTTTCTTTAATGACTTCCACACATCATTTCCCAACACCAGAATAGTACAATATGCAGATGACTCGACACTAGTCTGCTCTGCCTCCAACCTCTTTGAACTTCAAACTAAAACTCAGTCTGCTTTCTCAACTACTGAGAAATGGGTGCTTCAAAATCATCTCTCCCTAAATGCCAATAAATCTAAAATCCTACTATTCTCCCCATCAAAATCTATCCCTCTTGACAAAACCTCCTTTAAAATTACCAGCCATGCCAACTCCACTATAGAAATTGTTTCTTTTGCCAAACTTCTTGGGGTTACTATTGATGAGCAACTAAAATTTGATATCCATATTCAACTAAATATTAAGAAAACACATCAGAAACTTGGCATGCTGTATAGAAACTCACACTTCCTCTCCCCCTCAACTAAACAGACCCTTGCCTGTACCTACTTACTACCCTCTCTGATGTATGGTGCTCCCTTACTATCCAGTCTATCTTCCTGCAACTCTTCTAAACTGGAAACCTGCTACAATAAAATCTCAAAGTTTGCAACTTCATCCAAATACTCTACTCACCACTGTATACCTCTCCACCAGCTGCAGTGGCTAGAACATCCCAATTACCTGGACTACCTCCAACTCTGTACAGCCCACAAGCTTATTTTCAAACCTAATACATGTCCAGCACTTGCTAACATCTTACCTTCATACACCCCTCACAGACCCCTAAGATCTGCCCACCAAAACCTAATCTCAGTGTATAAACCAAATCGTCCCACTGGGCAGCTACATCTATCCTTTACCTTAGCCAAAAAATGGAACTCTCTCTCTCCATCTTTGTGAATCTCTGAAAACTATGAACACTTCAAAACCCAGCTCCATTCCGACCTCTCCCATACTTGGAAGTGCAACTGCTCTGTACGTACCCAACTTCCTTAACACATGATCATTTTTATCACATTCAAAATCCCATTCTTTCCTTACTTACCAGGGATCTATCCCTTGATAACTACTTTCAGATCACTATCTGACATTTCTAACCAGTGAACAAATTCTACTCTACAAAATCAAATTCAAAGTCCCATTCTTTCGTTACTTACCAGGGATCTATCCCTCGATAACTACTTTCAGATCACTATCTGACATTTCTAACCAATGAACAAATTCTACTCTATACTACTATTCTCAACCTACAAACATATAAATATGTATTATATATTGTATATACGTTGCAGTTTAACTGTTCTTAGTTTGCCGTTTAATACTTACAAGTTGTTAAATGCACCTCTTTGCTACTGTGTATTGTATTTTGTTAACTATGTATTGCATTTTGTTAACTTTGAATTGTCTAACTTTTCACTGTACTATGTAATCTGAATTATGTAGTTTATACTTTATACTATGGAGCTTTTCTCCCTGGGCCTCCACTGAAAACAGGCTATTTTAGCCCAGTGGACTTCCCCGGTCACCAAACTGGAAATAAATAAATAAATAATAATAAGGCAGAAGTGGTTTTAAAGAAAACGGAAGACAAAGCTAAATCAATGCAAACTGTAAAAGATTTCTTACAAGTGCAGCCACCCAGGTTCAGTAGGCACTGGCCTACTAAAAATTGGTCCTTTCCTGTGTCCAACAGAGCCACTCAAGGCAAATCCAGGCACTCAAAATGCTCTAGATACCAATCACAGGGTTCTTACAGGTCAAAGCAATGGGGTGCCTCCACCTCCAAATCTGGAGGAAACAAAGCACAACCCTACAGTAAGCAGTCTCAATGACTTCCCTTACCTTCACCAAGCACTTATCTTTTGGCAGCCCCCTTGGGGGGGAAATTAGCACTTCATGCTCAAAATTGGCAGTTAATTACTCAGGACAAGTGGGTATTAAACATAGTATCCCAGGGGTACATATTTCATTTCCATAATTTGCCAATTCCAAATGGTTGGCCAGATCTGCCACAAAATCAGTGAGCAGAGGCTCACAAACAAGTTATGTCCCTCATGGATATGGGGGCTATTCACCCAGTACCAGAAAAGGAAAAAGGACAAGGTTTCTATTCAAGACTTTTCATGGTACCCAGAAAAGAAAATGCCTGGCTTCCAATACTGGACTTGATTTTGAACACGTTCCTGGACATTCCAAAATTCAAAATGCTGACTTTACAACAGCTACTGCCTATGCTGGGCAGGAACTCTTGGTTAGTGACTCTAGACTTAAGAGGCATACCTGCATATCCCAATAAGGGAATCGTGCAGAAGATACCTAAACTTCAAGGCAGGTTTTTTGCATTACCAATTCTCTGCAGTGTCCTTTGGCTTATCTACTGTGCCCAGGGTCTTTACAAAGTGCCTGGCACCAGTAATTGCATTCTGCAGACAAAGAAGTATACAAATTTATCCTTATCTGGATGACTGTCTCATTCAAGCAGAGGACAAGGACACTCTTCAACATCTGGCGTTTGTAAAAAAGGCTTCTAACATGCCTAGGGTACACAATAAATGAAAAGAAATCCCAACTGGTACCCTCTCAAATAATTACATTCCTGGGTGCAAGCTTGAATACAACTGCACAGATGGCTTACTTTACGCCAGACAAACAAAGGCAGCTGACAATATACTTCAAACAAATGGCAACAAAAACCCAGTTATCTGCAAGACAAATTATGCAGGTTTTGGGGTTCATGGCATCCTGCATTCTACTAATTCCATATGCGAGACTGCATATGAGGAAACTTCAATGGTACCTAAAAGGTTTATGGAGTCAACATTGTCACAGTCTGGAAACAATGATTCCTCTCATTCCCTGCCTACAACAGGAATTTCTTTGGTGGGCAGAGACATGTCACCAAAACAAGGGACTGTCATTCACTCTACCCCCTGCCACCCAAACCCTAACTACAGATGTATCAGACTATGCTTGGGGGGCCCACCTGGTGGGCAGATGCATTCAGGGCAAATGGAGCCCAAAACAAATGTGTCTGTTTATCAACCAGAAAGACATGATAGCTGTTCAGAATGCTCTGACGGCCTTCAAGGACTTACTTCACCCAGGACAACTACTGATAAAGACGGACAACACCACAGTTATGTGGTACATAAACAAGCAGGGGAGTACACATTCCTACCCCCTTTGCAGACTAGCCATGGCATTGTGGAACACAGCCTTGACTTACCAAATACATCTTTAAGCTCAATTCCTGCCAGGAAAACAAAATACTCTGGCAGACGACCTAAGCAGAAATCTTATGGACCCGCACAAGTGGAAACTGGATCCACAAATCTTCAGCATGTTAACACAGAAATGGGGGAGTCCAGATATAGATCTATTTACCTCTCCCCAAAATTATCAACTGGACAAATTCTGCACAAGGACTTATCACAAACAAGCATGGAAAGTGGATGCCCTATCCTTCAGTTGGAAAAACCTATCAGTCTATGCCTTTTCCCCTCTGCCTCTTCTCTCCAAGGTCTTACTAAAGGTCAGACAGGAAAAACCAAAAATGATCCTAGTTGCTCCGGACTGGCCTCGCCAGCACTGGTACCCAATTATAAGGAATGTCTCAACTCCCTCCTTGGTACTTGCCTCAAATACCTCATCTGCTGTGTCAGCAGAACAATCAAATTCTGCACACTCAGCTACAAACTCTGAACCTTGCAGCATGGCTGATCATTTAATTATTCAAACACCTCTCAGTAAATCTGTGATGATTGTCATTTTGGAAGCCAGAAGGCCTAGTACTAGGAAATCTTATGCTGATATATGGAAGAGATTCTTTTCTTAGAACCAAGCACAAGGAATGGACACAGAAAAGCCCAATATCCCTTAGATTTTACAATATTTGACTGAGATGTTTGACAAGGTCCTATCTTTTTCTTTAATAAAAATCCATGCCTTTGCCATCTCGGCTTATTACAACACGGAGCCTCCCCTCTTTTCTCATCCTCTGCTTAAACAGTATCTTAGAGGGGCCAAAAATTTAAGGCCTCCCAGAAAATCACCAACTCCTGCATGGGACCTCAATTTTGTGGTGGAAAAACTCACCCTGCCTCCTTTTGAACCAGCAGCTACTGCGGATATAAAATTTTTATCTTGGAAAGCAGCTTTCCTCTTGGCAATCTCTTTAGCAAGAAGGGTTTCAGAACTACAGGCTCTCATGGCTGTGGAGCCTTTTATTACATTTTACCTGGACAGGGGCCAGGGCTGGTGCTATCATTTTGGAGGCCCCCAGCAAGGTTCAAGTTGGGGGCCCTACTCAAGAGGACATCAAGCGTGACCACATTGCCATTGCACCTCCTTCCCTGTCAAGCTCATCCAGCACCATTTAACCACTAGTGTCACTACATTCAGATCATTAAGAATTGATGTGCCAAGCCACAGACTGGCATTTAGTACCAAGGTTATATTACGATAAACTTCTGTACTACAGTATAGTAGCTACTCAAAGGTACACACATTGACTGACACTTAATACCAATGTTGCATTAAGACAACCCCCTGTACCACAGCAAGGTAGCTACTCACAGGTGCGCACACACTGACTAGCATTTAGTGCCAATGTTACAATCTTGATAAACTCCTGTACCACAGCAAGGTAGCAACTCACAGGTGCACATTATATGGTAGCAACTCACAGGTGCACACACTGACTGGCAGAGAGTACCAATGTGACATTATGAAACCCCTGTACCACAGCAAGGTTGCCACTCACAGATGCAGACACTAACTGCATACTCAACTGCCCAGATTTTCAAAGAATGTCCAGATGTGACTCTTGTTTGGTCTGTTCCTCAATTTAGAGTTTTCTGGATTTTTTTGTGGCAAATCATTGATGACTGAATTCATTAAATGACAGACATTTCAGTTTAACTTCATATACCCTTCAGAACATGCATGGTAAGACCTTTTACTCTAACATTCAGTTTAGAAGAGCAATATTTAAAATTTGCCCATATCTTTGGAGCTGGAACCCCATTATCTGTGGCTTTGTCCAGATTTTGTGCCATGAGATAAAGAGCTACAGCTGGCATTTAGTAGCAATGTTGTTACATTATGACAAGTCTCTGTACCGCATCAAGGTAGCCAGACACACACACACAGACAGACACGCAAACACAGACGGACAGACACAGACAGACACACACACAGACCAACACACACACAGACAGACACACACAGACAGACACACACAGACAGACACACACAGACAGACACACACACAGACAGACACACACACAGACAGACACACACAGACAGACACACACAGACAGACACACACAGACAGACACACACAGACAGACACACACACAGACACACACACACAGACAGAGCCTGAGGCAGACTCAAACCCAAGCAAACCCAAAAGAAAGCCATGGGGATTACGGAGCCCGAGGCAGACAGACTCAAACCCAAATTAACACACAAAGACATGGGGATTACTGAGGCTGAGGTAGGCTCAAACCCATGCACAAGAGAGTAACGGGGATTAGTAAGTCTGACACAGGCAGACTCAAACCCAGAGAGAAAAAGGTGAAGACCAAAGTGCCATTCATCTTCCATATGCATTTACCTCTTCATCTTCTGACTGCTGCCACTTGTCTGTTCTTCCTTCACTTCTGTCCTAGCCCCTGATGAGTCCTGCTGCTCCAACTGCCCTACCATCCTGACGAGTCCTGCCACAAACCTGCCGCTCCACACGAGTCCTTCTGCTCCCAAGTCCAGCCGCTCCTAGCTGCCTTTGCCTAACATCCTGCTAGTTCCATCCTCATGGTCCTACCTGTTGGAGGTACACAAACAGAAAGTGAATACACAGCATACAAGCCACACTAAAGTACTATCTGAAATTTCTGCCTGACAACATTATAAAAGATTACTGGAAAGGAAATATGAGCACATACCTAATCTACAGTTTTACTGGGATCTTACGAATTTTCTTCCGGACAAAGTCTTCAATGAGGCTGCCATGTGATACACTTCGTCCCACTTCATGCTCAGTTGAGAGCACAGCTAAGCCTGAAAGTCTCTCCTGACTCATTGACGAACGCAGGTATGTCTTTATGAGTTTCAACTTAGAAAAGCTGCGTTCTGCAGTAGCAACTGTAACGAGTGCAGTCAAATAAATGCGCAGTGAAACATAAGTATTTATATATATGTCTTGCAAGTGGTTGCGAATAAGGAAATAACACAGTCAGTGGTGATGATTCATTATCAATCATTCGAGAAAGGCTTTTAAGTTCATGTCCAAGGTCAGAGTCATCAATATCACAGTGGCCACTTCAGTCAGTTGTTCTTTCAGAGCCTTGCAGTGTTGCAGCACTGTGTCTTCTGCAACATCACTCAAGGCTTTAATATTTGATAAAAATCCAAAGGCCTTATCAAACTCAGAAAGCTGCTGAAACCGGTCAGTAAATGATTGGATTGTTGTGTCCAGCAGTACATTGAAGAACTCTACACGTAATTTTACCACTGGATCCTGTATAGTCTCATCTTCTCCTTCATAGTCAAAGAACCGTTTTACTTTCCTCTGTCTCTTTTCTTGAAATGTGGTGCCATCATCCAGTTCTTCCGCTGTCTTGGAGGCTTCGCCCATGGCATGTTGAAATCCCGTTTCTCTGCAAATCTTTAGCAGGTCCATAGTAGATGCCAGCACTTTGACACGTCGAAATATCTTGCACGATTTACCTCTGTCTGCACATCATACCAAACCACTCAACATACAATGAACTGGTATGACATAAGTTCTAAGCACAGTCCTCTTGCTTGTTGATATGTTGCAGCATCATTTTTATGTACTGCTTGCCCTATCTCCTGTAATGCCTCAATGACTCCCTTTAATTGAAATCTTACTGCCTTGACAGAGTCTATCCTGCATTCCCAGCGAGTCTCCGACAGTGGCTTCACAGTGACATTTGTGTGCCGTTTTAAGATCTGCCATCGGCTTGTTGATGCTGAACAGAGTACGTAAATGTTCTGCAGACATCCAAAGAACGACACTGCCTGTACTGATGAATGTGCTCCATCACTAACTATAAGATTTAAATTATGGCAGGCACACGGCACATAAAAAGCCCTTGAATTAATCTGTTTTATCTGGGCCTGCAGTCCAGCTCGTTTCCCCTTCATGTTGCTGCCATTGTTGTATCCTTGTCCTCGACAGTCATTAATGTCCAGTTGATGATTTTGAAGAGTCTGAAGAAGAGCTTCTGTCAGTCCTGCCCCAGTTGTGTCATTCACAGGCACAAATCCCAGAAAATGTTCAACTGTGGCTGCAGTCTGAAATATCCACATACTTAACTACTACAGTCATTTGCTCTTGATTGCTGATGCCTGGCATGCAATCAAGAATCACAGAAAAGTACCTAGTGTCCTTCACCTTCCCTACAATGATCCTTAAAATAGCTTTTGCAGTCAGGTGGATAACTTCATTCTGTATGTCCTTCCCAAGATAATGATCCATTATCTCTTTATAACGAATACGATGCAAATGTTCAGTCATGACAGGGTCAAACTGCGACAAAAGTTGCACTTGACCTAAGAAGTTGCCATTGCCATAGGTGTCCAGGGCATCAGTTGTACCACGGAATACCATGTTCCGTTCTGCCAAGTACTGAACAACAGCAATAATGCGTTCTAACACACCACGCCAGTGAGTTCTCCTTTTCAACCACTGCTTGTCTCTTATCATCCATAGTCTGTCTACTCTTTATTCAGTCGTCCAGTTCCTTCCACTTCATCATACATGCCATATGCTCTGGCCCTCAGTCATGGCTTTGTAAAGCTTTGGACATCTCTCTCCATGCTTTGTAACCACCTGACCGGAGAAGATGGTTAGAATGTCCAAACAATTTGCATGGAAAGCAAAACAGTGTATCCTTTGAGACCGAATATATCAGCCAAGTGCATTTTGTTCTCGCTCCATTAGGCAGCACATGGAAATAGTTCTCAGATGTAAGTCTTATTTTCTGCTCATTGACTGGGAACTGTGGTAACACCACTTGCACAGGTCCATCCTGAATGGCAGCTACCCCAAACTCATCCCTAATCAAGTCTGACCAAGTCCCTAGATCCTCCAAAGATGTACCTGACACTCCCTGCAAGTCATAGGACACGTCTGTCACTACAGAAGTATGGGCTCCTTCTGTATCAAAGTCTGGTGATCCAGGCAACACCTCAGGTGAATCTGCATTTGCTGCTGTGCTTTCACACATGGTAATGGCTGTAGGTCCACAGGAAGTAGCCTGTGGTGTGGCTGCAAGTGAGTGGTCACTTTCTAGTGAAAGGATGCTGGCCTTACAGTGGTCAGACTGTAATGCAGAACCATTGTGTGTTGTCCTGAAGGCAGACTTTTTCCTGAATCTCCCCTCTCCGATGAGTCACAGAAAACTTTCATAATGGAACCCTTTCTCCTTGCATCCTCATTCCTCTGCTGCTGAAGCTTTCTTTTTTGCTGCTCCTGACAAATATGTACGCTTCATCTCTAACTGGGAATGGAAGTAAAGCAGAATTACTACACATGCAGAGTCCTTTTGTCCCACTGTTATTAAAAATGCTTAATGACTTGCATTGATAGTCACTATTGCACTGCAGGCAGAAAGACTGAAAAATGACTAACCGGTAGCCACAAACAAGTAATGAGAGGCCCAGGTTACAGTTTCATGTTAAATATCTAACACTAGAGGTGAACTTCAGCTTTTTCTACACAATTCTTCCCCTGTCATCCCCCTTAACATGTGAAGAGGCCACAAATGATGCAAAAGATCGATATTACAAGCTCTCAGACTAAAGTCTGAAAGAACTAATGACTAGGAGAGGCACAAGTTTGAAGGGGAACACACCAAACTGAGGCAAGACAAATGTTACGGTACAATGCAGACTACACATGCCCACTACCTCTCAATCTCTTAGCAAACTTGAACAAATCAAAATCATTGTTTGAACAAAGGAGTGAAATCATGAATTTGCTAGAAAACCTCATTTGTGAGGGATGAAGTGGCACACAGACTGGGAGTCTGACATTCCCACAACCCCTCTTAGCACAGGATCTGTGTACAAAAGCATAAATCCAAGGAATGTATCATGCATTACGTGGAGGGTATGAAACAAGAAGTCCATTTCTGTTAGTAGCCTCAGCCGTCCGCATTGTGCTATGCGATCATTTTGAGAGAGAACAGGCTAAAAACCAAAAACATGTGGACACAATTCTCACAGGCCCCATCAACCTCCTAAAACTGTCAACTTAGACAGCCACAAAACTTGGATAGCAGAGCAGTGTTTGCAGTAGTATGCATTAAAGACATCGGTACATTCTGTGGAATTCTTACCCCCCCCCCATCTCGGCACAATTTTGGATGAAGTGAAAACAAAATTACCAATGTGCTTATACAGTCTGTGACCCCCCCCCCCTTACACAAAAAACTCCAGGCAAACAATGGACACTGCAACATTCTCACAGGCCCTAACCACACTCCCAAACTTTCAATACAATAGCTATGGACCATAAAAATAAGTCATTGCAACAAGGCATATCAAGGACAGTTAGACAGCACTATAAACAGATAGCAGAACAGTGTTTGCATTAGCAGGCATTAAGATATCAGTACATTTTGCGGAATTCTTACCCCCCCCCCCAAGTCTAGGCAGAATTCTGGATGAAGTGAAAACAAAAAGGCATACCAAAAGCAATGTGCTTACAGTCTGTGACCCCCTATTAAAAGTACTCCAAGCAAACAATGGACACTGCAACATTCTTACAGGCCCTAACCACACTCCAAACCTTTCAACACAGTAAGTATAGACAACGAAAAAAGTTAAGCCATTGCATCAGTAGTACATTGTTGGTAAACACAATAGTAGCGTAACAGGGTTTGCATTAGTATTCATTCAAACTTCTACACCTTCTGCAACATTCTCACAGCTGCTAACTACCCTCCTGACATTAGGCATGGTAAACAATGCACAAGTCCTCTCAACCTCCAAAGAGCATAATTCAAACAGCCAATAATAACTGCAGAACAAGGCGTAACATCAGGGATAATTAAACAGTACTATAAACCTAGACAGCTGAACAGTGTTTACATTAGCATGTATTAAGATATCAGGCCCCATCAACCTCCAAGTAGCATAATTCAAACAGACAAAAATAACTGCAGAATAAGCTGTAACATGTGGGATATTTAAACTGCGCTATAAACCTAGACAGCAGAACAGTGCTAATGCATTAAGATATCAGTACATTCTGCGGAATTCTCACACACCCTCACCAGCCGATGCACAATAATCCTGGATAAAGTGAAAACCAAAAACATAGGCATAGCATTAACAATGTGCTTATAGTGTATGTGGCCCCACATTAAAAAACTTCAGGCAAACATTGAACACTGCAACATTCTCACAGCCACTAACTACTCTCCCAACATTGGGCTTTTTAAACAATGTACAGGCGCCAGCATATTCCAAATTACATAATCCAAACAGCCAAAAATAACTCAGAACAAGCTGTAACACTAGGGATATTTAAACAGTACTATAACCCTCGACAGAACAGTATTTGCATTAGCATGCATTAAGATATCAGTACATTCTGCAGAATTCCCACCCTACCCCCAGCCGATGCGCAATAATCCTGGATAAAGTGAAAACCAAAAACATAGGTGTAGCATTAACAATGTCCTTATACAGTACATGATCCCCATTAAAAAGGCTCCAGTCAAACAATGAACAGTGCAGCATTCTCACAGGCCCTAACCACACTCCCTAACTTTCAACACATTAACTACAGACAATTAAAAAGTTGCAGTCATTGCATCAGTGAGTAGAACATTGAAGTTATATGCAATAGTAGTGTAACAAGGCTTGCATTGGTATACATTCAAAACATCTATGCCTTCAGCAGCAACATTCTCACAGCTGCAAACTACCCTCCCAACATTGTGCATTTTAAGCAACGTACATGCCCCATCAACCTCCTTAACCTCTCAGCACAATTCAAACAGCCAGAAAAACTGCAGAACAAGGTGTAACATCAGGGAAAGTGTAAAACAGTACTATAAACCTAGATTGCAGAACAGTGTTTAACAAATGTGTAAAACAACTTAAAACCTACTGCAAATTCAGTTGACAGTCTACCAACAGTTTCAAAAAATAGCAGTTGAAGCCAGTTCTTATCCTGAATACGTAAAAGATCCATTACTGAGCAGTACACATCCCAACCATCTGGAAAATATATATTATACCCTTGCACAAAGGTGGAAGCTTGAACGAACTTAAATTATAGGCCAAGAGCAATTCTTCCCCACTACCTAAACTCCTAGAGGAATGCATTCATTCTCAACCAATAATTTACTTGCCAAATCCCAACACAGCTTCAGGCCTCATGCTGCAACTGCCCTCCTCAGTTATAACACAATTTACAAATGATGGTATCTGGCTTTCTCAATTTGTTAAAGGCCTTTGTCAGAGTCTCTCAACAAACTACTAACTTTCTCATCAACCTTAATCACATCCCCCTAGCCCTCCACTGGCTCCAAAGCTACCCATAGGGTCATAAACAGCCATAAAATGTTTGCAGTATCTACCCCCCCTCTACTTCCACTCACATTAGCAGTCTCACAAGGCTATATCCTTGATCCACTTAAATTTAGTGGATCAACCTCAATACCTCCACATCCCTAGCACTCACAATCCAATATGCTGACATCGATACACTTGTTACATCTACCATGCAACAGGTCATGTCCCCAACCCAGGCAGAAATAAGCTAATCTTCGCCACTTACCCCATACGCCTAAGACTATTGACTTAGACAGCAGCATCTCACAAGACTGCCCACTTATCCCTGCTCTAGCCCACAAGACTGTCCACCTATCCCTGCTCTAGACAACTACAATATCCTTCTCTGTCCCATTATTTATCTCCCCTCCTTTTCGTCACCCGTATCCCATTCTCTCTACCATTGACATATACAGCATATATACTGCCAAAACAAAATCCTCTTGCTCCAAATAACATACACTCTCCTAACCAATGGGAAATCAAAATTAAATGTATATTACACTTTACATTCCCTTATGTTGTCCCTCATATAAACAGAAACTAAACTATTTTACATATTTCTAGCACATGTACTAAAAAGCATTTCTCCCTGGGCATCCGCTGAAAATGGGTTCTATCCCAGACTATCCAGAAAACAAATGTAAAATAAGTAAAGTAAAACTGGTATAACCACAGCCCTTCACCCTCCCATCCTCTTACCACCAGCGCACGGACATAAAACAAAGCTGGTACAACCACAACCTGACCCCCCACCCTCTTAGCACAAAAACTCTACACAAAACCAAAATAAAACTAATACAACCACAGCCCCAAAATAAAACTGGTACCACTACATTCCTCACCCCCCAAACCTCTTAGCACAAAAACTGTACACAAAACCAAAATAAAACTAAGGCAACCACAGCCCACACTCCCTCATACCTCTTAGCACAAGACATATGCACAAAAAACAATCACCCACCTCCACAAAAAATAAAGTTAAAACTAAACCCAAAATTACCTTTTTTGCTTTCCACAAAAGGCTGCTTCCAATACTCTGCTCCCTCTTCATGACTGAAGGCTCACCTGCTCTGCTTGCCTTCCTCAGACCACTCAGTCCCATTGAAGTTGCCCTTAAAAGGACAGTTTGACAGACCCTTTCAGAAGTTGCCCTTAGAAGGACAGTTTAAAAAGAGTATAATCCAAACACTGCGACTGCTGTAAAGGCTTGATCCACTGCTGATCCGTTCCTGCTGTCCATTCTCACGCTGGTCCAAACCCCGCTCAATCACTCTGCTGCTGGTAAGGAACACTCCTCTGTTGAAAAACAAGAGAAGTGATCCTTATTAGCTGCAGGTGCCTTTTTAAAGGCAGTTTGTGCAGGAAGTGATTTGCATGGACCAGTCAGGTCCTTGCTTCATCACTTCCTACTTAAAAAAAAAAAAACAAGGACTTAGTTCGCAGGCTGCTGCAGCCAATGAGATCCCTTGTTGTTTCAGAGAGTAGACTTGATTGAGTGCAGCTTGCCAGCGAATAAAAAAAAAAAAATGGAAATGTAGTTTGAATTTTCACAATGACAGTGCAGCTAGACGTCCACGAGGAGCCGAGCCGAATCAAGGTAGCACCGGTTGCACCATCGGAGTAACCCGTGGATGCCGGTCGAACCATCTGAGTAACCCGCGGATGCTGAATGGGGGCCCTCATTTGCGGGTAAGTAATCAGGGGCTACCAGCGGCCGTGGTTTTCGCGGGTGCCTAACGCCGGCTATGCAGGGACTCCCTCAGGACCATTCCTTCTTTTATGCCTAAGGTGGTATCCAGTGTGGCTCTTAACCAAACAATTCACCTGCCAAAATTTTACCCAAATCCGCAGAACAAGGGGGGAGCAGATTCTGCATTCATTGGATGTACACAGACAACTAAGATTCTACTTAAACAGGACCAAATCTCTAAGAAAGTTTGAGCAACTACTGGTGGCATTTGCTGCAGGATCAGAGGGGAAGGCTATATCAAAGCAGACTATTTCTAAGTGGATAAGCCACTGCATTCATTTCTGCTACTTGCAGCATGGTAAACCTGTGCCCAAGGAGATCAGGTCACATTCCACCAGGGCTGCCTCTACCTCAGCAGCTTTTCTCAGAGGATTTCCAACCAAAGACATTCTAGAAGCTGCTACTTGGAGCTCTGTTCATACCTTCACAAAGCATTATCATTTGCCTCTCTTCTCCAAATCCAGGGTAGGCTTTGCCACTGCAGATGTTCATCATGTTACACTGCTGCAGTCATTACACTTGGGTTATCCTGCCGTCAGGTGGTCCCACAGTCGGCCAGAGTTCCAAAGTCTTGGTCCGGCGTCTGTTGCTGTCGCTTCTTCCCTGACATCAGAGCGCCAGGGGTATATAAGATGCATCCAATGCCATTTTCTTCAGTCTTTCTTGCCGCGCGGTGTCCGAAGCAAAAGCAGTTCGCAAGTGCCGGTCGGCCGACTCCTGAGATTTTCGAAGTCTAATTTCAGATCCGAAGTCTTCAATGAAGCTAAGTACCCCGTTGGGGAAACTTTTTTCTTGCCTCAGACCGATGTCAGAAAAAGTTAATAATTGTATTTCTTATGGGAAGCAAATACCTCATAAGGACTTCCACTCTTACTGTATTCCATGCCTAGGCCCTGATCACGACGTCACTAGTTGTCGGTTTTGTGCTAGATTTAACAAACGCATTATAAAACAACGTTTTGATTTTGCTTTGCACTACTTTGGCCGAAG
Source organism: Protopterus annectens (assembly GCF_019279795.1). Lineage (NCBI taxonomy): Eukaryota > Metazoa > Chordata > Ceratodontiformes > Protopteridae > Protopterus > Protopterus annectens. Next base: position 181,481,283 of record NC_056743.1, read on the forward strand.
GTTCAATTATACAATGCCGTCGGAACAACCGACGACCGCAATTCATAAAAAAACACAAAGACAAGGATAAAGACAAGCATCTGAGGTCCAAAACCGACGACGAAGCCTCTTCTAGGCCAGTCGCCGGTTCTCAGTGAGGCGCTTTCGCAGCCCCTGACACCCGCTACCTCAGAGCCACAGGCCGCATCTGACTCCCACGTGGAGAAAACTCAAGGTATTGGGCCTACGGAAACTAATCCCTCAGATGGGTCTGGAGCCGCTGAGCAGGCATCAGCTTCTGAGGGTGTTTTCAGACCTTCACAACTTACCATTAAATCAACAGCCAAGACAAAAACACCATTAAAGACAAAGAAGCAAATACAGCATTCTCCAGGACAGTCCTCCATGCCTAAGAAACAGATGCTCAAAATGGCCGAAGATCTCATTATTCTAATCAGGGGTTCCCATCCCCCTCCTGAGAAAAGGCCTAGGCAGGATACAGACTATGATTCCTCTGATCAGGTTTCCATTTCCTCTGATTCCTCTTCAGACCAAGGATACTCTCTACCCCCCTATGAGGACTCTGATGCTGAAGAATCTATCCCTTCAGCCTCTCCTCCTGAGGATTACTCTTTTGGGGAAACTTTACATACCATGAGGGAACATTTCCATTGGGAAAGTCAGGATTATTCAGAATCCAAGAAAAGGCTTGGGGACTTCCTTTTATTGCCTCAGCACAGGCCCCTTGCTATTCCGCCTGTGTTAGATATTGTGGCTGATGTGTTCTCTGAATCTAACTTATCTCCTGTTTCTTTGTCCCCTGCTCCTGCCAAGCCAGATAGGTATTATAGAGTCCCTGACCCTCACAAGTTTCTTTATAAAAACCCTTCTGCTGACCCAGAAATCATTTCCCAGGGTCCCAAAGGGGTTAAGGCTTCCATTGCAAAAAATTCAGTCCCCTCTGACAGAGATTCTAGAGCATTGGATAGATGGGGGAAGAAAGTTTACACCTCTGCAACTTTAGCAGTAAGGGCTTTAAATTGTCAGTTTCACATGCTTAAGTACCAACAATATTTAATGGCTCAGTTAAAATATAAAATGCTTACAAGCTCAGAAGCTCCTGACTATAAAGAAATGCAGGATTTATTGCATGCAGTTGAACAGATGGGAAAACATACTCTGCAATGTGGTTTTGATTCTTTAGAGGCCTCTTGTAGAGCCGCAGTTACAGGTTCTGTGATTCGAAGACATGCTTGGTTAAAAGAACAGAGTTTACCTAACCATGTTGAGGAAAAATTATTGGATGCTCCTTTACAGCATGATACCTTGTTTGGTGTTAAGGCAGAAGAGGTGTTAAAGAAAATGGAGGATAAAGCTAAATCTATGCAAACAGTCAAAGATTTCTTACAGGTACAGCCACCTCGATTTAGCAGAAATTGGCCTGCAAAGAATTAGTCCTTTCCAGTGTCAAACAGGCCACAGAGAGGCAGATACAGATGCCCAAGAGGCAGATCTTAACCCCAAGGCTCTCACACACGACAGTGGGGTACCTCAACCCCAAAAGGAGGTGAGGACAAGTCTCAACCTTACAGGAAACAGTCCCAATGACTTCCCCCTTCGTATGCCAAGCACTTCCCTTTTGGCAGCCTCCGTAGGGGGGAAACTAGCACTTTTTTCTCAAAATTGGCAAACAATCACCCAAGACAAATGGGTTCTGAATATTGTCTCAAGGTTACAGGTTCCACTTTCACACTTTACCAAGGCTAAAGGGAAAGCCAAACCTGTCACAAAATCAATGGGCAGAGGCTCAAAAACAAATTTCAGCCCTCATGGACATGAGAGCTATTCAAAAGGTACCACAGCAGGGACAAGGATTTTACTCAAGACTCTTCCTGGTCCCCAGAAAGGACAAGGTCTGGAGACCCATACTAGACCTTTCAACTCTAAATACTTACCTGGATGTTCTGAAATTCAAAATGTTGACACTACAGCAGCTTCTTCCCATGCTGGGCAAGAAGGCTTGGCTTGTTACTCTGGACCTCAAAGAGGCATACCTGCATGTCCCTATCAGACAAGATTGCAGAAGATACCTCAGATTCAAAGCTGGTACAATGCACTACCTATTCTCTGCACTGCCCTTTGGCTTATCTACTGCGCCCAGGGTCTTTACAAAGTGCCTGGCACCAGTAATTGCATTTAGCAGACAAAAAGGAATTCAAATATATCAACCTGGACGACTGCCTCATTCAAGCAGAGAGAAAGGACATTCTTCTAAAGCATCTGGCATTTGTGAAAAGGTTGCTAATTTCTCTAGGGTACACAGTAAACGAAAAGAAATCAAAACTAGTGCCCTCACAACAGATAATATTCCTGGGTGCCAGCTTGGATACAACGGCCCAGATGGCTTTTCTCACGCCAGACAAACAAGGACAACTGACTCAATATTTTCAATTGCTGGCAAAAAAGTCCCATCTCCTTGCAAGAAAAATTCTGCAGGCCCTGGGATTCATGGCATCATGCATACTACTAATTCCATATGCCAGACTGCATATGAGGAAATTACAGTGGTACCTAAAAAGTGTTTGGACTCAACATTCTCACAGTTTAGAAACAGTAATACCAATAATTCCCTGCCTACAACAGGAGTTTCGATGGTGGGCACAGGCATGTCACCTCAACAAGGGTCAGCCTTTCACTCTACCCACAGCCAGGCAGACTCTAACAACAGATGCTTCGGATTACGCCTGGGGAGCACACGTGGCAGGAAAATGTATTCAGGGCAAGTGGACCACAGACCAAATGCATCTTCACATCAATCAAAAAGAGATGTTGGCTGTTCAAAATGCCTTAACAGCTTTCAAGGACCTTCTGCATCCAGGACAATTATTATTAAAGACAGACAACACCACAGTAATGTGGTACATAAACAAGCAAGGGGGCACTCATTCTTATCCCCTATGCAGGCAAGCCATGACCTTGTGGAACACAGCTCTAACTTATCAAGTTCATCTGCAAGCACAATTCCTGCCAGGAAAGAAAAGTACTCTGGCAGACGATCTCAGCAGAAATATCATGGACCCTCACGAATGGAAATTGAATCCACAAATCTTCAGCATGGTAACGCAAAAATGGGGGTGCCCAGACATAGATCTTTTTGCCTCCCCACTGAATTGCCAACTACAAAAATTCTGCACAAGGACTTACCACACACAAGCATGGAAAGTGGATGCTCTTTCGTTCAGCTGGAACAGCCTAAAAGTTTATGCCTTCCCACCACTGCCTCTCCTTTCAAAGGTACTCCTAAAAGCCAGACAAGAAAAACCACAGATGATCCTGATTGCTCCAGACTGGCCATGCCAGCACTGGTACCCGATCTTAAAGAACTTGGCTCAAGGCCCACCATGGATTTTGCCTCAAATTTCACACCTTCTGACTCAACAAAACAATCAGATCTTGCACGGTCAGCTCAAAACCCTAAACCTGGCTGCATGGCAGATTCATTAGTCAAACAGGCAACACCTCTCTGTAAAGCTGTTATGGATGTCATTTTGGAGGCCAGGAGGCCTAGCACCAGTAAATCTTACTCAGAAAAATGGAAGAGATTCTGTGCCTGGAACCAGGCTCAAAGCCTTGACCCTCTTGTCCCAAACATTCCTCAGATTTTACAATACTTAACTGAGATGCTGGACAAAGGCCTATCCTTCTCATCTTTTAAGATCCACGCCTCTGCCATTTCAGCTCATTACAACACGGATCCTCCTTTATTCTCTCATCCCTTGCTAAAGCAGTACCTCAAAGGGCTAAAAACATAAGACCGCCCCGGAGAGCATCAACACCAACGTGGGACCTCAATTTTGTTTTGGAAAAACTGACCTTACCACCTTTTCAGCCAGCAATACAGCCCATCTAAAATTTTTATCATGGAAAACAGCTCTGCTCCTGGCAGTAACTTCAGCACGAAGAATCTCAGAGCTACAGGCATTAATGGCAGTGGAACCTTTTATAATATTTCATCAGGACAGGGTTTCTTTAAGGACAAACCCTACCTTCATGCCAAAGGTGGTATCTAGTGTGGCTCTTAACCAAACCATCCATTTGCCAACTTTTTATCCAAACCCCCAGAATAAAGGGGAGAAACTTCTGCACTCTTTGGACATATACAGGGAGCTATGCTTCTACTTGGACAAAACAAAAGCTTTCAGGAAAACTGAGCAATTGTTTGTAGCATATGCTGCAGGATCACAGGGCAAGGCTATCTCAAAGCAGACTATCTCCAAATGGATAGGACACTGTATTAGTTACTGCTACACACAGCATGGAAAATCAGTCCCTAATAACATTAGGCCACATTCTACCAGAGCAACAGCCACTTCAACAGCCTTTCTCAGAGGAGTACCAACCAAGGAAATTTTGGAGGCTGCAACTTGGAGTTCAGTGCACACCTTTACCAAGCATTACCACTTGCCTCTTTACTCTAAATCCAGAGCAGGATTTGCCACTGCAGTTCTGCAGGGCCTCAAAGCCACGCCTAACTCTTTATAGACCAGCCACCCAACCTTAGCTTTGGGATTCTACCCAAGTGTAATGACTGCAGCAGTGTAACACGATGAACATAGTACAGTTTTGTACCTACCATAAATGTAGATGTTCGAGTGTTCACACTGCTGCAGTCCAGGTTACCCTCCCTCCATCCCCTCTCTCCTAGCTGGGCTTACCTATACCTTTCTATCCTATACAACCTTTGTGGTGTATTTGCTTGTAACTGAAGTTATTGTTTGTATTTTTTATATATGTTTTATTAGCAATATGTATTGCCTACCTACTTGGGGGCACCTGACATCTGGGGAAAGAAAAACTGAAGAAAATGGCATTGGATGCATCTTATATACGCCTGGTGCTCTGACGTCAGGGAAGAAGCGACAGCAACCGACGCCGGACCAAGACTTTGGAACTCTGGCCGACTGCAGGTCCGCCTGACAGCAGGATAACCCAAGTGTAATGACTGCAGCAGTGTGAACAATCGAACATCTACATTTATGGTAGGTACAAAACTGTATTTTCTGCAGGGCCTTATAGCTGCTCGTAATGCTGTTTAGTTCCATCCTCCCATCCATAGCTTTGGGATTCTACCCAAATGTAATGACTGCAACAGTGAAACACAAAGAATAGTACAGTTGTGTACACTTACCATAAATGTAGATGTTCGAGTGTATTCACTGTTGCATTCCGGGTTACCCACCTGCTATGCCCCTTTTCTATAACTTCTCTTTTCTTCAATATATTCTGAAGCCTTTGTGGTGTATTTGCTTTTAGATGAAGGTAAAGTTTATGTTGCTAAAAGGGCATTTATGTATATATATTTCTGTTTTTATATATATATATATATATATATATATATATATATATTTTTTTTTTTTTTGCTCACCATTTGGGGGGCACCTGACATCTGGGGAAGAAAAACTGAATTAAATGGCGTTGGCTGCATGTTTTATACCCCTGACGACCTGAAGTCATGGAAGAGGAGACATCAACTGACGCAGGACCCAAGACTTTGTTATTCAGGCATACTGAGGGCAACCTGCCAGCAGATTACCCAAATGTAATGACTGCAACAGTGAATACACTCGAACATCTACATTTATGGTAAGTGTACACAACTGTACTTTATTTGTTTAATTGACAGATTAGTTGAGAAAGATTTTATACTGATCCTTGTCTTAAGATGCTATTTTTTGTGTGTGTTGATAACTTTCAGATTGCTTTTGATCTTTTGGATACAAACTTATGTAGGTGAGGTTTGATTTATTATAGGTTTTAATTATTTTTCTTTATTGAAGAGGTTATTAATACTGGGATTCCACCAAGGTTGTATTTTTCCCAGTCTTATTTGGCTGTAATTGGGACTGCTTGTTGTGTGCTGTTTGTCAGGCTGGAGTAAGATTCATTGACCTAAGTGACAGATAATGCAAGGCTGCAGTTTTTGCAGTTGACTTTTAAGAGCCTGTTGTATAGTGTTGCTTGTCTGCTTTCACATGTAGAGACGAACAGGTGGAGTAGTTTGTTTATATGCTTTACTATGTGTAAACACATCAGGATGGATAGCAACAGTACAAAGTATAAACAAACTGATTAACAGACTACACAGACATGCATGCTTACATCTCAACAGCTTAATACAAAATGGCAGTCAGGCTCACACGTGCTCAGTATTTATGCACTTGGCAATCCCCAAGAAAGCTTCTTCCATACATATTGATCTACATCCTCCCACTTTAATAAATTCCCCATGTTATAATCACATTTGAAAAGAGAGACTTGCATTTGTACAAACAATAAGAAATAGACACAATGCTTAAGTCTTTATGTCCAAAATACTGTGTGTCTGGAACATGGTTTAAAAGTCTGACGTGATCTGGTGATCTAGCAGTCAGAACTTTGTTTAGCAACAGGGACAGTCATTGATGAATAAATAGATTATGGAGCTTTAGGATTCCTCTCAGGAACAGGGATATTTACTGGAACATTCTCTGGAACTGGAATGCTGGATAACTCACTCTAAGATAAACAGTCTTTCTCACAATATGATACTGCCCTACAGGCTCTGACAACCGGGGTCATGTGTTTCCAATTCCACGTAAATTCTGCTCCTTGTGATTCCACAATGTACGATCTCAGCTTTGGACATAGACTCTTCCCGACACTAGTACGATCAAAACTTTTGTACGTCTGCATTCTCACTGTCTCTCCTTCATGTAATGGATTGAGTGGTGTACTGGTCTTATCATAATAGGACTGCTGGGATAAGCACTTCTTCAACAGATTGGCTTTCACTGACCTGTTCTTGACACATGGAACCAACAATTGACTACTGATTGGTAACGTGGTCCTGGTTTGCCTCAACAGAAGTCTCTCTGCAGGTGAACCAAGATGTTTAGCACAAGGAACACTTCTGAGATTCAAGAAAACATCACTGTTGTCTCATTTTGACTTCTCTAGTAATTGTTTTGCACTTTGGCTGTGATACTCAGGGCTACTTGTAACATGAGCAAAGTCACACTCTTCGGCAAATCTTTTGACCTGTTGGCCTGTGAACTGTGTACCATTGTCAGAAGTAAATATGCACTCTCATGAACTGCAAAATGACACTTCATCTTAGTAATGACAGTACTGGATTCTAAATTAGGAAGTAGGTCAATCTCAAACCAGTTTGAATAAGTGTCTACAAACACCAAGTAATGTTGACCATTCCACTCGAAAATGTTGGTTGCTACTGTCGACCAGGGAGTTCAGAAATCTGGTTTAGTTGAAGTGGTGCTTTCTGTTTATGCAGCTTAGTACTATTACATACAGAACAATGCCAGAAGTCTAAATCTCAAAATGCACTCAGTATGGAGAACATCGATGTCTGTGCTGTGACAGAAACCTGGTTCAAGGCTCCTGAGAGCACCCCAGCGCTATCAGGTTTTACCTCATATCATGCCCCAAAATCAGGAAAATACCAAGAAAGGAGGGGGTATCCATATTCATCAAGGACACCCACACCTCAAGACTGGTGGCAACGCATGATGCATCGGGAGACCATCCAGGTGCAATTAACCGTAGCAAGACTGCTCTGCAAATAGTAGCATGTTACAGGCCACCCTCACAAACTCAGGAACCTCACATGGCCTTCCTGAAAACACTAGAGGGATAAATGTATCACCAAACACCATCATACTAGGTGACTTCAATTACCCAAATATAGACTGGGAACACTACTCAAGCCCAAACACCCTAGCCCAAAAGTTCCTGGAATTCATAAACTCAAATGCCATGGAACAACTAGTCACCATTCCCACAAGAGGAGATAACATACTTGATCTCATCATCACGAACATGGGAGCACAATGTTCAACACCGAGTACCCCTCACTGGTGAGATCAGATCACAAACTAATCTCGCTGGAGGTCCTCATCCCACCCCACCTGAAATAAAAAGACCACAGTAAAGAACTTCCCAAAGCCGACTTCACACTTCTAAAGACTAGTGTGGTCTCCTTTAAGGCCCCGAAAGCCATGAAAAAGTACACTCAAAAGCTGAATCACTTGCACATGCCTTCTACCAGCCCCTGCAGGACTGCATGGATAAGGCAATCCCAAGCAAAACAAAGACTCTTTGTACCAAAGGCAAGCGTCAGTCTGGTGGACCCCAGCCATAAACAAACTCTACAACAAAGGAGGAAGCTACTACAAGATAGAGCAAAATCCTTAAAAGGTAAGACATGATCACTATAAGTAAAAACTAAGAGCTCTCATAAAATCATCCAAAGCAAATTTGAGAGAAAATAGCTAAAGACTCAAAAGACAATCATAAGGCCTTCTTTAGCTATGTTAGAAACCTAGGAGGAAACTCCCAGATATGCTCAGAACTAGTTCAAAATGATGTGAAGATTACTGATCCTACAGACATTGCCAACATACTGGCTGACAGGTTCAGTGCAAACTTCTCACCCCTCCCCAAAAGGAGATATCTATACCAAATGATTGCAGCCCCAAACATCTCCAGGTGAGAACTGCTCTCTCCAAAGCAAAAACACAGCATCCATGGGACCTGATGGTGTCCCCGGCTGTGTGCTCCACTTAACTCAATGAGGAATTAAACCCACAGCTAGGACAGCTGTTTAATCAAAGTCTTACCTCTGGATACATTGCCCACTGCAACTGTGGTCCCACTTCACAAAGCCCATTAGCTTGACAAGCCTTATCTGCAAAGCCATGGAGAGGATCATAATGGACCTCATAAATAAAGACATTGGGAATTTGCAGACTTTGGATCCAACCCAGTTTGGCTTTGTCAAAGGCAGATCATGCCTTTTAAACTTGGTTGACTTTTGAAACAGTCACCAAAGCCATTGATGAGGAAAGGCAGTCCATACAGCCTACCTCGATCTGGCTAAGGCCTTCGATACAATACCCCACTGGTATCATTGAAAAACTCATCAGCTTAAATGTTAACCCATACATCACAAGATGGGTTGCAAACTGGCTGAGTGACAGAACCCACAGGGTCAGAGTTGCTGGCGTCATGTCAGACTCAAGCCTGTCACAAGTGGTGTCCCACAGGGCTCAGTCCTGCCTCCACTCTTGTTTGGCATCTACTTTTCTGAAGTACAAGCAACGACACGAGGGTTATGGCTGACAAAGTTTGCAGATGACTGCAAACATCTGACAGAGAAATCCTTCAGCAGGGGCTCAGAGAAAGGGATAAGTGGTGCCAGAGCCACGCCTAAAGTTAAATGCCAAAAATGCATAGTCATGAAAAACAAGGTTACCCCTAGCTACCAAATAGGAGGCAATGCACTGAGCACAGAAGAAGTTATCAGGGACCTGGGGACCCAGGTTGATAGTAGTCTGTCATTCGACACCCATGTAGCTAAAGTAGTTAGGAAGACCTTCTACATTGCCCACCTTATCATGAAGGGATTCTCATCTAGATCAAGGAGGTTATAGTCTCCCTTTACTCATCACTCATCAGACCAATGATTGAGTACAATGCCCCATTTGGAATGTATCTGACCCGACACTTGCAGCAGCTGGAGGCCACAAAGTTCCTCACCAAAAGGATAAAGGGTCTCAAAATCTATCCTATGCTGCCCGACTGAAAGAACTCCAGCTCTATTCAGTAAACACACTTGCTCAGAGGTGACCTTTGCCTAACATACAAGGCCATGTCAAACCCAGATTTGATGAATATGCTTCACCTCAAAAATCTAGATCCATCAGAGCCACAAGGCGGAGACTTAAACCTCGACACGGCTATTAATAGGACGTGCTGGAGGGATAGATTCATCACCCAAAGACTCCCTATGCTGTGGAACAGAATCCCGGTACATGTGAGGCAGAGCACCTCGCTGGCCTTGTTCAAGAGAAATCTTGACCAATGGATGGGAGATCGCAGATATACCCCAGGGATTACCTCAGTGTCACTGCTTGACAGAGGCACAGCAAAATAATGGGTATAGTTCCCCATACTAAAGGGGTGGCGTAAGCCACAAAACGATGGGCTAGGCTTGTAAATGCCCTCGGGCAGATAGCCTAGTATGAACCTATGAACCTATGAACCTATGACATTGAAGGTGAAAATAGTAGTCCTCTCACCCATCTTTTGGTAGCATTTGCTCCTGGGTGGCCATGATGCAAAACAGTAATATACTCTTGTTGCAAGGACTTGGAACGATCACTTTAGGACCTTTCGTGATGATACCATTGTCTGACAAAATCTCATCTTTGTATGGAAAATAAGGTTGCACTTCCCCTGGTTAGGCACGATTGTTTTGATGGCCATCCATGACTGATAAAGTGGTTGAACTTCTGAAAAACTGGATCTTTGGCTGTATGACTTCTAAGCTCATGAAGATGTGTGGAAGAAAGATGTCCTTCAAGGATGCATCTGCAGTCATCACATGTGGGTTGTCCTGCCTCAGGCAGCCCTTCGGTCGGCCGGATTCCAAAGTCTGGGTCCGGCGTCGGCTGATGTCGCACTTTCCCCGACGTCAGAGGGCCTGGGGTATAAAAGCATCAGCAGACGCCATCTTCCTCAGTCTTTCTTGCCACGTGGTGCCCGAAGCAGAAGCAGTTTGCAAGTGCCAGTCGGCCAGCTCCTGTAATTCAGCTACCGAAGACTTCAAAAAGCTAAGTACCCCGTTGGGGACTCTTTCTTGCCTCAGCCGATGTCATATAAAGTTAATTGTTTAACTTGTGGGAAACAAATACCTCATAAGGATTTCCACTCTTACTGCCTCCCTTGCCTAGGCCCAGACCACGACGTCTCGGCCTGTTCAGCCTGTGCTTCCTTCAACCGACGCACTCTTAGACGTCGGGCGGAGTTTGCAGAGCAATTTTTTGGGGCTAGTTTTGCGTATAAGATGCCGTCGGAGACTCCGACTTCACATTTAATTAAGAAACGGAAGGACAAGGACCGACACACGCGGGCCGCGGTTTCGGCTGAAACCACGGCCAGGCCTACCGCGAGTGTCTCGGTCTCGGCTGAAACCGAGTACTTGGTACTGCCGATTACTGAAACCGCTCAACCGACCACCTCAGCCCCGGAGGCCCCGGCTAAGTCGGATATTGAATTTCCATCAGAAACTGGTGTCCTGGAACCTTCCGGCACCATCCCTTTAGACAAATCTACACCAGCACGTGGTGCAGCCAGGCCTCCTGCATCCATGTCCATTAAGGCATTCTCCAGGGCTAAAGCTGCTAAACTCTCAAAAGCTTTGCCTCCCAAGGTTATCCCTCAGGGACCCTCTTCTGGTTCACAGATTCTAAGCTTAGCAGAGGATCTTATCTCCTTAATTAGGGGCTCTCAACCTCTTCCGGACAGAGGTTCTCAGCCCCCTCTAGACAAAAGGCCCAGGGTTGAGCTCTCTGATCCCCATTCCTCAGATGAGGCCTCGGATGGCTCTATTCTCTCGGACCACCAGGAGGAGGCTTTTTCGGCCTACGAGGATTCAGATGCAGAAGAATCTATTCCCTCGGCCTCCCTTCCTGAAGAGTTTTCCTTTGGGGAGACACTACACACTATGAGAGAGCATTTCCAATGGCAGGGCCAGGAATGCTCTGATTCCAGGAAAAGATTAAGGACCTTTTTGCATTTGCCTCAGCATAGGCCTTTAGCTATTCCTCCTGTTTTGAATGTCATTGAGGATGTGTATTCTGATTCTAGCACAACCCCTTATTCTCTCCCTCCGGCTCCTGCCAAACCCGATAGATATCACAGGGTCCCGGACTCTCATCTTTACCTTTACAAGGCCCATTCTGCTGATCCAGAGACTATTTCCCAGGGCCCTAAGGGGGTTGCAGCTGCCACTGCTAAAAATCCTCTCCCCTCTGAAAGGGAGTCCAGAGCTTTAGAGAGATGGGGTAAAAAAGTGTATACTTCTGCTACTCTTTCTATGAGGGCATTGAATTGTCAATTTCATATGATACAGTACCAAGAGTATTTGTTAGATGAATTGCATAAAAAACTGTCTTCACCTGACTCCCTAGACCGCAAATCACTTCAGGATCTGGTACATAATTCACAACAGGTTAGCAACCATTTATTGCAATGTGGTTATGATGCATTGGAAGCTTCATGTAGGTCAGCTATGACTGGCGCAGTTATACAGGCATGCTTGGCTGAAGGAACAATCTCTGCCAGACCATGTTAAAGCAAAGCTTTTGGATGCTCCATTGGAAAAGCAAAAGTTATTTGGCTCCACGGCTCAGGAGGTCCTAAAGAAATTTGAAGAAAAGGCAAAATCTGTACAAACAGTCAAAGATTTTCTCCAAGTACAACCACCAAGATTCAGCAGGCATTGGCCTTCCAAGAATTGTTCCTTTCCAGACACAGAGAGGATTCAGAGAGGCAAAAACAGGCGTGCCAGAGGTAGAGGGCAAGCTAGAGGCTCCTACAGAGGACGTCAATGGCAATCTCCCAACCAGAGAGGTAATGCAGGACCTTCAACTGCTGCACAAGGACAGGCTCAATGACTTTACTTTGACACCGCCAACCAGGGCTCAATTGGAAGCACCTTTGGGCGGAAAGCTCTCTTTATTCTCAGAAAATTGGCACAGTATTACAATGGACAAATGGACACTACAAATAATAGACAAAGGATACAGGTTCCATTTCCACACTTTACCAAAAAGAAAAGGCATGCCAGACCTGCCACCGAATCAAAGGGCAGAGGCTTTGAAACAAATCTCCAGCTTAAAGCAAATGAGAGCTATAGAAAAGGTTCCTCTCTCAGAACAAGGCCAGGGATTTTATTCCAGACTGTTCCTTGTTCCAAGAAAAGAAAAGCAATGGAGGCCTATTCTCGACTTGTCCGCACTGAATACTTATCTCATTGTGCCAAAGTTCAAAATGCTGACTCTACAGCAGCTCCTTCCCATGCTGGGCAAGGGGTCTTGGCTGGTAACTCTAGACCTCAAGGAGGCATACCTGCATGTCCCTATCAGACAAAGTTGCAGAAGACACCTCAGATTTCTTGCAGGGTCAGAGCATTATCAATTCTCAGCATTGCCCTTTGGCTTATCTACTGCGCCCAGAGTATTCACGAAATGCCTGGCATCAGTAATTGCACACTGCAGACTTCAGGGGATTCAAATATGCCCATATCTGGACGACTGCCTTATACAAGCGGACAGCCAACAAACTTTGGTGAAACATTTGAATTATGCCATCCAGCTACTTCAGGCCTTGGGATATACAGTCAACTTTCACAAATCAAGACTTGTTCCATCCCAAAGAATATCTTTTCTGGGTGGAAATCTGGATACAACCACCCAAATGGCCTTCCTCACAGAAGAAAAACAAAGTCAACTACCAGATTACTTCAACAATCTGACAAGACAAACCCAGATGACTGCAAGGAAAATCCTGCAGGCCCTGGGTTACATGGCTTCTTGCATCCTTCTGTTTCCGCAAGCAAGACTACATATGAGGAAACTACAATGGTACCTAAGGAGTTTATGGACTCAGCACAGTCACAGCCTAGAAACATTGATACCACTCATTCCATGCCTTCAAAAGGAATTCCAGTGGTGGGCTCTAGCAAGCCAGTCAAACAGGGGGCTGCCTTTCAACAAACCAATAGCCAGCCAAACCATTACAACAGACGCTTCAGACCATGGATGGGAAGCGCACATGGAGGGCAGGTGCATTCAGGGTCTATGGTCACAAAAAGAGATACGCATGCACATAAACCAAAAGGAAATCCTGGCAGTGATACATGCAGTCGAAGCCTTCAAACCCTTTCTGCATAATGGCCATCTGCTAATAAGAACGGACAACACCACGGTTATGTGGTACATAAACAAGCAAGGCGGCACCCATTCCTATCCTCTTTGCAGGCTGGCAATGAACCTATGGGAACTTTCCTTGAAACTCAATATACAGCTACAATCCCAGTTTGTGCCAGGGAAAGACAATATTCTGGCGGACAGCTTAAGCAGAAATATCATGGATGCACATGAATGGATGCTGCACCCAGACATCTTTCTACAGATAACACAATCATGGGGAAGGCCGGACATACATCTTTTTGCCTCCCCCCACAATCACCAACTGAAGAAATTCTGCTCAAGGACATACCCACAAGCATGGAAGGTGGACGCCCTCTCTTTCAGCTGGAGAACTCTAACAGTGTATGCATTTCCACCTCTCCCATTAATGACCAAGGTTTTACTGAAGATCAGGAAAGAGCAGCCAAAAGTGATTCTGATAGCTCCGGACTGGCCAAGACAGCACTGGTACCCACTGTTAAAGAGCATGTCACGCACGAAACCATGGCCTCTTCCTTTATGGCCACTTCTACTGACACAGCACAATTACAAAACTCTGCATTCCAATCTGAAAACCTTGCAGCTAGCAGCCTGGAAAATACCTTGACTCCTCCTCAGGATAAGCTATCCCAGAGAGTGAAAGATATTATTATGGAAACTCGACGGCCTTCCACAAGAAAGGCATATTCAGCAAAATGGAAAAGATTTCACATTTGGAATACCACAAAGGGCCAGGATCCGACAGTGATGAACATGGCACATATTCTGGAATACTTGGCAGAAATGTTCCACACTGGTCTGTCTTACTCTTCCATTAAAATTCATGCTTCAGCAATTTCAGCAGAGTACAATACTGATCCACCTGTCTTCTCTCATCCTCTCCTAAGACAGTTTCTAAGAGGAATCAAAAACATCAAGCCTCCAAGGAAACCACCTCTACCTACTTGGGACCTTAACTCCCTTTGAACCAGCAGCATCTGAAGAACTACAGTTCCTGTCTTGGAAGACTGCCTTCCTTCTGGCCATAACCTTAGCAAGAAGAGTATCTGAGTTACAGGCCCTTATGGCAGTACAGCCATTTCTTATTTTCCATCAGGACAGAGTTTCATTGAGAACCAATCCTACATTTATGCCAAAGGTGGTATCCAGGGTTTCATTAAACCAAGCTATTCACTTGCCTACCTTCTTTCCAAATCCACAAAACAAAGGGGAGAAACTTCTGCACACCCTGGACATACACAGACAGCTGCGCTACTACTTGGACAGAACTAAAAGTTACAGAAAAACTGACCAGCTGTTGGTAGCATATGCTGCTGGTACACAAGGAAAAGCAATTTCCAAACAGACAATTTCAAAATGGATAGGGAATTGCATTCGTTTTTGTTACTCCTTTCATGGAAAAACTGTGCCAGCTAACATTAGACCTCATTCCACGAGAGCCACAGCCACCTCCACAGCCTTCTTAAGAGGGGTGGCTACCAAGGACATTTTAGAAGCTGCTACATGGAGCTCCGTGCATACATTTGCCAAGCATTACAATTTACCTTTATATTCCAGATCCAGAGCAGGCTTTGCTATGGCAGTTCTGCAGGGGAGTTTAGCTACACCATCCTTTACATAGTTCCTCCACCCCCAGATTGGCTGTGGTATTCTACCCATATGTGATGATTGCAGATGCATCCTTGAAGGACATAGTACAATCTTGTACCTACCATAAATGTAGATGTCCGATAGGTATGCATCTGCAGTCAGGGTTACCCTCCCTCCTTCCCCTCTGTGGTATTTCTTGGGGACTTACCCCTCTCATAGCTAGCTGGGGGGATCTATATGGTGTATTTGTTTTTATATTACTGTGCATGTTTGGATTTTTAAATGCATCTTTCCAAATTTAGCCTTCCTTAGAGGGCACCTGGCATCTGGGGCAAGAAAAACTGAGGAAGATGGCGTCGGCTGATGATTTTATACCCCAGGCGCTCTGATGTCGGGGAAAGTGCGACATCAGCCGACGCCGGACCCAAACTTTGGAATCCGGCCGACCGAAGGGCTGCCTGAGGCAGGACAACCCATATGTGATGACTGCAGATGCATACCTATTGGACATCTACATTTATGGTAGGTACAAAACTGTACTATTTCTCACTTCCGTGACTTCAAAATCAAGTTTCTCATTTTCATGCTTTTCAGTGGTATTTCTGGGTGATCTGGATAACGTATCAGCAAGATAAAGAAGTTTGCCTTTTGTGTAGACAAGATTGAAATTATACTTTTGCTGTTTGAGCGTCATGCTTTGCAATCTGGCAGGAGCTGTATGTATTGACTTTCTCAAAATACTGACTAGAGTTTGATCTGTTTCAATCTGGATAGGTCTACCATAAATATAATCATGGATCTTCGAACATGCAGACACAATTGCCAAGAGTTGTTTCTGTAGCTGAGCAATACTGCATTTCAGTTTGGGTTTGATTTCTCAGTGCATAGGCTACTAGTCTACCCTCTTGAAGAATGACTGCACCAAGGCCAAATTTCAAAGCATCACAAGAAAGAGTAACTGGTTTGTGAACATCATAGTAGCTGAGAGTTGGTGGACTGGCAATTTTCTGTTTCAGGACATCAAATGTTCTCTGATTATGTTTTAACCATGACCAAGATACATCTTTGCATGTCTGGTCTCTGAGTGGTGCTGAAAGTTGGCTCAAGTCTGGAATGAACTTGCTTAGGTAGTTAACCATGCCAAGAAAACTTGTAGGTCTTGGACATTGTCTGGAGCTGGCATCTCGAGAACTGCAGTTTGCTTGGAAGGGCCTTAAGCTTGAACTGGTAGATAAATGACCAACATGAGTGAATTCTCGTAGCTTGAATTTGCACTTTTGAGGAATCTGCTTAAGATTCACTTCACGTGCTCTTTCCAGAACTTTTTAGAGGTGTCTGTCATGTTCAGCTTTACCATTACTTCCTACTAGAATATTATCTATGATAGTAGCACACGGCGACCCAGAAAAACTTTGGTCCGTTGCATGCTGGAAGACTTCAATTACAGAATTTATCCCAAATGGCATTATCAAAAATCTGTATCTGCCAAAAGGAGTACTCAAACTGGTTAGCAATGAGGATTTTCGGTCAAGCAGTATTTGCCAAAATTAACTCTTTGCATCTAAGAAAGAAAAAACAGTGGCATTTGTCATGAGAACAGAGGCTTCTTCAACTGTATAGGTTCATAGGTTCATACTAGGCTTTCTACCCTAGGGCATTTATAAGCCTAGCCAGAGTGTGTTTGGCTTTCGCCACCCATTTTAAATTAATTTTGCTATGCCTTTTTTTGAGGTTAGTATACTGTGCCTCTGTCTAACAGTGACACAGAAGTGATAGCCGGGGTAAACCTACGATCTCCCATCCACTCATCAAGATTCTTCTTGAAGAGAGTCAATGTGGAACTCTGCCTAACCTGGAATGGGATTTTATTCCAGAGTGAAGGGAGCCTCTGGGTTATGAATCTGTCCCTCCAGCATGTCCTATTTATTTCAGTGCTGAGGTTCAAGTCTCTCGAGCGCGTAGCACGATGAGATTTGGATTTTCTGAGGTGCAGCATGTCCATTAATTCCTGGTTGGACATGGCTTTATACGTCAGGCACAGATCGCCTCTGAGCAGGCGGTATGCCTCTGAGTAGAGCTGGAGTTTCTTTAACCGGGCAGCATATGGCATCTGTTTGAGCCCTTTGATCCTCTTGGTGAGGTACTTTTGGGGTCTTTCCAGTTGCTGCAGGTGTCTGGTAAGGTACATCCCAAAAGGGGCATTGTACTCAATTATGGGCCTGATGAGGGTTGAGTAAAGAGGCACGATGACCTCCCCTGATCTAGATGTGAATCCCTTCATGATTAGGTGGGCTATATAAAATGTTTTTCTAACCACTTTGGCCACGTGGTTGTCAAATGAGAGATTGCTATCAACTTGGGTCCCCAGGTCCCTAATGACTTCTTCTGTACTTAATGGATTACCACCTATGTGGTAAATTGTGGGCACTTTGTTTTTGCCAAAGGGGATGACTATACACTTTTTGGTGTTTAGCTTGAGGCCATGGCTCTGGCACCAGTTGTCTGTTTCTATGAGGCCCTTTTGGAGGATGCTTGTGTTGGCTGGAGAGTTGATTATGGCGCCCAGTTTGCAGTCATCTGCAAACTTGGTCAGCCACAGTCCTTCCGTGTTGGCCTGTACCGCCGAAAAATATATACCGAGCAAGAGAGGTCCCAGGACTGAACCTTGTGGGACGCCACTTGTAACTGGTTTGGAGTCTGACATGGCTCCAGCAATTCTAACCATGTGGGTTCTGTCCTTGAGCCAGTTTGCAACCCATCTAGTGACATAGGGGTTTATATTTAAGCTGGTGAGCTTATCTATAATGCCCGAGTGGGATATTGTATCGAAGGCTTTTGCGAGGTCCAGGTTGGCTGTGTGGACCACCTTCCCCTCGTCAATGGCCTTGGTGACTGTTTCAAAGAAATCGACCAGGTTTAAGAGGCAGGATCTGCCCTTAACAAAGCCAAACTGGGTAGGATCCAGTGTCTGTAGGTCCCCAATATCTTTATTTATGAGGTCCATGATGATCCTTTCCATAGCTTTGCAGACCAAGCTAGTCAGGCTTATGGGGCGATAGTTTCCAGGATCCGTTGAGGCACCACCTTTGTGGAGAGGGACCACTGTTGCTGTCGCCACTCTTTGGGTACATATCCTGTAGTAAGGCTAAGATTGAACAGTAGTTTTATGTTTAGGTTTAGCTCTTCTTGGAGTTCATGTAGGACGAGCCGGGACACCATCTGGTCCCATTGATGCTGTGTTTTTGCTTTGGAGGCGGCTCTTACCTGAGCATCTGAGATGTCATGGGGCAGCACTCTGTTGGGATAGATATTTGCCCTTTTGGTGGGAGGGGGAGAAGTTTGCACTGAACCTGTCAGCTAGGATGTTGGCAATGTCTGTGGGCTCGGTGTATTTTTTGTCATTTTGGACTAATTCTGAGCATATCTGGGAATTCCCACCCAGGTTCCTAACATAACTAAAAAAGCCTTGTGATTATCCTTAGTGTCCTGTGCAATTTCTCTCGAAGCTGGCCTTAGACGATTTTATGAGTGCCCGTAGTTTTTTGCTAATACTGATCAGAGATGCCTTCCCTTTTTGGGATTTTGCTCTATCATGTAGTAGCTTCCTCCTTCTATTGTATAATTTGTTTATGGCTGGGGTCCACCAGACAGGACGTCTGCCTTTGGAGGATTGGGTCTTGGTTTTATTTGGGATTGCATGATCCATGCATTCCTGAAGGTGTTCATAGAATGCATTTATAAAGGATTCTGCGGTCTGGGCCGTATTTTCCACAGGCCCAGGGGCTTTGAAGGATTTCGCCTCGGTTTTGAGGCATGTGAAATTTGCTTTAGAGAAGTTTTTCACTGTGGTTTTCTGGGCAGGGGGTGGGGGTCAGGATGTGAATATCCAGTGAGATTAGTTTATGGTCTGATCTTACCAGTGAGGGATACACTTCTGGTCTGGAGCATAGTGTCCCCATGTTGGTGATGATCAGGTCCAGTATGTTTTCTCCTCTTGTGGGAGTGGTAACAAGTTGTTCCATAGCATATGAGTTTATAAATTCTAGGAACCTTTGGGCTAGGGTGTTGGAGCTAGAGTAATGCTCCCAGTCTATGTTTGGGTAGTTGAAGTCGCCCAATATAATGGTGTTTGGAGAGACCTTCATATTTTCCAGTATTCTCAGGAAGGCCGAGTGGGGTTCCTGTGTTTGGGAGGGTGGTCTGTAGCAGGCTATAAACTGGAAGGCAGTTTTACCCACAGTTAGGTGCACATGGATAGTCTCTGATGCTTCGTGCTGTGCCACCAACCTGGAGGTGTGGGTATCTTTGACGAATATTGATACTCCCCCTCCTTTTGTGGTTCGGTCCAAGTTTTGGGGCCGAAAAGCATGGTATGAGGTATAACCTGGTAGTGCTGGGGTGCTCTCGGGAGCCTTGAACCAGGTTTCTGTTACTGCACAGATATCGATGTTCTCCATGCTAAGGAGAGTTTAGAGTGCGTGCATCTTGAGGTTTAGAATTCTGGCGTTGAGTAGCATTACTCTTAGTTTCTTATCCGTTGTGATACCTATGGAGGTGGGTTTGTCTTTTGAGCCTTGCCTAAAAAAGGCACTATGGGGGTAGCAAGAGCCTTTGCCAATATCCGAAAGCCCAGGGGTGACAGGTGCAAGCCGTCCCTAGCGAAGCATCGTGGCTTGTCGAGCATGTAATCCCAGGCTGACAGGCATTGAATCCACTTTGAATGACACCAACACTTAAGCAAATTGTTGAAATTGATCATCTTGTTTTCATATTGTGGCATCATTCTTGGTGAGGGTAAGATGCTACTCAAGGTCAGGGTCATACCGGCCTGGGCTACATGCTCAGAGAAGCTCCTCTGTCTCTTTTCATGTAGACCAGGGAGGTATGTCTCAGGTCATTCACACCAGCATGGACAATGACTGAGTCATATTTGTACTTGCCTTGGAGTGACCTGAGTGCTTGTGTTATGTGGCGGATCCTAGCGCCCGACAGGCAGCTCACCGTGACCTTCTCCTTGTTCAGCCTGGTGAGTGGGACGTCAGTGTGCCTGATGATAGTCACCTATTACAAGTGTATCAGGTGTGTTGTTTAGCCTTAAGGGCTGTGACTGTTCGGCACACTGGCTTTGTGAGCTATGTGTTGCACGTGTTTTGTTTTGGGGTAGCGGTTGCTTGGGTGTCTGCTTTGGAGGTCTCTGCTGCTTAGGCAGATTTTTATTTAGAGCCTCCGAGTATGTTTTTGTGTGTTTATGTGTTTGGTTTGTTGTCGTGGTAGGTCTATGTGAGACTGGGATTGTAGTGAGTGTGGTTTCCTTCTCCTCCTGACTGGTTACGCCAGTACTGAGTTGATGGAGCTTAGCCTCCAGTTTGGCTATATGGTTGCATCTCTCACATGTGTTGGAATTTGTTGGGAGGAGGAGAGGGTTGTCTGTGTACATGAGGCAGTTGTAACATTGCCTCAAGATTCCCAGATTCACCAGCTGGACCGGAGAGGAGATTGACAACTGACCTTTGGACATGCTAGAATAGTATTGGGAATTCCTTTATAATTGAAAAAAGGGCCAATGGGGAACAAGGTACTCAAGGGAGTTTGTGAGGGTGTAGTGCTTTTAATTTTTAGAGCTGACTTATATAATTGCTTTAGTGAGCAAGTGCCAGGTAACTTAAATGCAATGTGTTACAGGTAACTTAAATGCAAAAGCGACAAACAGTAACTTTCTTTCAAGTGAAACAAGGAAATAAGTACAGTAAGCAATGCAGATATCACTAGGGATCCACAGAAGTGCTAAAAGGCCACGTTTTAGGTGGAATTAGCGTTTCAGGGAAATAAACAAACAACAAGCATACAAATAAAGCTAGATTCAGCAGGCCTGGATCTAGTCTATGCTACAGCAAACAAGGTGTACCAATTTCAGTAAGAAACAGTTAGAATATGCAGGCACTATAAGCCTTTAACCAGAAATTCCCTGCTCAGAAGGGCAGAGTCCAGCCTCTCCTCCCACAAGAGTGCAGACCGCAATCCTTCTTAACGTAAAATAACTGGCCTGAAGCCCAAGTGCTTAAACCAGAACTGTATGCATTGTGAATGATGAGAACTTTTCAGTGCTTTGTTCAAATCTCATGGATCAATACATATTCTGATATCATCTGAGCTTTTCTTATGAGCTACTACCATGGAAGTTACCCAGTTCAGTAGGTTCATTTACTGGACAAATTACACCTTGCTGCATCATTTTGTCTAGCTTGGCTTTGACTCTGATGTTCATCGTGCATACAGCTGCAGTCATAACAGATGGGTTCTCCTGCCGTCAGGCAGGTCCTCGGTCGGCCGAATTCCAAAGTCTAGGTTCGGCGTCGGTTGTCGTCGCTTCTTCCCTGATGTCAGTGTGACAGGGGTATAAAGGAACCAGTTGACACCATTTTCTTCAGTCTTTCTTGCCGCGCGGTGCCCGAAGCAGAAGCAGTTCGCAAGTGCCGGTCGGCCAGCTCCTGAGATTACGAAAATTTGGAAACCGAAGTCTTCTTAAAAGCTAAGTAACCCATTGGGGAAACTTTTCTTGCCTCAGACCGATGTCAGACAAAGTTAATAATTGTATTTCTTGTGGGAAGCAAATACCGCATAAGGATTTCCATTCCCTCTGTATACCTTGTTTAGGCCCAGACCACGACGTCTCAGTCTGTCGCTTTTGTGCTACATTCAACAAACGCTCTATTAAGCGTCAGGCGGAGTTCGCCCAGCATTATTTTGGGAAAGCATTTGACTATACTATGTCGTCGGATAGTCCGACTCCGGTTTTTCCTCTTCTTTTTCCATCAAGGCTTTCACAAAGTCTAAAGCAACCTTGCACTCTAAGAGACCAGCTACACAGGGCCCATCTCCAGGCCCCATGCCTAAGAAACAGATGCTTAAAATGGCTGAGGATTTAATTGCTCTAATCAGAGGTTCTCAGCCTCCACCAGACAAAAGGCCCAGAGTGGAGGAAGATTCCCCCTCCTCTGATCAGGGCTCCATTATTTCAGAGCACTCTGATGATCAGGAACATTCTTACTCCCCTTTTGAAGACTCTGATGCGGAGGAGTCCATCCCTTCTGTATCCCCCCCTGAGGATTACTCATTTGGGGAAACTTTGCATACCTTAAGGGAACACTTCCACTGGGAAGGCCAGGATTATTCAGATTCCAAGAAAAGGCTCAGGGAATTTCTCTTGTTACCTCAGCACAGGCCTCTGGCTATACCTCCTGTCTTGGACATCCTAGATGATGTTTACTCTGAGGCCTGCCTTAACCCGGACTCTCTACCTCCAGCTCCAGTTAAGCCTGACAGATACTACAGGGTTCCTGACTCACACCAATTTCTATACAAAAGCCATGCTGCTGACCCAGAGACCATCGCACAGGGCCCCAAGGGAGTTAAGGCCTCCATTGCCAAAAATCCTTTGCCTTCCGAGAGAGATTCCAGATCCTTAGAAAGGTGAGGAAAAAAGGTATATACCTCGGCTACCTTATCCATGAGGGCCTTAAACTGTCAGTTTCATATGCTAAAATACCAACAGTTTTTGTTATCACATTTGAAAAGTAATATGTCACAACCAGACTTGAAGGAGTTGCAGGATTTGATGCATAGTGCAGAACAAGTGGGTAAGCATACCTTACAATGTGGATGTTCATAGTGCATACAGCTGCAGTCATAACAGATGGGTTCTCCTGCCGTCAGGCGGGTCCTCAGTCGGCCGAATTCCAAAGTCTAGGTCCGGCGTCGGTTGTCGTCGCTTCTTCCCTGACGTCAGTGCGACAGGGGTATAAAGGAACCAGCCGACGCCATTTTCTTCAGTCTTTCTTGCCGCGCGGTGCCTGAAGCAGAAGCAGTTCGCAAGTGCCGGTCGGCCAGCTCCTGAAATTACGAAATTTGGAAACCAAAGTCTTCTTAAAAGCTAAGTACCCCGTTGGGGAAACTTTTCTTGCCTCAGACCGATGTCAGACAAAGTTAATAATTGTATTTCTTGTGGGAAGCAAATACCGCATAAGGATTTCCATTCCCTCTGTATACCTTGTTTAGGCCCAGACCACGACGTCTCGGTCTGTCGCTTTTGTGCTACATTCAGCAAACGCACTATTAAGCGTCGGGCGGAGTTCGCCCAGCATTATTTTGGGAAAGCATTTAACTATACTATGTCGTCGGATACTCCGACTCCGGTTTTGTCTAAAAACGCAAAGACAAGGACCGACACACGAGGTCCGCGGCCTCTACCGACACCACGCCAAAGCCGACTACACGTGGTCCGGTTCTCAGTGAGGTGCCTATGCAGCTCCTGATTACCAACGACACTTCTTTGACGGTGTCTCCTGTGCCAGGTCGCAGGCTCCTCGCCCACACCCGACTACAGATACCGAAGCCACTCTTGGCGTTGAAACTCAGAATGTGGACAGGTCCACCTCCACTCAAGGTGTCTTCAGACCTTCCTCTTCTTTCTCCATCAAGGCTTTCACAAAGTCTAAAGCAACCATGCACCCTAAGAGACCAGCTACACAGGGCCCATCTCCAGGCCCCATGCCTAAGAAACAGATGCTTAAAATGGCTGAGGATTTAATTACTCTAATCAGAGGCTCTCATCCCCCACCGGACAAAAGGCCCAGAGTGGAGGAAGATTCCCCCTCCTCTGATCAGGGCTCCATTATTTCAGAGCTGTCTGATGATGAGGAACATTCTTACTCCCCTTTTGAAGACTCTGATGCGGAGGAGTCCATCCCTTCTGTATCCCCCCCTGAGGATTACTCATTTGGGGAAACTTTGCATACCTTAAGGGAACACTTCCACTGGGAAGGTCAGGATTATTCAGATTCCAAGAAAAGGCTCAGGGAATTTCTCTTGTTACCTTAGCATAGGCCTCTGGCTATACCTCCTGTCTTGGACATCCTAGATGATGTTTACTCGGAGGCCTGCCTTAACCCGGACTCTCTACCTCCAGCTCCAGTTAAGCCTGACAGGTACTACAGGGTTCCTGACTCACACCAATTTCTTTGCAAAAGCCATGCTGCTGACCCAGAAACAGGGTCCCAAGGGAGTTAAGGCCTCCATTGCCAAAAATCCATTGCCTTCCGAGAGAGATTCCAGATCCTTAGAAAGGTGGGGAAAAAAGGTATATACAATTAAGACCACAAAGCGAACTGGAACGCAATAAGAGACAGCTAAAATATAAAAGTTTGATTTAATAAACTCCAAGTAAAATAAGTGCTTTCGGGGGAAAAATATGCCGCCTTCTTCAGACAAAACAGCATAATGGCAAAAGAGCAAGTTTTTATAAAATATACAGACTGATTACCCAATGAGTGTCAAATGCATTATTCAATTAGATATTGTCATGGAGACCTTAAAGAAACTTTTGAAACACAATAGAAATTTCAATCTTGTTGTCGAGTACTGATGAAACCTTAGTATAAACGCAAATCTAAAAAATTTTTTTGCGTACAGTTCAAGTACTAGTTAGATCGCGAAAAACATTAAATATATTTGAGCAAAATATGTTAAGCTCTACTGAAATGCGTAAGAATTAAAATATATCCTTAGTATCATTAAAATACAATACATTCGCTTATTCTAGAATGTCTCATGCATCTTATGTATATCGAAAATGACTTTAGAGGTGACGCTATATAACCTATTGAGTCACATTTAGCCACTGAAAATAAACAAATATACCTTAATAAAAACAGCGTTCATTAGCTGTCACACTGGCTTGTACAAACCAATATAAACTAATTTAATTGACAGCTTAATTATTTTAAACCTTGTTTACCAACAGTCCATAGCTTGAAGCAGCATGCCTATATCCAACTACTTTAAATATTAGTCATAAATTAAAAAATGACACTTTCTCATTATTTTACAAATAGAAAAGACCAGAACATTTGATGCCAAAAATTATTTTTGAAATGCCTTCAAAAACTATTTTTGGAAGTTATAGCAAAAAATATATGATCTATGCCATATTTAACATGTATTTTACTTATGGTCTATCAAAAAATGAAATGTAAATTAGCTTTACAATTGTAAAAATTAATAATTTCTATAAAATGTGTCCTTAAATGGTTAGCTTACAATAGATGAATAATTCTTGCGCATTTCAGTCTTTCAGTCATTTGACACTCATTGGGTAATCAGTCTGTATATTTTATAAAAACTTGCTCTTTTGCCATTATGCTGTTTTGTCTGAAGAAGGCGGCATATTTTTCCGCCGAAAGCGCTTATTTTACTTGGAGTTTATTAAATCAAAAAAGGTATATACCTCGGCTACCTTATCCACGAGGGCCTTAAACTGTCAGTTTCATATGCTAAAATACCAACAGTTTTTGTTATCACAATTGAAGAGTAAAATGTCACAACCTGAACAACCAGACTTGAAGGAGTTGCAGGATTTGATGCATAGTGCAGAACAAGTGGGTAAGCATACCTTACAATGTGGTTTTGATGCTCTAGAGGCCTCATGCAGAGCTGCTGTTACAGGATCAGTCATACGTAGGCATGCCTGGCTCAAGGAACAAGCCTTGCCTGATCATGTCAAAGCTAAATTACTAGACGCCCCTCTTCAAAAGGATGTACTATTTGGTGCTAATGCTGAGGAGGTATTAAGGAAAATGGAGGAAAAGGCTAAATCAATGCAAACCGTGAAATAATTTCTACAGGTTCAACCCCCACGTTTTAGTAGAAATTGGCCTTCCAAAAACTGGTCTTTTCCTGCCACAGACAGACCCCAAAGAGGCAGATACAGGCGCCCAAGGGGCAGAGGACAATCCCAAGGCTCGTATAGAGGCAGACAATGGCAAGCTCCTACACAAGGAGGTGGTGAGGACAACTCGCAATCTTTCAGAAAGCAAACCCAATGACTTTCCCCCTTGCATGCCAACCAGTTTTCAAATGGCAGCCCCCTTAGGAGGAAAGCTGGCATTATTTTCAAAAAATTGGCATGATGTCACAAAGGACAAATGGATCCTGGACATTATAAACAGAGGCTACAAATTCCATTTTCACACCCTTCCAAAAATGAGAGGCATGCCAAACCTGCCACACAATCAAAGGGCAGAGGCACAAAAGCAAATTACAGATCTCATAAACATGAAAGCTATTCAAGAGGTACCTATGCACGAACAAGGTCAAGGTTTTTATTCCAGGCTATTTCTGGTGCCAAGGAAGGGAAAAGATTGGAGACCTATTTTGGATCTATCCATCCTAAACACATTTCTACTCGTACCAAAATTCAAGATGCTCACTCTACAGCAACTTCTTCCCATGCTGGGCAAGGAGTCTTGGCTGGTAACATTGGACCTCAAGGGCATACCTGCATGTCCCAATCAGACAAAATTGCAGAAGGTACCTCAGATTTCTTGCAGGTTCAACCCATTATCAATTCTCTGCATTGCCCTTTGGCTTATCTACTGTGCCCAGAGTATTCACGAAATGCCTGGCATCAGTAATTGCCTACTGCAGACTTCAAGGGATACAAATATATCCCTATTTGGACGACTGCCTGATCCAAGCGGACAGCAAGCACATTCTTCAGAAACATCTGGTTTATGTAATAATGTTATTGAAATCTCTGGGATACACAGTCAACAAAAAGAAATCAAGGCTAATACCCTCTCGGAAGATAATTTTCCTGGGTGCGAATTTGGACACAAACACCCAGATGGCCTACCTCATGCCAAAGAAGCAGGGGCAACTAATACAGTACTTCAGAACACTAGCAAATTGCACCAGGCTGATTGCAAGGAAAATCCTGCAGGCTCTGGGATTCATGGCATCTTGCATCTTACTAATCCCATGTGCAAAGCTGCATATGAGGAAACTACAATGGTACATAAAAAACATATGGTCTCAACACAGCCACAGTTTGGAAACAATAATACCACTAATTACATGTCTGCAAAAGGAATTTCTGTGTTGGGCTCAAGCATGTCAAACAAACACAGGTCTTCCATTCAGCAAGCCTCAAGCAAATCAAGTCATCACAACAGACGCCTCGGACTACGCCTGGGGGGTGCACATGACAGATCGGTGCATTCAGGGCAAATGGTCCCAAAAAGAAAAGCACCTTCACATCAATCAAAAAGAAATGCTAGCAGTAATAAATGCTATGAAAGCTTTCAAGGACCTTCTACAACCAGGTCAATTATTGATAAGAACGGACAACACCACAGTCATGTGGTACATAAACAGGGAGGAACACATTCTTACCCCCTATGCAGACTGGCCATGTCACTTTGGAACATGGCCATGGACTTACAAATGGAATTACAAGCACAGTACTTGCCAGGCAAGGAAAACATGCTGGCAGACAACCTAAGCAGGAATATGACAGATCCACACGAATGGAAATTGCATCCAAAAGTTTTTACAGAAATAATCAAAGAATGGGGAAGGCCGGACATAGATCTCTTTGCCTCCCACAAGAATCATCAATTGACAAAATTCTGCTCAAGGATCTTCCATCCAAAGGCCTGGAGAGTGGACGCTCTTTCTTTCAGTTGGACATCAATGACAGTTTATGCCTTCCCTCCTCTTCCTCTGCTGCCCAAAGTTCTATTAAAGACCA
Source organism: Protopterus annectens (assembly GCF_019279795.1). Taxonomy (NCBI): domain Eukaryota; kingdom Metazoa; phylum Chordata; order Ceratodontiformes; family Protopteridae; genus Protopterus; species Protopterus annectens. The sequence goes on from NC_056743.1 coordinate 181,509,249, forward strand.
AAGCAGACAGACCAAAGATGATTCTCATTGCTCCGGACTGGCCAAGGCAACACTGGTACCCACTCCTGAGGAGCCTGACGCATTCCCCACCATGGACTCTGTCTCTATTGCCTCTGCTTCTGACTCAGCACAGTTTCAAAACTCTTCATAGCCAGCTAAAACCACTCAATCTAGCCGCATGGAAGATTCCTTAGCATCTCAACAGACCCTACTCTCCAAGGAGGTGCAGGATGTCATTTTGGAGGCCAGAAGGCCATCAACTAGAAAAGCTTACTCCGCAAAATGGAAACGTTTTTGTGTCTGGAATGAGAAAAAGGGCCAGGATCCTGGAAAACTGAATTTACCTCAAATACTACAATATTTGGCTGAACTGCTAAGCAGTGGACTTTCTTTCTCCTCCATGAAAATACATGCCTCAGCCATTTCTGCAGAATACAACACTGATCCACCTTTATTCTCTCACCCTCTCTTAAGACAGTTCCTCAGAGGGGCTAAGAATTTAAGGCCTCCAAGGAAACAACCAATACCTGCTTGGGATCTTAATTTCATTCTGGAAAAATTGACATTGCCTCCCTTTAAGCCAGCCGCCTCATCAGATTTGCAATATTTGTCCTGGAAAACAGCTTTCCTTCTGGCTATCACCTCAGCTCGTAGAGTTTCAGAGCTACAGGCTCTCATGGCTATCCAGCCTTTTATCATCTTCCATCAGGACGGAGTTTCCTTACGAACCAACCCGTCCTTTATGCCTAAAGTGGTATCCAGGGTAGCTTTAAATCAGGCCATACATTTACCTACTTTTTATCCTAATCCTCAAAACAAAGGGGAGAGATTACTACATTCCTTGGACATCCACAGACAGCTGTGTTATTATTTGGATAGAACAAAGCCTTTCAGAAAATCAGAACAGCTCTTTGTGGCCTATGCGATAGGAGCTCAAGGGAAGCCAATTTCCAAACAGACAATCTCAAAATGGATAGCCCACTGCATACGCTTTTGCTATTCCTTTAATGGCAAAACTGTTCCTTCAGGCATTAGAACTCATTCCACCAGGGCCACAGCCACCTCTGCAGCCTTCCTCAGAGGAGTTCCTACCAAGGATATTTTGGAAGCAGCCACTTGGAGTTCTGTGCATACCTTCTCTAAGCACTACATCCTACCATTATACTCCAAATCTAGAGCAGGCTTTGCCACTGCAGTCTTGCAGGGCATTTTGGCTCCTCCTAGTTCCAACTAGTGCCTACCACCCCTTTCTTAGCTTTGGGATTTTACCCATCTGTTATGACTGCAGCTATATGCACGATGAACATAGTACAGTTTTGTACCTACCATAAATGTAGATGTTCGAGTGCTAATACAGCTGCAGTCCAGGTTTCCCTCCCTCCTTCCCCTCTTGGGACAGGCATATAGGCTAACACATCCTCGTACAACCTGATTGGGGTTTTCATTTATGATGTATTTGCTTGCAACTACTGTATTTTGATTATATTGCACTGCATTATCACACATTTTTATTATTGCCTTCCTTCTGGGGGCACCTGACATCTGGGGCAAGAAAAACTGAAGAAAATGGCATCGGCTGGTTCCTTTATACCCCTGTCGCACTGACGTCAGGGAAGACGCGACAACAACCGACGCCGGACCTAGACTTTGGAATTCGGCCGACCGAGGACCCGGCAGGAGAACCCATCTGTTATGACTGCAGTTGTATTAGCACTCGAACATCTACATTTATAGTAGGTACAAAACTGTACTTTCTGCATAGGTATTGGAACTTTCTGGGCTGGCCTGACAACTGGATTGACCTCTGAGTCTAGCTTCATGGAGTACACAACTGGAAGTTTGCCTAGTTTGTCTTCAAAAAGATCAACATAAGTAGTGAAAATAGACTGGGCAATATTGAAACAGTGGTATTTTAAGCTGACATGATGGACTTCCTTGTTAAATGAAAGCAGTCCCATTTTCAAACTGTTTCTGAGGCCTAATGATTGTACGTGCCTTTTGACCATGTAAAATTGCAAGTCTGAATTTCTTCACCACCATAAGCAACACTTTGCCAAATCAAACTTCTCACCAGCACATACTGTAGAAAATGTTTCTGCTGACATATCATTGCACTGATCCTGTGTCAGCTTTGAGCTCTTTGGGTTTTCCTTTTATCTGAACAGTGCAAAATACTTCATTCTTTGCCCTTAACTTTACTGCATTGACTGTTTCATTAAGCACAGACACACCATCGACATAAAAAGTAGGGTCACAGCTTTCTAATTGATCAACTTGTCTTTTTTTGAATGTTCTCCCTTAATAAAAGAATGTGCCCTGTTTGATTTGCAAAACCTTTGGAAATGATTACACTTTTTATATCTGCAGCATTGTTGATCAAATGCTAAGCATTTTTCTCTTTTAGACTCAAGACTTCCACCACAAATACGATGGTTCGCAGTGAAACGGGGGAGTTCCCATTCTTTGTGTTTGCTGACTCACTCTTATGCTTCACTGAGACTGTGCGAACTCTGGAATTTGCTAGAAAGCTATGGGGTTCCCCAGTGAGTGTTGCAAGGGTTACAGTTGCTGTCATGTGCTTAGGCCTGTTTCTTTTAACCATATGCTGCATACTGTTAATGCTGGCCTTAGAAGTTACTAGAAGTATGCATTTCTGATTTGTAAGCATGTTTGTATGCTTTTTTGTAAGTCCCATTTTCTACCTGTTCATGTTTTGGAGTTTATAAGAGTTCGCCTAGACACCACAAGTCAAATTGCCTTTCTCCCATCAAACAGGGTATAGTCCCTAAGACTGCAGGTCAGACAGATTCTTTCACACACTTCCTCCCCCAGTGAACCTGATTCTTCAGGTCTTGGGATTAATGGATGTTATTGCTACCTTGCTCCCGACAGAGCATTTCCATATGTTTGTTCTTCAATAAACTCTAGATGTTCACTGGTCAATCCTTCAACAAGCTGTTTACTATCCGATAAAACTTTCACGGATTTGCAAGAATTTCCTACTTTGGTGGATACAGTCCAACAAAGTTTGTCAGGAATGCCTTTCGTGTTTCCACCCCGGTAGCCATGGTGAGCATGGGTGTCTCTCAGTTGGGATGGGGGGGGGCATTTGTTTCACTAGATGGTCCAAGGCTTTTGGCTCCCAGAAGAGACCAATTTACATAGGATCATAGGAGATTACTAGGCTGTCTGCCCGGAGGTCATTTTAAGCCTAGCCTGTTCATCCCAGTGTAATAGCATAGAAATGCTACTCAGTACCTAAGATTGCATTTAGTGATGACTGCCAACGTCCAGGAGGACTGTGGGCTCTATCCCAGATAAGACTTTATGGTGCACCATCCACTCATCCAGGTTCCTCTTGAACGGTGTCATAGAGGTGCTGTGTTTCACATAAACCGGTAGTCTGTTCCAAAGACACGGCATTCGCTGGGAGATAAATGTGTTCCTCCAGCATGTCGTATTTAAGTCGCAAGCCATATTTAGGTCCCTGGAATGGGTAGCCCTAGTCCTGTTTGATTTATGGATATGCAGCAAGTTCATTAGGTTTGGGTCTTCGATTGCTCTGTAGGCCAGGCCTAAGTCTCCCCTAAGAAGTCTATATGATACAGAGTGACAGGAACTTTAGTCGGTCTGTTTAAGGCACATGCTGGAGCCCCCTCGATATTTTGTTAGAAATCTCTGAGGTCTCTCTATTTGCTGTAGATGCTTAGTACTGTACCTGCCGAATGGAGTGATATACTCAATTATGGGCTGGTTAAGTGCCGAGTATAGGGGAATTGTAACTTATTTTGCTCTGGAGGCAATGCGTTTACTAATCAAGTGTGCTATATGGAAACCTTTCCTACTATGGTTGACTTGTGATGGTCGAAGTTAAGGTCACAGTCAGCTTGTGATCCAAGGTCCCTTACCACTTCATGAGTACTTAGGATATTGTTGTTGAATAGGATAGTGTGAAGAAACATTGTTTGAACTAAAGGGAATGATGATGCATTTCTTTGCATTCAGTTTGAGACCGTGACTAATACACCAGTCACTGGCCTGAGTGAGACCCTCCTGTAGTATACTGACATCATGTGGGGATTCAGTGATTGCAGAGTGAGACCCTCCTGTAGTATACTGACATCACGTGGGGATTCAGTGATTGCATCTAGATGGTCTTTATGTAGTGATGCCACCCTTAATTTCAAACCAGCAGATAAAGGGGGCGGGGTTGTAATATTTAATACAGAAGAATACAAGCAACTCATACTTATGATGTTAAGTAACAAACAGACCTATTTAGAAATAACACAAGAGACTTTTCATAAGATTTGTAGAGAGATAGCTGATAACCTTTATGATTTGTTAATGTGCCAACAGATAGAAAAAAGTTTGTATGATTATTTCATTAGAGAATGTCCTAGAATACCAATAATTAAAGGTCTACCCAAAATTCATAAACATGTAGAACCTCCACCTATGAGACCCATAGTTTCAGGAGAGTTTTGGGCCACAGAAAACATCTCTATTTTTCTTGAAAAAACATTGAGACCCTTGGTAAATGATATTCCAACAATTCTGAAGGATACATACACACTTTTAAAACATATAGAACAACTGAAAGAATCCCTATCAGTAGACACACATTTACTAATTACTTTAGATGTTTGTAATTTATTCACCTGCATTCCAAATGACTATGGAATTCAGGCAATAAGGGAATTGATTTCATCCAGAGGGAATTTCAGTAGGAACAAACAGATACTTATTTGTCAATTACTTGACATTGTTTTGTCTAATAATGTCTTTTTGTATGGGGAAACAATATACCATCAAAAATGGGGGGTTGCAATGGGAACCCCATGCGCCAACACATACGCAAATCTTGTAGTCTTCCAATGGGAACAAACCTTTTTATTTAATCATCCACTATTTGAAAAAGTTATACTATATGAAAGATTCGTGGATGATATACTTATTGTGTGGAGAGGCACTTTGGCAGAATTTCAAATTTTTCTACATTATCTTAATACTGCAACTACCTTTTTGAGTTTTACTATGGAAGCTTCTAACGATACAATTAGCTTCCTAGATATTAAAGAAGGTCATTTAGTTTCAAGTCTTTATAGAAAAACATGCTGGAAAAATACTATACTAAACTTTGATAGCATGCATCCACGGCATGTATTTCCAGCTATTATCAAGAGTCAATTTACTAGAATAAATAGACTATGTAGTGAGCCAGAAGTAAAACTCAAGGAGATAGAAAAAATGGAAAAATTGTTCCATGAAAGAGGCTACAACAGCAAGTTGGTGGAATCAATCAGAGAAGAAGTTTTTCCATCAGTTCCCCCTGAGATGTTAAATAAAAATCATAATACAACTCATAGTACAAAAATTAAGCAATACAATGTCAGAACCATAGACAAGCAAGAAACTGAGAAAGGCTCTACAATAGTAAGATATATCATGACATATACTAATGATAGTCAAGTTATAAAGCGTATTATCCAGAGTAATTGGAAAATTTTGACTATAGATAAAAAAACTACAAATATAGTAGGTATCCATCCGAGATTTACTTACAGGAACAGTAAAAATCTGAAACAATTATTATGCTCGGATTTCAAGGCAAATGTAAATTTAGATAAGAAAGAAATAATGGGATTAGGAACATATCCATGTGGACGCTGCAGTATGTGTACACATATAGCTAGTGAACAGGATTTTATGCACCCAACATTAAATTATACATTTGTTCCCAAATTTGAGGCAACGTGTGCAACAGAAAATCTCATATACTTAGCTACTTGTGGGAAATGTTCAGCATTTTATGTAGGAATGACGAAGAGAAAATTAAAAAATAGAGTATATGATCACACTTATGATATAAGGCGCACAAATGAACAGAACGCCTTAGCAAAACATATCATGGAACATAAAGATCATTACTTTAAATTTAGAGTTTTAGAAATAGTAAGAGCTAGTAGAAGAGAAAAAGATAATTCTAATCTATTAGAGACCAGAGAGCTGTACTGGATTTTTAAATTGAGAGCACATCAATATCCAGGGATCAATCAATATGTATCCATCAAACCAATACTTAAAAAAAGAAGATGATTCTGTGCTCTCATAGGATATGTATATATATATATATATATATATATATATATATATATATATAAATATTTTTTCATCATATTTAATTACTTCATGATATTTGGTCATATACACTGTTTCATCTATTTGTATTTCTGCATAAAACAATGTATTTATGCTGTATTGTAGTATATATGCTTATATCTATACTACATCATTATATAATGTATTATGTTTAGACATGGACACAGTTACCTAATTTACATGATGTACATAGCCTATTTTATAAACACATGAAACAATTTTATATTTTTTTACAAGCAATACTTTATTATTTTCAAAAAATTTTTCTGAAATATTCTATGTACTATTAATTTATTTATTCATTCATTCATTTATTTATTTATCTCACAAATATTTGATTAATTATATATACATATTTATCAATTTATGCATCTGTTTATGGATTACATTCTATTCATATAGATATGAATTTAACAATATAGAATCATACATTTGTTAGCATATTGATTATTATTGCTCGTTTTTAATATAAATTTCTATTTTAAAATATTTTAAACTTGTTTATTTATAACATAATTCTAGATGTTCTAAATATTTATAGTACAACTTAATTAGCTTCTGAACAGAAACTATTGTATTCTGTTGTAACTTGACCACCCATTTTTGAAAAATTTACATTGTGACTGAATTTACTAGTTTAAATACTTAATTGGTTAATTATTTTATTGGATATATTCAAGATGATTGATTCTAATTAATTCAATGAATGTAGAGTATTTAAATGAGTGGCCTAACCACAAGGATTAGGATCTGAAGAAGCATACATAGTGTATGTGAAAGCGCTTATCCATTTCGTTTGTTTGTGTGATAAATAAAAGCTTTACGTCTTGGAGAATTCATGCCTACTGTTGGTTTGCCTTGGAATTATAGAGACTGACTTTTTCCGTGATTGCTCACCAGTTTTATTGTTTCTTGATTCATTTTGCTGTGACTGGTGTACCAGCTTGAGTAGTAAGTGATCTGTATATCGTTTCACTGTTGCAGTCATTACATTTAGGGTTATCCTGCTGGTAGGTTGGCCTCAATCGTCCTAAATTCCAAAGTCTTGGGTCCTGCGTTGGTTGCTGTCACCCCTTCCCTGACGTCAGGTCGTCAGGGGTATAAAAGATGCAGCCGACGCCATTTTCTCCAGTCTTTCTTGCCGCGCGGTGCCCGAAGCAGAAGCAGTTCGCAAGTGCTGGTCGGCCGACTCTTGAGATTTTCGTGTTCAAATTTCAGATCCGAAGTCTTCTTTAAAAGCTAAGTACCCCGTTGGGGAAACTTTTTTCTTGCTCCAGTCCGATGTCAGAAAAAGTTAATAATTATATTTCTTGTGGGAAGCAAATACCTCATAAGGACTTTCATTCTTACTGTATTCCTTGCCTAGGCCCTGACCCCAACGTAGCTAGTTGTCGGTTTTGTGCTAGATTTAACCAACTCACTATTAAGCGTCGGTACGATTTTGCTTTAAGGTATTTTGGCCAAAGATTTAATTTTACAATGTCGTCGGATAGCCATCCAACAACCAGAGTTCACAAAAAATGCAAAGAAAAAGATAGGCTACCGAGGTCCATAGCCGATGACGAGGCTTCTCCTAAGCCAGTCGCCGGTTCTCAGTGAGGCGCTTTCGCAGCCCCTGACGCCAGCTACTTTAGAGTCTTAGGCCGCTACCGACACCCACGTGGAGTCAGCAAGGCCGCTAGAAGCTCAAAGTATTGCAGCCTCGGAGACTATTCCCTCAGATGGGTCTGGAACCGCTGAGCAGGCATCGGCTTCTGAGGGTGTATTCAGACCTAAACAATTAAACATTAAAACGACTTTAGCTTCAAAGGCAAAGACTAAAGCACCTTTAAAGACAAGAAACAAGTTTAACAGCCTCATGGACAGGCCTCCATGCCCAAAAAACAGATGCTCAAAATGGCCGAAGATTTAATTAGCTTGATCAGGGGTTCCCACCCCCCTCCTGATAAGAGGCCTAGGCAAGAGACAGAATATGAATCTTCAGGTCAGGTTTCCATTTCTTCTGATTCCTCTTCTGATCAGGAATATTCTCTATCTCACTACGAGGATTCTGATCCTGATGAATCTATTCCTTCAGCTTCTACTCCTGAGGACTACTCTTTTGGGGAAATCTTGCATACCATGAGGGAGCATTTCCACTGGGAGAGCCAAGATTTTTCAGAATCTAGGAAAGGCTCAGAGACTTCCTTTTACTACCTCAACACAGGCCTCTAGCTATTCCACCTGTGTTAGACATTGTAGATGATGTGTTTTCAGAGTCTAGTCTGACCCCTGACTCTTTGCCTCCAGCTCCTGTTAAGCTGGACAGATACTACAGGGTTCCTGACTCTCACAAATTCCTTTTCAAAAACCCTGCTGCAGACCCAGAAACTATTTCTCAGGATCCCAAGGGGGTCAAGGCTTCCACTGCAAAAAACCCTACCCCCTCTGACAGAGATTCTAGGGCACTAGACAAATGGGGGAAAATGATTTACACATCTGCTACCTTGGCTATAAGGGCCTTAAATTGCCAGTTTCATATGCTCAAATATCAGCAATATGTCATGACACTGCTTAAACAGAAAATGTTGATAAATTCTGAATGTGCAGAAAACAAAGAAATGCAGGATTTATTGCATACAGCTGAACAGGTTGGAAAGCATACTTTGCAATGTGGTTTTGATTCTCTAGAGGCCTCCTGCAGGGCTGCTGTTACAGGTTCTGTCATTAGGAGGCATGCTTGGTTAAAGGAACAAAATCTGCCTGATCATGTCAAAGCAAAATTATTAGATGCTCCATTACAGCATGATACCCTGTTTGGTGTTAAGGCAGAAGAGGTGTTAAAGAAAATGGAGGACAAAGCTAAATCTATGGAAACGGTCAAGGAATTCTTACAGGTACAGCCTCCTAGGTTTAGCAGACACTGACCTACAAATAATTGGTCCTTTCCAGTGTCAGAGAGGCCTCAAAGGGACAGTCCAGCAATGGGTGCTTCTACCTCCAAAAGCGGAGAGGACAAATCACAACCATACAGGAAACAGTCCCAATGACTTCCCCCTGCCTGTAGCAAGCACTTATCTTCTGGCAGCACCCTTAGGGGGAAAGCTAGCACTTTTTTCTCAAAATTGGCACATTATTACCCAAGACAAATGGGTTCTAGACATAGTGTCACAAGGCTACAAGTTTCACTTCCATACCCTGCCAAGGACAAACGGTTGGGCATACCTGCCAAAAAATCAATGGGCAGAGGCTCAAAAACAAGTTGCATCTCTCATGCACATGGGGGATATTCAACACGTGCCACAGCAAGAGCAGGGAAAAGGATTTTACTCGACTGTTCTTGGTACCCAGAAAGGACAAAGCATGGAGACCAATTCTGGACCTATCTATTCTAAACACTTACCTGGATATACCCAAATTCAAGATGTTGACCTTGCAGCAGCTTCTGCCCATGCTGGGCAGCAAGGCTTGGCCCGTGACTTTAGATCTAAAAGAGGCATACCTGCATGTCCCAATCAGACAATCATGCAGAAGATACTGCAGATTCAAGGCTGGCTCAAAGCATTACCAATTCTCTGCACTGCCCTTTGGCTTATATACTGCACCCAGGGTCTTCACAAAGTGCCTGGCACCAGTAATTGCTTTCTGCAGACAAGGAGGAATACAAATATATCCTTACTTGGATGACTGCCTCATTCAAACAGAGAACAAGGACATTCTACTGCAGCATCTGGCATTTGTGAATAAACTTTTAACATACCTAGGGTACACAGTCAACGAAAAGAAATCAAAACTAGTACCCTCACAAGAAATAATATTCCTGGGTGCAAGCTTAAATACAACTGCCCAGATAGCTTATCTCACGCTAGACAAACAAAGGCAACTGACTACCTATTTCAAGGAAATGGCGGCAAAGGCCCAGTTATCTGCAAGAAAAATTCTGCAGGCTTTGGGCTTCATGGCATCCTGCATCCTATTAATTCCATATGCAAGACTGCATATGAGGAAATTTCAATGGTACCTAAAAAGCATCTGGACACAACATTGCCACAGCCTGGAAACAATGATTTCTCTCATGCCCTGCCTGCAACAGGAGTTTTGATGGTGGGCAAAGGCTTGTCACCAAAACAAGGGACAGCCATTCTCAATACCCCCAGCCAGGCAGAACCTTACGACGGATGCATCAGATTATGCCTGGGAGGCCCACATGGCAGGAAGAGGTATTCAGGGCATCTGGTCCTCAAACCAAATGCATCTACATATCAATCAAAAGGAGATGCTAGCTGTTCAAAGTGCCCTATTAGCCTTCAAGGACCTAATTCATCCGGGACAACTTCTGATAAAGACAGACAACACCACAGTCATGTGGTACATAAACAAGCAGGGGGTCACTCACTCTTACCCCCTTTGCAGACTAGCCATGGCTTTGTGGGACACAGCATTGACTTGCCAAGTTCATCTGCAGGCACAATTCCTGCCAGGAAAGGAAAATACTCTGGCAGACGAACTAAGCAGAAACCTCATGGGTCCCCACAAGTGGCACCTGGATCCACAAGTCTTCAGCATGATAACAAAGAAATGGGGACGCCCAGACATAGATTTATTTGCCTCCCCTCACAACAAACAACTGAAAAGATTCTGCACAAGGACTTATCACAGACAAGCATGGAAAGTGGACGTCTTATCTTTCAGCTGGACAAACCTATCAGTATATGCCTTTCCTCCACTGCCTCTCCTCCCCAAAGTACCCCTAAAGGTCAGACAGGAGAAACCAAAAAATGATTCTGATTGCCCCAGACTGGCCACGCCAGTACTGGTATTCTTAAGGAACTTGTCTCAATCCCCAGCCTGGACCTTACCTCAAATAACTCATCTACTGTCCCAACAAAACAATCAGATTCTGCACAGCCAACTCAGGACCCCAAACCTGGCAGCATAGCAGATAATGTTGCCATACAAAGTGCACCTCTCAGTAAAGCTGTGATGGATGTCATTTTAGAAGCCAGAAGCCCTAGTACTAGAAAATCCTATGCTGGAAAATGGAAGAGATTTTGTGCTGGGAACCAAGCTCAAGGAACTGATACAGCTGTCCCAAATATTCCTCAGATTTTGCAGTACTTAACTGAGATGCTGGACAAAGGCCTATCTTTCTCATCAATTAAATCCATGCATGCCTCTGCCATTTCGGCTCATTACAATACAGAGCCACCACTCTTTTCTTATCCTTTATTAAGGCAATACCTCAGAGGAGCCAAAAATTTAAGGCCTCCAAGGAGAACGCCAACACCTTCATGGGACCTCAGTTATGTCTTGGAAGAACTCACCTTACCTCCTTTTGAGCTAGCTGCTACTGCAGATATAAAGATTTTATCTTGGAAAACAGCTCTGCTTCTAGCAATAACTTCTGCAAGACGAGTGTCAGAGCTTGCAGGCTCTCATGGCTGTGGAACCCTTTATCATTTTTTATCCAGATAGGGTCTCTCTGAGGACAAATCCTACATTTATGCCTAAAGTTAGTATCCAGTGTAGCCCTTAACCAAACTATTAATTTGCAAATTTTTATCCAAATCCACAGAACAATGGGGAGAAAATTCTGCATTCTTTGGCCGTACACAGACAACTTAGATTCTACTTGGATAAAACTAAAGTTTTCAGAAAGACAGAACAATTACTAGTGGCATATGCTGCAGGATCACAAGGAAAGGCGATCTCCAAGCAGACTATTTCAAAGTGGATAAGTCACTGCATTCGTTTCTGCTACTCTCAGCATGGCAAACCTGTGCCTAAGGACATTAGGCCACGTTCAACCAGAGCTGCAGCCACTTCTGCAGCCTTTCTCAGTGGAGTACCAACCAAAGATATTTTAGAGGCTACTACTTGGAGTTCAGTGCATACCTTTACAAAACATTACAATCTACCACTTTACTCTAAATCCAGGGCAGGCTTTGCCACTGCAGTTCTGCAGGTCCTCATAGCCGCCCCTAATGCTATTTAGTTCCATCTTCCCATCCATAGCTTTGGGAATCTACCCAAATGTAATGACTGCAACAGTGAAACACGCAGAACATAGTACATTTGTGTACACTTACCATAAATGTAGATGTTCGAGTGTATTCACTGTTGCAGTCCAGGTTACCCACCCACCACCCCCCTTATTTTTGCTGGAACTTATCTTTCCTTCTCTGATCTATACAACCTATGTGGTGTATTTGCTTATAGATGAAGGTAAAGTTTATTTTGATGCATGTATGTGTTACTTATAGCATACCCTTTTGGGGGCACCTGACATCTGGGGCAAGAAAAACTGAAGAAAATGGTGTCTGCTGCATCTTTTATACCCCCTGACGACCTGACGTCAGGGAAGGGGCGACAGCAACCGATGCAGGACCCAAGACTTTGGAATTCAGGCCGACTGAGGGCAACCTGCCAGCAGGATAGCCCTAAATGTAATGACTGCAACAGTGAATACACTCGAACATCTATATTTATGGTAAGTATACACAACTGTACTTTTGCAGTTATCAACCACAACCCCTTCGTTTTGACATGAACATCTGAGACGTATGCACCAAAGTGTAGGGGACCCTGCACTGACAAGGGAGGAGCTCAAGGGTCCGACCCAAGAGTCTAAAGCAAATGTAGCCAAGGCTGATCCGAGGTTGGATCCAAGACCCATTTGTTGAGGAAGAATGGAAATGGATAACACAGATGCATAGTTATGGTTAGTACATAACTTTTGTTTCAGTAATTTCTGGTTGTGGGTGTTATGGAACCTATGCAGAGGTAACTGGCTGTTTGACAAATGTAAATATCCCCCTCAGTTTCCAACAGGTCTGAATGTGCACTAGGAACAGAAAGCCAGTGAAGAGGGAGTACTGTCTTTACATTGAAACCAAGACTGTTACAACACAGATATAGATGCATGCAGTTTGCTGGAGTTCCTTGAGATCTTTTAAGACTTCTGGCACTAAGCAGAGAGACATTGATGTGGCCCACATTAGAATTTACCTGCAAAACTTTTTTCTTAGGTTGTAATATTCAGAAGGTAGACTTTGCTTAAAAAAGGTGTGGTGGGGCATTTAATCAGCATCAACTTGAAACCAGCCACCCTTATCTGGTGGAGCTCCCTGCAGTTACTAAGCCATATGAGAATACTCAAAACTAATGCCTTCCCTCCCCAGGTCTTTTCCAAGACCGAACAGTGTTGTCTTAGCTGTGTAAATTTTGGGCAGGGGCATTCCTGTCAACTATACAGATTTGCATATTTTTGCCTCATATTTTTGGTCTGTTCCTCACAAAATTTGTGGTTTTCAAGCAAATCATTGATGATTGAAGTAACTAAATTCCAAAATGGCATACATGTATTTGAGTTTCAGACTTCAAAAAACAAATAATCTCCTTTGATGGGGGAAGGGATGTGAATTTAACATGTGTACCAATAACACTTTGTTTTACAGCACAATAAACCACTCCCATGCCTGATAAAAAGTATATATATATATATATATATATATATATATATATATATTTAGAAAGGTTGTGAGGAAATTATTACTGTATTTTTGTTTTACTTAGTTCGCTTGTCTGTGTACTTAAAAAAGGATTTTCGACTGGAAACAAACTGCCTGCCTTGCTGGAATTACTTTTGAATACTTAGTAATGTTGTACAGTTATATATTTTCTATTATTATTTTTTGTTTTGTTTTGTTTTGACTTAAGATGAGTTTAAGTTCGCTACTTCTACTACTATTGTTTGATCTGATTAATGTACAGTGATTAACTAGAGATATATGGACTGAAAGTCTTCCACACAGAGAAGTTTCTTACACTGTTTTGAGTTTCAGACTTCATATCCTTCAGAAAATACATAATTCAAAACCCGTTATACTAGTAGTTTTCTAAGTTTATAGGAGCAATGTTTAAAATCTGTCCCTAATTTTCAGCATTTGTCTCCCCATTATTTCTGTCTTTGTTCAGACTTCTTGCATTGAGAAATTGAGAGGTATATGGAGGGGGTAATCCATTTCTGGAGCTCATGACTTAAGTCCATCTGACAGAAATGTGAATAACAGATTCAGGACTATACCCTTAAGGAATCTGAAGAGATCTTGGCAGCAGACTAATTGCTGGTAACATCACTGTGCGCTGCTGTTTATTGATGCTTGCTTGCACACTATTTCCATGTAATTTGACACCTAGAGCGTAGCCATCACTTGTTTTTCTTTGCCTGAGCTTGCACTGAGCTGTTATGACCTCTCCGTTTCAGATTAACATGATGAGTTTGAAGACCTCAGGACCATTGACGCTAAGTTAATCAAAGGCAGTGAGTTCACCTGTCTCTGCTGGATGACCTTGATGTTCATCATGCATACAGCTGCAGTCATAACAGATGGGTTCTCCTGCCATCAGGCGGGTTCTCGGTCGGCCGAATTCCAAAGTGTAGGTCCGGCGTCGGTTGTCGTCGCTTCTTCCCTGACGTCAGTGCGACAGGGGTATAAAAGAACCAGCCGACACCATTTTCTTCAGTCTTTCTTGCCGCGCGGTGCCCGAAGCAGAAGCAGTTCGCAAGTGCCGGTCAGCCAGCTCCTGAGATTACGAATATTTTTCAACCGAAGACTTCTAGAAAGCTAAGTACCCCGTTGGGGAAACTTTTCTTGCCTCAGACCGATGTCAGACACAGATAATAATTGCATTTCATGTGGGAAGCAAATACCGCATAAGGATTTCCATTCCCTCTGTTTACCTTGCTTAGGCCCAGACCACGACGTCTCGGCCTGTCGTTTTTGTGCTACATTCAACAGACGCACTATTAAGCGTCGGGCGGAGTTCGCCCAACACTATTTTGGCAAAAAGTTTAACTACAACATGTCGTCGGATACTCCGACTCCAATTTTGAGTAAATGACGTAAAGATAAGGACCGACATACAAGGTCTGCGACTTCTACCGACACCACGCTAAAGCCGACTACATGTGCTCCGGTTCTCAGCGAGGCGCCTACGCAGCCCCTGACTACCGATGACACTTTATTAGCGGTGTCTTCTGTGCCCAAGGTCGCAGGCTCTTCGGCCCACACCCCGACTACAGATACCGAAGTCACTCTTGGCGGGGAAACTCAGAGTTCAGACAGGCCTGCCTCCTCTCAAGGTGTCTTCAGGCCTTCTTCTTCTTTTTCCATAAAGGCTTACACTAAATCTAAAGCAGCCATGCATTCTAAAAGACAAGCTCCACAGGGCCCCTCTCAATGCCCCATGCCTAAAAAGCAGATGCTCAAAATGGCTGAGGATTTGATTACTCTTATCAGGGGTTCTCAACCCCCCCCCCCCCTGGACAAAAGGCCCAGAGTGGAGGAAGAATACCTTTCCTCGGACCAGGCCTCCATTACTTCAGAGCATTCTGAGGACCAGGAACATTCTTACTCCCCTTTCGAAGATTCTGATGCAGAGGAGTCCATTCCCTCTGTCTCCCCCCCTGAGGATTACTCTTTTGGGGAAACCTTGCATACCTTGAGGGAACACTTCCACTGGGAAGGCCAAGAGTACTCAAACTCCAAGAAAAGGCTCAGGGATTTCCTCTTGCTCCCTCAGCACAGGCCTCTGGCTATACCTCCTGTCTTAGACATATTAGATGATGTGTATTCAGAGGCCAGCCTTAACCCAGATTCTTTACCTCCAGCTCCAGTCAAGCCTGACAGGTATTACCGGGTGCCTGATTCACACCATTTCCTATACAAAAGCCATGCGGCTAACCCAGAAACTATTTCACAGGGTCCCAAGGGAATTAAGGCCTCCACTGCCAAAAATCCATTACCTTCAGAGAGAGATTCCAGAGCTTTAGAAAGGTGGGGGAAAAAGGTATACACCTCGGCCACTTTAACCATGAGGGCATTAAACTGTCAGTTCCATATGTTAAAGTATCAACAGTTTTTGTTATCTCAGTTGAAAAGCAAAATGTCACAACCTGAACAACCAGACTTGAAGGAGTTGCAGGGTTTGTTGCATAGTGCAGAGCAAGTGGGTAAATATACCTTGCAATGTGGTTTTGATGCTTTAGAGGCCTCTTGTAGAGCTGCTGTTACAGGATCAGTCATACGTAGACATGCTTGGCTCAAAGAGCAAACCTTACCAGATCATGTCAAAGCTAAATTACTAGATGCCCCACTGCAAAAAGATGTATTGTTTGGTGTTAAAGCTGAGGAGGTATTAAAGAAAATGGAGGAAAAGGCAAAATCAATGCAAACAGTGAAAGATTTCCTACAGGTACAATCGCCACGTTTCAGTAATAATTGGCCTTCAAAAAATTGGTCCTTTCCAGCCACAGACAGACCTCAAAGAGAGAGATACAGGCACCCGAGAGGTAGAGGGCAATCTCAAGGATCATTTAGAGTCAGACAATGGCAAACACCTACACCAAGAGGGGGTGAGGATAGTTCACAGCCATTCAGAAAGCAGACCCAATGACTTTCCCCTTTGCATGCCAAGCAAGGCTCAAATGGCAGCTCCTTTAGGCGGAAAACTGGCATTATTTTCGAAAAATTGGCATACTGTCACACAGGACAAATGGATCCTGGACATTATAGACAGAGGCTACAGATTCCACTTTCACACCCTTCCAAAAATGAGAGGCATGCCAAACCTGCCACACAATCAAAGGACAGAGGCACAAAAACAAATTTCAGATCTCATGAACATGAAAGCTATTCAAGAGGTACCTGCACAAGAACAGGGTCAAGGTTTTTATTCCAGACTATTCCTGGTACCAAGGAAGGGCAAAGACTGGAGACCTATTTTGGACCTATCCATCCTAAACACATTTTTACTCGTACCAAAGTTCAAGATGCTCACATTACAGCAGCTTCTTCCCATGCTGGGCAAGGAGTCTTGGCTGGTGACATTGGACCTCAAGGAGGCATTACCTGCATGTCCCAATCAGACAAGTTTGCGGAAGATACCTCAGATTTCTTGCAGGTTCATCCCATTATCAATTCTCTGCATTGCCCTTTGGCTTATCTACTGCGCCCAGAGTGTTCATGAAATGCCTGGCATCAGTAATTGTCTTCTGCAGACTTCAAGGGATACAAATATACCCATATCTAGATGACTGCCTGATCCAAGCGGACAGCAAACACACTCTTCTGAAACACCTGGCGTTTGTAATAATGTTGAAATCTCTGGGATACACAGTCAACAAAAAGAAGTCGAGACTAATACCCTCTCAAACAATAATTTTCCTAGGTGCCAGCTTGGATACAAACACCCAGATGGCCTACCTCACGCCAGAGAAACAAGGGCAATTAACTCTATACTTCAGAAAACTGGCAACCTTCACCAGGCTGACTGCAAGGAAAATCCTGCAGGCTCTGGGATTCATGGCATCTTGCATCCTGCTAATCCCATGTGCAAAGCTGCATATGAGGAAACTTCAATGGTACCTAAAAAACTTATGGTCTCAACACAGCCACAGTTTGGAAACAATCATACCACTGATTCCATGTCTTCAAAAGGAATTTCTGTGGTGGGCTCAAGCATGCCAAAGAAACATAGGTCTCCCATTCTGCAAGCCTCAAGCAAATCAAGTCATCAAAACAGACGCCTCGGACTACGCCTGGGGGGAACACATGACAGATCGGTGCATTCAGGGCAAATGGTCACAAAAAGAAAAGCACCTACACATCAATCAAAAGGAAATGCTAGCAGTAATAAATGCTATTATGGCTTTCAAAGACCTACTGCATCCAGGGCAGCTATTGATAAGAACAGACAACACCACAGTGATGTGGTACATAAACAAACCGGGAGGAACTCATTCATATCCCCTGTGCAGACTATCTATGTCCCTTTGGAACACGGCTCTGGAATTGCAAATCCAATTTCAAGCACAATTCCTGCCAGGGAAGGAAAACACACTGGCAGACAACCTGAGCAGAAATATGACAGATCCACACGAATGGAAGTTGCATCCTCAAGTTTTTACAATGATAATTCAAGCATGGGGAAGGCCAGACATAGATCTCTTTGCCACCCACAGAAATTACCAATTGACAAAATTCTGCTCAAGGACCTTTCATCCACAGGCCTGGAAAGTGGACGCACTCTATTTCAATTGGACAACAATGATGGTTTATGCCTTTCCACCTCTTCCACTGCTGGCCAAAGTTCTATTAAAAGCCAGAGCAGACAGACCAAAGATGATTCTCATTGCTCCAGACTGGCCAAGACAACACTGGTACCCACTCCTGAGGAGCCTGACGCATTCCCCACCGTGGATCCTGCCTCTAATGCCTCTTCTACTGACTCAGCACAACTTCAAAACTCTTCACAGTCAGCTGAAAACACTCAATCTAGCCGCATGGAGAATTCCTTAAATTCACAGCAGACCCTAGTCTCCAAGGAGGTGCAGGATGTCATTTTGGAGGCCCGAAGGCCTTCTACTAGAAAAGCCTACTCTGCAAAATGGAAACGGTTTTGTGTCTGGAATCAGAAAAAGGGTCAGAATCCCAGAATACTGAATTTACCTCAAATACTACAGTACTTAGCCGAGCTGCTAAGCAGTGGACTTTCATTCTCCTCCATCAAAATTCATGCCTCAGCCATTTCGGCAGAGTACAACACTGATCCTCCTTTATTCTCTCACCCTCTCTTAAGACAGTTCCTCAGAGGGGCTAAGAATATAAAACCCCCAAGGAAGCAACCAGTACCTGCTTGGGACCTCAATTTCATTCTAGAAAAACTAACCCTGCCTCCTTTTGAGCCAGCTGCTTCAACAGATCTGCAATATTTGTCATGGAAAACAGCCTTCCTTCTAGCTATCACCTCAGCACGCAGGGTTTTGGAACTACAAGCCCTCATGGCTGTGCAGCCTTTCATCATTTTCCATCAGGACAGAGTTTCCTTACGAACCAATCCTTCATTTATGCCAAAGGTAGTATCCAGGGTAGCCTTGAATCAGGCTATCCACTTACCTACATTTTACCCTAATCCACAAAACAAAGGGGAGAGGCTACTACATTCCTTGGACATTCACAGACAGCTCCATTATTATTTGGACAGAACAAAGCCTTTCAGAAAATCAGAGCAACTCTTTGTGTCCTATGCTACAGGTGCTCAAGGGAAGCCGATTTCCAAACAGACAATCTCAAAATGGATAGCCCACTGCATACACTTTTGTTACTCTTTTCATGGTAAAACTGTACCTACAGGCATCAGATCTCACTCCACAAGGGCCACAGCTACCTCTGTTGCCTTCCTCAGGGGGGTTCCTACCAAAGATATTTTGGAAGCAGCCACTTGGAGTTCTGTACATACTTTCTCCAAGCACTATCACCTACCATTATACTCCAAAACTAGAGCGGGCTTTGCCACTGCAGTCTTGCAGGGCATCCTGGCTCCACCTAGTTCCACTTAGTGCCTACCACTCCTTTATTAGCTTTGGGATTCTACCCATCTGTTATGACTGCAGCTGTATGCACGATGAACATAGTACAGTTTTGTACCTACCATAAATGTAGATGTTCGAGTGCTAATACAGCTGCAGTCCAGGTTTCCCTCCCTCCTTCCCCTCTTGGGACAGGCCTTATAGCTAACACCTCCTCATACAACCTCATTGGGGTATTCTTTTATGGTGTATTTGCTTGCAACTACTGTTTTCTGATTATATTGCATTTGCTTTACTAAATAAATTTATGTTTTGCCTTCCTTCTGGGGGCACCTGACATCTGGGGCAAGAAAAACTGAAGAAAATGGCGTCGGCGGGTTCTTTTATACCCCTGTTGCACTGACGTCAGGGAAGAAGTGACGACAACCGACGCCGGACCTAGACTTTGGAATTCGGCCGACCGAGGACCCGCCTGACGGCAGGAGAACCCATCTGTTATGACTGCAGCTATATTAGCACTCAAACATCTACATTTATGGTAGGTACAAAACTGTACTTTCTTTGGAGCCTTTGTGGTGTGTATAAGGTCTAGGTTTTGGAGACCTTGAGGTGTGTGTAAGGTCCAGTTTAGACTGGATTTTGGGCTAACATCTCTTCCCATCAGAAATTTCTAAAAGCCCTGAATCATCCTGTCCATTGAAATGGATGTCAAGAATGTTATATCAGCCTAGAAACATCCTTTGTGTACGCCTGTGCTCCCCCCACAAAAAAAGGAGGCTGACACACTTTACAAGCCCCTGTTACAATGGATCAAGCCCCTCAGTTTACATTTCTGAGTCAATGTCTTTGGCTTCCTTCTGGCAGGTTGTTGGTTGTGAAACCTTTGCTGTACTTATAAGAGCCAAAATTCTGGACAAATGGGACAATAAATATTATTCCTGTGCTACATTAGGTCATACAGCTCTCAAAGATTCATATCAGCTGTAGAAATTCTGCTCCTTAGTGGACAAGGCTCTTGAAAAAACTTGTAGACCTCCCCAGATGTGGTTTATGAAGGACCTGATTTATTTTCTGTTATCTTCCACCTGCATCCTGGTGCAGAATGATGAAGCTCTTACTATAACCCAGATCAAGTTCCTGCCTGCCCACCAGCATTGCCAAATGAAGCCCCTTTGTGAGGCCATCCAGCAGTTATTCTTTATGGTCTTCTCCCATATGCAAGTTTTTCTTGTTGCTGTGGCCACTGTCAGATCATCATCCTTTATTATGTGTTAGGACTTGCATCTGCTTCAGTGGATCACTTTTCGACTATTGCTTAAAAATGCATCTTCATCTTGACATCATTGCTGGTGTCCATCACCAAACTGTGCCAGTTTTTCAGACACCAGCCACCTTATAATCTTAACTGCTTCCTGGGTCTTCAGTTGTTGAGATCTTGAACATTGTTCTTTTAGACCTGTTGCTCACTGCATCATTTGGAATACAAATCATCTTTGACATAGTGAAATTATCTCAGACCTCTACCAGCCATTCCAAAAGGTCCATAATTCCCTATTTAGATTGCCCAGATCTGTCCATCTTTTGTCCTGTTTAGTTGTGACTAAGTCACTTTAGATCATTGAATGAGTTTTGCTGTTTTCTTCACCAGGGTGTCTATAGCATGTAGTCTAGAGTCTAAATGTAAATGACAGGTCTCAAAAATGTGTTATTGACCTTTGGTCCAGTGTATTATGGCATAAGCATCACTTAGAATCATTCCTGTGTATGAGTATAATATTTCTTATGGAAGATTTATCATTTGCATCAAAGGTTAGTTGTAATGCTTTGGGTTCAGTATATTTATGTATTTATTATTTGTTGATCAGGTTTGTCCCAGTAGACTGGCAGTTCTTTTTGAGTGAGAACCTAGGTGGTATTTATACTGTATTATATCATCTGTGTTTTTTTTCTTCTTCTACTGAAGCTGTTTCCACATTGTTATTAATAATGCTTGAGAGATTTTGTGATGTACCTGAGTAGGATGATAAGATTAGTCAACCAAAACTACAGTATTAAACTTTATAAAAATGGTGAGTTATAGTTATTTATTTATTTTTTTGCTTGCTTGTTTTTTGAAGTCTTTAGAGAAGGTCATCTTGGCTGGGAGTGAAACTTCAGAGCAAATTGAGCGAGTTTTGACTGAAAAGGACCATCTTCTTAATGAAACACAGAGCTATTTGGAGGAAATAAAACAGAAAGAGATTCAGAACCACCAACTCCGTTCCAAGGTGAGAAAGAATTCTTATTTGACCCGTTGTCTTTAAAAGTGTGCAAGTAAAAGTACAATCAGTCCTGCCTCGGATCTTGTTGCAAAGTGTACTATGAGGCCATAGAAAATATTTCTTAGCTCTGATGCTTATTGGATCATTTCAGTCATTTTGTTATGGGTGTCATTTGCCAGAT
Source organism: Protopterus annectens (assembly GCF_019279795.1). Taxonomy (NCBI): domain Eukaryota; kingdom Metazoa; phylum Chordata; order Ceratodontiformes; family Protopteridae; genus Protopterus; species Protopterus annectens. The sequence continues at coordinate 181,531,204 of NC_056743.1, forward strand.
CATTTATATTCTGTTTATCCCTGCTACCTGCAAATCACTAAAATCTCTTATGAAATGACTAGCTCATTCATTCCTCTTGGGATGAGAACCGGTTATAGGAGGTTGTCATTCAGGCAGCCTTTAGTTGTGTACTTAACCCTAACTTACCTCTATCCCAGTGCATTCTAGTAGTCATGCTTCACATTAATGATAACTTGATACGTGCATGTAACTGGTCCTGTAGATAATCTTGCTGCAGCCTGTAGTGCTGTTTGTTGGAGTATATATTTTCTTGGCAGTCATTGCTGTCTCTAAGCCACTGCTTGGTGTCAGCAGTACAGTGGATCAAACTATTTTTCTGCCCTGAAGGGTAAGTGAGACAGCATTTGCCATTCAGTCTAATCCCGTCACCCATCTCTGCCAAAACATGGGCTTCTGAGCAATCCCAGGTCACTGGGTCACCTTCACTGGAGTCATGCCTGTAGCCATGGTGCTAACTTCTTTGTCAGACCTTTTTTTAAAACCCATTGTTAATATTTTGACTTTAGCAGCAGTATGAATAAGATGTGCTGCATTTTATGCATATTTTCTTATGCCCTTAACTATTCTTGGTTCTTTGGGATGCCTTCTATGCACAGGAAGTTGTCTAGGCTTGCCCTATTTACTTTGTTCTTTTGAGTAACACATGGTAGATGTAGTAGGGTAGGTGTACTGCCTTTTCTTAAAGCTATGATTATGTGTGTGTCAAGATGCTTTCTCAACAGGAATAGGACTTATGAATGCCATGGCCTCTGTCCCAGGAACCACTTTGTTTAATTTGCTTTTTAGCCATTGATGCATTTAAATTAATATATTTCTAGATCCACATGTGCAAATGAGTAGTAAACTGGCTGGAAACTGCTCTCAGTACTTCTAAAAATGACTAGTAGATTACTGCTTCAGAACAACCCTTTTGCCATGTAGGGGACTGTATTGTAAGTTAAACTTTCAACCTTCGTGGGTGGATATCCCCTCCTTAAGGTTATAATTTTTCATGCTCAGACCCCAGCTTGCCACTGTTAGCAGCAACTTTCCAGACAACATTTTCTGTTGGTCTTCCTCAACAGTTATTACAGCCAAACTCTCACTCAAACCCTAATAGCCCCAACCCAGAAATCCATGCCATTCGTATGCATCAGTTTCTTTGTGATTTGTTGACCTGTAGAAATATGTTGACCAAAGGGGACTGATTTCAGACAGAGCCGAAGTGTGTAACACAAAATAACAAGCATAAGTTAGCGCCATTACCATTCACTGTAAATAATATGCATTACTTACAGAAATGGAGGTTGAGCAATAGGTATGAAAACTTACAGAAGGCAGTTGACAGTTTGATGTGGTGATGAGCAGACACCAGCTCAGTTTCTGCTTAACACCTTGTCTATTGTTAACAGCTAAACAGACATGTCCAGTATTGTGACAGTATGTTAACTGACTAGTCTTTTCTCCTATAGTTTATATGTTCTGTTTATTTTCTTCTACCCAGTCTGCAGGATATATGCGAGCCTTTGAGTTTAGTCTGTTTACTTTCACAGTTACAATATCTCTAAGTGCACCTTTCTAGGTTCTCCCTTATAATATATTTTTCACTAGAAGACGTATGCAACTTAGAAATGTTGAACTGAATCACTAAATGTCACCATTCACTGTTCAGTAATTTTGTGTCAGCCTGTATGCATGTGATTATGCCTGTAGTCTTTTAAGTATGTAATTAACCAGTAGTCTAAACAGTTGCTGCATCTGTGCTCACCTTATAGTTTCTTTTGTTGCACTTACTAACTGCTGAGAAATTTCATATTGCTTTTAGCTGGTAAGCAGAGTTTGCCTTAATTATCGAAAGGGTAAGTTAGCACAGAAAAAAGCCTTTCGTTTTCTTTTCTTTTTTTTTTTACTTTTTTATTTTAGAGTAACTCTGGTCTACATTGCTGATCTGCTTTCTTTGTATGTTAGTTGTCTGGCTTGCTCTTGAAATTAAGGAAGTTCCCATCTTATTTCAGAGGGAGAAAGCCCTGATTTCACTTCAGATGGCCGGAGTTTGAATAGTGTCTTGGAAATATTGTGTAAGAGGTGGAAGAGAGTGGCTAACACCGACTTAGCCATCCATGAGAAAGGAAGGGTGACTTGACGTGCTGCATTGCTGGACCACAGCCAGCAGGATGCAATCACTTAAGCCATAGTGATGGTAACCATTTACAGTGTCATGACTAGCAATGTCAAGAACCAAATTGTGTTGACAGAATTATTGGAAATCTGGACTTAAATATACTAAGTCCACAATTCCCATTTTTTGGAATATTCCCTTTTCTTCCAAGGTATGGTGATCTTAGAGTTGGCATGTATATATAAAGTTTGGAGGGTGTGTGTGTTGGGGGGGTTACCTCCTTGCAAAAAACAAGTTAAAGGAATGGAGTGATATTGGATAATCACCCTTCACCTATTTTTTTTTTTTTTTTGCTGTCTCAGGACATGTGTGGTTCCCATCATTTCAGAAGTGAGCTTACAGTGACTGCATGCTATGAGCCAGCTGGGGTTGCGGGCTCATTGTATGTAAGTATGCCTTTCTCCTACTCAGTGGTACTTGTGTAAGACACTGGCTACCATAGAGAGGGAGTTAGAGTGGTAGTGGACCTCTCACATACACAATAGTGTGCCAGTACCAAACTCTTGCCTCTGCAGGCAATGAGTGCGTCACTTGGGTCCCATCCTGGTCAAGGAGTGAGTGGGTCATAGGGCTTCCACCCTGACCATAGAATGTGTGAGCCAACTCTGTCCATGTTGGGAGGACAAAACAGGTCATTAGGGTAGCAATGGGGCCTGAAATCATGGGCTTGAGGGGAAAGAAGTAAGGAATCTCAGCACATAGTAGCTTATAGTTCCTTTTCATCCTGAAGACAACTTGGGTGCTATAGTTTTCTTTCTAACCTGACTCAGTTGTTAAATGCATTAGCAGATTATTTAAGTTGTATTTGATTTTAGTTTCTGCGTTTATATTGTCTTAATATTAGGAGTGCTAGGTTAAGACCGAAAAACTAAGTTTACTTTTGTCACTTCTTAGTGTAGCTTGGGTGGTGATTGCTGCCTGCTACATAAGTGCCTTTATTGCAATTTTTTTTTTTTATTAGTAAACAAGAGGCAGGTTAATGTTTATTTTCATGTTGATGTTAAACCTGCTGATTCTTTTTCCATTATTCATACTTTTCCATGTTGTGATGTCCTTCATGGATGCATCTGCAGTCATAACAACTGGGTTGTCCTGTCGTCAGGCAGCCCTTCAGTCGGCCGGATTCCAAAGTCCGGGTCCGGCTTCGGCTGATGTCGCACTTCACCCGACGTCATCTCTGTTGGTCTTCGGGTATAAAGGCATCAGCCGGCGCCATTTTCCTCAGTCTTTCTTGCCGCGTGGCGCCCGAAGCAGAAGCTGTTCGCAAGTGCCGGTCGGTCGGATCCAGAGATTACTTCTACCGAATACTACTTCGAAGACTTCTAAAGCTAAGTACCCCGTTGGGGACTCTTTCTTGCCTCAGCCGATGTCAGAAAAAGTTAATAATTGTTTAACCTGTGGGAAACAAATACCTCATAAGGATATCCACTCTTACGGTCTGCCTTGTTTAGGCCCAGCCCACGACGTAGCAGCCTGTTCGGCCTGTGCTTCTTTCAACCGACGAACGTTTAGGCGTCGGTCGGAGTTTGCTGAACAGTTTTTCAGTTCTGATTTTGCGTATATTATGCCGTCGGATCCTCCGACTACCCAAACTGCTAAAAAACGCAAAGATAAAGACCGACACTCGCGGTCCGCGGTTTCGGCCGAAACCATGGTTAAGCAAACCGCGAGTGTCTCGGTTTCGGCCGAAACCGAGAAAACTGATCAGAATACAGCAGAATCTATCACTACCACTGAGGCCCCTGCTACTTCTCTTGAATCCGCCTCAGAAATTTTATCCACTACGGTGGTTGCCACTGACTTATCAGACACCATTCCCTTGGATGTGTCTACCCCAGCACGTGGTGCTGCTAGGCCTCCAGCAGCCATGTCCATTAAGGCCTTTGCCAGGGCCAAAGCAGCCAAAACTGCTAGAACAGTGCCTGCTAAACCCCCTACAACCCGGCCCTCTTCTAGTTCACAAATGCTTACTCTGGCAGAAGATTTAATTTCATTAATTAGGGGATCTCAATCTCACCCAGACAGGGCCTCTCAGCCCCCAGAGAAGAGACCTAGGGCAGAGCCCCCCGAGCCTGTGTCCTCTGATGATTCTGCTGATGAATCAGACTTAACAGACCAGCCAGAGGCTCCTTTCTCCATTTTTGAAGACTCAGATGCTGAAGAATCCATTCCAGCTGCCTCCCCACCAGAAGAATTTTCCTTTGGGGAAACCTTACATGCCATGCGAGAGCAGTTCCAATGGCAGCAGCAGGATTTCTCAGACTCCAGAAAAAGACTTAGAACCTTTCTGCACCTTCCACAACACAGGCCCTTAGCTATACCTCCTGTGCTCTCTGTAGTGGATGATGCCTTCAATGATGTCTGCTCTGCACCAGATTCTTTACCTCCAGCCCCTGTCAAACCAGACAGATTTTACAGGGTACCAGACACTCATCACCACCTTTACAAGGCCCCACTTGCAGACCCCAAAACTATATCTCAGGGTCCCAAGGCAGTAGCCGCGACCACAGCTAAAAACCCTATTTCTTCTGAAAGGGAAGCCAGGTCTTTAGACAGATGGGGCAAAAAGGTTTACACTTCAGCTACTCTCTCAGCTAGAGCTTTAAACTGTCAGTTTCACATGATACAATACCAAGAGTTTATGCTTGATCAGTTAACAAAAAAGCTATCCTCTGATGAATCAATTGATAAGAAATATGTATTAGAAATGGTAAATAGCATACAACAGGTTAGTAACCATTCCCTAAAATGTGGCTATGATGCACTGGAGGCTTCATTTAGATCAGCCATGACTGGCACAGTGATAAGAAGGCATGCATGGCTAAAGGAACAAGCTTTACCGGATCATGTTAAAGCTAAGTTATTAGATGCTCCTATGGATAAGACCAGCTTGTTTGGTACACCTGCCCAGCAGGTAATGAAGAAAATGGAAGAAAAGGCAAAATCTGTTCAAGCGGTTAAAGATTTCTTCCAGGTCCAACCCCCAAGGTTTAGCAGGAACTGGCCTGCCAAAATTGGTCCTTTCCTGACTCCACAAGATCCCAAAGGGGCAGGAATAGACGTTCCAGAGGCAGAAACCAATCCAGAGGAGGTGCCTACAGAGGTCGACAGTGGCAAGGTAACAACAGAGGCACAGACACAACCACTGCCACTACAACAACACAGCCACAGTGACTTAACTCTAATTCCGCCTACCAGGGAACAAATAGCAGCTCCATTAGGCGGCAAATTAACCTTATTTTCAAAGAACTGGCACTATATCACAAAAGACAAGTGGATTTTACAAACCATAGATCAAGGTTACGGTTCCACTTCCACACTTTACCAGTCAAAAGAGGAATGCCAAATCTACCTCCAAATCAAAAAACAGAGGCTCTACAACAGATAATGCAGTTAGCAAACATGAGAGCTGTGGAAAGAGTGCCAACAACAGAACAAGGAAAGGGATTCTACTCAAGACTATTCCTAGTTCCAAGAAAGGAAAAAGTTGGAGACCTATTCTCGACCTGTCCACCTTAAATACATACATCATTGTCCCAAAATTCAAAATGCTGACCCTACAGCAACTTCTTCCCATGCTGGGCAAGGAGTGTTGGCTGGTAACTCTAGATCTCAAGGAGGCATACCTGCACGTCCCCATTTGACCAATCTGCAGAAGATACCTCAGATTTCTTGCAGGATCAGAGCATTATCAATTCTCAGCATTGCCCTTTGGCTTATCTACTGCGCCCAGAGTATTCACAAAATGCCTGGCATCAGTAATCGCCCACTGCAGACTACAGGGAATTCAAATTTACCCATACCTGGATGACTGCCTGCTACAAGGGGACAACAAAAGCAAGCTGACAACAGATTTACAAAGGGTCATTTACTTGCTACAAGCACTGGGATACACAGTCAATTTACAAAAATCAAGGCTGATACCATCCCAGACAAGGACATTCTTGGGCGCGGAATTGGACACAGTAAAACAAATGGCTTTCCTAACTGCAGAAAAACAAAGAGAACTCCCTCTTTACTTCTTGGCACTAACAAAACAGAACAAGTTAACAGCAAGAAAAGTACTGCAGGCCTTGGGCTTCATGGCATCATGCATAATCTTGGTCCCACTTGCCAGACTACATATGAGAAAACTACAGTGGTATCTAAAGAATTTATGGTCCCAACACAGGCACAGCCTAGAAACAGAAATTCCACTAATTCCATGCTTAAAACAGGAGTTCCTATGGTGGGCTCAAGCATGCCAGTCAAACCCAGGGCTACCCTTTCGCAGATGTCAAGCAAGCCAGACCATCACAACAGGCGCTTCAGACCTAGGATGGGGGCCCACATGCTGGACAAATGCGTGCAAGGATTGTGGACAGGATCAACTTCACCTGCACATCAACCTAAAAGAAATGCTGGCAGTAAAACTGGCAATCCAAAACTTCAGACCATTTCTCAAAGAGGGCCAGTTGATGATAAGGACAGACAACACCACAGTCATGTGGTACATCAACAAACAGGGAGGCACTCATTCATACCCCTATGCAGAATGACTTTGGAGCTGTGGAACCTGGCACTCAGCTACAACATCCAGTTACAGGCAATATTTGTACCGGAAAAGAAAATACTCTAGCAGACATATTAAGCAGAACCACATCGGATGCCCACGAATGGATGCTACACCCGGACATCTTCAAGACCATCTCAAAGAAATGGGGAATGCCTCAGATAGATCTATTTGCTTCCCCTCTCAATCACCAGCTCAAAAAGTTCTGCACAAGGACATTCCACCCACCAGCATGGAAAGTGGATTCGCTCTCCTTCAGCTGGAAAGGCCTAACAGCATATGCATTCCCACCTCTTCCCTTGATACACAAGGTATTACTAAAAATCAAGGAAGAACGTCCAAGGATAATCCTAATAGCTCCAAACTGGCCAAGACAACACTGGTACCCACTGCTGAGGAGCATGTCTCAGAACAATATGTGGCCAATACCCTGATGCCTTTGATGTTAACTCAGAACAACTACAGCATCATGCATCCAAACCTAAAAGCGTTGCAACTGACTGCATGGAACATCACATAGCAGCAGCTAATCCAGAACTTTCCCAAAGAGTTAAAGACATTATTCTTGAAGCCCGCAGACCTTCAACAAGAAGGAACTATGCAGGAAAATGGAAAAGGTTTGTCATTTGGAGTACTGAAAGAGGAAAAGATGTGTCAAACATAGATATGCCTAACATTCTGGAGTATCTGGCAGAACTTCTTCATTCAGGCCTGTCCTACTCCTCCATCAAGATACATGCATCAGCTATATCAGCAGAATACAGCTTTGATCCACCTGTTTTTTCACACCCATTACTCAGACAGTTCCTCAGAGGAATCAAGAATGTAAAACCTCCAAGGAAACCACCATTACCAGCTTGGGACTTGAACTTTGTGCTAGAAAAGTTGACAATATCAGCCTTTGAGCCAGCAGCAACAGCAGACCTACAGCATCTATCGTGGAAAACCGCCTTCCTACTGGCAATAACCTCAGCCAGGAGGGTTTCTGAACTCCAGGCCCTAATGGCAGTACAACCCTTCCTAATCTTCCATCAAGATAGAGTGTCCATGAGGACTAATCCTACATTTATGCCTAAGGTGGTATCCAGAGTGTCTTTAAACCAGGCAATCCACCTACCTACCTTCTTTCCCAACCCACAAAACAGAGGGGAAAGAATACTGCATACCTTGGATGTACATAGACAGCTACGCTACTACCTGGACAGAACAAAAGTAGCAGAAAAACTGATCAGCTTTTTGTAGCCTATGCAACAGGAAGGGAAGGAAAAGCTATTTCCAAACAGACAATCTCCAAATGGATAGGAAATTGCATACGATTCTGTTACTCCTTCCATGGAAAACCAATCCCACAGAACATAAGACCTCATTCTACAAGGGCAACAGCCACTACCACAGCCTTTTTACGAGGAGTGGCAACCAAGGACATTATTGAGGCGGCTACTTGGACCTCCGTGCATACATTTGCCAAGCATTATAATTTGCCTCTATATTCCAGATCCCGAGCAGGGTTTGCCACTGCTGTACTGCAAGGGATCCTAAACACACCATAATCTAGTTTCTTCCTCCTCCCCTAGTTGGCTATGGTATTCTACCCAGTTGTTATGACTGCAGATGCATCCATGAAGGACATAGTACAGTTTTGTACCTACCATAAATGTAGATGTCCGAACTGGATAGCATCTGCAGTCAGGATTACCCTCCCTCCTTCCCCTCTGTGGTACTCCTAGGGTGTTTACCCTCCTAATAGCTAGCTGGCGGGGGGAGTCTTTTATGGTGTATTTGTTGTATATATGTACATACATGCTTATTTTTGTGTTTACCACTATCTTTTTGGAAACATTGGCATTTATCCAAAATTTTTAGCCTTCAAGAGGGCTACTGGCATCTGGGGCAAGAAACACTGAGGAAAATGGCGTCGGCTGATGCCTTTATACCCGAAGACCAACAGAGATGACGTCGGGTGAAGTGCGACATCAGCCGAAGCCGGACCCGGACTTTGGAATCCGGCCGACTGAAGGGCTGCCTGACGACAGGACAACCCAGTTGTTATGACTGCAGATGCTATCCAGTTCGGACATCTACATTTATGGTAGGTACAAAACTGTACTTTCTTAGTTCGGTAGCTGTTGATTTGCCCAACTGTTATACTAATGAAACATTAGCCAACCTCACAGCCTTGTCTTGTTCATGCCTACTACCTGCTCATTCCAAGTCTGATTGTACTTGTCCTGTTTTTTATACACCAGGAACATATTGTTTGAGGTGAAGTTTTAGTTAAAGAAGCAGAAGTGTTCTTTCATGTTTATGAGAGTGTCTTAGATTGTAAATAGAATTGTTGCTGCCATTTTGAAAGTTTGACATAAGAAAGTGGTAATTTGTACTAGGCAATTTAACAGAAGCATTATACAAACAGGCTCTAGAACTGGACATTAATGACTCAGTGGTACGGTGGTCGTGTTATTACCTCACAGCAAGAGGTTCTCCCTTTCGATTCTCGGCTGGGCTTGGGAGAGCCTTTGTGTGGAATCTGCATGTCCTCCCTGCGGTTGGGTAGTGTTCAAAAGACATGCATGCGTAAATGGGCGTGCCTTCGTTGAAGGTTGGGCATCGAGCTGGCACCTCGGTGTTTCATAAAAATCTACTGCCAGTCATTAGCGGACTGGAATTCCGCTGTGGCGACCCCTTACTGGGAAAAGCCGAAAGACAAACAACACCTGAAGGAGTCTGAGAGAATATTGGGGGAAGTACATTGTGATAGGTGGTGGGCTAAGCAGTGTGGTTAGGGACACTATGTGGTGAACCTTGTTTTGGAACATTTAGGAGGACTGCAAGACTGCACTGTAGATGGTGAGGGGAGTTCAGGAAGATGGTATTGGAATTGGAATGGTAGGGGTTAGAAAAATCAAAAAACATAGGGGGACAGCTTCAGCCAAGACAGTTATACAGGGGACCAAGACAGAAAGGGACATGGTGGGGGTACATACAGAAAGGGCAGTCAGGAATCAGAACAGGAGGAGATAGGAAGGGGACAGCTAGAGAACTATATGATGGCCAAAACGGAGGGAGATGAGAAGAGGGCAGATGAAAAATGAAACCCTGGAGTCTAGATTTTTGAAATATCCTTCTAAATCCATTGCCTTTAGACCTTTCCTACACTCTGGGCTACTGGGATATTTAACGTTTCAGTGTTTTGTGCTTTCTGGGAGACTGTCTGGGAAGGATGGAGAGACTGGCAGTTTTCATAAGGAAGCATTGTCATATGTGAAGTTTGATGTGAGGATGGACTGGGAGATGATGATGCCTAGAGTAGAAGAGAACTACAAGGTAGCTAGTCTTGAACAGTGAGAGATTCAGCTTATTAGTGCAGGACTTTGTCAGACAGAATAGACTTGTACATCTGGTCCTATCCTCCCTTTGGGGGAAGTGCAGTAGGAGAGAGAAAGATTTAAGTGAAGGTTTGTTATCCAGCAGTGATTACACACTGTGTAACACAGAATGTGGTGAAAAGTGATAAACGAAGTACAAAAATAATAGGATGGGATTTTAGAGTGTTGGATGAATTAGGGTCAGAAGGCAAAGTGAGGGGGATAAACAAATTATGAAATTAAGTATGGAGAGCTGTGGACAAGGATTTGAGAAAGAGGTAGAAAGGGAAAAAGAGAAGAAAATCAGTGTAACCGCAGAGTAACGTAAACTTAACAATTCTGGCAAAGAGAGGACATGTAAGAGGTTGAAGGGACAAAGTGAGGAAGTTGAAGAAATGCAGTACAGTAAAGTAGGCAAAAGATGGATAAAAAGAGTGAGGTTAGTGAGGCAGTGGTGTAAATCAGGATGGAGATGACCGAAGGGTCAAAAGAGGAATAGCAAAGGCTACTTCATATATATTGCAGAAGGGAGGGAGGAAGATACAGAATTCGCTAAGCTTAGTGAAGATGGGATGGGAAGTGTGAAGGTAACAAGATAGGGAACAAATAGTTACTGAAAGAATACTGTGCCTCAGTCTTAAGGGAATGGGGAGGGTGAGGTGCATTGATGAGAAGATCTACTAGGGAGGACAGTGGACAGACAGTTTGATAGAGGAGGAGGTGAAGATAAGTGGCTGTACGAAGGGAGGTTAGGACACACTGACCAAACAGACTGCTTCTCATGCTCCTCAGAAACCTGGCATGTGTGTTCACACATACTATGATGGGAACATAAAGCAAGTTACCGACCAAGTCATTAGTGTCTGATGAATGGAAGAGTTGGTACCTTTTTGCAGAGGATAGCAGGAAAGAATCCAGAGGGTTATATGCTGACTAACCTAATGTAGGTGGCAAAAATAGTCCTGGAAAAGATTCTTAAAGAAAAGATGGTTACTTTCCTAGAGGGCAGCAGTTCACAGGACACGAATAAGTGCAGTTATATGGCCAGAAGGAGCTGTTGGTCAAATTTGAGATGACAGGGTTACAAGAGAACTTGATACTGGAGGCTGGTAGGTATTTTACCTGAAGTTTATCAGAACCTTTGACTCATTACAACACTGGCAGTAACTAGAAAAACTGTAGGGATTGGAGTGAGGAGCTAGAATGCAGCATGATTTTAAGAAAGGGCTACATGGTTTTGCTGAGAGGAGTAGGAAAGAATAACAGAAGTGATTAGCAGAATACTGAACTACTAAAGAAGTCCAGTGGTCTTTGCATTATTCATTTTTGGACACCTTCTAAGGAATAGACAACAGCAGTATCCTTTGCAAGCAACAGAAACATAGGTGTAGTAGTTGATAATGGTGGTGTGGAGGAGAGTTTAAAAAGGGATTTGGAAGATGTGTTCCGGTGGGAAGAGAGAGATGATAGTTGAAGTTCAATTCATAGTGGCACAAAGTGCTTAATTAACTCACAGCAGGACTACTGTGGTTCATCTGAAGTGGCATGGGGCTGAGAGCAGCAGGGTGAAAAATGGGTTTTAATTGCACGTGGTTTGGACCACAAGGAGTTGAAGCATAGCATGAGAGCCGTAGCAGCAATGAACGGAATGCTAGGATATATCCTTAGGATGGTCCACTTCAGAAACAAACAAGGAATATTTCTGTGCCAGTTGCCAGAAGTCCTGCCTTACTTCCAGTACCATGGTCACGTTGTGCTATTGGACGAATTCCAGAGGGAAGCCACCCAAAGGGTATAACAGATAGAGAGGAAAGTATGATTGGAGATTACATTAGCAAGGAGATCTGAAGAAACAGGTAGTACAAGATTTGGGTGCCGAAGATTTTATTGGGGAGATGTGAAGAGGTCATCTTGAGCAGGAAGGACAGGGGACTATCCACTGGTTTAAACTGCAAAGCTGTAAAACTGCTTCTTCGTAGAGAACACCCATAAAATATGCTGTTGGGCTCCATTGTGAAAAACAAAAATGTGTTAAGGCATTCAGGAAGCCATGGGGCAGATGGACAGAGGGGAAGGGGGAGAGATGAATGGGTGGAAGTGTATTAGTTCACTTAATTAGCCAACTATAGTGGCATATTTTCTCCATTTGGTACCAGTAAAGTATCAAGTACATAATTACTGCAGTTTGCTTAATGTTTGTTTTCTTGCTTGTCTGTAGGTTGGATGCAATGTAAGGACCATTCTTTACTTGGGTGGTTTGTTTGATGATTGCTTATGCTTTTGATATATTATTATAGTAACTTGCATGGTTCCATATTCAAAGCTTTTGTTTAAGAGGATGCTGTAGGTCTGTAGTGTGGCTCAGTGTCACAAGCATGAGGTCCATTGTTGGATATCCTGCATGTTAAAAGTAAACTACAGTTCCCTCTAAAAGCTGGTTAAAAGTAAACTACAGTTCCCTCTAAAAGCTGGTTATTTTGAAACTCACTATTACATCATTAAAGTTTTTCCTGTTGTGGTGACTCTACTACTCCACCACCTTTTTAGTTGTATATGCTTAACTCTAAGGTCACTGTTCAGACTTGTAATTTCGCTAGTTTGTGGATCACAGTTAGGGTCCTCAAATTTCAACAGACACTCACATAATACGTTAAGAATAAAGCATTTCTCTACCATTTAGTAATATTGTCTGTGTTACGACTGTTTTATGAAATATTTTTGCTGTAATCCACTTTGCTTTACCTCCTTTGCTGTCGTATCCACCTTGCTTGTAACTTGCATTTCGATTTCTCATGTGTAAAGTTAGTCTAAAACTCAGTTTGTATAGATGTGCATCGCTGCATTACACAGTATATAAATTTATTTCTCTCTACACTGTGATCTGCTCACTCAGGCTGTGCCTGTAAATGGTCCACTGAAATCAGAGCACTACCACAATAAACAAATGTAAAGTATAATAAAATAATATATTTTTGTATTACTACAATTGGCATTCTTTTAGTTATTACCCAGTGTCCAAGCGATCTATGCACTTGGGCAAAATCACATTTGTCAGAGGAACTGGGTGCAGTTCAACTTTTGCATTGCCCTGAACAGCAAAGTGTTTGGAATTGAGTATTTTAGGGTGGGGATATAATCTTCCCTATGGGATGTGTGAATAGTGTACTGCTACAAAAAATAGCTTTCAAAAACCTCAGGTAGCATTTCTGTCTTCATTTTGCAACCAAGCTGTAGGACTATGTTGTTTTTTTCTTTATCTTTCCCTAAAATAAACCAGCTGTCTGCATGTTGAAATAGTTACTTTGTTTGCCGCTTTGTTCTACAAATTGCTTAACATCAACTTTTTCCCTTTAGTAGACATCAGATTCTCCACACTTAACTCCTGTTATCCAGTTCAATCTCAGAAAATATACTTTACTCTAAAAAGAAAAAAAAAATAGAGGTTGAAATAGATGATTAGTTGATAAGCTGAGTGAAGGGAAGGTTGGGTAAGACTGAGTAAGGGGATTCAGGATTATTGTTAAGAGTTACTTTAAGGTACCAGTTTGTGATATGTAGCTGGGTAGAGGGAGGTTCAAAAGGGATGTGATATGAGAGAGGATGAAAGAAGAGAGAAGAGGAAAAACAAGGTAGTAAGCTAGGAGATGTTGAAGGAGAATAGGAGAGTGTAATGAAAAATAAGTAGGGCTGTTAGAAGAAGAGTAGGTAGTGGTAAAGAAAGGGAAGAGGAATGTCAGTGGATTAGGGAGAAATAATGGTATAATAGGTCAGTATAGTGTCATTGGATAAGGTGAGGGGTAGCATAGCTTAGAATACACTGTGTGGTTGGACTGGAATTTTTGTCCAGCCACGAGATGAGCAGGAACACAACTGTTTGCTGTTTAGGTGGTGATTCAGTTCAGAATTTTAACCTGCAGTAATTGTTAAAGAGCAAGGGAGATGGATTTCCAGATTTTAGAGATGTAAGTTGAAAAGAGAGTCAGCAGTTGACTTGTTTTATCTAGCTATTAGCAGTCGCTTTTTATCTGCTGAGTGAAAAGACCTCTTTCGTGAGTAGTGTTGAAGGATGTGAGTTAGGATAGGGCACATCTCAGGTTTATGAAAATTGTTATGCGTAGGAAGTAGTTAAGATAGAGTCAGGAGATGAGGCAGTTGTAGATTCATAGATTCTTACTAAGCTAACTGCCCATGTGAGCCATTTTAAGCTTAGCCAATTATCCCTTGTGAGACTCAAACCCTGCACCTTGTGTTTGTAAGGCAAACACCTTAACCATTAGGCCACCCTCCCAACCCGCTCAGTAGCCTGTTTAACTGCTGTAGTGCTGTACAGTGTGAGAATTGTATGCCACATTACCAGCAAAATTGGCTACTTTGTTTTAACATTGCTCAAGGAAGTTAGTCTGAGTTGCCTGAACTTTCAGGAAAATGGAGAGTGCATAGAAGATAGTTGGAAAGAGGAAAGTTGTGATAATGGATTTCTAGTATTATCAGTTAGGTAAGGTTTTATCCTGTAGTGTGTGCCAATTTTTTGTCTTTTACATGGTAGACATAGTTCATATGTTCATCAAGTAATACACCTAGTAGTTTAGTGCAGGTTACTAGTTCAGATTGTGATGCTTGTAGCGATTGGAATGAAGAGGGTGGTGCATAAGATGAACTTGGATTTTTTGGGGGCGTTAGAAGAAGCTTGGAATCAGATAGCCATTTTTCATTGAAGGTAAGACAATCCTGGGTTAGTTGTTGCAGTGTAGCCATCTGCATTTTGGATGATTTTTGCATGTTTCCTTGCTGAGTGGAGGTCATTTACAAGCATGATGAATAAGAGAAGGCCTAGAATACAGCCATGTGGCACTTCCACTGCTAAGGTAATGAAGGAGGAGGTGTTATTTTGGCATTAAACAGCCTGTTGTTTGTAGGACAGATAGCTGTCAAACCAGCTGTGTGTGCGTGTGTATATGTATCTATCTAAACTTTAAAAGGATAATTTTTGTAGCCCTTGTGTGTGTGAAGTGTCAGAAACCTTTGATAGGTCAAGGAAGACTGCATACACTAGGTTCCCCCACTTCTGTTTTGATTTGTGGTGGTTATGAAGTAAGTAAGGTGGTAGTGGTGCTGTGATTAGGGCGGACGCCATGCTCTGTTACAGATAGCAGAGTTTTGGTTGAAATGGAGGAGAATAGTTGTGCTTGGATACATTTCTCAAGGACTTTCTTGAGAGTGAAGATTAGAGACGCCCTTGGTCTGTAGTAGGTAAAATTTGTGGAAGCGAGACATTTTGTTTGTTAGTCTTTCATTTTATATCTCTGTCCTTTTTGTTGCTATTATACAACTCTGTATTTGCATGCTCCTTTGTTCTGGTAGCTGAAAAAGTTATTGTTGCTCGTCCCCTTGTACATTGAAGATGAAGCAGGCGGGGTAGTTCATTTAAGATGCTTTATTACTTAAAAACATATCAGGATGGATAGCAGCATCAGTAAATATAAACAAACTGATTGACAGACACTTGCATGCTTACAACTCAACACCTGACTACAAAATGGCAGTTAGACTTGCAAGTGCTCAGTACTCAATACACTTGTACATGCCCACATGCCCACAGTAGGTTTCTTAAAGAGACATACATGCATTGATCTACATCCTCCCTCTTAAAAAAAAAAAAAGATTGCCCTTATCAAAATAACATTGCAATTAAACATGCATCAATATAGACATTAGAAACAAAACACAATGCTCATGTCCGAGTTGCTGTGTATTTGGAACATGGTCTGGAGATATGACCCAATCTCATAACATAACAGTCAGGACTGGGTTTAGCAACGAGGACAGTCTTCGGTGAAAAACTTATCAGGAACTTCCAAATTCATCACAGGAATAGGAATACTCTCTGGAGCTTCCACTGGAACTGGAGCATTGGACATCTCACTCTGAGATAGTGTCTTTCTCACATGCTGTGTGCTTTGGTATAGGTCTGACACCAGTATCATATTCTTACAATTCCACCTAAAAACTGTTCCTTCTGATTCCACAGTGTACAATCTTGGCTCTGGACAAATATCCTTCACAACTCCAATCTGATCATAAATTTGGATGTTTGCGTCCTTACCACTACTTCTTCTTCTAATGGATTGAGCAGTTTGCTGGTCTTATCGTAATAGGACTATTGGGTTTAGCATTTCTTCAATAGATTGGTTTTCACTGACCTGTTGTTCTTGACACAAGGTCACCAACAATTGACTACTGATTGGCAGTTTAGATGTTCTTCGTGTTTCTGACCTGTTGTTCTTGACACAAGGTCACCAACAATTGACTACTGATTGGCAGTTTAGATGTTCTTCGTGTTTCACTGTTGCAGTTATCACATTTGGGTTATCTGCTTCCATGTAGCCCTCAGTCGGCCTGATTATCAAAGTATTGGGTCCTGCATCGGTTGCTGTTTCATCTTCCATGATGTCAGGTAGTCAGGGGTATAAAGCATGCAGCCGACGCCATTACATCAGTCTTTCTTGCCGTGCGGTGCCTGAAGCAGAAGCAGTTCGCAAGTGCCGGTCGGCCGACTCCTGAAATTTTTGTTTTCGAATTTCAGATCCGAAGTCTTCAGCTAAGCTAAGTACCCCGTTGGGGATCCTTTTTCTTGCTCTAAACCGATGTCAGTAAAAGTTAACAGTTGTATTTCTTGTGCAAAACAAATACCTCATAAAGATTTTCATTCGTACTGCATTCCTTGCTTAGGCCCAGACCACAACGTACCTCGCTGTCGGTTTTGTGCCTTATTCAAACCTCGTACTATTTGTCGTTGGTTCATTTTCACATCTAAATATTTTGGTACTTGGTTCAGTTGTCCAGAAATGGCTTCGGTAAGCTACCCAACTACCATCATTTCGAAAAAACGCAAAGATAAGGACAGAGACATACCTCACAGGTCCAAAGCTGCCGATGATGCTTCTCCTAAGCTAGTTGCCAGTTCACCGGTACTCAATGAGACGCTTTCGCAGCCCCTAATACCCGCTACTTCAGATTCGCAGTCCTCTACTGAGACCCATTCGGAGTCTGGTATGCCGCGAGATGCTTCTTTGACTGTGGAACCTGCGGATGTCTCTACCTTGGATGGGTCTGAAGCCGCTGTGCAGGCACTGGCTTCTGAGGGTGTATTCAGTCCTACTGACTTGCATATTAAACCAACGCCATCTTCTTCTTCAAGGCCTAAAACTCGATCCATTCCCAGAAAACCGACGCCCAGAGCGCATGGTCAGGCCCCATGCCTAAAAAACAAATGATAAGAATGGCCGAAGACCTTATTACCTTATTACTGTAATCAGGGAAAGCCACCCTTCTCCCACTAAGAGACCTAGGACTGGTTTTCCTTCTAATTCTTCTGATCAGGATTCTGAAATTTCTGTTTTCTCTGATGACCAGGATTTGCCCTTATCTACCTATGAGGATTTTGATGCAGAGGAGCTCCATTCCCTGTGCTTCCCCTCCAGAGGATTTCTCTTTTGGTGAAACCTTGCATACTCTTAGGGAGCATTTCCTTTGGGAAAGCCAGGATTACTCTGACTCCAAAAAGAGGCTTAGGGAATTCTTACTCCTGCCTCAACACAGGCCTTTAGCTATCCCTCCTGTACTGGACATTGTAGATGATGCCTTCTTGGAATCTAGCTTGGCCCCTGACACTTTACCTCCTGCTCCCAGAAAACATGATGGGTTCCTCTTTAAAAATCCTACTGCGGATCCTGAGACCATTTCACAGAGACCCAAGGGCATTAAGGCTGCTGCTGCCAGAAACCCTACCCCCTCTGATACAGATTCCAGGGAACTGGATAGATGGGGTAAGAAGGTGTACAATTCTGCAACTTTGGCTATTAGGGCCTTAAACTGTCAGTTTCATATGTTAAAGTATCAGCAGCATATCATTGGATTGCTTGAATAGAAAATTATGTTGATTCTTGACTGTGCTGAAAATAAAGAATTGCAGTATTTAATGCATTCTGCTGAACAAGTTGGAAAACATACTTTGCAATGTGGTTTTGATTCATTAGAGGCATCTTGCAGGGCTGCTGTCACTGGGTCTGTACTTAGAAGGCATGCTTGGCTTAAGGAGCAATCTTTGCCAGATCATGTTAAAGCTAAATTACTGGATGCTCCCTTAAACCAAGACCACCTGTTTGGCAACAAAGCAGAAGTAGTACTTAAATAGATGGAGGAAAAAGCTAAATCTATGCAAACTGTTAAATATTTCCTGCAAGTACAGCCTCCCAGATTTAGTAGGCATTTGCCGTCTAAGAATTGGTCCTTTCCTGTCTCTTCCAGGCCTTCTCAGTCCAAACCCAGAACAAGCAGAACACCCAGGCTTCAGTCCCAAGGTACTCGCAGGCCTAAGCAGTGGGGGGCTCCCACTTCCAAACCAGGGAGTAGTAAGACTCCCCCCATGGTAAACTGCAGATTTGTCTTACACTTGGTAAAATAAAAAGAAAACCACAAGTGGTAATGGAGCACTATATCACACAAAATGAACTTTAATCCACTGGTTTAGCGCTTTCAGCCCAAGAATTAGGCCTTCATCAGAACCAGGTTCCTGGGCTGAAAGTGCTAAACTTAACTTTAAACCTTCCAAGCCCTGCTCACCTGACTGTTCCTTTAGGGGGAAAGATCGCTCTGCATACAAAAAATTGAGAATTCATTACTCAGGACAAATGGGTTTTAAATATAGTTTCCCAAGGATACAGATTCCTCTTCCACTCCTTACCAACCCCAAACGGTTGGCCAGATCTACCCCCAATTCAGTGGGCAGAGGCTCAAAAGTAAGTTATCTCTCTTTTAAGCATCAGGGCTATTCAACCTGTCCCAGAAGAAGAATGGGGGCAAGGTTTCAAATTTGGACCTTTTTCTTGTCATTCTCAGGATCTAGAATCAATGATTCCTATCATACCTTGTCTAAAGATAGAGTTCCTTTGGTGAGCAGAGTCCTGCCACTAAAATAAGGGACTGCCATTCACTCTACCCTCTGCCGCCCAAACCCTAACAACAGACATATCAGACTATGCATGGGGGGCTCACCTGGCAGAGCAGTGCATTCAGGACAAATGGAACCCAAGTCATATACACCTGCATATAAATTAGAAAGAAATGTTAGCTGTACAGAATGCTCTGACAGCCTTCAAGGACCATATTCTTCCAGGACAATTATTGATAGACGGACAACACCATGTTATGTGGTACATAAACAAGCAGGGGGGAACCCACTCATATGCTCTCTGCAGACTAGCCATGGCTCTGTGGAACACAGCCTTGAGCTACCACGTGCACCTACAGGGTCAATTACTGCCAGGAAAGCTAAATACACTGGCAGACGACCTAAGCAGAAATCTCATGGACCCACACGATTGGAAACTGGAACCAAAGATATTCAACATGTTGAGAAACAAATGGGGGGAGCCCAGTGACATACCTGTCTGCCTCCCCTCAGAACTACCAATTGGACAAATTCTGCACAAGGACTCCCCACAAACAAGCTTGGAAAGAGGATTTTCCAGGTGAAGGACAGGGCATCCAATCAGTTTCTGCCTTTCTGCCTCTGTCTCTCCTTTCCAAAGTGCTACTAAAGATCAGGACAGACCAAGGACAATACTGATTGCACCAGACTGGCCACACCAACATTGGTACCCTCCCCTTGCGCAGTGTGTCACTGCTGGCACCATGGCACCTGCTTCAGACCCCTGCCCTGCTGTCCCAGCAGGAGGGCCAGATTCTGCACCCACAGCTTCAAATCCTAAACCTTGCAGCCTGGCTAATTACCTGATCTCTCCGTTACCATCCCTCAGTAAACAAGTGAAGGATGTCATTCTGGAAGCAAGGAGGCCTAGTACTAGAAAATCCTATGCTGAAAAATGGAAAAGATTCTGTTCCTGGAGCAGGGGATGGGCAAAGCAGTGCCCAACGTACCTCATATTCTTCAATACTTGACTGAGATGCTTCACAAGGGCCTTTGTTCTTTTCTTCCATCAGAATTCATGCCTCAGCCTTTTCAGCACATTACAATACAAAGCCACCACTCTTCTCTCATCCACTGCTGAAGCAATTCCTCAGAGGGGCCAAACACTTAAGACCACCCAGGAGAGCCCCTACTCCAGCCTAGGACCTTAACTTTGCATTGGAAAAGCTCACTCTACCTCCTTTTGAGCCAGCTGCATATGCATAGTTGAAATTCCTTTCTTGGAAAACAGCCTTCCTTCTAGCCATCACTTCATCAAGAAGGGTGTCTGAATTACAGGCCCTCATGGCAGTGGAGCCTTTCATCATCTTTCATAAGGACAGGGTGTCCCTCAGGACCAATCCCTCCTTTATGCCCAAGGTGGTATCCAATGTGGCCCTTAATCAATCCATTCATTTGCCAACCTTCTTTTCTAATCCACAGAACAAAGGGGAATGAATACTACACTCCTTGGGCATGCACAGACAACTTAGATTTTAGTTGGACAGGACTAAGCCTCTCAGGAAATCTCAACAGCTGCTGGTTGCATTTGCAGCAGGGGCAGAGGGGAAGGCCATTTCAAAGCAAACCATTTCTGAGTGGATAGGCCATTGCATTAATTTTTGCTATAAGCACCGTGGAAAACATACCCCACAGGGGATAAGGCCACATTCAACCAGGGCTGCATCTATCTCCACAGCCTTTCTCAGAGGTGTCCCTACCAGGGACATCCTAGAAGCTGCTGTCTGGAGTTCTGTACATACCTTCACCAAGCATTACCACTTGCCAATTTTTTCTAAATCCAGAGCTGGCTTTGCCACTGCAGTCTTGCAGGGCCTTATAGCTGGTCCTAATGCTATCTAAATACCTACTCCCATCCTTAGCTTTGGGAATCTACCCAAATTGATGACTGCAACAGTGAAACACGAAGAACAAAGTACAGTTGTGTACACTTACCATAAATGTAGATGTTTAAGTGTATTCTATGTTGCAGTCCTGGTTACCCTCCCTCCAGCCCCCTGACTTCTATTGACTATACCTCTATTCTTGTTTACTATGCTTAAAGCTTTTTGGTGTATTTGCTTTTTTGTTGGAGGTGTAACCTTGTATATAATTGCTTCTCATTATGGGGGCACCTGACATCTGGGGCAAGAAAAACTGATGTAATGGCATCGGCTGCATGCCTTATATCTCTGACTACCTGACGTCATGGAAGATAAGACAGCAACCGACACAGGACACACGACTTTGATAATCAGGCCAACTGAGGGCTACTTGCAAGCAGATAACCCAAATGTGATGACTGCAACAGTGAATACACTCAAACATCTGCATTTATGGTAAGTGTACACAACTGTACTTTCTGGTTTGTCTCGACAGAAGTCTCTGAGCAGGTGAACCAAGATGTTTATCATGAGGAATATTTGAGATTCAAGAAAATAATACTCTCTCATTTCAACTTCCCTAGTAACTGCTTTGCACTTTGAACTGCACGTTCCTCCAAACCATTTGACTGCAGGTAATCTGGGCTACTCTCAACATGAGTAAAGTCCCTCTCTTTGGCAAATCTTTTGAACTTTTGGCTTGTAAACTGCATGCCATTGTCAGAAATAAGTCTCTGCAGACTACCATGTACTGCAAAATTGTGCTTTATCTTAGTAATGACAGTATTGGATGCTAGATTGGGAAATAGGTCAGTCTGGAACCAATTTGAATAAGAGGCTACTTAACACCATAATGTTGACCATTCCACTCAAAAATGTCGGTAGCTACTGTCGACCAAGGTAGTTCTAGAATCAGATTCAGCTGAAGTGGTTCTTTCTGTTGATGTGGCTTTTTATATTACACACATAACGAGATGAAAGTACTCTCTCAATATCTTGTGACATAGAAGGCCAAAATAATAGTCCCTCTCACCCTTCTTTTGGTAGATTCGGTTCCTGAGTGACCATGGTGCAAGATAGTAATGTACTCTTGTTGAAAGGACTTTGGAACAGTTGCTTTTGGACCTTTCAAAATACCTTTGTCAGACAAAATCTCATCTCTGTATGGAAAATATGGTTGCACTTCTGGGGTAAACTAGATTGCTTTGATGGCCATCGTTCTTTGAGAAAGTAGTTGAGCTTCTGTAAAACTGGATCTGCAGCTGTGTGATCTCTCAGCTCATCAAGACATGTGGAAGAAAAATGTCTCACTTCCATGACTTCAAAATCAAATTGCTCATTCTCATGCTGTTCCATGGTACTTCTGGGTGATCTGCATAAGTATCAGCAAGAAAAAGAAGTTTGCCTTTCTTGTAGACAAGATTGAAATTGTACTTTTGCAATCTCAGCATCATACATTGCAGTCTGGCTGGAGCTTTGTGCATAGGCTTTCTCGGGATAGTAACTAGAAGTTGATGATCTGTTTCGATCAAGATAGGTCTACCATACACATAATCATGGAACTTGGAACATGCAAACACAATTGCTAAAAGCTCTTTCTCTGAGCATACTGCATTTCGGCCTGGGTAAGAGTTCTGGATGCATAAGCAACAGGCTGACCCTCTTGTAGAATGACGGTACCAAGACCAAATTTCGAATTGTCACATGAGAGAGTAACTGGCTTGTGTACATCATAGTGTCTGAGTGTAGGTGGACTGACATTGCTCTGTTTCAGGACATCAAACTCTCTCTGGTGCTGTTCTAACAAAGAACAAGATACATCTTTACATGTTGGCTCTCTGACTGGTGCTGATATTTGACTCAAGTCTGGAATGAACTTGCCTAGGCAGTTAACCATGCCAAGAAAACGTTGCAGGGTTTGAATATTGTCTAGAGCTGGCATCTCAAGAATGCCTGTTTGCTTAGAAGGGTCTGGTCGTAGGCCTGAACTGGTGAGTAAATGACCAATGTAAGTGATTTCTCAAAGCCTGAATTTGCATTACTGTGGGTTGAGCTTAAGATTCACTTGACGTGCCCTTTCTAGAACTTTTCTAAGGTTTCTGTCATGCTCAGCTTCACCATTACCTCCTACCAGTATGTCATCTACTATAATAGCACAAGGACATCCCCAAAAAATTGTGCTCCATTGCATGTTTAAAGACTTCATATGCAGAATTTATCCCAAATGGCATTCTCAGAAATCTGTACCTGCCAAACGGAGTACTGAATGTAATGAGCAATGAGGATTTCTTGTCAAGCAAAATTTGCCAGAATGAACTCTGCATCTAAGGCAGAAAAAAAACAGTGACATTTGGCATCAAGGCTGCGACTTCTTCGACTGTGCGCATTAGATGATGAGGTCTTTTCAGTGCCTTGTTCAAATCTTATGGGTCTATACGTATTCTCTCAAATTGTTTTTTTTATTTTTCAAATACATTTGAATGAATTCCATAGTATTTATACATAACATCTTAAATAACTATGTACACTACTTACATTACATTAGCCTGACATTGTAACATATCTTAATGTATACAGTTGCTTTATAAGTATGTCCAATCCATTATCAGAGTGTCTGATCAATTATTGTATGGTATCAGTCAGTGATGACACTTTTCCCCAAGAGTTGTTGATAAATGGCTTTGGATAAATTCTTAGTTCTTTAATTTTAATTTCCAATAATGCTGTGGTCCTCAGTAGGCTGTGGAAGTCTTCCAA
The DNA here is from genome assembly GCF_019279795.1 of Protopterus annectens. Lineage (NCBI taxonomy): Eukaryota > Metazoa > Chordata > Ceratodontiformes > Protopteridae > Protopterus > Protopterus annectens. The sequence continues at coordinate 181,554,908 of NC_056743.1, forward strand.
AGTTGGTATTGTGTTTGTATTCCATCTTCTTGTTATACACTTCTTTGAAATTGCAAGTATAGTCCATACTAGATACATGTTTAACCTATTCAAACAAGGACCTTTGTTCACATTTAATAATACAAGAGCTTTAGTTAAATAAAATGATTCATTAAATAAAGCTTGTAAAAAGTCATTAATACCATTCCAAAATGGCTTAATTTTAACACAAAGAAAATGTGGTTCCAATCTGGGTCTATACATATTCTGATGTCATCTGAGCTTTTCTTATGAGCTACCACCATGGAAGATACCCACTCAGTCTGAGTTGCAGAACCGGCTGGATAAATCACACCTTGTTGCACCTTTTGTCTAGGTTGGCTTTAACTCTAGTCTGCATAGCTATTGTAACTTTTCTGGCTGGTCTGACAACTGCACTGATGTCTGGGTCTAACTTCATGGAGTACACAACTGGAAGCTTGCCTAGTTTGTCTTTGAAAAGATCAGCATAGGTAGATAAAATAGACTGGGCAAAATTAGAGTAGTGGTCTTTGAAACTAACATGGTGATCTTTCTTATTAAATGAAAGCAGTCCCATTTTCAGTGTCTTTGAGGCCTAATAATGACTGGATGTGCCTCTTGACCACATAAAATCAGTCATAACTTCTACCTGCAGAGTAACATGAAAGCATTACTGAGCCTTCAATTTGAATTTCTTCACCACCGTAAGCAACAAGCTTCTAAAACTTTGTCAAATCAAGCTTTTCACCAGCACTCACTTTAGCAAATGTTTCTGCAGTCATAATATTGCACTTTGAGCTAGTATCAGCTTTGACCTCTATGGGTTTGCCTTTTTTCTGAACAGTACAAAATACTTTGTTCTTGCCCATAAATCAACTGTATTGACTGTATCATTAAGTAGTGACACATCATCATCATAAAGAGTAGGAGATGCCACATTACTGCTGTCTAATTGATCCACGTGTTTCCTAAAATGATCCTACCTCTCAACCATACAGATTTTTGCAGAATGTCCAGATTTTTGCCTCATATTTTGACCATTTTTCATAAGATCGTGGTTTTCTAGGAAATCATTGAAGATTTAAGCCAGAAAAATAATGACAGACATTTGAGTTTCAGACTTTATACCCTTCAGAAAATTCATGCCAGTGCAAAACCTGTTATTTTATCAACTTTCTAAGTTTGTAAGAGCAATATTTAAAAATTGTCCCTGTTTTTGGGTCATTGCCCCCCCATTATTTATAGCTTTGCCCAGATTTCTTGCTCTAAGAAGTTGAGTGGTATGATCCTTTCTAGTAAAAGAATGAGCTCCCTTTAATTTACAAAACCTTTTGAAATTATTCCATTTATTACATTTGTGGCATTGTTGACTAAAAGCTTAGCATTTCTCTCTCTTAAATTCATGGCTGTCAACACACTTTCGACAGTTGACAATGAGATTTGGTTGGGATCCATGTTTTGAGTTCGCTGATTCACTCTTATGCTTCACTGAGGCTGTGCGAACTCTGGAACTTGATAAAAAGCTGTAGGGTTTACCAGTGGGTGTGGCAGGAACTACAGTTGCTGCCATGTCCCTGGGCATGTTTCTTTTAACCACGTGCTGCATACTTTCTACGCGAGCTTTAGAAGTTCCTGGAAACATGCCAGTCTCATTTTATAACCACGTTTGTGTGCTTTATTGTGAGCTCATATATCTGACAAGTCTCAGTGGCCTCATTCAAAGTTAAATCACTGTCACAAAGAAAAATCTTTCTCACAGCATCATCTTTACTACCACACACATCTGTCCTTTATTACCTCTTGTGTTAAATCACCAGTTCTGTACGTTTTAGCTTTTCTTCTCAGGTCAGTTATATATGCTGCAAAAGTTTCACTTGTTTTTTGATCCCTTGTGTAAAATAAGTGCCTCTCCATTGTAATGTTAGTCTGAGGGGTACACATTTCTCTTAATTTATGTTTTAAGCACTCAAGGTCCTCCTTTGACTCAGCATGTACAACAGTATGGTGATTTTCCCCCTCTTCAGCGTAGACAGTGTGTGCATACACAAATGAACGTTCCCTTTCTATGGCTTCTGACCCAGCTAATTAAGTAGAATAAATGCCTTTGTATGGTCATCTTTATCAGAAAATGCAGCCTGTATGAAAATGTTGTACTGTTGCTCACTCTGGAGTTTTCAGCAGTGTTATCTTCAAACACTAGTAGACCTGGTTTTTGAAATCCTTCAGCCATGCCAAGAAAGTATGCGCCCAAACACAATGAAAATATAGCTGTTGTAATTATGTATGAAGAAGTTGCCTCTCTGTAGCTTGCAGTAACACACCAATGCACAATAAACTCTTCGAAATACTGTATTTTGTGAAATTTGCTCTGAAATGACTGTATTTTGCAAAATAACTTTACTGTAACACTGCACAAACATGTGAACACTTCATACACTTCTGATAATTCAGCCTCAGTTAATTCAAAAAATATGGATTCGCAAAGCACATATTGAAAAATGCAGTTGTTTATCTTTATCTTATTCATTTTATGCAATTCAGACTTTATTTCAAACATTTTCCATAATAATTTGAATAATTCTAGCAAAATCGGACATTTTAACTTATTTTAATATCATTTAGAGTGATCTGTATGCTTCTTTTCATATTTTGCAAATAAGAAATGGTCTAAGCAAGTTTAACATTAGAAATTCATTTCTGAGCTGTTTTGCGAATTATACATGTAGCAAGGACCGGTCCACTGCTGTATATACCTCCAACCATAGCTAGATGCCTCTCGAAGTCAAAGTAGAGAAACTGCAGTTCTTTCTGGCCGTTAGATATACTGCTTCTGACACCACGTAGCTTGTCCCCTTATACACTGAAGATGAAGCAGGTGGGATAGTTTAAGATGCTTTATTACATAAAAACACATCAGGATTGATAGCAGCATCAGTAAATAAAAACAAATTGATTGACAGAGCTTAGACAAGTGCATGCTTACATCTGAACAGCTTAACTACAAAATGGCAGTTAGACTTGCACATGCTCAGTACTCATTACACTTGTACATGCCCAAAGGAGGTTTCTTGAAGAGACATACACACATTGATCTACAGTTATCTTCAAGCGTTTGTGGCCATGTAACAGGGAATGGCCAAAAGAAACTTCATGATGGTGCAGTGGGAGGGGCTTTCTTCTATCCTGACAGTTTGTATCAGTGGCATTTTAGTACAGTAGACTTTACTTGTAGGCTGGTCAGGACCTTGTCCTCCCATAGGTAAGTCCATGGCCTCCCAAGCTGTTAAGGAGCCAGAAATCATCTCAGATTACCAGAAACTTGATCCCATCCCATTAACCCATTTTAACAGGGATCTGAGGTTTAGGAGAGGTACTTCCCTGACACCCTGCATGGGTGAGATTCATTCCAAAGTGTTCGCTTCATTTTCCCCAATAGATTGGCCAAATACTAAGTTCATACAGCTTGATAACTGGTAGCAACCTGTGGAGTCATCCGATCATGGATAGTGGGTACTCAGGACTGAAGTCATCTTCATGTGCCTCCCCTGACAGTACACCTATACTGGTTGAGTCTGGCAGAGGGGAAATTCACAGGATGAGCGTGTATCAGCATTCATGTCCTAGGAGCAAGAATTTGAGATTCTGATTTGATTTATGGTGAGAGTTAGAGTTGTGGGTGCAGGAGCTCATTCACAGTGGCTTAGGATGAATGATTGCCCCTGACACTGAGCAGGGCGGTCATTATCATTTACCACCTCTTCTGCAAGCTTGTGAACCATCATGTGCATACCCTAGCAGGATTGGGCTAACGGGGTGGCTTTGAGCCCTAGATACTCCTCCCCAGTCAGCATCCTTCAAGGATCCAAAGAGGGACTCTTCTTTGGAAGGAGCGCTTGACTGTATATAGTCATGTTAGGCCATCCCCCTCAGGTGACCAGATCAACCCTCCTTTGGAGCTGGAATTTGAAGATGTTTTGGAAATATGAAGCTACCCCATCTCTCTTGCTGCTTTCTGGACAGCTTTTGTATCACCACCTGACAGATTGATATGGCACCCTTTGTACACATCCTCAGGCTGATTTAGCTGTGGTTTCAGGGGCCTTCCTTCCTCTCTGCTGGTCACAGTCATAGTTACTTTCTGTTTAATTTCTCAAGGTTTTTTGGGTTTCAAGAACTGTGATGGGAATGGATCACATTCATAAGTCAGTGTGTATGATTAAAGTTCATGAAATTAGTATTGTTTCAGTCTTTTATATTAGCCAAATGTGCTCTTAGCAGCACCCACAGTTTACCCAGGGTTGACAGCTTGTGTAATTCATACAGAGATACATGTATCAGTAGCATATTTAAATACAACTGTAAATTCTTTTAGACTTGTTGCTCCTATTACTTTTTGAACTGTTTGTGTAGCCTTTTTCCACATTGCTCTCATTTCTGATTGCATATCCTGGTATTTTATAAATTTGTGTGTCTCTGTACATAAGACACTGTAATCAATAGCTGTAACAATTTCAGGGGTCAGTGGTACTTTTATCTTTTTTTTTTCCTGGATTACTATGTCTGGTATTCTCTAATCAATATTTTGAACTTTTGTTAATGGGTGATCCCATGTGATATAACTTTATTCATTTTCTACAATGCTTTGTAGTCCTCATTTCTAGTGCTTCTCAACTGCTTCAACATTGTAGTGTTTGCACAATCCACAGTGCAACAGTCTTGCCTCAGTGTTGTGCCTTTCAGTACACAGCCCCACTGCCATGAGTGTCACACCCAGCAACAAGATGTACGACTGTTTCCAGCTGCTTTTTTTTTTTTTTTTTTTTTTTTAACAGAACCTGCATTTGTCTGTCAATGGACTTTGTAAACTGTATACATAGTCCACTATACGCAGCAACCATTGTTAACCTTTCATCTTTGGTTTCATATCACTTCTCCTTAACCATTCCTGCATCAAATCCCAATTGTTGGGTTGTTCCATGAGATATCTATACTTATTGCAATACTTTTTTTTTCCTTTTCCACATTTTTCCTTCTCGTTTGATACTTTTACTTATGTTTTTTGTTTTTTGGCATATTCACTTTTAGTCTGATTTTTGTCTGTGTGGTTTAATTTCCATTCCCACTTAAAACCGATTTGCTTCTGATAGACTAAGCAGGGTAAGTCATCTTAGACTTATCCTCATGTTTTAAAACTTTCACTGTGTTTGGATTTAGAGAGGTCACTAGATATGTATGTGATCCCACAACTGCAGTTCTGTACATGTAATGAATTTCAAGGAGGGCCCATTTCTTCAGAACAAGGAATATATATAATATTGGTATACACTGATTTTTATAAATCATTTGATAATTTGAAGCATTTTCTTATTTTCCTGTCTAACTGATCCAAAACCTTTTAGGGCTATTCAGTCACCTCAAAACTGTAAGAACGGGAAGAGCAAATTGGTTTATAGCTTGGACTTTGTAGATGTCAAGGCAGTTTTCAGTATTAGTTTTAGACTTTTAGAAGTATTCCTTACTGAGTTTTATTTGCATTTGTTCATGTTTTATTGCTGATGCTTCATTAATTCCCAAATATTTTTACACTTCCTCCTGTTCAAGTTCCTTTATATCACATTCCTTTCCCAGACTGATTTTTTTTTGCTGCAGCAGCTTACCTGCTTTAAACATTGTTTACACATTTGTCAAGACCAAATGACATTGTTATATCATCTAAGAAAGTTTTAATCACTTGTACTTGGGCTTTCAACTTTTCATCTGATGAACTATATAGTTTTAAGCTCATGAAGTTAGTATTTTTTCAGTCTTTGACAAAACAATCAAGGTTCTTTACTGGGAGCCACATTATATCAATGACCTAATTTGTTAAGTAAATAGTTTAATGGGTTAAGTGCAAGACAAAAAAAGCATCAAAGATAAAGATACACCCTGGAATTATCCCCCTATGGATTTTTATCCCTGAGATAATAATCTGCCTTTTGTCATGGCTTAGCTGCAGAGGGTTTTCCACAGTTTTATGGTCACAGTAATGTAATTGATCGATGTAGGGTATATCTTGTACATCTGTGAGCATTCCTTTATCCATGAGTATGGGATAATGCCGGATGCTTTTTTGTAATCTATCCATGCCATACTTTGATTTTTACTCTACAGTTCTCTATTTTGGTTTTATTTAGCAACACATGATCCTTTGTTCCATATGGCCTTTTTTGTTACCTTTTTTCTGTTACCATAATTGAAGTTTTTTTTAAATGACTGTAAACTCTGTCATCATCACTTCCTGCGTATAGTTTGTATACTTCGATCATGATGTCTTTCCATCTCTTTTAAATCAAGCAGCTCTTCTCCTCTTCATTTTCTTCTGGACTATGCGCATCTTATACAGCTCTCCATTTCCTGCTAGTATTCTATAGAAAGTTCCCATCTTCCTGTGGCATATCCTCTTTATATGAACCTTGCTTCATCTGCTGCTCATTCATATGGGAACTAATTGGCCCATCACTTCGCAATATTGCCTGCATCAGAGTTGTCATTGTTTCCTGCTCCTTCCCTTGCTGTGCAACTCCGACGGAACTTTTATACCTGATGACATCCCGGGCTGTGTACTACACGAACAACAAAATAAACTGACAACTCACCTAAGTGTTATGTTTAATCATAGCCTCACCTCAGGCTTCGTGCCCACTGAGTGGCGCACAGCTACAGTTATCCCACTCCACAAGGGGGGATCCACCTTGGATCCCGGCAACTACCATCCCATCAGTCTGACGAGCCTCATCTGCAAAGGCATGGAACGCATTATCATGGAACTTTTAAACAAAGACATTGGCAACCTTCAAACACTGGACCCCACCCAGTTTTGGTTTGGGAATGGCCGATCTTTTCTCCTGTACCTGATTGACTTCTTTGCATCAGTCTCCAGAGCTGTGGACAAGGGTAAGGCAGTCCACACAGCCTATCTGGACCTCGCCAAGGCCTTCAACACCACCCCCCACTCTGGAATCATAGATAAACTTACTGAGCTGTGTATATATCCTTATGTCACTCGATGGGTTGCCAACTGGCTTACTGACAGAACCCAGACTGTAAAAGTAGCCAACTCCAAATCCATCTCCAGACAAGTGGAGTACCTCAGAGTTCAGTCCTGGGACCGCTCTTTTTTGGCATCTACTTTTCTGAAGTACAGGCCAACACTAAGGGACTGTGGCTAACAAAGTTCACAGATGACTGCAAACTGGGAGCCATTATTGAATCCCCAAATTATGTGGATTTTCTACAAAAGGGCCTTACAGAAACAGATGCTTGGTGCCAGAGCAATAGGCTCAAGCTAAATGCCAAGAAATGTATAGTTTTCCCCTTTGGAAAAAAAACATGTACCCATGAATTACCACATAGGTGGCAATACACTAAACACCGAAAGTGTGATGAGAGACTTAGGGACACAGGTGGACAGTGGTCTCACCTTCGATAATAACAACATCGCCACAACAGTTAGGAAATCCTTCTGTGTGGCACACTTCATCACTAAGGGGTTTTCATCCAGAAAAAAGGAGGTCATTGTCCCACTGTACTCATCCCTCATTAGACCCATTATAGAGTACAACGCCCCATTTGGTATGTACCTCACAAGACATCTGCAGTAGCTGGAAAGGCCACAGAAGTACCTCACTAAAAGAATCACACAGCCTAAAGCAGGTGCCCTATACTGACCGTCTAAAAAAAATCTCTAGCTATACTCTGTGGCATATTGTCTACTCCGAGGCGATCTCTGCTTAACATGCAAGGCCATGTCAAACCCTGAGCTATTGGACATGCTCCACTTAAAGGAATCCCAATCCCTCAGAGCCACACGCACCAGGGATCTAAACCTTGTCATCACAGTGAACAAAACATGCTGAAGGGATAGGTTCCTGACCCAGAGACTCCCCATACTCTGGAATAGACTGCTCATACATGTCAAGCAGAGCACCTCCTTGACGCTTTTCAAAAGGAACCTTGACGATTGGATGGGAGATTCACCCTGGGGAATCACGTCAGTCACCCTGCTAGTCAGGGGTCCAGGGAAGTAAATATTGCAGGAAGAAATATCCAGGGAATTGTTATGGCTAGGCTTATGTAGGCCCTAGGGCCAATAGCCTAGTACCAAACTATGAACCTATACCAGTCTCCTACAGAAGGCTGCAAACATCACCTTGTAGCAAGTCTTTAAGTGCCTTTCTGTACCAACTCTTTAATCTGGAGACTTGTTATTCCATCATACTGTGGCATTACCTCTGTTGGATTTTCTACACTAAAGCCTTCACTTTGCAAATAATCCTTAACTACAGTTTTTGTTAAACGTCTTCATTACTTATCTCTTTTCTGCATCCCTCTTTGTTTTATTATTTTTCTGTATTGTGAAATTTTCCATGTTTGGGTGCTTTTGCCTGCATTTCTCTTCAGATATGTTTAGTGCTTCTTTTTATATTGATTAGTTTTGCTTCCTCCTGGCATAAATATTGTACCAATTTGGATTAGTTTTGCTTTCTGCATTGCATAAATATTGTACCGAATTGGATCTCTCTTCTTATCCATGTTCATAGTACTACTTCATATACCTCCTTCTCGCACTAAATCCTAAAATCACTATAGCCTTCACTTTGTAGGTAATGCATGACTTCAGTTTCTGTTTGTTTGACGGCTACCTTACTAATCCTCTGTTGTATATTTCCTCTGTTTTCCTATTTATTTTTTTGTGTATTGTGAAATTTTCCATATTCACATGCCTTTGCCTGTATTTCTCTTCAAATGTCTTTGGAGTTGCTTTTTTGTATTGATTAGTTTGGATTTCTTCTTTGTACGAATGTTGCACCATACCAGATTTCTGTTTTCTTTTCCATGTCCAGGTGTTCTTTTTGTATCTTTCAAAAATCTGTAGGTTTTGGTCTTTATATTTTTGCAATTCCTTTGTCACTTATTTTTCCAGGCATCCCAAAATGTCTTCATCTCTATATTGTTTTTCATGAATCTGTTGTATTAATGAATGCAAATGTTTATTTGAAGCTTTTGATGGTTTTACTTGCCTCTCATTTTTCCCTTAATGTTTCTCAGTATCTTCTGTCTGAAAATTCTGGACTTATTGCATAATAGTAACGGTATAAAATTTCTTCTTTATCCTCAACAATCAACTCTGTCATCTACACGGCTTTTTTTTTGCATATCAGTTTTTGTGAATTTTATGGACTATTAATTCCTTTTACAACGGGGGTGGGGCATCCTCCCCACTGAGTCTCACGTAACCCCATTGTGGGAATGTTTCCGTGTCTTGCGGATGTCTTGTTGCCATTTTTTTACAGTCCTGGCTTTTGTGTTTATACTAGGACTGGGCATTTTTTTTTATCTTGGGACCTGTGCATCCAGCTGTCTTTTTTTATTTTATAAACTACCTGGCTCCATGATATATTCTATGAAAAATATAGTCTACGTGTTAGAGTCCTCTTGGTGTGATTTTGTGAAAACAGTATTCACCAAGACTTGAAGATGAATTCATTTCCAGCAGTAGTATTCCCCATTTCTTATTGATTTCATCATCTCTTCCTTCAGACCCCTGTCTGCATTCAGATCATTCAGTTTCAGGAGCCTTCCATTTCTGAAGGTCACGGTCTTCCCCTTGATCAGCAAGCTTCATTACCTATGATGGAGATAGGATGGACAAGAAGGAAGGAAGCTGTACACCTCTGAATTTCTGGCTTAGGTTGCTGTGTTTGCACCTGTTAAGGCTTCAGTCAGTCCTCCTTGATGTGGTGCTGGCATGCCTGACCCATTCCCAGTGTTGACATCTAGAAAGTGTTGTTTTGAAACCATTCAGATAACTTCTGTAGTGTTGACCTCTGTAGAAGGCATCAGACATTATGGTGTGCCTACAGAGGTGGACCTAGCAAAGGTTGTCCCCAACTGAGAATGAGTTTGATTCCTGCTTTCTTTGTGCATTCTGTGGACAGGGCTGGGTAGTTTTCAGCTGAGATTACAATCCCTGTCAGATGCATTCTTTGGTTCATAGATTCATAAGTTTATAATTAAATACAAGGCTAAAGACCACCAGGGCCTTTATAAGCCTAGTCACAGTTGTGTCCCTGTGTGTCATGGGATTTTATTAGGAGGAGGTGTGTTATTTAGGAGATTTCTAGAGGTTATAGGGGTATGTTAATTTGGGCATTACTGTTTGCCTCTGTCTGTTAGAAACATGGGGCCAGACCCAGGAAGAATGTCTGGATGTTCTTCGTGTTTCACTGTTGCAGTCATTACATTTTTGTAATCTGCTTGCAGGTTGCCCTCAGTCAGCCTGAATTCCAAAGTCTTGGGTCCTGCGTCAGTTGCTGTCTTCTCTTCCATGACATCAGGTCGTCAGGGGTATAAAACATGCAGCTGACACCATTTTCTTTAGTCTTTCTTGCTGCGCGGTGCCCGAAGCAGAAGCATTTCGCAAGTGCCGGTCGGCCGACTATTGAAATATTCGAGTTTTGAGCTTCAGAACCGAAGTCTTCACTACAGCTAAGTACCCCGTTGGGGAAACTTTTTTCTTGCTTTTTACCGATGTCAGAAAAAGTTAATTGTATTACTTTTGGAAAGCAAATACCTCATAAGGATTTCCATTTATACTTTATTCCTTGCCTAGGCCCTGATCACAACGTGCCTGGCTGTCGGTTTTGTGCTAGATTTAACCAATGCAGTATTCAGCGTCGGTATATTTTTGCATCAAAGTATTTTGGAAACACATTTAACTACCCAGAAATGTCGCCGGATAGTAATCCGACTACTGGATTACATAAAAAATGCAAAGAAAATGACAGAGAAAGGCAGTCGAGATCCAAAACCGACGACAAAGCTTCTCCTAAGCCAGTCGCCGGTACTCAGTGAGGTGCTTTCGCAGCCCCTGATACCCGCTACCTTCGAGTCACAGGCCTCTACCGACACACGTGGAGTCCGGCATGCCGCAAGATACTCAAGGTATTGGACCGACGGATATATCTCCCTCGGATGAGTCCAGAGCCGCTGAGCAGGCACCGGCTTTTGAGGGTGTATTCAGACCTCAACATTTGCATATCAAACCGATGAAAGCTGCAAAACCAAAGACAAAAGCAACTTCTAAAACTAAAAAAAACGATGTATGAGCCACGTGCACAGGCCTCTATGCCTAAAAAACAGATGACCAAAATGGCTGAAGCCCTTATTACCTTGATCAGGGGTACCCATTCCCCTCCTGATAAAAGGCCTAGGCAAGACACTGATTATGAATCTTCAGATCAGGTTTCTGTTTCTTCTGATTCCTCTTCTGATCAGGAATTATCTGTACCTCCCTATGAGGATTCTGATGCTGAGGAGTCTATTCCATCTGCATCTCCTCTTGAGGATTATTCATTTGGAGAAACCTTGCATACTTTGAGGGAGCATTTTCACTGGGAGAGTCAAGACTTCTCAAAATCAAAAAAGGGGCTCAGGGATTTCCTTCTTCTTCCTCAGCACAGGCCTTTAGCCATTCCTCCTGTTTTAGATATTGTGGATGATGTGTTTTCGGAGTCAAGCTTGACCCCTGACTCCTTACCTCTGGCTCCCAGTAAGCCTGACAGATATTACAGGGTCCCTGACTCACATAAATTTTTATTTAGAAACCCTGCTGCTGATCCTGAAACTATTTCACAGGTTCCAAAGGGAGTTAAGGCCTCAACAGCAAAAAACCCTACCCCCTCTGACAGAGATTCAAGGGCACTGGACAGATGGGGAAAAAAGGTTTATACATTTTTAACCTTGGCAATCAGGGCCTTAAACTGTCAATTTCATATGCTTAAGTACCAACATGTTATGGGATTGCTGAAACAGAAAACGATGTTGATTTCAGATTGTGTAGAAAATAAAGAATTGCAGGAATTAGTGCATGCAGCTGAACAAGTTGGAAAGCATACTTTGCAATGTGGTTTTGATTCCTTAGAAGCCTCCTGCAGGGCCGCAGTTACTGGATCTGTGATTAGGAGGCATGCCTGGTTAAAGAAACAGAATTTGCCTGATCATGTTAAAGCTAAATTGCTCGATGCACCTTTACAGCATGATTCTCTGTTTGGTATTAAGGCAGAAGAGATTTTAAAGAAAATGGAAGATAAAGCTAAGTCTATGCAAACTGTTAAAGACTTCTTACAAGTGCAGCCACCAAGATTCAGTAGACATTGGCCTACAAAAAAACTGGTCCTTTCCTGTGTCAGACAGAGCTCAAAGGGGCAAATCCAGATGCCCGGCACAAGATTTGTACAGGTCAAAGCAATGGGGCGCTTCCACCTCCAAATCAGGAGGAGATAAAGCGCAAACCTACAGAAAGCAATCCCAATGACTTCCCTCTGCCTACACCAAGCAGTTATCTTTTGGCAGCACCTATAGGGGCAAAATTAGCACTTTTTGCACGAAATTGGCAGTTAATAACCCAGGACAAGTGGGTACTAAACATTGTATCACAGGGATACAGATTTCATTTCCACACTCTACCAATGGCAACTGGTTGGCCAGTTCTGCCAAAAAATCAATGGGCAGAGGCACAGAAACAGGTTACATCCCTCATGGATATGGGGGCCATTCATACAGTACCAGAACAGGAAAAAGAACAAGGTTTTTACTCGACTGTTCTTGGTACCCAGAATGGACAAGGCCTGGCGGCCAATACTGGATTTAGTGATTTTGAACACATACCTGGACATTCCAAAATTCAAAATGCTGACTTTGCAGCAGCTTCTGCCCATGCTGGCAAGAATGCTTGGCTGGTGACTTTAGACCTAAAAGAGGCATACCTGCATGTCCCAATAAGACAATCGTGCAGAAGATACCTCAGATTCAAGGCTGGCTTAATGCATTACCAATTCTCTGCACTGCCGTTTGGCTTATCTACTGCGCCCAGGGTCTTTACAAAGTGCCTGGCACCAGTAATTGCATTTTGCAGACAAAAAAGTATACAAATATATCCTTACTTGGACGACTGTCTCATTCAAGCAGAGAACAAGGACACTCTTCTTCGACACCTGGCATTTGTGAAAAGACTTCTAACATGCCTAGGGTACACAATAAACGAAAAGAAATCACAACTGGTACCCTCTCAAAAGATAACATTCCTGGGTGCAAGCTAGAATACAACTGCCCAGATGGCTTACCTCAAGCCAAACAAACATAGGCAACTAACTACTTACTTCAAACTGATGGCAACCAAAACCCAGTTATCTGCAAGACAAATTCTGCAGGCTCTGGGTTTCATGTCATCCTGCATCCTACTGATGCCATATGCAAGACTGCATATGAGGAAACTTCAATGGTACCTAAAAAGTTTATGGAATCAACATTCTCACAGTCTGGAAGCAATGATTCCTCTCATTCCCTGCCTACAACAGGAGTTTCTATGGTGGGCAAAGGCATGTCACCAAAACATGGGATGGGCCTTCACTCTCCCCCCCCCCCTGCCAGCCAAACCTTAACAACAGACGCATTGGATTATACCTGGGGGGCCCACATGGCAGGAAGATGCATTCAGGGCATATGGACCCCAAAACAAATGCATCTACATATCAACCAGAAAGAGATGCTAGTTGTTCAAAATGCCCTAACAGCCTTCAAGAACTTAAATCATCCAGGACAACTACTGATAAAGACTAACAACACCACAGTCATGTGGTATATAAACAAGCAAGGGGGCACACACTCATACCCCCTTTGCAGATTAGCCGTGGCACTATGGGACACAGCTTTGACCTACCAAATACATCTTCAAGCTCAATTCCTGCCAGGAAAACAAAATACACTGGCAGACGATTTAAGCAGAAACCTTATGGATCCTCACAAGTGGAAACTAAATCTACAAGTCTTCAGCATGATATTAGAGAAATGGGGGAGCCCATACATAGATCTGTTTGCCTCTCCTCAAAATTATCAATTGAAAAGATTCTGCAGAAGCACTTATCACAGACATGCATGGAAAGTGGACGCCCTATCCTTCAGTTGGAAAAACCTATCAGTTTACGCGTTTCCTCCTCTGCCTCTTCTCCCCAAGGTGGTCCTAAAAGTCAGACAAGAGAAACCAAAGATGATACTAATTGCCCCGGACTGGCCCTGCCAGTACTGGTACCAAATCCTAAGGAACTTGTCTCAATACCCAGCTTGGACCTTACCTCAAAGACCTCAACTACTGTCCCAGCAAAACAATCAGATCCTGCACAATCAACTACAGACACTGAACCTGGCAGCATGGCTGATCATGTAGTTATACAAACAACACCTCTCAGTAAAGCTGTGATGGATGTCATTTTGGAAGCCAGAAGGCCTAGTACTAGAAAATCTTATGCTGACAAATGGAAGAGATTCTGTGCTTGGAATCAAGCACAAGGAACTGATACAGCAGAGCCAAATATTCCTCAGATATTACAATACTTAACTGAGATGCTTGACAAAGGCCTATCTTTCTCATCAATTAAAATCCATGCCTCTGCCATTTCAGCTCATTACAATACAGAGCCACCAATTTTTTCTCATCCTTTACTAAAGCAGTATCCTAGAGGAGCCAAAAATTGAAGGCCTCCTAGAAGATCACCATTACCTGCATGGGACCTCAATTATGTGTTGGAAAAGCTCATCCTGCATCCATTTGAACCAGCTGCTACCGCTGATATGAAGTTGTTCTTAAGGAAAACAGCTCTGCTACTAGCAATTACTTCAACAAGAAGAGTATCAGAGCTACAGGCCCTCATGGCTGTAGACCCTTTTATCATATTTTACCCAGACAGGGTGTCTCTGAGGACAAATCCTACTTTTATGCCTAAGGTGGTTTCCAGTATGGCTCTTAACCAAACAATTCATCTGCCAACCTTTTATCCAAATCCGCAGAACAAGGGGGAGAGAATTCTGCATTCCTTGGATGTACACAGGCAGCTAAGATTCTACTTGAGCAGGACTAAAGCTCTAAAAAAACTGAGCAATTACTAGTGTCGTATGCTGCAGGATCAGAAGGAAAGGCTATTACAAAGCAGACAATTTCAAAGTGGATAAGCCACTGCATCCGTTTATGCTACTTACACCATGGTAAACCTGTGCCCAAGGGCATTAGGTCTCATTCCACCAGAGCTGCAGCTACTTCAGCAGCCTTTCTCAGAGGAGTACCAACCAAAGACATTCTAGAGGCTGCTACTTGGAGTTCTGTTCACACCTTTACAAAGCATTATAATTTGCCTCTCTACTCTAAGTCCAGGGCAGGCTTTGCCACTGCAGTGCTGCAGGGCCTTATAGCTGCACCTAATGCTGTTTAGCTCCAGCCTCCCAACCATAGCTTTGGGATTCTACCCAAATGTAATGACTGCAACAGTGAAACACGAAGAACATAATACAGTTGTGTACACTTACCATAAATGTAGATGTTAGAGTGTATTCACTGTTGCAGTCCAGGTTACCCTCCCGCCATCCCCCTGTCATTCTGGAGTTTATCTTTCCTTCTTTATCTTCTACAACCTGTGTGGTGTATTTGCTTTTAGATGAAGGTAAAGTTTATATTGATGCATGTATATATATATATATATATATATATATATTTGCTACCTTTTTGTGGGCACCTGACATCGGGGGCAAGAAAAACTAAAGAAAATGGTGTCTGCTGCATGTTTTATTCCCTTGACGACCTAACGTCATGGAAGAGAAGACAGCAACCAACGCAGGACCCAAGACTTTGGAATTCAGGCCGACTGAGGGTAACCAGCCAGCAGATTACCCAAATGTAATGACTGCAACAGTGAATACACTCGAACATCTACATTTATGGTAAGTGTACACAACTGTACTTTTCCCATCCATTGGTCAAGGTTACGCTTTAAATAGGGTTAGGTATGGACTCTTTCTCATGGATGGGGAGCCTGTTCTAGAGCATGGCGATCCTCAGAGGTACATAACTGTCTTACCAGCATGCCTCATTTTTGTCACAACAAATTTTAAATCATTAGATTTAGTACGTTTGATGCTGTTCATTTTGTGGATGTGCAAAATGTATAGCAGAGCTAGATCCAAGATCCCTTGTATGCCAGGCATAAATGGTCTGTCAGTAACCTGTAAGAGTCAAAGCAAAGAGACAGGGCTTTAAGGCCATCTTTGTAGGGCAGTATGTTTATGCCCTGGATTCTCCTGGTAGGTAACCTTTGTGGGCATTCCACCTGTTGCATATGTCTGGAGAGGTACATGCCAAAGGGGGAATTACACTCAATGGTTAGTCTGACAAGGGCTGAATAAAGTAGCACTGCAGCTTCTCAGAATTGTTGGATCTGGTATCTTATAAGCTGAGGAACAGATTGGAGTAGGAGTTTCCAATGGTATCTGGGGGTGGTCCGAAGCTCTCAGGTGCAATGGGAGATTGGGTCAGGAGTACTCCCAACTGAATTTGAGTCCTGAGAAATTTTCTCATCATGCTTGCCCCATCTTCTTCAGACAGGCTTCTGGAAGACTTGAAGGACAAGGAGGTAGATGGATGTCTTTAAACTCTAAGCGAAGTTTCTTACAAGAATGGTAAAAGAAGTCTTGATGAGATCAGCTCCAGGGAGAACCAAGTTTGCCAATGAGAAGGAGACTTAGCCAAAGAAAGTTTTGGATCCAGAGGAGTAAACTAATATGAGGACTTGGATATTCTGGCCAGAGGAGCCGAAGCTGGAGCAGAATAAGGGGATCAGTCAGGGGAACACTTCCTTGACTCCTTTGGCTTCTCTTTGGGCTTTTCTCTTTTCTACCCTTGAGATGTATCCACTGGTTTCTTTGCGGAGTGGTAAACTCCAGACATTGAAGAAGAGGAGGAAGGTAACAAGCTCTTAATAACTAACTGGTTCCTGTGTTAAACTAAGACTGTGTGGTTGAAGCCGGAACAAACATCACACACTACCTCAGAAAGTGTGGCCCTAAGACAGTATACACACATGGGAGTAGGAATCTGAGTTGGGTATATTGTGTCCACAAAAAGAGCATTTTTTAATGGAAAAAAAGCCAAAAGCTGAAAAGTCAATAGATGATGGAATAAAGAAGTTGGCCGAAGATACGATTACCAACAGTCGTAAATAAAGTAGTTCCAACAATCAGGGATAAGAAATATTTGCAGTGGTAAAGCAGACTGTTAGAAAAACAGTAGAAAGAAAAAGAAAAAAAAAACTTGAAAGGGAGCAAGGACCATGTAAGTAACAGCACTACCAACTTCTGTTTTTGAAATTATAGACATAATGCTTTTTTATAAAAATGGGAGGTAGGAGTGTGGAAAAAGACCAATGACTTTGAGGAAAGAGGGAAAAAAAATGAAATTCACATGTTTCTTATAAATTTGAGCCATGTCAAACATGTCTGATCACTGGACACTGTAAACTAGGTCGGTAATAATCTGGGGCTTGGGAGAGGACTTTGGGTTAGGGGGGAGTGCTTGAGCTACAGATCTAATGTCTAAGAAGTGGCCGAAGTAGGATCCATTTTGGATCCAAAACCCAGTGGTTGAGGAGTGACGAAAACTGCCAGTACAGATGCATCAGTTATGGTAAGTAATTAACTTTTGTTTTCAAATAATTTAGGAGGCGTTGAGGGATATTGTTGGGGCCCGTTGAGGCTATGTTTTTGGCCTTAGTGAGCACCACCAGGACATGTTCCCTGTTAATAGTTGAGGGAATATGCTAGTAGGTATTTCATGGAGGGATACCGAGTGGAGAGTAAAGTTTGAGCTGAATTTGTCTGCCAATAAATTTGCTATGTCATTCTGCTCAGTGAACGTGGCACCATTAACCACCAGTTCGGCACATTGATGTGTACTGCCTTTGAGGTTTTAGATGTAGCTGTAGAAGGCCTTGTAATTATCTTTACCCTTTGAGGCTATCTTGACCTCATAATTGGCTTTGATAGACTTGATCAGTCCTCTTAATTTCCTGTTTAATTAGAGAATGCCTATCATTATGGGAGTTATTCTTCCTGATTTT
Source organism: Protopterus annectens (assembly GCF_019279795.1). Classification (NCBI taxonomy): domain Eukaryota; kingdom Metazoa; phylum Chordata; order Ceratodontiformes; family Protopteridae; genus Protopterus; species Protopterus annectens. The sequence continues at coordinate 181,572,889 of NC_056743.1, forward strand.
GGCCATGACTTTTTCCTTTTGTTGTATACTCTATTAAGGTTAGGATTCCACCAGTGGTTTGTTTTTTAGAATTTGTTTGGGTCTTCTGGTAGGTTCAGCAGTCTGTATACAGCCATTTGCACTCTCTGTGAACAGTTCTGCATAGGTTGTTGTGAACTCAGGGTTGGGAGGAGCATTGAATTTTGACACACTTTTGGTTAATAAGGTGTAGTTTGCTTTGTAATAGTTCCTTACTGCTACAAGGGTTTGCTGGGGTTACTAAGTTGATTTTTATTTCAAAGGAGACAACTTTGTGGTCTGAACTCTCCAATGAGGATGTCACACTGAGGGAATTGGGAGTGCAGTGCTTTCCCATATTGGTGAGGAGTGTGTCCAGTGTGTTTGAACCTCTGGTAGGTGTGCACACACAATCTGATCAAGGGTATTTGTGTTAAAAATCAAGGAATCGTTGTGCCTGCAGGTATGAGACAGTGTATGTTTCCCAGTCTAAAGAGAGGTTGTTAAAAGTCTCCCATAAATAGATTATTTGGTTTAATGATGAGTGACTCCAATAAGTCTTGGTATGAACTGTGGGATTCTACAGATGTATAGAGGGTGACCTATAGCTTGCTAGGATATGGTGTGGAACTTTTTCTATGGTGGTTTGCACATGGATTAATTCCAGGGCATTGTTTTGTTTAACCAACCTAGGGTTAGGCATGTTGCTGAATTAGATTGAGACGACTCCACCTTTTGTCCTGGTCTGTGTAGCTGACGGTCTAAACATGTGGAAGGCACTGAAGCCTTGCACTGCCAGAGTACTTTCTGCAGATTTAAACTATGTCTTGATAACAACACAGATGTCTGTATTCTTCATAGTGAGATGAGCTTGTAGGGTATGGAGTTTCTTGTTTAGGCTGTTAGCATTGAGCAGTAAAACTTTTAGGTTCCTTTGGGGTTTTTTTGCTGTGTTGGTAAGTTTGATAATTTGGCATTGCCTGAAAAGGCTGTTAAGGGGTGGGGTAACATTTTAGTAATATTTAGAAGCCTAGGGGAGACAGGTGCAGATCGTCCTTTGCAAAGCAGTGTGGTCTGCTAACCATGTCCTCCTATGCTCACAGGTATTGATTCCCCCCCTGGAAAAACACCAGAAACTACACCAATTATTGAAGTTGATCACCTTTTGTTCATACCGTGGCATCTCCTTGGTGAAGGTAGAATGCTGCTGAATGCAAGGCACATACCTGCCTGAGACACTCATTCAGAGAGATTAACAATGTTTTACTTCATGTAGTCCAGGAAAGTACATCCCAAGTCATTAATGCCCACATGGACTATGATAAATCATGCTGGTACCTGTGGTGCATTCACTTGAGTGCATATGTAACTTGGCGCATGGTAGCTCCAGATAAGCAACTAACTGGTAGGTTGCAGTCCTCTTTATTAATGGGACATTTTCACCAAGTTTTATGTTTTTCTTCTGCTGAAGTCTTCATAGGGAATAAGGTGGCTTTGGTTTTCTGGTCCTCTTTGCAAGACGTACTGCTTTCTCTTTGGGATCAGACCTCCCCCACTTCTTTTTTGTGCCCAGTGGGATATCCAGATAAGAATTGGGCCTTACCCAGCTTTACTGGTGGATCTATTTTGAAGGGCTGGTTGTGGAGTGCCTCCCTCGATCCCAGACCTTGGGCTGTCTCTCTCCCTCTGTGTGCCCTTTGAAGTGTCACTCCCTGTGTTGGTACATGCTTGGAATTTGTCCCCCAGGAGATGGTGAGGACTGATGCTTCCTAGGAAGAGGAGTCATTAGTGTTTCTTTCCATGCTATGGTTCTATTCAGGTCAAGTGCCTTTATAGGGTTTCCATTTTTCCTCTCTTTGGGAGAATTTTAGGCCTCATCCTTCATATCTAAGGCAGGGCGGTGATTATCAATGGGTACTTTTGCCTCAGCTGGATAATTGGGTCAACTGCATCTCTACATGGCAGGAACTCTTGCATTGGTGTCTCAGACCTAGATTCCTGAGGGAGAGGGCTTCTGTCTTCTGGGGATTGTTCTGTAGTGTTTTTGCTGTGAGAGTCCCATCGGGCTTTCACTTGGTGTGTACTCTCTCTATCTATCTCTCAGCCAAGAACTTCTTATTTTTTGTGCTGGCTTTCCCTCTCCATCTGGAGGGTAAGTATTACATAGGTTCCCTAAGCAAGATGCAGTCTAGACTCCAGACAGAGCCTCACTCCATAGACAGTAGGCAAGCCATTTTACTTTCTGAGGAAATGTAATTCTTGGTTACCATGTTTCTGTAGAATTGTTGGGACACCTTTTGTGTGAGGAGAGGGGCTGTTTTGATCCAGGTTGCTTTCCCAAACTAGAAGTGATGGTCCATGGTAGGGTTTCCAACCGTCTTCTTCACGGTTTTGTTTTGTTTAGAATTGTGGCCTTTGGGTCCTGATGGGTTTTAGTTGGATTTATTAGAAGAGTCTTTGAACTACTGGGAAGTCTCACACTCTTCAGATTGGATATGTTCCGTCACAGGGAATGGAGTAGTGTCCTGTAACCTTCTATTCATTACTCTTGGTCTATGATGTGGTTGGGACTCTCTTCACTTCTGGGCCCCTGGACATTTCCTGTTTTTGATCCCAAGTAGAGGGGACAGACTGAGTAACAACACTGATTGGTCAGGCAGTCCTGTTGGGGACAGGCAACCTTCTGTCATTTCCAGGGGAGGAGAGTCCTGAACTCTAGAGGCTAGCTTGCAGTAGTGGCTTGTTTGGGTGGAGTCCTCATATACATGTAGATATGGTGGCTCTGTTTGCATTTGTTGACATATTTCATTTCTTTCTTTCTTTGTTGAGCAGGTAATTCGAGTGCCAAGACCCAGAGTATCACTCCAGTGCAAATGAGAAAAAGTCACAACTTGCATGGTTATACATGAGATCAGTGAATCAGTAGAATTAGACATTTCTTAATTTATTTTTGCAGATTTTTATGTCCACTGTTTGTTGATCATCAACCCCCTGCCTCAGCCTACAGGCCATTTAGCAGTTTTACTGCCTTTCACTGGAATGAGGAGGTTCACGTTTTCTCATTTTCTCACGGGTCCTAACCTCACACTCTTTGCTGTGCCCTGAGGAGAGGTGTGCAGTGGGCTGTCTGCAAAGGATATAACCGTTCATCTGTTTGGAGAAGCTGAAAGTGTTGATTATGTGAATACTGCCTCCATAAATTTCACCTTTTAGGCAGGAATAACTGAATACTACAATTAGGCTATAGGCATGTGGGTAAAGTTTTCCTGAAGAAGACTTATATGCATCATATATATTCAAGGGAGTCTACTTTCCAGCGTTAGAGCGGCAAATGCAGTGGAGTTGTCAGTATGAGAGAGAGAGAGAGAGAGTCTGTATCCTATGGTAGCTCTTCTTCAAAACCCCAGATACCTGCTGCCTTCACCCTTTTCCTTTCCTTTATCTGTTGTGCTTCCTTGGCTGCATGAAGCTTTATACCCAAGACCACTGTAGAGTAGGTTCTTCCCCCATCTTGACAACTTAGTTTTGCATCACAGCTGAAATGTTCTGAAACTCATATAAAAGTCAGTTTGTGGAGATTCTACCTTGTCCTCTGAGACCTTTACTACATTTTTCTAGTGACCCTCGTTTCCACTACATTTTTCTAGTGACCCTCGTTTCCCAAGGGTCATTTCCATCTTAGGTTCTTTTGCATACAGTCATGACTTCTGATGACAGCCATATGTTGTAAAACATAACCCGCATTTTTTCACTAAAGCACTGTTTTTTTTTGGGGGGGGGGCAACCCCAATTTCTTTACAGTCCTATCCATTCTATTGTTCCTTTGTTTTGTTTGTTTGGTTTTTTTTTTACTTTGATTCACCTTTTGAGTGTTTCTTTCTCAAAGATCATGTTTAATTTCATGCCAGCTTGTCAGGCATTGAACTGAAGAAAAGTTAACTTTTTACTCAAAGTGTAGCTTTGTGCCATGTTGCGCTTTCATTCATATGAAGTCTTTCATCCAGAACCTGCCCATATGAGTTTACCCTTCTCTTTGGAGACGACTTAATGAATGAAGGAAGCCTGTTCTGCAACTAGATGTGATTAGTAAAGCAGTAATGCCATGAGTAAATTTTGTGGATAATTAGTATTAATGCTCCACAGTAACTATCTATTTAATGTTCAAGTGAATCACGTTACATCTACTGGCTGGAGTATTCCGGGGTGAAACCTGTATTCACACAGATTCCTTCTTATATGAGATGCATCCAAAGTGTACATTACTGCAGACAGCAAAAACTGTAGGATGATCACTAAGGGTAGACACAGGTCCAAATAAGTGGTGAGCTAACAACTTTTTAAAAAGATTTGATCATGTTTTTGCTTAAAGAGGTTTTCTTCATCCTTTGCATTATTAGACAGTATTCTAGAAACTCAGTGTTCACCTCAGTGGTTGATGAGTCATGGGACTACTAACAGATATGTATACTGCAATTGGCCACCTGTTCAGTAATTGCACAGCTCCAGTACAAAAGAAAACCTTATATTTCAAGTTCTTTTCATGTTGTAGTAAATGTAATGGATTTACTCCCTTCTGGCCTAGGGACTTTTGAATCCTCAGGCTTTGCAGTCAGGATCAGACCTACTCAGTGTGAAATAATCCCCATTAACTTCCCACTTTTGCTATGTGTTACTACTGTGTTAATGCACTAATAAATAAAACATAACCTGGTTCTGTTTGCCACTGAGTATGCAGTGAAGGCAGACTGAAAAGAAACGAAAACACATTATTTGAAGACATGTTTTTGCTGAGTAAGGTTTTGTCTTGGAGGGTTTCCAAATTTGTTTCGCTAATTTTTGTTGGTATAGTGTTGAAAGTCTTTGGATTCAAAACATATTTACTTTCTTCTTAGCAGCAGTTTCTGGCAGCTGCAGTATGAATGAGTTCTACTTGGGAGGTAAACGCTAATTTTTATTTTCTACACCAGCACTTAGCATTCCCTCACATGCCTAGTTGCACCTTGGCTTTTTAAATAAATGTTTAAAATACAGTTTCAGCATTTATTAAAGAACTTTTCATTCTGGTTGTTAAGGTATTCTGATACAAGCAGCATGTTCCTTCTACATCAGGTGACTAATGTGGTTTGCAGAAATTAACAGTTTGGTCTGAATTGGGGCATTCAGGTTTACTAACACTTGGGAAAGTAAGTATTTGTTTTCCTGTGTTTTTTTTTCCCTGATGCAACAACTATGTGGTGATGGCTTTGTTTTACTGGTCTTTTCTGTGTTGCAGTACCTTTTGAGAAGAAGCACTGCTGTTTATGGATTTAGTTGTACTTTGTAATAAGTACACCTTCCTTTTTCACATTAAGCATATCAGGTTTCGGTCCCAGTGAAGAAAATATAGTCGATATACAATTTGTGTTTTGCTTATAATAAATGCTATAGGTATACTAAGTGTTATGCCAACTTCCTAACATGGAACATATATCAGATATATTCATTAGCTGCATTTTTAACTAAAATCTGCTCATAAAAAATATGTATAATACACACGCACATTTTTTTTCAGGTTTAATTGTATTTTTACATATTTTTTTCAATACTGTCCATCATCTGCTATGTCTCTGTCAAAGAAGGAGAGAGTGGCACTGAAGTGGGAGCTTGTTTCCCACTGCCCCTTGTCAGTCTCCGTAGTAAGGTGACAAGAAAGAATTGGGGTATTCTGATATGAGGATTTTTCTCTCTTAGCCTAGCCATAATCTCCCACTGCTACCTTGCAAAGAATGCAATTACATTAGGTCAGCTTGTGTACATGTGCATCCACCATACAGACCCTCCACTTCTCTTTGCCTATCCATTGCTTGCCTGTCTGATTTGGTGCCCTGTTGGTCTGTAGCTAGGTAAGAAGCCACCTCCTCCCAAGATATGTGAGCCAGCATTTAACTGTTCAGTATTTCCGTTACATCTGGCTTGTGTTGCGCATGGGGATGCAATACAAAGTTAGGTTTCCTGGGAAATAATCAGCACTCTACCTGTACCATTGAGCTTGTTTTTCATTTATAGCTGTAGAAACTGATGTTAAGATATATTTTCACAATGATGCAATATTGTTGTAGACTAATCTCAAAATTTCATCCAGAAGTTATTTTTAAATTTTCTTTGAACCAATGCACACACTTACTTGTGCTCACTGTCTAATTCACTGTGGCGCACATTTGAAGTTTACTGTATTTTGCAGCAGTACCATAACAAGGGTGGGGCAAAGGGAGATGTCTTTGCAGGGAGCAAACTGTTAGGTGGAGTGATTAGCAGTGCTGAAGAGTGCCAATTGAGTGTGAGCGACAGTCAAGGCACCAAAATTCAGTTAAAAAAATGCACGTAATATTATGGCTGTTTTAAATGAAAACATTAAGTATTGTAACTTTAGCAAGGATCTTGTGTAAACTCTTTGCTGCATTTCAGGGAAGACTGTCTTGTGTTTTTGCTCCTGGAAGAGGAAGTTGCCTGTCTAGAGACTGCCCAATGTGGCAGTTGACTTAGCTACAGCTTTGCCTTGCAGTGATGCATCTACGTTTTGAAAGCTGCCAAGAAGACTAATTATTTCCTTTACTAAAACAGGGGCTGCTACAGTTTTACTTTTTTTTTTTTTTTTTTTTTTTTTTTTTTAACTTGAAATGTTTTTTGGAATTTGTTTTTTAAAGTTACATTTATAAACTTTTACACAAATAACAAAATAAGATAAGCAGTGTTAAACAGTATAACGTACAGAAGACAAATGCTGACTCCCATACACTGGACAGCATTTTTTGTGTAGAGGTAATAGAAGTCTAACGTGCATATTTATAATGGGAACTAGTACTAGGCAGCCTTCAGGCTACGAGTATCGGCCCAACCTGTTTACATCTGCAGTTGTTTTGGAGCATGCGTAGTGGATGTTGTCACTGTGATGGTCTGTTGCAATGCTCATTATGTTGAGTATTGCTTAGATCACAATTTTTAGCAATACCTAATGCTCATTATATTGGGTATTGCTTAGAGCTCAACTGTTTCAGCCTTCCAAGAATTGTCCTTAACATATGATAGATATAACACTTTTTGACAGACTAGTCAGCAACCTACAGCAGAATTCCTTTATCCTAAGGTACTGCTTTCCTAATTTCCTTTTCACCTTGTATCAACGATTTAGAACCAGTTTTCCTTCTTTGAGGTTGTTATACAGGAGTCCACTTGCCAGTATGCATTCATCAGGTACATGCATGAGACAATTTGCTAGCCTTTCCAAGTTGCTGCATTACTAGATATCTGCTGCCAAAAGCAATTACTGAATTGTACTTCTGTGGTGTTACAAAAACCCAAGTTAAAAAAGTAAAGACATTTTGATATTTCTTAAAATAAAAATGTTTGGTTTCTTTCAAGTCTTTTACCATGTTAAACAAATCAGTAGAGCAGGAGAGTGGAAATTTTGAGTTGCAGACTCAATAAATAAAATAGGTGGAGTGCATGTGAAGAAAAAACTGCTTGCACATGATTTTCTAACACTTTTAAATAAGAAACAAATGAGAGTTCTTTGATATAAATGCTGTTTTCTTTTTCCAGCTGTTTTGAATAAACATTTTTTAAAGTAGCTGGAAACTTTATATAAACATGACCTTATTTTGGTAACTGAATTGGCCGTGTATTACTGTAAAGAAAGACTAAACTAATTATGTGCTTACCACAGGTAAATCATTTAGCAGAAGAGAATGCAGCATTGTCCTCCCAGGTAAAAGCAGTGTCTCAGACACTGAGAGAGACTCAGTTACATTACAGTGACCTGCAGAATAATTTCTACCACCTTGAGAGGGAGTACCAGACACTGAGGGCGTCTTTCCAGGATGTCAGACATGTGAGTAAGAAACTGAAGAAATATGTCAGTCTCTCACAACATACACTTTACAGCATCATTTTAAAATTCAAGATCCAGATGACACTGTAGCAGTAATTTTTTTCACTCCCTTTAAATACTTTAGAATGCATCAGTAGGTCAACCACATTATCATAACATATTTTATTTACCTCCTTTGGATCACTTTACTCTTTTGTTAGTTATTACATTAAACAGTCTCATGATGAACAGTTTGCTTCTCTACTTGCACGTGCATGCTCATGCGCATACACAGACATCACTGACCCATCTAATTCAGGTAACGTGTTGTTTTAATTTCACATATTCCATTTTGCTAACCCAGCTCAGTATATTTTGCACTGTGCATATATTAAAAGATTTCATATTCAACATTGGAGACCTTCAAGGATCAGCAAGCATGTGGGTTAGTCCTCTTTACCAGTTGATAGTAAGCATTTTTTTCTTAGAAGATCCCATGCTGGGGCATGCTCTCCAGGTGCCTGTGCTCATCATAACATTCATGTACCACATACATATGTGAGTCTAGCCCTTGAACCCACAGATTCTTTTCTCCTGATCTCACAGGTCAGGTCTTGATTTTCACGTCAGTGAAAAGTTTACGAGATTTTTCCTTAGAAGTAAAACCAAGAGGTGTACCTGTGGCCATAAGTCTACGAGTCAGGACCCAAAGCAGCCTTGCCTATGCTGTCTCAGGGAGGAGCATGATATAAAGCATTAATATTTGTGTCAGCACTGCCACCTGCAGACATTGACAGAGGACACTCGTTTAAATTGGTTACTGTCAGGTGTATTGTAGTAGTTGAGAATTCCTAAAACTGGGATCAACTGAAAGGTTCAGCATGCAGCTCCAGCTCACAGCCAGTGCATCATCACAAGGTCTAAAGCTTAGATGGTAGGCCACAGATTGGTTCTTTTGGAGGCAAGTCCATTCCAAAGACAATCTTCTTGAATCTGTAGGTACTGAGCTCGTCATCTTCATTTCAGCATATTAGGGCTCTGGAGGAGCTGCATCACTAGCTGTAAACCTGATGATGTTTTCCAGGGTGTAGGAGCTATTCAGCCACCATTTTAATCTGTTGGAGCTTAATACTGACAGCCTTCTCTTAGGGAGTGGTCTCTTCAGTTGTCCTTCCTCAGTTCATGGGCAGTCATTTCTGATGACTTGCATTCATGGCCCTCATCAGGTTTATCAGAATCTGTTGACTGAGGTTGAGGATAGGTCTGCCAGGTTGTTCCATGACAGAGTTCATAGTTTAGTGCCTAGACACTAAGCAGATGTTTGATACCATGTCCGCTGAGAACTAAAGTCACTGTGCAAAAGTGCACCAGAAATACAGCATAATATCAGTGCTAGACCGAGCACGGGCCCATAAGCCTTTCTTTGTTGCACAAACTTTTGGCAGGTGTGTGCAAGGTGTGCCATATCCTTGCTCCTGGCTTAAACCTTGTATACAGTCTCCCCACTGCAAGACTAGATATAAGCTTACTTTTGGCTCTCATGAAGGATCAGGAATTCCTTTCCACTGTTGCTTTTCTGAAGAGTCTTGAGGACACAGAGGCCATTGTCTGAGAGAAATGAAAGCTCCCCTCTAAGTGATACTCTTTGGAGAAACCTAGATGCACATGTAGCCTTCTATGGACAGGCTTATGGACACATTTCTCCCTAACCCCAGAACCGTCTAAAGTATATGTCTTAAGGAACAAAAAGGAGGAGGTAGCCTTGGACCCCTCAAAAAATGGATGTGATCAGTTAGGATTCCTTTATTTCAACCTTGAAGCACCCAGATTGTACTCCTGCAGACCCACAAAAATGCAGATACACTTTAAAAGCTTTTGCTTGAGTGGTGCAAGAAGCTGGAATCCTTTGGTTGGATCCTGTGTGATTTCTTCAATGTACCATTGCTCCAGAGAGTAGAAGATAATGGTCTTTGGCACTAGATGGAAGCAAAAGCTGTGGACAGTGACATGAGTATTTTCCTGTTAAGATTTAGGATCCTCAACATTTTCTCTATTTTGTCTCATTTGCAGTCCTTCCTCATGGATCTTCATACTTTGGAAGATGTAACCAAGCCTTCTGTGTCTGTTCTGTAGGTGGTGATGAAGACTGTGTACTGTTTCCACTTATTATAATTTTAACAGTGTTGATAATGTGGCCAGGGCTGTAGGTTCATTTATGGTAGTGCTCAAGAACAACATTCTGGATATTCCCTTTAAGGAAAAATTTCTGTCTAGGTAGGTCTCTTCTGCCATTTAGGTAATGTGTTGAAGTGGAAATGTGTCGATCTGATGTTGTCCTTATAATTCATTCCTCAACTGGTGGGTTCAGATCTGAGACCTGAATCTGACCCACCCGCTTCTTCCAAATCATTGGATTCAAGAACTCTCAAGCTCCTCCCTTAACCCATAATCCCCTACCAACCTAACATACCCCAGATCTTGTTTACCATTACAGACACAGATCCCTTTGCTGTTGAGTGTTTCTTTAGAGTTTTCCAAGTTCATTTTTTGTTGGTTTGTAAGTTAGCCTACAATTTTATTTTCATATTTTACTGTTTGTTTCCCTCCCTCCCATAATCTGTAAGCTGAACATAGCTGTTTTCTGACCCTCTTTGAGCTGCCATTTTTCTTATTACTCTGTGCAATATTTTTCTCTACCATTGTTGGTAGTTTTCTCTCCTCCTCTCTTTTTTTCTTTCCCTTTTCTAACTTAAAAGAAAGTAAAGTAGTAATAATAATAAAATCTTTTCTGTATTTATAGTTGTATAAAAAAATGTCTCTACAGAGTTTATTAGTGCTGTATTTTTTGCTTGTAATGTTGTAGGGTTTTAACATGGCTAACAAACTTATGGGATTCAAAAAATGCGTTACCTATGGGCACAAGCTTCGCAATTCTGATGCCCACAGGGAATGCGTGTATTGACTATGTCCTGCTTACCTTGAAGTGGACTGTTCAGTCTGCTTCAGTTTCCGTTCCAGGGCTTTAACAGATTGCAGAAAACAAGATGTTCTTCGTGTTTCACTGTTGCAGTCATCACATTTGGGTTATCTGCTTGCAGTAGCCCTCAGTCGGCATTATCAAAGTCTTGGGTCCTGCGTCGGTTGCTGTCTCATCTTCCATGATGTCAGGTAGTCAGGGGTATAAAGCATGCAGCCGATGCCATTACATCAGTCTTTCTTGCAGTGCGGTGCCTGAAGCAGAAGTTCACAAGTGCCGGTCGGCCGACTCCTGAAATTTTCGTTTTCAAATTTCAGAACCGAAATCTTCAACTAAAGCTAAGTACCCCATTGGGGAAACTTTTTCTTGCTCTAAACCGAGCACATTGCTGGTCAGCGAGTGCTGACCAGCAATGAGCCTTTCAAAGCTGGAAGACACTCGGAGCTGAAGCATTGGCACTAGATTCAGGGGTTGGAGTAAACTCTGAAATTGTCAAAGCCATATTTTCCCCTCAGGGCCTCAGCATTGGATAGCTGAGGCCTGACTTCTTCCTCGTGTGGAGTGCCGGTGGGGTTACAGGAGCTGACAGTCTGAAATATTCCAGCTCTGGCACTGTCGGCTTCTACTTTCCTAGGCATTCTGCCTCTGAAGTTGTGGAGAGGGTTGTTTTCCTTGGCTAGAGAAGAAATATCCCCACCCCCCCCCTCAGATCAGGCAACTCTACTTCATCAGGTTCTTTGTTCTGAGCCTCGTCCATCACTTACATTGAGATAGCCAGCTCCAACTAGTCTCTAGTTGGTCCATCAGGACATCGTCATCTTTTCTGTTAATTCCCCAGAATACCTCACTGAGGAACTCCCTCAGAAGAGAATGTGTAAGAGGTGACACTTGGGTCACACCCCCCCCCCCTGGAATCTCTAACAAAGGACACCGATTTTGATGAGATGGAGGGGGTCTCACAGATCACCAACTGAAGACATCTCCTTTGGAGACATCCTAGAGCTCTTGAAACAAAAAGGTGGCTGGTCCTCTGACATACCCTTCTAGGAGGAATCGGTGTTCCTGGAGGCTTTCGGTTCTGGCACATCTACTTCTTGGATGACCTCTTCCCCCAGCTGATGAACTCATTGACCTTGTCTCTTGGCAGGCATGGAAGGAGGTAGACACTGAGCCAATAAAGACCAGACAATATTTTAGCTCCCCCTAACGATCACACACACTGCAGTAAGGGAGTCCCAGCTGATGCCATGGTTGTGGCTGCTGCCTCAAAGAAAGAACTGTCAGATCAGAGTTCTTCTGTCCACCCCGCCCCCCCCCCCAATAGAGAGTCAAGGGCTCTGGACAGGTATTTGAAATATGTGTGCACACTTTAGCGACCTTTGCCCTCAGGTCGCTGAATTACTTGGCACCTTTTTTGAGGCTACAAAGAAATCTGACCAAGGCTCTTGCCAAATATCTTTCTGGGTCCATCTTGTCTGTGGATGGAAACAGAATTTCCTCCCAACTGGCCACCCTTCAATCTATCTCAAAAGCGTTCATGAGGTTGATCTACCATGCTGCAGAAGGTACCTCACTGCCTGTACGGGTTAAGGCATAGCCGTCAGATGTGCCTGGATGCATTTTTCAGAAGCCTCTTTATTTGTCAGTATGCCCTTTGATGGATCTTCTTTGTTCAGCTCCAAGGTTAAGGACATGCTCTCCAGATGTGAACAAGAGGCAAGACCCTGTCTGCTGTGGGTATACATTTTTTAACCCCTCCAGATATAAGCAAGAGGGAAGACCCTGTCTGCCATGTGTGTACGTTTTTCAACCCCTCAAAGACCTTTCTCTTGAGTCATTGAGGCAGTAGGAAAATGTGGTTTTGGAAATCCCAGGGTCCTTTTCAAGATTCATGCAGAGATATTTCCCTGGGGGGCTCAAGTGAAAGATACTACCATTGTGACAGAGGTGGCCTGCAGAACCAGGACTTTAGGGATTCCTTCCCAGATGAGCCTTTATTAGCACTCCTGAAAGGAGGCCTGACTGTTCCCTTCTGGAGGCAGTTGGGGGACATTTGTCTGTGCACTAGAGAGCCTGGCTGTCTATTACAAAAGTTGTATAGGTGCAGAGAATCAAATACAGAGGTTACACCATACCATTTTCCCTAGATCCTCCCACCATTGTAAGGAAATTCCCTAATGTTCCACCCAGCCAGAAATAAACAGCATCTCTAGAAATAAAAAAAGCTGCTAGAAAAAAGAGTCATCCATGAGGTTCCCTCAGAACAGTGAGGGTCCAGAACTAACTCAAGATTCATCTTGGTGCTAAAAGAGACGGGACTTGAGACCAATTCTAGATCTCAACAAATTAAATCGGCTTGTACAGTATTCAGAGTTTCAGATGGTCAAGGTTCAGTCAGTTTTGCTTCTGTTGTGAAAGGATGATTGGATGTGCTTGATAGATCTTCAGGATGCACACTATCACAGCAAAATGAACAGGTGTTTCAGGAGATACCTGTGCTTCTAGCTAGGAACCAGTCATTATCGGTTCACAGCACTGCCCTTTGCCTTTGACCACATCCAAGAGTGTTCACCAAATGTATGGCAGTGGTAGCAGCTCTGAAAGGCTTGGTGCCGGTCAGCTCAGAGGATTCCAGGTATTTCCATATCTAATAACAAATCACTGGAAACCAGGCTGGAGTAAATGCACTTTGAAATCCTTTTAATATTCACAAGTAAATTTTAGGATATGTTACTATTACCTCTTCTAAACTACATAAGGCCTTTCTTAAGGGAGATTTTTTTTGCTTAGACCACTATTAAAAGATCCTACTCCTCCTTGGGATTTAACTTTCATGCTTCAGACTTTAACACAATCTCCCTTTGAATCTTCAGCCAAAGCAGAACTTAAATCTTTGTCTTGAAATAATATTTTTCTGGTTGCTATCACATCAGCTCGACGAGTATCCCAACTCCAGGCTGCATCTTCTAAACTTGCGTATCTGTTTTTTTCACAAAGATAGGGTGCCCTTGTGAACCAATCCCCTCTTTCTTGCCTAAGGTAGCTTCAGACTCTAGCATAAACCAGCTCATTAACCTACTAGTTTTCTTTCCTAACTTTTCAAATAAGGGAGAGTATTTGCTCTACCTTTTGGATGCGCATAGACAAATTCTTCATCTCCACAGAACCAAAAACTTCAGGAAATCTGACCAGTTATTTGTTTCTTTTTCTCCTAACAGATTTGGCAAACCAGTACAAAGAGTCACATTGGCCAAATGGTTAACTAAATGCATCTCCTTTGCTTATAGTAAAAAAGGTTTATCCTTGCCAAAGCCTCCTAGAGCTCATTCCATGAGGTCTATGGCAGTCTCTTCAGACTTTTGATCAAGGGATTCCATAGATGACATTTCTGCAGCTGCAACTTGGACTCATTCTCACACCATTACTGCTCATTCCAAATTAGATTTGATTTCCAGGAGCAGAGCGACCTTTGGCTCTGCAGTACTCCAAAACATCCTTCCATGAGGGCCTCCCAAGGTTCCAGTAGCTGGGGAGTTTGTCCCATTAGTTGAGCAATGAATGAAAAGAAAAACATCAGATAAAAAAGTTATGTACTCACCATAATATTCCATCTGTGGTTTCCATTTTCATTTTCCTCAACTTTCTGCCCACCTGCCCTCTTCCTTTTCTTCTGGAAATATCCACAAATTGTACAGGAACTTATTTTCCTTATTTGAGCTCTAGCTTCCTTTTTTCTTTCTACCTTTAACTTTTGTAATAGATTGTCCCTTTATATCTAGGGGCATCAGACTTGATCTGAGTTTTGTTAGGTTGGAGGGCATTATGGGTAAAGAGAAGAGGTCAGGTGTTCCCGGATTCAGTTGTAGAAGTTGGTGAGTTGGGTCAGAGTCTCTGATCCGAACCCATTGGTTGAGGAAGAATGAAAATGGACAGCACAGATGGAACATTATGGTGAGTACATAACTTTTTTTTTATCACAGTGCCTCCTTGTTCTAAGTCGGACCAGCTCCTAAAAAGAAAGAAGCTTGTTTACAGAACAAGGAAGGCACTTGAGTGTCATGTGAACTTGCTCCCCCTTTGAGTCCCAGCCAAGCAGCACTAACTGCTGTCTAGGTCTGTTTGTGGTTGGGAAGGGGAGTGCTTGTTTGAGTTCACTCCAGCTTGGCAAACTGTTATAAAGGACTATTGAGGTCTGGACATAATTACAGTCAGTTGTTTTTTTGTAGGTTTTCTGACAACTTTCACAGAAGTAGCATCTCTCAAAGATCAACTATCTCAACAGAGCACTTGAAAGAGGCCCAGACTTTGCCTTTTAAGAGGGTGGTATGTTTTTTTCCTTTTATAGCATGGGAATGGGTTTCTTCTCTTGCTTGTTTCTGGTTACAGAGGGGATGAATTGTTTCTGTCCTATTCTGCACCTCGGTGAGCTTAGCCAGAACATATAATTCTAGGTGATGATTTCTAGGTAATTTACCAAGGTGATTTTTCTGGTCTTGTCAAGACACTGGAAACAGCTGCACTATCACCTAACACCAATTTTTCCCTGCAGTGAACTCCTCACAAAATTGAGATCCTTCCCTGACCTCTAATCCCTTGCTTTAAATGGAAATCTCCAAATCTTCTTGCCACCATTGAAGCCCAACAAAGTCTGCGAACAGCTCAAGCTGTTTAAGATAACTTTTCTACCTGCTGGTTCAGATGGGGGGGGGGTGGATCATAACCAGTTATCTTTTGACATAATTCATTTGCTGTAGCACTTTTGTAAATCTGTTCTCATTTCTGTCACTTTTGTCCTCCTTAATGCCTTCCACGTTCCTCATCAGAAGTAATTTACCTGCCCTGTAATTCTTATTCTTCTTGGTCAGGTTAATGGCAACTGTTGTGCCAGTGTTTGACTGTTTAGTGTAATTGTTTTTTGTGGTAGCATTTGATGTTGGACTAGCTTAGTCCTGGATGTGGAGACTGATTTTAAGAGGTGTAAACAGTGTGAAATTATTAGGGTCCCTTCCCCTACACCTAGACCTGGACCACCTTCTACTGTCTTCCTAAAAAGAATCATCTGTTGCTACTGTTTCAGCATCAAGGATAACTGGCAGTTTTTCTGTAATCGGGAACTTTTGAAGTTTGTCTTCCAGGCCAGCCTTTGTCTCCTCATTATGTTTCTATAAGTCCTTAAGGAGCCCCAACCTTTTGCATTAGGAGAGTATGATGTAGGGGCAAAAACAGTACAGATGTTCATCGTGTTACACTGCTGCAGTCATTACACTTGGGTTATCCTGTCATCAGGCGGTTCCCCTGTGGCTTGCGTTCCAAAGTCTTGGCCCAGCGTCGGTTGCTGTCACTTCCTCCCTGACATCAGTGCGACAGGGGTATATAAGATGCAGCCGACAACATTTTCTTCAGTCTTTCTTGCCGTGCGGTGCCCGAAGCAAAAGCATTTCGCAAGTGCCGGTCGGCTGGCTCCTGAGATTTTCATTCCGAATCCAGAACCGAAGTCTTCTACAAAGCTAAGTACCCCGTTGGGGAAACTTTTTTTTGCCTCAGACCGATGTCAGTAAAAGTTAATAACTGTATTTCTTGTGGGAAGCAAATACTTCATAAGGATTTCCATTCTTACTGTATCCCATACCTAGGCCCAGACCACGATGTCACTGGTTGTCGGTTTTGTGCTAGGTTTAACAAGCGCACTATTAAACGTCGGTTTGATTTTGCCCGGCATTACTTTGGCAGAAAATTTAATTATACCATGCCGTCGGAACTTCCATCGACCGCAGTTCATAAAAAGTGCAAAGACAGACATCCAAGGCCCAAAACTGACGACGAAGCCTCTTCTAGGCCAGTCGCCAGTTCTCCGGTTTTCAGCGAGGCGCCTTCGCAGCCCCTGACGACCGCTTCTGCAGAACCACAGGTAGCCACCGACTCCCAAGTGGAGATGGCTGGGCCATCGGACACAATAGTTTTACAAACTACCGAAACAGATCCTACTGAGTGATCTGGAGTACATGAGCAACCCACTGCTTCAGTGGGTGTCTTCAGACCTACTCAGTTAAGCATAAAACCCTCTTCTAAGTCTAAGCCACCTTTAAAAACAAAGAAACAAATACAGTCTCCAGGACAGGCCTCCATGCCTAAGAAACAAATGCTCAAAATGGCCAAAGACCTAATCACTCTGATCAGGGGGTCCCACCCCCCCTTCTGATAAAAGGCCTAGACAAGATGCAGATTATGACTCATCTGACCAGGTGTCCATTTCTTCAGATTCATTTTCAGACCTAGGTTATTCTTACCCCCTTATGAGGATTCTGATGCTGAGGAATCAATTCCATCAGCCTCTCCACCAGCGGATTACTCTTTTGAGGAAACTACACACCATGAGGGAGCATTTCCATTGGAAAGGCCAGGATTACTCAGAATCTAAGAAAAGGCTCAGAGAATTGCTACTATTGCCTCAACACAGACCCCTTGCTATTCCGCCAGTGTTAGATATTGTGGATGATGTGTATATTGAATCCAGCTTAAATCCTTACTCCTTACCTCCAGCTCCAGTTAAACCAGACAGGTATTACAGAGTCCCTGACTCACACAAATTTCTGTATAAAAGCCCAGTGGCAGACCCAGAAACTATTTCTCAGGGACCGAAAGGGGTTAAGGCCTCATCAGCAAAGCACCCAGTTCCCTCTGACAGAGATTCCAGAGCATTAGACAGATGGGGAAAGAAAGTGTATACGCCTGCAACTTTAGCAATGAGAGCTTTAAATTGCCAATTTCACATGCTAAAATATCAGCAATTTTTGATGTCTCAGTTGAAACAAAAAATGCTTTCAGATACAGATCCTCCTAATTTTAAGGAAATGCAGGATTTATTGCATGCTGCTGAACAAGTGGGAAAACATACTTTGCAATGTGGTTTTGATTCTTTAGAGGCCTCCTGTAGAGCAGCAGTTACAGGCTCTGTCATTAGAAGACATGCATGGTTAAAAGAACATATGTTACCAGATCATGTTAAAGCTAAGCACTTCCTCTTGAAAATGCAGTATTATACTTCAACAAAATCTTTTTATCCATTCTTGACTTACATGCTCCTGAATGTATCATTAGAATGAAATCTAATACTGCCCCTTGGCTCTCCCATGAAACCAAAAAACTTATTCTCACCAGAAATAAAGTCTGGGCCTCATGGAGAGCCCATAGAAATAACCCAGATCTTCTACACTTCCGCCAACTCAGAAATCTAACTAAAAAGGCAATAATATATGACAAAAAGAAATTCTACTATGAACTACAACAAACCCATGTCAACAATTCTAAACTTTTCTGGTCTTCTGTCAATAGACTCCTCTCCCCAGGTACTTCCAAAACACCTTCCCCAATTAATGCTGACCCTGATAACCCTCAGCAAACTGCAGATACTTTCAACTCTTTCTTCACTGAAACTATCCAAGCTCTAGCTAAACAACTTAATGCCAACAACTTAAACCCACCAAGTAACTTAACAAACTCTACCTTTAAATTCTCTCTACAACCTGTCTCCACATCTTACATATACAGACTCCTGCACAAACTAAAACCCTGTACCCCCTCTACTGATAAGCTCCCCTCACTCTTTCTACAAAAGGCTGTTAAGGTTATCGCATATCCTATATCTATTCTCATAAATAGGACAATCAAAGAAGGAAACATCCCAGATATCTGGAAAGTCTCTCATATTATCCCACTTCATAAAGGTGGAAACTCCTTAGAATACTCTAACTATAGACCTATTGCTCTCCTCTCACCTTTGGCCAAAATTATGGAGAAATGTATCCACCATCAACTTGTACAACATCTCTCTCTTCACAACATATTAGCAAACTGTCAACACGGTTTTAGACCACATCATAGTACTACTACTGCTCTGCTTTCCTTTGTAGACACTATTAATCAGAACCGTAATAACAACCTACTCTCTTCTGCCCTCTTCATTGACCTCTCCAAAGCATTTGATATGGTCAACCACTCTTTATTAATTAATACTCTTGAATCCCTATCTTTTGATATCCCAGCCATTAAATGGTTTAATTCCTATCTCACAAATAGAAAACAATCAGTTCTTTGGGACAACCACATTTCTTCGCTTTTGCCTGTTTCTGTCGGAGTTCCACAAGGCTCTATTCTTGGCCCACTTCTCTTTTCCCTCTTCATTAATGATCTTCATACTATAATCCCTCAAGCAACCTGCATTCAATATGCTGATGATTCTACACTCATCTGCTCCGCATCCTTCACCCCAGAACTTATCTCTCTTACTCAAAAAATCTTTAATACCATAGAAACATGGTTCTCCAGTCGATTCCTCCTATTAAATGCTAAAAAAACTAAACTGCTCCTTTTCACACCCACTTCTAGGACCTCCCCCTTAAACTTCTCCATCTCCTCCAACAGTGCCACTGTCATTTCACCTGACTCTACCACTAAATTGTTAGGTATTACCATTGATAATAATCTCTCTTTCAACCAACACATAAACAACTCCATAAAACAAGTCAACAGAAAAATAGGATCCTTAGATCGAATCAGACCATTCCTTACACCATCTACCAGAACTAGGATTGCTCACTCCCATCTTATTTCTACTCTTCTTTATGCCTCACCTATCTTCACCAACCTCAAGAAAACCAACCTAAACAAACTAACAACCTGCTACAACAACATTGCCCGCTTCGCTACAGGTAACACCTACAGAACTCATCACTGTGTTAACTTGAAACAACTAGGCTGGCTAGAGTATCAGAACTATCTTGCAATCCACCAACTTACCATTGCCCACAAAATACTGTACCAACCAAATAATACCCCTATACTCTCTCAATTTATAATCCCCTATAATAATCTCAACTCTCTCCGCTCATCTAGTAAGCTATTGACTAGTTCCATAAAATCAAACAACACTGCTGGTGACTCCCTATTTACCAATTCTGTAGGTTCAAAATGGAATTCGTTACCAAGCAACATAAAGGTTACATCACCGCCTCTCTTCAAACAAAATATTAAACTCCACTTCCAAAATCACTGGCTCTGCTCCTGTAGTAAACCTGATTAACTTCCCAATACTTCAACTTTACTTATAACTACCTCTTCTCCTTCTCTGACTCTACTCTCTACTTGGCATTCTTCTCTTCCCCCCACACTGTTTTCAAATTCGTTTCCTTGCCTACTACTGTCCTAACTTCATCCCATTTTCATAATCTAATCCCCTTTTATTTTTTTCCCCCTTATCCTTTACACTCTTTTCTTTACCTCCTTTCCTTGTATCCATATCTGACATGCATCTCTGTATTCTCTGTATATAATTTAATATCTTTTTTCCCTAGACCACAACTGTGAGTGGTAGTAATTAATTCATGCGCCTTTAATTTTAAAACATATAGCTTCTTATTTTCTTGTAACTATGTATGATAGTAATTAACTCTTGTAGTAATAATCTTAAATTGTTCATTTTGTTATTGTTTTCATTAACATGTATCCTATTATTTTTATTTTCTGTCTCTATGTACTTATTTTTGTGGAGCTTTTCTCCCCGGGCCTCTACTGAAAATGGAATTTTCTCCAGCTAGACTAGCCCGGTCAACAAATGTAAAATAAATAAAAATAAATAAATAAAATAAACTACTGGATGCACCTTTGCAGCATGATGTCTTATTTGGAGTTAAGGCAGAAGAGGTATTAAAGAAGATGGAGGATAAGGCAAAATCTATGCAAACAGTGAAGGATTTCTTACAGGTACAGCCTCCTCGATTTTGCAGAAACTGGCCAACTAAGAATTGGTTCTTTCCAGTTACGGACAGACCTCAAAGGGGCAGATACAGACGTCCAAGAGGTAGAGGATAGCCACAAGGTCCTTACAGACCTCGACAATGGGGTGCATCAGGCCAGAAAGAAGGGGAAGACAGACAACAACCTTACAAAAAACAGTCCCAATGACTTCCCACTGCAGCTGCCAAACATCTCTCTCTTGGCAGCCCCCCTGGGAGGAAAACTGTCTCTTTTCTATCATGATTGGCATATGATCACCAAAGACAAATGGGTTTTCAATATCGTATCTCAAGGTTACAGGTTCCACTTTCACACTCTGCCAAGGTTAAAAGGAATGCCAAATCTGCCACCAAATCAGTGGGCAGAGGCTCAAAAACAAATTACAGCACTCATGAACATGGGAGCTATTCAAAAGGTACCACCACAGGAACAAGGACAAGGATTTTACTCAAGACTCTTTCTGGTACCCAGAAAAGACAAAGCCTGGAGGCCCATTTTGGATCTTTCTTCTCTAAACACTTACCTGGATGTTCCGAAATTCAAAATGTTGACATTACAGCAGCTTCTTCCCATGCTGGGCAAGCAAGCTTGGCTTGTGACCTTGGACCTCAAGGAGGCATACCTGCATGTCCCTGTCAGACAAAACTGCAGAAGATACCTCAGATTCATAGCTGATCCAATGCACTATCAATTCACTGCACTGCCCTTTGGCTTATCTACTGTACCCAGGGTCTTCACAAAGTGCCTGGCACCAGTAATTGCATTTTGCAGACAGAAAGGAATTAAAATTTACCCGTACCTGGACGACTGCCTGATTCAATCAGAGAGCAAAGACATTCTCCTAAAGCATTTGGCGTTTGTGAAAAAGTTATTAAGTTGTCTGGGGTACACAGTAAACGAAAAGAAATCAAAACTAGTGCCCTCACAAGAGATAATATTCCTGGGTGCCAGCTTGAACACAACAGCCCAGATGGTTTATCTCACGCCAGACAAGCAAGGACATCTGACTCAATACTTTCAATTGATGGCAACAAAGACCCAACTCCCTGCAAGAAAAATTCTGCAGGCCTTGGGCTACATGGCATCTTGCATACTACTAATTCCATATGCCAGACTGCATATGAGGAAACTACAATGGTACGTAAAGAGTGTATGGTCTCAACACTGTCAAAGTTTGGAAACAGTTATACCACTAATACCTTGCCTTCAGAAGGAGTTTCGATGGTGGGCTCAGGCTTGTTACCTCAACAAGGGTCAGCCTTTTACTCAACCCATGGCCAGGCAAACACTGACAAACAGATGCATCGGATTACGCCTGGGGAGCACACATGGCAGGAAAATGTACTCGGGGCAAGTGGCCCATAGAACAAAGGCATCCTCACATCAACCAAAAAGAGATGCTAGCTGTACAAAATGCCCTTATAGCTTGCAAGGACCTGCTACATCCAGGACAACTACTACTAAAGACAGACAACACCACAGTTATGTGGTACATAAACAAGCAAGGGGGAACCCATTCCTACCCCCTCTGCAGACAAGCCATGACCTTGTGGAACACAGCCATAAACTATCAAGTTCATCTACAAGCACAATTCCTGCCAGGGGAGAAAAACACACTGGCAGACTACTTAAGCAGAAATATCATGGATCCCCATGAATGGGAATTGAATCCACAAATATTCAGAATGATAAAATAAAAATGGTGGAGCCCGGAAATAGATTTGTTTGCATCCCCAAGGAATTGCCAGCTACAGAAATTGTGCACAAGGAGTTACCATTCACAAGCACGGAAGGTGGATGCCCTCTCATTCAGCTGGAAAAACTTACAAGTATACACTTTTCCACCTTTGGCTCTTCTTCCAGAAGTACTCATAAAAGCCAGGCAAGAGAAGCCAATATGATCCTGATTGCACCAGACTGGTGACGTCAGCACTGGTACCCAATCTTAACAAACTTAGCACAAGGACCACCCTGGATTTTACCCCAAATACCACATCTGCTGTGTCAGAACAACAATCAGATACTCCACAGCCAGCTAAAGACCTTAAACCTAGCTGCATGGAAGATACCTTAGCCAAACAAGCACTGTCTCTCTCCAAAGCAGTTATGGATGTCATCCTGGAGGCCAGAAGGCCCAGTACCAGGAATATTCGGATAAATGGAAGAGATTCTGTGCCTGGAACCAGGCTCACAGCCTTGATCCTCTTGTGCCAAACATTCCTCAGATATTACAATATTTGACTGAGATGCTGGACAAAGGCCTTTCCTTTTCATCCATAAAGATGCATGCCTCTACCATCTCTGCCTACTACAACACGGATCCACCAATTTTCTCTCATCCCTTGCTAAAACAGTACCTCAGAGGGGCAAAAAACATAAGACCGCCCCCTAGAGCACCAACTCCAACGTGGGACCTCAACTTTGTTTTGGAAAAATTAACTTTACCTTCTTTTGAGCCAGCTAGCACAGCAGAATTAAAATATATCTCTTGGAAAACTGCTCTGCTTCTGGCACTAACATCAGCACGAAGAGTTTCAGAATTACAGGCACTAATGGCAGTGGGAACCGTTCCTTATTTTCCACCAGGACAGGGTGTCTTTAAGAACTAGCTCTACTTTTATGCCCAAGGTGGGTTCAAGTGTGTCTCTGAACCAAATTATTCACTTGCCAACTTTTTATCCAAAACTACAGAATAAAGGGGAGAGACTAATGCATTTTTTGGACATTCACAGGCAGTTATGCCTCTACTTGGACAAAACCAAAGCTTTCAGAAAATCTGAGCAATTACTAGTAGCATACGCTGCAGGAACACAGGGAAAAGCCATTTCAAAACAGACTATTTCCAAATGGATAGGACATTGCATATGTTTCTGCTATATACACCAGGGAAAACCTGTGCCTGCCAGCATTAGATCTCACTCCACCAGTGCAACAGCCACTTCAACGGCCTACCTCAGAGGAGTACCTACCAAGGATATTTTGGAAGCAGCAACATGGAGCTCTGTGCATACTTTCACCAAGCATTACCACCTGCCTCTATACTCCAAATCCAGAGCTGGCTTTGCCTCTGCAGTGCTGCAGGGCCTTATAGCCACCCCAAATGCATTATAGTACCAACCACCCTACCTCAGCTTTGGGATTCTACCCAAGTGTAATGACTGCAGCAGTGTGACAAGATGAACATAGTACAGTTTTGTACCTACCATAAATGTAGATGTTCGAGTGTTCACACTGCTGCAGTCCAGGTTACCCTCCCTTCTTCCCCTCTATACTGCTGGTGCGTACCTATGTCATTTACCCTTTACTACTTATAGGGAGTATTTGCTGATAACTGTAAGTTGTTGTTTGCTTGTCTTACTTATGTTTTATTAGCAATTTGAATTGCCTACCTATTTGGGGGCATCTGACATCTGGGGCAAGAAAAACTGAAGAAAATGGCGTTAGCTGCATCTTATATACCCCTGTCGCACTGGCGTCAGGGAGGAAGCGACAGCAACAGATGCCGGACCAAGACTTTGGAACTCAGGCCGACTGAGGAACCGCCCGACGGCAGGATAACCCAAGTGTAATGACTGCAGCAATGTGAACACTCGAACATTTACATTTATGGTAGGCACAAAACTGTACTTTTCATCTCGGCCACGACAGTTCTACAGCGGGGTGAGAAGTCCCTTTGTCGATCCCTCTAGTTTTTCCTCCTCTGGGCCCTTTCTCATCTCCATTAATGGTGGAATCACCACTGATACCTGCACCTATTCCTATGTCAGCAGCAGATATAGCTGCTTTTACACTGATTCCCTTGGCATCTGTGGCATCTTCAGCACTGACGTTGTTGCTGGATGTCAGTGGGTCTCGGATGTTTGGTACTAAGCACCCATTGTTGATGAAGTCTCTGTTGTTTTTGGTGTTCAGCCTCTCAGCAGTGAAGGTCCCTGTTACTACAGCCCCAGAGTTTTTGGTGCTGATGACAGGTGGTGTTTCAGTGATGCTGGTTCCAGTTTGTTTGCTGTCATTAACTCTGACCTCAAGTGCTGTAGTGTATTTAAAAACTTAGAGGAGAAATGATTCATGCTTTTGGCTAGGATGTATGCAGAATCCTTGGAGTCCATCTTAGGACAGAGCTGGGGCTTTTAACTCATCATTATTTCTGCTTCCACAAAACAGAGGAACTTGTAGGCCTACATTTGTGAGATCTGGGACATCAAGTTCTCAAGAGAGCTCTAATGATTTCTTTCCTAGTGCCCCCAGGTAAAGGCGATATAAGAGGAAACGCACAGATTCCCCACTGGAGTTTTCCTCCCTGGATACAGATCTTGATGAAGTGGAGATTTCACCCAAATGTGATCCAGAAAATGCCATATTTGGCTGCATCTTAGAAATGATCAGACAAAGGAGATCATCTCTTGTCGATCCCACCTCCCTGGAGGAAGAAATCTTACAGGAGTTCTATATATTCACTACCCTGAGTGGGGTTGGTCATGCTTCTGCCAGACAAGCTAATAGACATAGTGTGTTGTAAATCATGAAAAGAACTGTATGTGTTGGAACCAGTTTTAAGGAAACCCAATACTGAGTGTTGTAGACTCCAAAGATAGCACTGGAGTGAAGGACCTCCTCTGGACTTCATAGTGGTAGCTGCCACAATAAGGAAGGCTGTCCCAGAGGATACTCAGGCTGTTCATCCTCTTAAGTATAGAGTGTAGGATGATGGCTAGACTAGGGAAGTGCATGAGAGAGTTTCCAGCACCTTCTCAGTCAGAACCTTGAACTAAGTGATGCACATGGCGGGGGTGGCGAGGCCATCAGCAAAAATGTCTGACACTCTGAAACATTTGCCGGCATTTGAGCTGCAAGTTGCACCTGGTGTCCCAAGTGGCAACAGTTCAGATGTTCTTAGTGTTTCACTGATGTCCTTCAAGAATGCAACTGCAGTCATAACATGTGGGTTGTCCTGCCTCAGGCAGCCCTCGGTCGGCCGGATTCCAAAGTCTGGGTCCGACGTCGGCTGATGTCGCATTTCTCTCCGACGTCAGGGCGGCTGGAGTACATAAGCATTAGCCGATGCCATTTTCTTCAGTCTTTCTTGCCGCGCGGTGCCCGAAGCAGAAGCAGTTCGCAAGTGCCGGTCGGTCAGCTCCTGTATTCTACGATACCGAAGTCATCAAAAAAGCTAAGTACCCTGTTGGGGACCTTTTCTTGCCTCAGCCGATGTCAGAAATTACTGAAAAAGTTAACAATTGTCTTTCTTGTGGTAAACAAATACCTCATAAGGATTTCCACTCTTACTGTCTCCCTTGCCTGGGCCCAGACCACGACATCTCGGCCTGTGTAGCCTGTGCTCGCTTCAACAAGCGCACTCTCAGGCGCTGGGCGGAGTTCGCTGAAGACTTTTTCGGCGATAATTTTGCTTACACCATGCCGTCGGATCTCCTGACATCGCAAACTCCCAAAAAGCGAAAAGACCGGGACCGACATCCTCGGCCCGCGTCTACTACCGACTCCACGCCAAAACCTAGCGCGAGTGCTCCGGTTCCCTCTGAGACGGTCTCTCCACCGCTCCGAACCGAAGACACCGCATTACCGACGACTCCGATTCCAGACATTACCCCGACGCCAGTTATAGTTTTTCCTCCGGATACCGAAACCGAGGAAATGCCCGAGACCATTGCAGTAGACAAGGTCACTCCTGCACGTGGAGCTGCCAGGTCCCCTATGGCCATGTCTATTAAGGCCTACACTAGGGCTAAGGTAGCCAGCAAAACAAAGCATATTACTTCTAAATCCTTACCTCAGCCGACTCCAGAGACACAAATTATGTCCATGGCTGCTGATTTAATTTCCATGATTAGAGGTTCACAGGCCCATCCTGAGAGAGGATCCCAGCCCCCTCCTGATAAAAGGCCCTGGGTTGAACCCTCTGACCCTACTCCTTCAGATGAAGATTCTGAGGGCTCTGTCCACTCTGATAGCTAGGAAGAGCTCTTTCAGACCTATGAGGACTCAGATGCAGAAGATTCCATCCCCTCGGCCTCCCCTCCTGAGGATATTTCTTTTGGGGAAGTTCTGCACACCATGAGGGTACATTTCAAGTGGCAAGGCCAGGAATATTCTGATTCTAGGAAACGCCTTAGGACTTTCCTTAAGAAGCCTCAGCACAGGCCCTTAGCTATTCTTCCTGTACTTGATGTTCTGGATGATTTGTATTCTGACTCTAGTGCTACCCCTGATTCTCTTCCTCCTGCTCCAGCCAAGCCAGACAGGTATTACAGGGTCCCAGAAACTCATTCCCATTTATTCAGGGCCCATACTGCTGATTTGGAAACTATTTCACAGGGGCCTAAAGGAGTTTCAGCCTCCACCTCGAAAAATCCTTTGCCCTCCAACAGGGAAGCTAGGTCATTAGAGAGATGGGGCAAAAAGGTTTACACATCCACTACCTTATCTATGAGAGCTTTAAATTGCCTTTTTCATATGTTACAATATCAGGATTATCTGTTAGAAGATTTACAAAAAACATTAGCCTCTCCTTATCCTTTAGACGGAAGACTTTGCAGGAAGCTGTACATAACACTCAGCAAGTAAGCAATCACTTCCTGCAGTGTGGATATGATGCACTGGAAGCTTCATGTAGGGCAGCTATGACAGGGGCAGTCATTCGTAGGCATGCTTGGTTAAAAGATCAACCTCTACCAGATCATGTAAAAGCAAAACTTCTGGATGCACCTTTGGAAAAGAACAAACTTTTTGGTGCAAATGCTAAGGATGTGTTCAAGACCATCGAAGAAAAAGCAAAATCAGTTCAGACAGTGAAAGATTTCCTCCAGGTTCAACCCCCCAGATTCAGTAGGAATTGGCCTTCAAAAAACTGGTCCTTTCCTAATCCAGAAAAGTTTCAAAGGGGTAAGAACAGATGTGGCCGAGGAAGAGGCCAATACAGAGGCCCTTACAGGGGACGACAATGGCAGCCAGGAAACCAAAGAAGTGACGCAGGGGTTTCACCTGCCCCACAACCACAATCTCAATGACTTTCCTCTACTACCGCCTACCAGGGAACAACTAGAAGCTCCCTTGGGCGGGAAGTTATCTCTGTTTGCAGAAAACTGGCACAGACTGACAAAGGACAAATGGATTTTGGACATTATAGACCGAGGGTACAGGTTTCATTTTCATACCTTACCAAGAAAACAAGGCATGCCAAACCTACCACAAAATCAGAGGGCAGAGGCTATCAAGCAAATCACTCTGCTGACTCGGATGAAAGCAATAGAAAGAGTTTCACAACAAGAACAGGACCAGGGGTTTTACTCAAGACTGTTCCTTGTTCCAAGAAAAGAATCTCAATGGAGACCAATACTGGACTTGTCCGCATTAAACACCTTTCTCATAGTACCAAAGTTCAAAATGCTGACTCTACAGCAACTCCTTCCCATGCTGGGCAAGGGGTCGTGGCTGATTACTCTGGACCTCAAGGAGGCATACCTGCATGTCCCTATCAGACACAGCTGCAGAAGATACCTCAGATTTCTTGCAGGGCCAGAGCATTATCAATTCTCAGCATTGCCATTTGGCTTATCTACTGCGCCCAGAGTATTTACAAAATGCCTGGCTTCAGTAATTGCTCATTGCAGGCTCCAGGGAATACAAATTTACCCGTACCTGGACGACTGCCTCATACAAGCAGACGACAAAGTGATGTTGACAAAAAATCTGGATTATGTCATACGATTACTTCAAGCTCTGGGATACACAGTCAACTTCCAAAAGTCAAGACTGCAGCCATCCCAGCAAATAATCTTCTTAGGTGCCAAACTAGACACAGCCTCCCGGATGGCTTACCTGACAGAAGACAAGCAAGAGAAGTTAACTCATTATTTCAAAGGTTTAGCAAAACTCACCCAGATGACTGCAAGGAGATTCCTACAGGCCCTGGGTTACATGGCATCCTGCATTCTCCTGGTTCCATTAGCAAGACTACACATGAGAAAGCTTCAATGGTACCTAAAAAGCATTTGGTCTCAACACAGCAACAACTTGGAGACAATCATACCACTCATTCCATGCCTACAAAAGGAATTCCTATGGTGGGCCTCGGTGAGCCAAACAAACACAGGTATGTCATTCAAAAAACCACAGATAACACAGACCATGACTACAGACGTCTCAGACCTTGGATGGGGGGCGCACATGGAAGGCAGGTGTATACAAGGACAATGGTCTCCAAAGGAAACACATCTGCATATAAACCAAAAAGAAATGCTGGCAGTAATGCATGCCATCGAGGCCTTTCAACACCAACTCCAGCAAGGCCATTTACTGATACGGACAGACAACACCACTGTGATGTGGTACATAAACAAGCAAGGGGGCACCCACTCTTACCCCCTTTGCAGACTGACAATGCAGCTTTGGGAGAAATCACTGAGCCTAAACATCCAGTTACAATCCCAGTTTGTTCCAGGAAAAGACAATGTGTTGGCGGACAGCCTAAGCAGGAATTTCACAGATCCACATGAGTGGAGGTTACATCCGAAGGCCTTCAGACAACTCACTTCGACATGGGGCAAGCCAGAAGGGGACCTATTTGCCTCTCACCTCAACCATCTGCTACCAAAATTCTGCACAAGGACATACCATCCAAAAGCTTGGAAAATAGATGCCCTCTCATTCAACTGGAACTCCCTAGCAATCTATGCATTCCCACCTCTGCCACTGATGACCTCAGTATTACTAAAGATCAAAGCAGAGACACCCAAGGGAATCATAATAGCTCCAGACTGGCCAAGACAACACTGGTACCCACTACTACGGAGCATATGCCACACCAGGAGGTGGGCCCTTCCCCAGTGGCCTCTACTTTTGACTCAACACAATTTCGAAACACTGCATCCAAATCTTCAGACACTGCAGCTAACAGCCTGGGAGATCCCATAAATGAATTCAGCTTATCTCTCTCCAAGGAAGTTCAGCGGATACTAACAGAGGCTCGAAGACCATCCACCAGAAAGGTTTACTTAGCAAAATGGAAAAGATTCAGCAATTGGAATACCAGCAAGGGACATGGTGCATCATTGTTGAACATCCCACTCATCTTGGAATATTTGGCAGATATGTTAAAGAACGGCCTCTCATATTCTTCCGTAAAGATGCATGCATCTGCTATTTCAGCTAGATACAACACTGATCCTCCTGTTTTTTCTCACCCTTTACTAAGGCAATTCCTCAGGGGAATCAAGAACATTAAGCCACCAAGAAAGGCCCCAGTGCCAGCCTGGGACCTCAATTTTGTCCTAGAAAAACTGACTCTACCTCCATTTGAGCCAGCAGCTTCAGTTGACCTGCAATTTCTCTCATGGAAGACAGCTTTCCTGTTGGCAATTACCTCAGCAAGAAGAGTTTCGGAGTTACAGGCCCTAATGGCAATACCACCCTTTATTATTTTTCACAAAGACAGGGTTTCATTAAGGACCAACCCTACTTTTATGCCAAAGGTGGTATCTAGGGTTTCTTTAAATCAAGCCATTCATCTGCCTGCCTTCTTCCCCAATCCTGAGAATAGGGGGGAAAGACTGTTGCATACCTTGGACATTCACAGACAACTTCGATACTACCTGGACAGAACCAAGGCCAGTAGGAAGTCTGAACAACTTTTGTAGCTTACCCTGCAGTCCAAGGAAAAGCAATTTCAAAACAGACTATTTCTAAATGGATTGGACATTGCATCAGATTCTGTTACTCCTTTCATGGAAAGACTGTTCCAGCCAATGTCAGACCACATTCCACTAGAGCTACAGCCACCTCTACAGCATTCTTAAGAGGGGTGCCTACCAAGGACATTCTTGAAGCTGCTACATGGAGCTCTGTGCATACATTCTCCAAACACTACAATCTCCCTCTATACTCCAGATCCAGAGCAGGCTTTGCTTGCGCAGTCCTGCAGGGTTTGATTGCCACACCATCTTTTCCCTAGAGCATTCCTCCTCCCCCAGCTAAGCTATGGTATTCTACCCACATGTTATGACTGCAGTTGCATTCTTGAAGGACATAGTACAGTTTTGTACCTACCATAAATGTAGATGTCCGATAGACATGCAACTGCAGTCGGATTTTCCCTCCCTCCATACCCCTCTATGCCTAGGGTCCACTCCTATCCCTGTTTCTCTTAGCTGGGGATATCTGTTATGGTGTATTTGTTTTATTGCTCATTTATTGTTTGGAATCCTGTTTTTGTCTTCTAATTTGATTACAGCCTTCCTTGGAGGGCACCTGGCATCTGGGGGAAGAAACACTGAAGAAAATGGCGTCGGCTGATGCTTATGTACTCCAGCCGCCCTGACGTCGGAGAGAAATGTGACATCAGCCGACGTCGGACCCAGACTTTGGAATCTGGCCAGCCGAGGGCTGCCTGAGGCAGGACAACCCACATGTTATGACTGCAGTTGCATGTCTATCGGACATCTACATTTATGGTAGGTACAAAACTGTACTTTGCAGTCATTACATTTGGGTAATCTGCTGGCAGGTTGCTCTCATTCTGCCTGATTAACAAAGTCTTGGGTCCTGCATTGGTTGCTGTCCCTTCTTCCATGATGTCAAGTCATCAGGGGTATAAAGCATGCAGTTGACACCATTACATTAGTCTTTCTTGCCGCGCGGTGCCCGCAGCAGAAGCAGTTCACAAGTGCCGGTCGGTCGACTCCTGAAATTTCCGTTTTCGAGTTTCAGATCCAAAGTCTTCAACTAAAAGCTAAGTACCCTGTTGGGGAAACTTTTTATTGCTCCTTACCGATGTCAGTAAAAGTTAATAATTGCATTACTTGTGGGAAGCAAATACCGTATAAGGCTTTCCATTTGTACTGTATTCCTTGCCTAGGCCCTGACCACAACGTACCTTGCTGTCGGTTCTGTGCTTTATTTAAGCAACGCACTATTAAACGGTACATTTTTGCTTCTAAATATTTTGGCTCTCGTTTTAATTATCCAGAAATGTCATTGATTAGCAATCCGACTACCGAAATACCTAAAAAACGCAAAGACAGAGACAGGCCATTGAGGTCCAAAACTGCCGACGGCGTTTCTCCTAAGCCAGTCGCCAGTTTGCTGGTACACAGTGAGGTGCATTTGCAGCCCCTGATACCCGCTAATTCTGATTCGCAGGCCTCTACTGAGACCCATTCAGAGTCCGGTATGCTGCAACATGCTTCAGTTATGAAACCCGTGGATGTCTCTACCTTGGATGGGTCTGGAGCCGTTGTGCAGGCACCGGCTTCTGAGGGTGTTTTTAGGCCTACAGATTTGTATATTAGATGGACGCCATCTTCAAAAATAAGGCCAAAATCTCGATCTATGTCGAAAAAAAACGACGCCTAGGCCAAATGTGCAGGCCCCTATGCCTAAGAAACAAATGATCAAGATAGCTGAAGATTTAATTACTCTGATCAGGGCTAGCCAACCCCCCCCCCCCCTTCTAAAAGGCCTAGGCAAGATATCGACTATGAATCTCCTGAACAGGATTCCTTTTCTTCTGATTCTTCTAATGAACAGGAATTGTCTATACCTACTTATGAGGACTCTTGATGCAGACGATTCCATTCCTTCTGCTTCTCCCCCTGAGGATTTTTCTTTGGGGGAAACGTTACATACCTTATGGGAGCATTTCCACTGGGAAAGTCAAGGTTTTTCTGAATCTAAAAAGAGACAGAGATTTTCTTCTTCTTCCTCAGCATAGGCCTTTGGCTATACCTCCTGTTCTAGACATTGTTGATGATTTTTCAGAATCCAGTATGGCTCCTGATTCTCTGCCTCTGGCTCCTTGTAAGCCAGACTGATACTACAGGGTTCCTGACTCCCACAAATTCCTTTTCAAAAATCATGTTGCTGATCCTGAAACCATTTCTCATGGTCCCAAGGTCATTAAGGCTTCAACTGCTAAAAATCCTACCCCTTCTGATAGAGATTCCAGGGTGCTGGATAGATGGGGTAAGAAGGTTTACACTTCTGCAACCTTGGCAATCAGGGCTTTAAACTGACAATTTCATATGCTAAAATATCAACAGCATATCATGGGACTGCTTAAATAGAAAATGATGTTAATTTCTGACTGTGTTGAAAATAAAGATTTACAGGATTCAGCTGAACAAGTTGGAAAACATACTTTGCAATGTGGTTTTGATTCTTTGGAGGCCTCTTACAGGGCTGCTGTAACTGAGTCTGTGCTAAGACGGCATTCTTGGCTCAAAGAGCAAACTCTGCCTGATCATATTAAAGCAAAATTGTTGGATGCTTCTTTACAACAGGACCGTCTCTTTGGTAATAAGGCTGAAGAAGTTTTAAAAAGATGGAAAATAAATCTAAATCTGTGCAAACTGTGAAAGATTTCTTACAAGTGCAACCTCCAAGATTTAGTAGGCACTGGTCTACTAATAACTGGTCCTTTTCAGTTCCTTCGAGAGCCACTCAAGTCAAACCCAGACATTCCAAAGGCTCCAGGTTTCAGTCACAAGGGACTTTCAGAACAAAACAATGGGGTGCCTCCTCTTCCAAATCTGGAAACAACAAGACACCTCCCTATGGTAAGCAGTCTCAATGACTTCCCTTTACACTTACCAAGCACTTACCTTTTAGCCGCCCCTTTGGGGGGAAAACTGGCTCTTCATGCAAGAAACTGGCAACTTATAACCCAGGACAAATGTGTTTTAAATATAGTATCCCAGGGAGACAGATTTCATTTCCACACGTTGCCAATTCCAAACAGATGGCCAGACCTGCCCCCAAATCAGTGGGCAGAGGCCCAGAAACAAGTACTTTCCCTCATGAGGATGGGGGCTGTTCAACCAGTACCAGAAGAGGAAAAGGGACAAGGTTTCTATTCAAGACTTTTCCTGGTACCCAGAAAAGCGAAATCATGACGTCCAGTTCTGGACTTATCTACTCTAAACACCTTTCTGGACATTCCAAAATTCAAGATGCTGACTCTTCACCAGTTACTTCCTATGCTAGGCAAAGATGCCTGGTTGGCAACTCTAGATTTAAAAGAGGCTTACCTGCATATCCCAGTCAGGGAGTCTTGCAGAAGATACCTCCGCTTCAAAGCAGGCTACTTGAATTACCAATTCTCTGCACTGCCCTTTGGCTTATTTACTGCGCCCAGGGTTTTTACAAAGTGCCTGGCTCCAGTAATTGCATTTTGCAGACAAAGAAATATTCAAATATATCCATACCTGGACGATTGTCTAATTCAGGCAGAAAACAGGGACATTCTTCTAAAGCATCTGGCATTTGTAAAAAGGGTTCTAACTTGCCTAGGGTGCACTATAAACGAAAAGAAATCACAACTGGTACCCTCTCAAAAAATTACATTCCTGGGTGCAAGCTTGAATACAGCTGCCCAGATGGCTTTCCCTTATTCCAGAAAAGCAAATTCATTTGGTGACTTACTTCAAACAGGTGGCCACAAAAACCCTGCTATCTGCAAGACAAATTCCTGCATTCTTCTAATTCCATATGCAAGACTGCATATGAGGAAACTTCAGTGGTACTTAAAAAGTTTATGGAGTCAACATTGTCACAGCCTGAAAACAATTATTCGTATCATACCTTGACTTTAACTAGAGTTCCTATGGTGGGCAGAGGCCTGCCAGCAAAACAAGGGACTGCCATTCACACCACCCCCTACCACCCAAACCGACTCAAAAGTGATAAAATTGTTGTCTAGAACCATTTCCATGCAGGTCCTGATAGTAAGGATAGTGTCATGGTTCAATGTACTGTTAAAGCATAAATAGTCATATAACCATTCTAGTCCAACATCATGGGGTATTACTGAGAAGAGGTCACAAATGTCAGTGGTGACCAAGATCAAGTCCTCGTGGTACATACTGTTCTTAACTTTAGACAGAAAGTCCCAAGAATCCTTGATCACCAGGTCTCTGTTATTGAGGGTCTGCTTAACAGTGTTGTCAATATATTTAGCCAAACTGAAGGTTTTAGAAGCTTTTGCATTGAAAATCGGTCATAAGGTGGGGGTCAGAGATACTCTTATGTATTTTAGGGATTCCAAAAATGGTAGGAATCCTAAGATGCTTAGTTTCCAAAAATCTAGAAGTTTCTACAGTAATTTGCTCATTGAGTAAAAGTTGTTCAGTGTCTAAATCTATACACCTGTAGGATATATTCATCTCATTTTTGGAAACCTCTATGTATGTGTCACTGTACAATAAGTCAGTCATTTTACTATTGTAATCACACACATCCATAATAACAATTCCTTCCCCCCTTGTCCGGTTTCATAATCCTGATTTCATCATTCTCCAAAATATCACGGAGCAATGGAATTTCATCAGCCAATAGATGCTAAAAGATTCCTAAAATTACTCTTAATTGTTTATCTGATTGCATATTCTATTGTTGTTTTGCGGAGTGGCCAATGTTTTACCAGTAGAAGTGCACTCTATTAGAGCTCAGGCCTCATCTAATGCCCTTTGGCATAACTTGCCTTTAGAAGATATTACAGCCACTGCTACTTTTTCATTCTTGCATACCTTTGCCAAACATTACAGCCTAAGTAGTCTTTCTGGACCATGAGCTTCCTTTGGAGTTACCATTCTCAAAGGCTTGCTGACTTAGGCCACCCTACGTCACCTGGGAATTTTGTCCAGTTATTTCTATTGTCCAAACAGTACCAAAAAATTACCTAAGTTATGTGCTTATCAGAAAGTTATTTTTATCTGGTCTCTGTCTGGAGATTAAAATCACTTGACCCACCCTTCAGAGCAAGGGTTATGGGTCAGAGAGGAACTGAAGCTTGTAAAGGATTTGTTTCTCAGTAAAACTAGTGCCAGGTGATCAGTCCAGCTTGCAGTTTCCAAAGAGAGACCAGATGAATATAACTTTCTGGTAAGTACATAACTTACATTTTCCAGTGGTAGCTGAAGAATTCCAGAAGAGTATCTCTGTGTGCTCTCCCTACCCAAAAAACTGGGTGTAGGTAGCCTTGTTCAGGGAATTGCTTTATAGTGTCCCTTCAGTGAGTTATACCATGGTTATTGTCCCTTGGAGTGACCAGAAATTCTTAGAGATCCTCTGTGATTTCTTTCTGGAGGCTTCCATTTATACACATGGAGCAGCACACTCTACACTGATGGTCATTCCTGCCCCTGGATAGGCAATAGTTAGGTAATGGACTTGTCTACCTGAGTGGTATTTCTTATGTTCTGAGATCAGATTGTGTTTTAATTTTTTTTGTTTCAAGCATTGATGGTTGCCACCATCTTGATGGTGCATTTTGCTTGCTTGAAAATACGCTTGTTCATTTTACTGTGAGTGGTTCAGTAGATACAAAGTTACCATGTGCCCAAGGATATTCTTTTAGTGTCGGGACCAGATCATTGAACCCTGCAATAGGAGATTGTTTCTGCCATTATGGCTCTCCCTTGCTTTTAACTCAGCCCAGTTCAGATCCCAACAGTGGTTACTTTACTAGTGGAGTAGGGAACCTCATCTGTTCAAGAAATGTGTTACCCTGGAGAGAGAAGACTATTTATCAGCAGATTTTTTGCAGTAGACAGTATTTCAGCCTTTCTGTAGCCTTCAGAGCCTTTGAGGGAAATCTACTGCTGGGACCCTGATCTGATATCGCAACCTGTCTATCATGTGTTATTTAAACAAATAGGGAGCATAAAATCCTATCCATGCCCAAAGCATCAGAGCAGATATGGCAGTGGGCCATAAAAAGAAACACACCATCAGCTGTTCACATACAGGTGAAAATAAACATGCCTTTGGACTGTCTCCACCATTCATCCACTCTTTTTCATATGTTCCAGATCCAGGAGCAGTGCTTAGATTAGATTCTTCAGAAGTACAACATTCTGGAAAGTGAGCTGTTTGTTCTGCTCTTCTGCTTATTGTAGCAGTGAAGGAGAAGTGAACACATTTTCTATCCCACGCCACATTTCTCTGTTGTATTTTATTACAAAGTTTAGGAAAGACCAGAAACAGTTGGCTCCTTGTGCTCCAGAAAACCGGTTCTAACCATTGGTGATCCTTGGTTGATGTAACAGCCAGATGTTCTTGTTTCACTGTTGCAGTCATTACACTTGGGTTATCCTGCTGGCAGGCTACCCTCAGTCGGCCTGAATTCCAAAGTCTAGGTCCAGCGTCGGTTGCTGTCACCTCTTCCCTGACGTCAGTGCGCCAGGGGTATAAAAGATGCAGCCAATGCCATTTTCTTCAGTCTTTCTTGCCGCGCGGTGCCTGAAGCAGAAGCAGTTCGCAAGTGCCAGTCGGTCGACTCCTGAGATTTTCATGTTCGAATTTCAGATCCGAAGTCTTCATTAAAAGCTAAGTACCCCATTGGGGAAAACTTTTTTCTTGCTCCAGACCGATGTCAGAAAAAGTTAATAATTGTATTTCTTGTGGGAAGCAAATACCTCATAAGGACTTTCATTCTTACTGTATTCCTTGCCTAGATCCTGACCACGACGTTGCTAGTTGTCGGTTTTGTGCTAGATTTAACCAGCGCACTATTAAGCGTCGGTACGATTTTGCATTTCACTATTTTGGCAGAAGATTTAATTACACGATGCCGTCGGATGGCCATCCGACTACCGGGATTCACAAGAAATGCAAAGAAAAAGAAAAGAAAAGGCATCTGAGGCCTAAAACCGATGACGGGGCTTCCTCTAAGCCAGTCGCCGGTTCTCAGTGAGGCGCTTTCGCAGCCCCTGACACCCGCTACTTTGGACCCGCAGGCCGCTACAGACTCCCACGTGGAGTCGCCTAGCCCGCTGGAAGCTCAAGGTATTGGACCTTCGGAGACTATTCCCTCAGATGGGTCCGGAGCCGCTGAGCAGGCATCGGCTTCTGAGGGTGTTTTCAGACCTACTCAATTATACATTAAAGTGACTCCGGCTACAAAGGCAAAGACTAAAGCACCTTTAAAGACAAAGAAACAAGTACAACAGCCTCATGGTCAGGCCTCCATGCCCAAAAAATAGATGTTCAAAATGGCTGAAGACTTAATTACTTTGATCAGAGGTTCCCATCCCCCTCCTGATAAGAGGCCTAGGCAAGAGACAGAATATGAATCGTCAGATCAGGTTTCCATTTCATCTGATTCCTCTTCTGATCAGGAATACTCTCTTCCTCCCTATGGGGATTCTGATGCTGAAGAATCTATTCCTTCAGCCTCTTCTCCTGAGGATTACTCTTTTGGGGAAACTTGCATACCATGAGGAAACATTTCCACTGGGAGAGCCAAGATTATTCAGAATCTAAGAAAAGGCTCAGAGACTTCCTTTTACTCCCACAACACAGACCCCTAGCTATTCCGCCTGTGTTAGACATTGTAGATGATGTATTTTCAGAGTCCAGTCTGACCCCTGACTCCTTACCTCCAGCTCCTGTTAAGCCGGACAGGTACTACAGGGTTCCTGACTCTCATAAATTCCTTTTCAAAAAACCTTCTGCTGACCCAGAAACTATCTCTCAGGGTCCCAAAGGGGTCAAGACATCCACTGCAAAAAACCCTACCCCATCTGACAGGGATTCTAGGGCACTGGACAGATGGGGAAAGAAG
This sequence comes from Protopterus annectens, assembly GCF_019279795.1. Taxonomy (NCBI): domain Eukaryota; kingdom Metazoa; phylum Chordata; order Ceratodontiformes; family Protopteridae; genus Protopterus; species Protopterus annectens. The sequence goes on from NC_056743.1 coordinate 181,611,076, forward strand.
ATTTACACCTCTGCTACCTTGGCTATAAGGGCTTTAAATTGTCAGTTTCATATGCTCAAATATCAGCAATATATTATGTCACTGCTTAAACAGAAAATGTTGATAAATTCTGAACGTGCAGAAAACAAAGAAATGCAGGATTTATTGCATGCAGCTGAGCAAGTTGGAAAGCATACTTTGCAATGTGGTTTTGTTTCTTTGGAGGCCTTCTGCAGGGCCGCTGTTACGGGTTCTGTCATCAGGAGGCATGCTTGGTTAAAGGAACAAAATCTGCCTGACCATGTCTAAGCAAAATTAGATGCTCCATTACAGCATACTACCTTGTTTGGTGTTAAAGCAAAGGAGGTGTTAAAGAAAATGGAGGACAAAGCTAAATCTACAGGTACAGCCTCCAAAATTTAGCAGACACTGGCCTACAAAGAATTGGTCCTTTCCAGTGTCAGACAGGCCACAAATGGGCAGATACAGATGCCCAAGAGGCAGATCCCAGCCCCAAGGTTCGTACAGATCTAAACAGTGGGGTGCTTCTACCTCCAAAAGTGGAGAAGACGAGTCACAGCCATACAGGAAACAGTCCCAGTGACTTCCCCCTGCCTGCACCAAGCACTTATCTTCTGGCAGCACCTTTAGGGGGAAAACTAGCACTTTTTTCTCAAAATTGGCACATAATAACCCAGGACAAATGGGTCCTAGACATAGTGTCACAAGACTACAAGTTTCACTTCCATTCCCTGCCAAAGACAAACGGTTGGCCAGACCTGCCAAAACATCAATGGGCAGAGGCACAAAAACAAGTCTCATCCCTCATGGACATGAGGGCCATTCAACAAGTACCAGAGCAAGAGCAGGGACAAGGATTTTATTCACGACTGTTCTTGATACCAAGAAAGGACAAAACCTGGAGACCAATACTGGACCTATCTATTCTAAACACGTATCTGGATATACCAAAATTCAAAATGTTGACTCTACAGCAGCTTCTGCCCATGCTGGGCAAGAAGGCTTGGCTTGTGACTTTAGACCTAAAAGAGGCATATCTGCATGTCCCAATCAGACAAACATGCAGAAGATACCTCAGATTCAAAGCTGGCTCAATGCACTACCAATTCTCTGCACTGCCCTTTGGCTTATCTTATGCGACCATGGTCTTCACAAAGTGCCTGGCACCAGTAATTGCATTCTGCAAACAAAGAGGAATACAAATATATCCTTACTTGGATGACTGCTTCATTCAGGCAGAGAACAAGGACATTCTATTACAGCATCTGGCTTTTGTAAAGAGATTTCTAACAGGCCTAGGGTACACAGTCAATGAAAAGAAATCAAAACTAGTACCCTCTCAAGAGATAATATTCCTGGGTGCAAGCTTAAATACAACTGCCCAGATGGCTTATCTCACGTCAGACAAATAAAGGCAACTGACTACATATTTCAAACTGTTGGCAACAAAGGCCCAGTTATATCTGCAAGAAAAATTCTGCAGGCTTTGGACTTCATGGCATCCTGCATTCTACTAATTCCATATGTGGGACTGCATGTGAGGAAACTTCAATGGTACCTAAAAAGTGTTTGTGCTCAACATTACCACAGCCTGGAAACAACAGTTACCCTCATTCCCTGCCTGCAACAGGAGTTTCGATGGTGGGCGAAGGCTTGTCACCGGAACAAGGGACAGCCATTCACTTTACCCCCAGCCAGACAGGCATTAACAACGGATGCATCAGATTATGCCTGGGGGGGGGCCCACATGGCAGGAAGATGTATTCAAGGCACATGGTCCGCAAACCAAATGCATCTACATATCAATCAAAAATAGATGCTAGCTGTTCAGAATGCCCTGACAGCCTTCAAGGACCTACTTCATCCGGGTCAACTACTGATAAAGACAGACAACACCACGGTCATGTGGTATATAAACAAGCAGGGAGGCACTCATTCTTACCCCCTTTCAGACTAGCCATGACTTTGTGGGACACAGCATTGACTTACCAAGTACATCTGCAGGCACAATTCCTGCCAGGAAAGATAAATACTCTGGCAGACGAACTAAGCAGAAACCTCATGGATCCCCAAAAATGGAAATTGGATCCACAAGTCTTCAGCATGATAACAAGGAAATGGGGATGCCCAGATATAGATCTGTTTGCCTCTCCTCACAACTACCAACTAAAAAGATTCTGCACAAGGACTTATCACAGACAAGCATGGAAAGTGGACGCCTATCTTTCAGCTGGAAAAGCTTAGCAGTTTATGCCTTTCCTCCACTGCCTCTCCTCCCCAAGGTACTCCTGAATGTCAGACAGGAGAAGCCAAACATGATACTGATTGCCCCAGACTGGCCCCGCCAGTACTGGTATCCAATCCTAAGGAACTTGTCTCAATGCCCGACTTGGACCTTGCCTCAAATACCTCATGTACTGTCCTAACAAAACAATCTGATCCTACACAGCCAACTCAAGACCTTAAATCTGGCAGCATGGTGGATAATGTAGTCATGCAAAATGCACCTCTCACTAAAGGTGTGATGGATGTCATTTTGGAGGCCAGAAGGCCTAGTACCAGAAAATCTTACGCTGAAAATGGAAGAGATTCTGACACAGCTGTACCAAATATTCCTCAGATTTTGCAATACTTAACTGAGATGCTGGACAAAGGCCTATCCTTTTCATCAATTAAAATTCATGCCTCTGCCATTTTGGCTCATTACAATACAGTGCCACCAATCTTTTCACATCCTTTGTTAAGGCAGTACCTCAGAAGAGCCAAAAACTTAAGGCCTCCAAGGAGATCACCAATACCTGCATGGGACCTCAATTATGTCTTGGAAAAACTCACCCTGCCTCCTTTTGAGCCAGCCGCTACAGCTGATATAAAGTTTTTATCTTGGAAAACAGCTCTGCTCCTAGCAATACCCTCTGCAAGATGAGTCTCAGAGCTACAGGCACTCATGGCTGTGGAACCTTTTATCATTTTTTATCCAGACAGGGTTTCTCTAAGGACAAACCCGACATTTATGCCTAAGGTAGTGTCCAGTGTGGCCCTTAACCAAACTATTCATCTGCCTACTTTTTATCCAAACCCACAGAATAAGGGGGAGAGAATTCTGCATTCTTTGGACATACACAGCCAGCTATGCTTCTACTTGAACAGAACCAAAGCTTTCAGAAAGACAGAGCAACTAATAGTGGCATATGCTGCAGGATCACAAGAAAGGCTATCTCGAAGCAGACTATTTCAAAGTGGATACACCACTGCATTTGTTTCTGCTATTCACAACATGGCAAGCCAGTGCCTAAGGACATTAGGCCACATTCAACCAGAGCAGCAGCCACTTCAGCAGCCTTCCTCAGGGGAGTACCAACCAAAGACATTTTAGAGGCTGCTACCTGGTGTTCAGTGCACACTATTACAAAGCACTATCATTTACCACTCTACTCTAAATCCAGGGCAGGCTTTGACACTGCAGTTCTGCAGGGCCTCATAACCGCTCCTAATGCTATTTAGCTCCAGCCTCCCAACCATAGCTTTGGGATTCAACCCAAGTGTAATGACTGCAACAGTGAAACACAAAGAACATAGTACAGTTGTGTACACTTACCATAAATGTAGATGTTCGAGTGTATTCACTGTTGCAGTCCAGGTTACCCACCCACCATCCCCCATATCTTTGCTGGAACTTATCTGCACTTCTCTAATCTATACAACCTATGTGGTGTATTTGCTTGTAGATGAAGGTATAATATATTTTGGTGCATGCATGCTTTATTGGCATATTTTTAGCCTACCCTTTTGGGGGCACCTGGCATCTGGGGCAAGAAAAACTGAAGAAAATGGCGACGGCTGCATCTTTTATACCCCTGGTGCACTGACGTCAGGGAAGAGGCGACAGCAACTGATGCCGGACCTAGACTTTGGAATCAGGCCGACTGAGGGTAGCCTTGCCAGCAGGATAACCCAAGTGTAATGACTGCAACAGTGAATACACTCGAACATTTACATTTATGGTAAGTGTACACAACTCTACTCTTCAACATAGGGCCTGGATCCTGCTTCTTTTCCCGTGATTCTAAAAGATTTTGCAGTCTTTGAAAGGATTGATGCTGTCAGGATTTCCACTTGGCGGCAGTACTGTGCCAGGTTTAAGCAGTGCTCTGTTTGGAAGAACTGGTACCCTGTCTTGCCACAGCTGACCATCTTAATGTTATTCTGACATAGCTGGGGCAGCTGTATGACTTTGGCTACATTTTTCGATGGTCATAGTGCATCGATTATCTGATTCTGCCTACCATGTGTGTGTAGACAGGACTGTGGGTCTTTCACTGGCTTGTCAGAACAGTTTATTAACGAATTTTATATTTGCCCTCCATTAAAGAACCCTCTTCTCCCCTCTGAGAGATATGAACTTCATGACTAACAGGCTTACCTCCCCAACCCTGAACTCACTAGTTGGCAGAGCTGAAGTTTGTCTTTCGGAAAATGTTTCCTGGTTGTCATCAGTTGTTAATCCATTCCAGTCATGTTCTTCTTTGGGGTTCCCTCTTAGGATATGCTCAGCCAATCAGCTGTTAAAGGAAGAGAGATGCTGGCTAGTACTGGCTTACCCTGGCAGATAACCCAAAATGCCAGTGAGACAGTGAGGAATTCAAACTTCTGCTGTTATAAGTAAGTAAGACTTATGCAGCTGTACTTCCTTTTTGCAAGCTTTTGGTCTTCCACAGTCATTGGCTATCCTTTGAGACCTATACACATTTCTTTATGAAAGTGGTTTCCAGACTGTTCTTGAAGTAGTCTGGTTATCTCCATGATGTCCTTCCATTGCACTGTTGCAGTATTCATTACAGTAGGGCCCTTGCCTAGGGTGGCCCAATGTCTGGCCAGTATACCAAAGTTTTTAATTTGCTTAAAGGTACACTGTACTTTACACGTATGATCCTCACATAGCTTAGGGCATAAAGGTGATGTCCGGACATACCATCCCCAGAACTTCTTTGCCACCAGTCTGAGCGCCTGTTCCATTGCTACTACGCAAGCAGTTGCAGATAAGTGCCTCATTGGGATTTATTGTATCTTATGTTTCTTTTTATTGCTTGTGAGGTTTAATGTCATTCAAGAAGATTAAATGCCAGTGTGGGAGACAGATTCCCCATAAAGACCATCACAAGTAGTGCTTGTTTTGCTTCTATGCTTTCCACGATCATAAGTCCTGTTCATTCTGTCAAGATTTTGTTACCAAAACCCTCTGTAGTAAGCTGTCTTTGGTTTTGTATATGGAGAATCAGTATCTTAAGCTCTTAACTAAAGACACAATAGAAGGAACTTCCCTCTTCGAGGGGCAGTTGTCTGTGAAGAAGGCCAAGAAATCTTGGCCGGATGATTCTGCTCTACAGCCACTGCTGGACATCTCTCCCAAGGCGATTGAAAGCCTGGAGGTTTGCACAGCTCCATCACTGGATTCTTCAGCCGTGACTGGTTTGGAGAGTGGTGGAGATCAAACCATAGGCACATCCTTGGAGGCCTTGCAGACGTCCACATCAGACGTTCAGGGAAACTGAGGCTGATTATTTCAGAGAGTCCTAGGGCTGTTCCTCAAACTTTGGTCAGAGAAGAAATTCCTAGTACAATTATTGAATGCCATCTGGGGTCAGAGCCGCCTACATTTCATAAGGCAGATGTCCCCTTAAAGAAAAAGCAGAAAACTAAACATATTACTCCAGCTCTAAGGACCCACAGAGTGAAAGGCAAAATTTCACTCAGAGGTTGTTTAATGCATTGATGGCTTTAAAATCTCCTTGGAGAGTTTCTTTCCCATCTATTCCTTGTTCCTCTACTTTCCTTAAAAGACCCAGGGAACAGGACTCCTCTTAGAGGCAGATTCAGATGAGGAATTCCTTGCTTACTCCTCTCGGATTCCTTTTCCTTTAGATTATGGGTCTGAGAAAAAGGAATCTACTAGTCCTGATACTCCTTTTGAGGAAATTTCTGCTGGGGACAGTCTCTTGAATGGTGGCTTGTCATTCCGTCAAGTGTAGATATCCTTCTATTCTCATGTTACAGTATTCATAAACTTTGGGATTCCCCACCTAGGTGACCCAAACGTCTGGCCAGTGTACAACAAATGTTTGCTACTGCATGGTACGTGCGATGTTGCACATAGCTCAGCAGCCTACGTGTGCCATAAAGGTGACGTGGGCACATACCATTCCTCAGAACTTCTCAGCCTTCAGTCTCAATGACAGCTTCTAACATTTTTTCTGATTGTGGAGTGCTTACTGCTTTTCAGATAAGTGCCCTATTGGGGAATTTTCTTAGTTCTTTTTGTGCTGCTGCATGCTTCAAGGTTGCTGTCAACTAGAAAAGGCAACTGCAATTGTGGACGTCAGATTCCACAAAAAGACGACCACAATCGGTGTTTGTTTTGCCTAGGGTCTGAGTACGACTACAAGTTCTGCACAGTTTGCCAGGTGTTCATCCCCAAGACCCTTTGTAGCCGTTTGTCGGCACTTAACATTTACTTAGAGAACCAGTGTCTAAAACTGTTAGCTTTCAGTATGGAGGGCACCTCAGGTCTGTCCGGTGAGCCACCGAAGAAGGCCAGAAAATTTAGGCCCAAATCTTCCTCTGCACCTCTGGATTTGGATGTTTCTTTCAAGGCCAGTGAAGGCTCGAAGGCCCGTTTGATCTCTGGTTCCCAACTTGCATTAGGTACCATTTTGGAAGCAATTGTGGAGGGCACCATTAGCACATCCTCAGAGGCAACACAGACATCCGTTCAGGGAGTTGAGTGAATCACGGCCCACTGACTTGGATGTGCCAAGCGGTGTTCCCACAGCACCTCAAGCTCCTACATTACTCGCTATTCCTATGCCCAACAGTGTCTGGTCATATGTCACGTTGGCTACTCTTCTGTCTAGGGTGGACCTTCCTGGGAAAAAGGAACATAAATAAAAAACATCTTTCCTTTTTCCAGGACCCCTCTCCTGATTAACAGGCCTTTTCCCAGGGTATATAGAATGCCTTTCTAGATTTAAATCCATCTTCAACCCTTCCTTCCTTACTTGTTCCTTCCCCCACTCCCGGGCAATCAGTGGAGGAACAACAGGCCTCTGATGAGGAAGAAGACCCTTCTTCATCTGATGAGTCCTGTATATACACACCCTAAATTGAGTTTCCTCTAGGTTATGCTTCCCCGGAGTTAGAGTCAAACAATAGGGATTCTCCAGAGGAATATTTGTCTTCTGGTGAAACAATTTCTAGGATGAGAAATCATTTCAAATGGGAGAGTAGCCAAGTATCTGAAGTTAAAAAAAGATTCTATGACCTGCTGCAGATGGACTCTCCTTCTCCTTCTCCTTTGGCCATCTCTCCTAGTCTTCCTGCCTTTCTGGATGCCTTCCAATCAGTGTCTTAAGAGCCCAGATTCTCAGCCTCCGGACCGAAAAAGGCCTGACAAATTCTATAAGGTTCCTGAGGGCAGCAAATTTTTATTCAGATGTCCCCCTGGAGATCCTGCAGTTATCTCTCTCTCTGCAGACAAACCCTCCAAGTTGCTTCCCTATACTAACGTGCTCCCGTCTGACAAAGATAGCAAAATGATGGAAAGGTTGGAGAAGAAATTATATACTTGCTCTACCCTGGCTTTCAGATCCATTAACTACCAGCCTCATATGTCAAAATATGTCATGGCTTTACTCTCCCAAGCTTCTCAGTTGGCATCAGACCTTCCAGATGCTCCAGCCAAGGCACAGCTCGCCTCTGTCCTTTCCACCTTAGCCCAGGTGCTTAGACATTCCATTAAATGCAGTTACGATGCTACTGAGGTTTCTGCAAGATTAGCAGCTTCAGGTTCTGTTCTTAGGAGATACTCTTGGTTGCATCTCAACCTTTGCCTGAGGATATAGAGACTAAAATCATGGATGCAGCCCATTACAATGAAATCCTTTTTTATGCTGAAGCTGCAGACCTATTCAAGTCCCTGCATGACAAAGGGAAAAAAAACTTAAGGAACTGAAACACCTGTTTGTGTCCCCAGTTTCTAAATACCATAGAAATTATCTTGCTATGACACAATTTGTCAGAAGGAAACAACACAGTTCCCCCTCCTTCCCATAAGAAACGGGCTCAGAGGCAGCCTGCTTCCAGATCCCAACAAACACTTGCCCAAAAGCCCACCTTTCAAGAAAGACCAGGTGGTCTGTGACTACCTGGCAATGCTCTCAAACCTCCCCTTTTTCCAGCACCTATCCTCTTCCCTCCCCCTCTTGGACAAGTATCTCCCCAGACAAATGGGTCTTTTCTATCATTCAGGATGGTTATAACATGGTGTGGAAATCTATTCTCCCTTTCGTGGGCATCCTATAACCACCCTGTGACCAGATTCACCTGTTTCCTCAAATCTTACAAGACTTGGTAAATCAAGGGACTGTTCAAGAAGTACCATCCCTCCAAAAAGGAAGGGAGTTTCTACTGAGGAATGTTCCTAGTCCCCAGAAAAAGATGGGCCTTGGAGACCAATCTTAGACCTCTGACATCTCAATTTTTTCCTCAAAGTGCCAACCTCCTTTCAGATGCTCACTTTGCAAACTCTATTCCCTCTCCTACTATCCCAGGCTTTCCTAGTCACACTGGACATCAAGGATGCATACCTGCATATTCCCATTCACCTGCAATACAGGAAGTTTTTACATTTTTCTGTTGCTTCCTCACATTTTCAGTTTTATGCTTTGCCCTTTGGTGTCTACAGCAACAAGGGTATTCGCAAAATGCTTAGCTCCAGTCATAGCCTTCTGCATTTTTCAAGGCATTCAGATCTAGCCTTACCTTGGCAACCTGCTAATTCAGGCAGCCCACCCAGACACTGTAAGGGAAAAGCTAATTCTCACCATCTTTTTTCTCCAGACCCTGGGATTCACCATAAACTACAGCAAGTCTTCCATCCCAGGATCAGATTTTCCTAGGATGCAGGTTAAGTACATCTCAAATGATGGCTTTCATCCCTCCTCAAAAAGTGGAAATTCTGCTCACCTTCTTCCACCACGTACTTCCCTTAACCCCTGTCTTTACCAGGGAATGTTTGCGTATGCTGGGGTTCATGGCATCTCTTTTTCCCATGCTGCTCTTAGCCAGACTCCACATGCTGAAAATCCCATGGGTTCTAAAAACTCTTTGGAGTTGGCATGCTCATCCACTGGAATTTGTACTCCGTCTTTATCGAATGCATAGAGAGAGAAATACAGTGGTGGGCCCAATAGATTCTACTCAACCCAGGCCTTCCGATTCAACCCCCAACTCCAGTACAGGAACTCTGCACAAATGCTTCAGACTTGGGGTGGGGAACAACCCTGTGTCACCTAAAAGTCCAGGGTCTTTGGTCTCCCCCAGTCAAGAAACAACATATCAGTGTAAAGGAAATGACTGCTTTGATCTCGGCACTCCAAGCCTTTCAGTCCTGTCTGCTCCCAAGTCCTCTGAAGTTATTCACAGACAACACTACAGTTCTGTGGTATGTGAGCAAACAGGGGGGCACCAAGTCATAACTGCTATGCAGGCTGGCTCATCAGGCCTTGGAGATAGCCTCTCAAGCTAAGGTTTCATTGCAAGTAATTTTTATTCCTTCGGCTCAAACTGTGCTGGCAGACATTGTCAGCAAGTCAGTAGCACAAGGCCACGAATGGATGTATCACAAGAATGTGTTTTTTTTAAGACATTTTCCACCGGTGTGGTCCTACTCAAATAGAGCTATTTGCCTCCCCCTTGAACAGACAACTTCTGGATTTTTGTGCCAGAACCACAGATTATCTGATGTAGAAGGTGGACGCCCTATCCTTTTCATGGAAGGGGGTGTTTCTTTATGCATTCTTCCCCTTCCCTCTTATACAGAAAGTCCTACTGAAAATACAGCAAGACAAACCAAAACTGTTGCTGGTGACAGCACTGGTTCCCCTCTTCTTCTGCATTTAGCCAAAGGCAGTCATCAGAGTTACCCAACGGGGTAGGTCTTCTCACACAAGACAAGGGATCACTTATCCATAGGTTCATAGGTAGGTACTATGCTATCGGCCCAAGGGCTTAAGTAAGCCTAGCCAGCAAGGTTCCCTGGCTTACACCACCCAACAAAGTTATTTTCCTGTGTCACTGTCGAGCAGAGCCACAGAAGTGATCCCTGGGGTGTATTTCCTATTTCCCATCCACTCATCAAGATTTTTCTTCAAGAGTGCTAACGAGGAACTTTGCTTGACATAGATGGGTAGCTTGTTCCAGACTATGGGAAGTCTCTGGGACAGAAATCTATCCCTCCAGCATGTCCTGTTTATTGTGGTGACAAGGTTTAGGTCCCTAGAGCTTGTAGCTCAGAGAGATTGGGATTTCTTTAGGTGTAGCATGTCCAACAGCTCTGGGTTTGACATAGCTGTATATGTTAGGCAGATATCATCTCGGATCACCATCCACAACTCATCTCCCTGAATTTAACTCTGTGGGTGATGGGCTTTTCATTCCCTTCCAACACCTTTTTTCTGAAGATGTGTTTCTAGTCCTGCAGGAGGCCAGGAAACCCAATACTAGGAGATCCTATTTATCCAAATGGAAGAGGTTCTCCACCTGATGTCTAAAGAAAGATCTAGACCCATTTTCAGTGGACATTGCAGTAGTTCTTTCTTATTTGTGTGAGTTACTTAAGGCTGGGTTGGCCGCCTACTCTGTTTAAAGCACACCTTTCAGCTATTTCAGCATGTCTGCCTTTATCTCCTCTTCTAGCTTCTAGATTAGAGGCTACACTCTTCCTTAAAGACATCCTTCACATTAGAACTCCCAGGAAACCTGTCCCTCCTCCCTGGGATCTAAATTTTGTCCTGGAAAAGCTTACTCAGGCTTCCTTTGAGCCAGCAGGCACAGCTGCTTTAAAATTCTGTACTTGGAAAACAATTCTGCTAGTAGCCATCACTTCTGCTCGAAGAGTCTCTGAACTCCTAGCCCTTATCGCTTGCCAACCTTTCCTCATGTTTCACAAGGATAGGCTATCTCTCAGCACTAACCCTTCCTTCAAGCCTAAGGTGGCTAATGACATTTGCCCTCAACAAAACCATGCATCTGCCTACCTTTTTTCCTAACCCTAAAAACCCTAGTGAAAGGGTCCTTCATTCCTTGGATGTGCACAGACAACTCAGATTTTATATGGACAAAACCATGTCCGTTAGGAAATATGAGCAACTTTGTGTTTCCTTTCATCCGAAGGCACTGGGAAAACTTGTCTCCAAACAACCTATTTCTAGTTGGATTTCTAAAACAATTTCCTTCATTTACATCTCTCATGGGAAGACGCTCTCTACCTATGTAAAGGCTCACTACAGTAGGACAGTAGCCTCTTCAGGGGCCTTCTTCAAAGGCCTGAACACTGCTTCCATCCTGGAAGCAGCCACATAGTCCTCTGTTCACTCCTTCACCAAACATTACAAATTGGACACTATTTCTAGGTCCAGAGCAGGATTTGCTAGGGCAAGCCTGCATGGGTTCCTGGAAACTTCCTCTGTTTCATCCTCCCTTTCCCTTCGATGAGCTTCGGTACTCTCCCAAAGGGTATGAATACTGCAACATGGGAACAGAATGACGTAGCATAGCTGTGTAGAATCTTAACATAACCATAGATGTCCTCCTCTTCCATGTTGCAGTATTCTGTCCCTCCCTCCTAACCCCCTTAAGGCTAATTTGATGGATGCTGCTCTGGATAGTAAACAGTTATTTGGCGAAGTTGCTGACGTTTTGTTCAAGTCTGTTCAGGATTTACGGGAACGTAAACATATTTTTGTTTCTCTTGTCCTTAAGTTTCAGGGAAGTTACCCCAATAAGCCAGCCTTTTTCATAGGCAATCTAACCACCCCCAGGCGAAAGGTGGAAAGCAGGCTTCTTCTGCTAAAGCTATTCAGACTTCTGTACCCCAGAATTATCCTTTTCCTGCTAAACCAGGTACTGTCTGACTATCCTATTCTTCCTAGCCACATCCCTCTTTCTCTTCATCTTTCTCTATCATCCTTGTTTGGCTAAAGACTACTCAGGACTCCTGGGTTCTGTCCATTATCTGCCAAGGGTATTTCATGGCCTGGAAATCTCTTTCCCCTTTTATGGGAATTTCTTAGCCCCCTCAGGAACATCTGTCCTTCTTTCCAGTGGTGCTTTGGGATCTTTGACTCAGGGTACTATTCACGAAGTTCCAGTTTCCCAAAGGAGAGGGTTGTTTTATTCTAGAATGTTCCTAGTACCAAGGAAAGAGGGTACTTGGAGAGCAGTTTTAGACCTCTCTTCTATAAATACATTTTCAAGGTTCCCTCTTTTTGAATGTTCTCTTCAGACTTTCTTCTCTCTTTTGCTTCCTCCGGCTCACATGGTGTCTCTGGATCTCAAGGATGCTTACCTTCATATCCCAAAGTCCCTTTTTCAGGAAGTTTTTATGTTTCTCTGTTGCTTCTGGGTATTTTCATTTCTCTGCTTTACCCTTTTGCCTTTCTACTGCACCAAGGGTATTCACCAATGCCTCGCTCCTGTGATTGCTTTTTGCAGGCTAAGGGAATCCAAGTCTTTCCCTACTTGGATGACCTCCTGTTTCAGGCATCCTCTCCAGAGAGTTTGTTGCAAAATCTTCACTTTGCAGTCTCCTTTCTGCAGAGCCTGGGATTCACTATAAATTAAAAAAAAAATTCCTTTCTGACTCTTTCTCAGTATCATGTCTGTGTTCTTCATGTTTCACTGTTGGAGTCCTGACTTGCGGGATATCCTGCTGAGAAAGCCCTTGGCTGGCCCGACTACCAGAGAAAACTCTTTCTGCCACTCAGGCTGGTGGATCCACTGACCAACGTTGGTATGCTCATGTATAAAGTGAGCCAGCCTGAGTCATGACTTCACTCTTTTCTTGCTGTCAGAGCCCAAAGCAGTGTTCAAGTGCGTTGGTCGGTCCATACCATTGAGAAGTAATTGTCAGAAAGATAAGTACCCCATTGGGGAAATCTTTCTCTTTCCTTTAACTCCTGTCAGATAAATGTAATAATTATCTCCATTGTGCTAAGCAAATCCCACACAGAGACTCCAGTCTTTGTTAACTGTTTAGGCCCAGACCATGATGTCCCTAGTTGCCGGTTTTGTGCTTGTTTTAACACTAGGACTGTTAGATGTAGAGCTGAATTTCTAGTGAGATTCCTTAGTCAGGAATCTTCTCATTTGCATCCAGTGGCATCTGCCGGTTGTCCTGAATTTGACCAACCTAAGCAAAAGAAAGATAAAGACAAGAAACAAAAGCTTAGGTCTTCGGATGACAACCATTCACTGTCTGCCTCTTCCTCTAAGCATGTGATTGTTGAAGAAGGTGAGGTGCTTTCACAGCCCCTTTAGTGTCTGAAACTGTGACACAGGCCTCTGTTAAGACACGTTTGGAGTCCGACATGCTGTGGGTCCCTTCTACTTCCACGCAAGCCCTTGCATACGGTTTGTCTATCGGGTCTGGGGCCTCTTAACAGGCCTCAGCTTCCGAGGAGCATTTTTCTACCGGTGACAATCCAGCAAGGCCTCGGCCTACACCAGTGCTTTTTCACCTTTCTTGAGAGACAGGCACTAGGTCATTGGATGCCAAAGACACCCCAAAGAAAGGTACTGTGGCAGGGCCTTTAGCTAGGTCTACTGGCTCCCTTTTGCAGTGTCCCAACAGGACTTGATAAGACTAACTGAGGACCTGCTTTCCATTATTAGTATAAGACAGGCCACAGGGGATTCTTCACCAGGGAAAAGGAAGAGGAATGGCTCTTCTGAAGCCTTGCCAGATCCTTTTCAGTCAGAGGAAGATTCAGACCAAGAGGAGTCTGGGTCTGAAGAGGGTCCCTCCTATACATCCTATGATGACTCAGATTCAGAGGAGAACCTTCCCTCTGCCTCACCCAGAGGATTTCCCCTTTGGAGAGACACTATATGCTGTGAGACAGCATTTTCAGTGGGAGGCACAGCATTATCCCCAGTCCAAGAAGAGAGTTACAATTCCTGGATTTATCTGAACACAAACCCACTAGCTATTCCACCCATTTTAGAGGTAGTGGAAGATGTTTTCCAGGATTCCTCCTTGAATCCTGACTCCCCCCCACCCCACCCCACATAAACCAGGCAGATTTTATAGGCTACAGGACTCCCACAAATAACTTTATAAAAATCCTGTTGCCAACCCTGAGGTGGTCACCCTGGGGCCTAAAGGGGCTAGAGCCAGTTTATCTAGGAACCCTTTCTGTATGGATGAAGACAGTAGGATCCTTGATAGGTTTGGGAAAAAGGCATATGCATTTGCCACCCTTATTATAAGGACCCTTAACTGTCAATTTCATATGATCTAGTATCAACAAACCATTTTAAATCCGCCCAAACAGAAGGTCTCCTCACTTGAGGATAAAAACCCTTCTTAAGAGCTCTTAGATCTCTCACTCCAGTTCTCAAGTAGCTAAACACTAATTACACTGTGGTTATGATGCCATGGAAGCTTTTTGTGGGGGCAGGTGCCACAGACTCCATTATTAGAAGGCAAGCATGGCTTAGGGAACATTCTCTTCCAGACCATGTTAAATCAAGCCTCTTGGAGGCCCCCCTTGAGAAAGACTTTCTCTTTGGCCCTAAGGCAGAGGCATTACTCAGAAAGATGGAGGACAAGGTGAAGTCTATGTAATGGTGAAGGACTTCCTACAGCCTCCTAGGTTTAGCTGGAACTTTCCAACTAAGCACTGGTTCTTTCCCTCCCAGCCTAGGGGCAGACAGAGGAAACACAGCAAGAAAGGACACATAGGCAGTGCCAACAACCACATAGAAGCAAGCAGTGGACCTCAGAGGCCTCCAGCAAGGGTCTTGTAGGTCTTAAGCCCCTGCCAGAGAGCAACTATTACTCATCCCCCCACCACCACCCCTCCCCCATCCCAAGACTAGGAGGAAAGTTGTCACTCATCAAACAAAGCTGGACCCATATTACTTCAGACAAGTGGGTTCTAGACATTATTTCAAATGGTTGCAAACTCACTTTCAAAGAGCCTTTAAAATACTTAGGCTATCCATACGTTCCACAAAATCAAAGGTCAGAGGCCCTGGCTCAAATACAGATCTTGTGCTCTCAGGGAGTGGTAGAACCAATTCCAGAAGAACAGAAAGAGAAGGGTTTTTACTACAGGGTATTTCTGGTTCCCAGGAAGGAAGGCAGTTAGCACCCTATCTTGGACCTGTCCAACCTCAACCAGTTTCTCTTGGTTCCAAAGTTCAAAATGTTGACTCTTCAAAAGCTATTACCCATGCTAACTCCTTAGGCCTTCATGGCCTAACTTCACCTAAAAGGTGCCTGTCTGCACATTCCAATTCAACAGTCTAACAGAAGATAACTTCGCTTCAGGGCAGACTCCAGTCACTATCACTTTTCAGCACTGCCCTTTGGCTAATCTACGGCTGCAAGATTTTTCATGTAGTGCCTAGCACCTGCAATTGCTTTCTGCAAGACCAGGGGGTCCAAATATACCCTTACCTTGGATGAATGCCTGGTACAGGCCACAGACCTGTCCATACTACTCATCAAACTGAAATTTACCTTAGACATCCTCTCCTCCGTGGGATTCACAATAAAGCTCCAGAAATCCAACAGTGCCCCAAACAAATGGATAGCTTTTTGGGGGACACTTCTGGACTCTTCCCTTCAAAAGGTCTTCCTTCCTCCAGACAGTCTCTTTTTTGACAAACTACTTCCAAAAAGTCAAGCAGAGAAATTGCATTTCAGCCAGAGAGTTTCTCCGAGTCCTGGGATAGATGGCTTCATGTATCCTCATGGTTCCCCTGGCTAACCTACACATGAGGGAAGCATCAGTTGTACCTCAAAAGTGTATGTTGCCAGAGCTCTCAGGCTTTAGAGACTAAGATACACATTATCCCTTGTCTCAAACAGGAGTTTGCATAGTGGGTACAGGCTTGTACCCAAAATCTGGGCCTCCCCTTCAGTTTCACTCCACAGAGCCAAACCCTCTCCATTTGTGCCTGAGAGACGCATGGCGGGGGGGTCAGTTTCAACACCTCCAATCCCAAGGGAAGTGGGAGGTTCAGTTGAAGGACAGACACAAATTGGAAAGAACTTATGGTAGTGTAAAAAGACCTAATAGCCTTCAAAGAAAAATGGGAACCAGGAGTCCTGCTAGTAAAAACAATGCAACAGGCATGTTGTACATAGACAGGAAGGCACACACACATATCTCTTGTGCCACCTGACAATGCAAATCTGGGAAATTGCTCACTGTTTGTGGGTGCATCTCATGGCACAATACCTTCCAGCATTTCAACATGCTTTAGCAGATCACCTTAGCAGAAACTTAATGGACCCCCACGAATGGCATCTGCTTTGGGAAATTTTTCTCAGCATAACTCCAAGATAGGGAGTCCCACAGGTAGACCTCTTTGCCAACAAAGACAATACTGACCTGATAAAATTCTATGCCAGAATCAAACAAAAATTTGCCTAGAAAAACAGATGCTTTATCCTTCATTATGGGCTCATCTGTTCATTTATGCACCCCCCTTACCTCTTCTGCCTTGAGTGCGTCTGACAATAAGGAAAGAAGGTCTAAGGCTAGTAATGATAGCATCAGACTGGCCCAGACAACTCCGATATCCTCTTCTCCACGAGCTCACCAATCAGAGCCCATGGCTGTTAACTCGGAGAGTAGACCTCCTCACCCAAAACAAGGGAAGGATTATGCACCCCAACCTTCCGACCCTCAGTCTTTCAGCTTGGATAATTCCGGAGCATCCAACTGCAATATTATCCTAATTAAGCAGGTGCAGGTCTTTCATAAAGAGTCTAGAAGGCCTAGCACTAAAATATCGTACTCAGCCAAATGGAAAGGATTCTCTATTTGTTGTTAGAAGCACCACCTTGATTCAAATTCAGCACATATTATTACCATCCTAGAATACCTGGCCAGCCTGGTGAATAAAGGCCTTTCCTGTTCCTCCATTAAAATTCATGTAGCTGTCATTTTAGTCCACACTCCTACTCTTCCTCCAGTATTTTCCCATACCCTGTTAAAACAATTTCTTAGGGGCGTCATTCACATTAGACCTCCCAGGAGGAAACCCGCTCCTCCATGGGACGTCAATCGTGTCCTAGAAAAGCTGACCTTGCCGCCCTTCGAACCTGCAGCTAATGCTCCTATCAAGTTATTTACTTGGAAAACAGCCCTGCTGCTGGCTATCACCTCAGGTAGGAGAGTGAGTTACAGGCCATCATGGGAGTGGAACTGTTTATTGTCTTCCACCAAGACATGGCTTCCCTCAGAACTAACTCTTCTTTCATGCCCACGGTGGCCACTGATAACTTCTCTGAATCAAACCATTCATCTGCCTACATTCTTCCCCAACCCTCAGAACAAAGGGGAAGGAATACTTCATTCATTAGATGTGCATAGGCAGCTCCACATCTGTCTGTACAGAACAAAATCCTTGAGAAAATGTGATTATATTTTTGTTACCTTTGCATCTGGCTCTGTGAGGAATCCAGTTTCTAAACAGACCATCTCAAAATGGATCTCCCACTGCATTTCTTTCTGTTACAGCCATCATGGCAAAAAGGCCCCTGAAATGATTAGGACACACTCCACTAGGGCCACAGCTACCTGTGCAACCTTTCTGAAGGGGGTCCCTACTTAGGACATCTTGGAAGCAGCCACATGGTAGTCTCTGCATACCTTCACAAAGCACTGTCAGTTGGCAGCCTTTTCTAAGTTTAGAGCAGGATTTACCACTGCCATTATGCAGGGCATCCTCTCCTTAATCTCCTTCCTCCCTCTTTTCAGCTTTGGGAATCTTCCCACAAGTCAGGACTAAAACAGTGAAACACGAAGAACATGGTACAGTTATGTACATTTACCATAAATGTAGATGCTTGAGTGTGTTCACTGTTGCAGTCTTCTTTCTCTCCCTCCTGCCCCCTTAGCCTGCTAGGTAGCCTACTAATAACCAATTAATCCAGCCAAGGAACACCACCCTTGGCTACCCTGCTGTTAGAGTCCTCTTCCTTTCTTCTCTCCCTGCCCACTTAAGGCTTCTCCTGGTAAAGGGCAAGAAAATACTGAAGTCATGACACAGGCTGGCTCCCCTTAGTCCCGAGTGTACTGACGTCAGTCAGGTCATCCACCAACCTGGAACATGGAAAGAGTTTTCTCTGATAGTTGGGCCGGCCAAGGGCTTTCCCGGCAGGAAATCATACAAGTCAGGACTGCAGCAGTGAGTACATTCGGAACATTTGCATTTCTGGTAAGTGTATAAGCAGCTGTACTTTCTGGAGTGCAAGATCCAGACTGTTCCTAAGTTGGCATCCCTGTCTCATCCAAAGGCCCTAACTCTCATTTTCTTTTTTCAGTCCTTTCTTCCTCTGACCTCAGTAGCAGCAAGGGAATTTCTGAGAGTTCATAACTTCCACTATTCCTATGCTCCCTTTTGCCAAACTCCACGAGAAATCATCAGTGATTTCTAAAGTCATTTTGGCTCCAGCATTCTCATCCCCTCAATTTTTTTAGTCCTCTTCATCCATGTCTCAAGGAGAGATTTCAGTGATGGATTTAGCAGCTGACTCTTAATCCAGGGCTCCCTTTTCATCCACCTCTTCCTTCTCATGAGCTGTTCACAGATGCCTCAGACATGGGGTCGGGAGCAACTTTCAGCTTCCTAAAGGTGCAGGGAGTCTGATCGCCTCATTAACAGAAAGAACACATCAACATCAAGGAGATGAAAGCTCGTCTGTTGGCTGTTAAGGCCTTTCATCCTCTTTTCTCCCCAGGACCTCTCAAGGTGTCTACAGACAATACCACAGTGATGTATGTCAACAAACAGGGCAGGGGAACAAGGTCTTATCTTCTTTGCCGGTTTGCACTTCTAGTGTGGGAACTAGCTGTCTGGTTCCAAGTGACTGTTCAGGCAGTGTACATTCCTTCTGGTCAAAACATTCTGGCAAACTCTGAGGAGGTCCATAACTCAGTCTCAAAAATGGATGCTTCTCAGGGATGTGTTTATGGACATTGTCCATCAGTGAGGTACTTCTCAAATGGATCTTTTTGTTTCCCATCTGAATGGATAGCTTCCTCAATTTTGTGCCAGAGTCCCATGTCATCTGCTTTGGAAGGTGGGTTCCCTCTCTTTTTCTTGGAAGGGGATGTTTCTTTTTGCTTCCCTCCCCTTCCCCTCATTCCAAAAGTGCTGTTCAAAATACAACAGGATGTTTCCAAAATCTTGTTGGCGACTCTCTTTTGGCTGAGACAGCATTGATTCCCTCCTCTTCTGCATTTAGTCAGCCATCACAAGTTACCTCACAGGCTGGACCTACTCACACAAGACAAGCGATCTCTCATCCATCCCCACCTGTCCGCTGTTCAACTGACATTGTGTGTGATTGGATTTTGATTCCACATAGACACCTTTTTCTGAGAACGTGTTTAGGGTCCTGCAGGAGGCCAGGAAACCCACCACTAAGAAATCCTACGTATCCAAATGGAAGCAGTTTTCTTTTTGGTGTCTTTCTTGTAATCTGGATGCACTTTCTGTGGACGATCCTTTGGTTCTGTCTTACTTGTGTGAATTGCTCTATGCTGGGTTGTCTTATTCTTCTAAAGCCCACTTATCAGCTATTTCTGCTTGTCTGTCTTTACTACCTCCTAGATTTGAAGCTAAACAATTCCTTAAAGGCATCCTTCATATTAGGCCTCTCAGGAAGCCTGCTCCTCCTCCCTGGGATCTTAATTATATTTTAGAAAAAAATGACCCAGGCTCCGTTTGAGTCTGCAGCCTCAGCTTCCTTGAAACATTGCTCTTGGAAGACTATACTTTCATTAGCCCGTACTTCTGTCAGACGAGTGTCTTGAGCTTCAAGCCATTATGGCTTGTCCTCCATTTTTGGTGTTTCATAAGGACAGGGTGTCCATTTGTACTAATCCTTCTTTTATGCCCAAGGTGGTAAATGAGTTGTCTTAGTCTATTCATTTGCCCACTTTTTCTGTTCTCCTCAATCTGCCAGTGAGTAGGTGGTGCACAAGTAGGATTTGCATAGACAACTCAGATTTTATTTGGATAAGACTAAGACTTTTTGTAAATCTGATCAGCTCCTTGATGTTCTTCATGTTTCACTGTTGCAGTCATCACATTTGGGTTATCTGCTTGCAGGTAGCCCTCAGTCAGCCTGATTATCAAAGTCTTGGGTCCTACGTCGGTTGCTGTTTCGTCTTCCATGGCTTCAGGTAGTCAGGGTTATAAAGCATGCAGCTGATGCCATTACATCAGTCTTTCTTGCCGTGCGGTGCCCGAAGCAGAAGCAGTTCGCAAGTGCCGGTCGGCTCGTTTCAGCAGAAATTGGTCAACCAAAAACTGTTCCTTTCCAGCTTCTGACAGACCACAGAGGGGCAAATACAGATGCCCAAGGGGCAGAGGTCAGTCACAAGGCTCTTACAAGCCTCGACAATGGGGTGCCACAACCCAGAAAGGAGGAGAAGACAGGTCTCAAGCTATCAGAAGACAAACACAATGATTTACCCCTCAGACTGCCAAGCAAATCCCTCTTGGCAGCTCCCTTGGGAGGAAAATTAGCACTTTTTGCAGACAACTGGCACATCATCACAAAAGACAAATGGGTCCTAAATATTGTTTCTCAAGGATACAGATTCCACTTTCATACTTTACCAAGGATAAAAGGAATGCCAAACCTGCCACCAAATCAATGGGCAGAGGCTCAAAAACAAATTACAGCTCTCATGGACATGAAAGCCATTCAACAGGTACCTACACAGGAGCAAGAACAAGGATTTTACTCAAGACTCTTTCTAGTTCCCCGAAAGGACAAAGCCTTGGAGACCCATTGTGGACCTCTCAATTCTAAACACATATCTGCAAGTACCCAAATTCAAGATGCTAACACTACAGCAACTTCTTCACATGCTGGGCAAGAAGGCTTGGCTAGTAACGTGGATCTCAAGGAGGCATACCTGCATGTCCCTCTCAGACAAAATTGCAGAAGATACCTCCGATTTATAGCAGGTTCAACCCATTACCAATTCTCTGCACTGCCCTTTGGCTTATCTACTGCACCCAGGGTCTTCACAAAATGCCTGGCACCAGTAATTACATACTGCAGACAAAGAGGAATTCAAATATATCCATACCTGGACGACTGCCTTATTCAAGCAGAAAGCAAGGACATTCTTTTAATGCATCTGGCGTTTGTCAAAAACCTATTAAGTTGCCTAGGGTACACAGTAAACGAAAAGAAGTCAAAACTAGAGCCCTCACAAGGCATAATATTCCTGGGTGCCAGCTTAAATACAACGGCCCAAATGGCTTTTCTCGCGCCAGACAAGCAATGACAACTGACTAAATACTTCAAAATAATGGCAACAAAAATCCAACTCCTTGCAAGAAAAAATCTGCAGGCCTTGGAATTCATGACATCTTGCATACTATTAATACCATATGCAAAATTGCATATGAGGAAATTACAATGACACCTGAAAAGAGTATGGACTCAACACAGCCACAGCTTGGAAACAATAATACCACTCATTCCCTGCCTTCAACAGGAGTTTCTATGGTGGGCTCAGGCATGTCACCTCAACAAGAGTCAGCCTTTTACCTTACCCACAGCCAGGCAAACTGTAACAACAGATGCATCGGATTATGCCTGGGGAGCACACATGGCAGGACAGTGTATTCAGGGCAAATGGTCTGCAGATCAAAGGCATCTACATATCAATCAAAAAGAGATGCTAGCTGTACAAAATGCCCTAACAGCTTTCAAGGACCTCCTACATTCAGGACAACTTCTAATAAAGATGGACAACACCACAGTGATGTGGTACATAAACAAGCAAGGGGGCACACATTCCTACCCCCTATGCAGGCAAGCAATGACCTTGTGGAACACAGCACTGACCTACCAAGTTCAACTACAAGCACAATTCCTGCCAGGAAAGAAAAACACATTGGCAGACGATCTAAGCAGAAACATCACAGATCCTCACGAGTGGAAACTAGATCCACAAGAATTCGCAATGATAACTCAAAAATGGGGGAGCCCAGACATAGATCTGTTTGCCAACCCCCAAAACTACCAACTTCGGAAATTTTGCACAAGGACATACCACACACTAGCTTGGAAAGTGGACGCCCTCTCATTCAGTTGGAAAACATTAACAGTGTATGCCTTTCCTCCACTGCCTCTTCTGGCAAAGGTGCTGCTGAAAGCCAGATTAGAGAGGCCACAAATGATGCTCATTGCTCCAGACTGGCCACGCCAACACTGGTATCCAATTCTAAGGAACATGGCTCAAGGCCCACCATGGATTTTACCTCAAATTCCTCACCTGCTCACTCAGCAAAACAATCAGATTCTACACAGCCAGCTCAAGACTTTAAATCTGGCTGCATGGCAAATTACCTAAGCAACCAGTCAACACTTCTCTCTAAAGCTGTTATGGATGTCATTCTGGAGGCCAGGAGGCCCAGCACCAGGAAAGCCTATTCAGACAAATGGAAAAGATTTTGCGCCTGGAACCAGGCTATAGGCCAAAATCCCCTTGTCCCAAATATTCCTCAGATTCTACAATATTTAACTGAGATGCTGCACAAAGGACTTTCTTTTTCATCTATTAAGAGCCACACCTCAGCTATTTCAGCTCAATACAACACGGATCCTTCTATATTTTCACATCCATTACTAAGACAGTACCTCAGAGGGGCTAAGAACATAAGACCACCCCGGAGAGCACCATCACCAACTTGGGATCTCAACTTTGTTCTGGATAAACTTACACTACCACCCTTTGAACCAGCTTTTACAGCTGATTTACAGTTTCTATCCTGGAAAACTGCCCTGTTGCTAGCAATAACTTCAGCATGAAGAGTTTCAGAGCTACAGGCCCTAATGGCAGTGGAGCCTTTCATCATTTTTCATCCAGACAGAGTCGCTTTATGAACTAACCCTTCCTTTATGCCAAAGATGGTATCCAGTGTGGCCCTAAACCAAACCATTCATTTGCCCACCTTTTATCCAAACCCCCAGAACAAAGGGGAAAGGCTCCTACACTCTTTGGACATTCGCAGGCAATTACCTTACTACTTGAATAAAACTAAGGCTTTCAGAAGATCTTACCAGCTCTTTGTATCCTATGCTGCAGGATCACAAGGAAAAGCTATCTCAAAACAGACCATTTCAAAATGGATAGGACATTGTATCCGTTTCTGCTACACACACCATGGGAAACCTGTACCTGGTAACATTAGGTCCCATTCCACCAGGGCTATAGCAACATCAACAGCCTTTCTCAGAGGGGTACCAACCAAGGATATTTTGGAGGCTGTAACTTGGAGTTCAGTGCACACCTTCACCAAGCACTATCACTTACCTCTATACTCTAAAACCAGAGCTGGCTTTGCCACTGCAATTCTGCAGGGCCTACTAGCTTCTCCAAACCCTGTTTAGTTCCACCGCCCATCCTTAGCTTTGGGATTCAACCCAAGTGTGATGACTGCAGCAATGTAACACGATGAACATAGTATAGTTTTGTACCTACCATAAATGTAGATGTTCGAGTGTTCACACTGCTGCAGTCCAGGTTACCCTCCCTCCATCCCCTCTGACCTATCTGAACTTTTCTATACCTTTCTATCCTGTACAACCTTTGTGGTGTATTTGCTTGTAACTGAAGGTATTCCGTTTATTTCCTTTATATGTTTTATTAGCAATATGTATTGCCTACCTACTTGGGGGCACCTGACATCTGGGGCAAGAAAAACTGAAGAAAATGGCTTCGGATGCCTGTTATATACCCCTGGCGCACTGACGTCAGGAAAGAAGCGACAGCAACCGACGCCGGACCAAGACTTTGGAACTCTGGCTGACTGCGGGACCGCCTGACGGCAGAATAACCCAAGTGTGATGACTGCAGCAGTGTGAACACTCGAACATCTACATTTATGGTAGGTACAAAACTGTACTTTCTCTCTCTTCTAAGCATCAGGGCTATTCAACCTGTCCCAGAAGAAGAATGGGGGCAAGGTTTCCACCTAAGAATTTTTCTGGTACCCAGAAAAGACAATTCCTGGCGTCCTATCCTGGACCTGTCTCTCCTAAACACTGTTTTGGTAATCCCAAAATTCAAAATGCTAACTCTTCATCAGCTGCTTCCCATGCTAGGCAAAAATGCCTGGTTAGCAACACTGGATTTAAAGAAAGCCTACCTGCACATCCCAATAAGGGAATCTTGCAGAAGGTACCTACGCTTCAGAGCAGGCTACGTGCACTATCAGATGTTCTTCGTGTTTCACTGTTGCAGTCATCACATTTGGGTTATCTGCTTGCAGTAGCCCTCAGTCGGCCTGCTTAGCAAAGTCTTGGATCCTGCGTTGGTTGCTGTCTCCTCTTCCGTGACATCAGGTTGTCAGGGGTATAAAACATGCAGCCGATGCCATTACATCAGTCTTTCTTGCCGTGCGGTGCCCGAAGCAGTAGTAGTTCGCAAGTGCTGGTCGGCCAACTCCTGAAATTTTCGTTTTCGAGTTTCAGAACCAGTGTCTTCAACTAAAAGCTAAGTACCCCGTTGGGGAAACTTTTTCTAGCTCTAAACTGATGTCAGTAAAAGTAAATAATTGCATTTCTTGTGGAAAGCAAATACCTCATAAAGATTTTCATTCGTACTGTATTCCTTGCCTGCTGCGGTGGTGGTGCTGCGGTAGTGTTGTCGCCTCACAGTAAGACGTTGTCCTGTTCAATTCTCAGCTAAAGCATCTTCTGTGTGATGACATGCGTGAATGGATGTACCTTCGTTGAAGGTTGTACGTCAGGGCTGGCAACTCGGTACGTAAAAATCTACTGCCAATCATTAGCGGACCGGAGTTCTGCTGTGGTGACCCCTAACTGGGAAAAGCCGAAAGATACAACAACAACTGTATTCCTTGCCTGGGCCCTGACCACGACGTACCTCGCTGTCGGTTTTGTGCCTTATTTAAACCACGAACTATCCGTTGACAGTATATTTTCACTTCAAAATATTTTGGTGCTCGGTTCAATTATCCAGATATGTCTTCGGTAAGCCATCCGACTACCAACATTCCAAAAAAGCAAAGATAAAGACAGAGACAAGCCGCCTAAGTCCAAAGCTGCCGACGACGATTCTCCTAAGCCAGTCGCCAGTTCATCGGTACTGTGAGGTGCTTTTGCAGCCCCTGATACCCACTACTTCAGATTCACAGGCGTCTACTGAGACCCATTCAGAGTCCGGTATGCAACGAGATGCTTCAATTGTGGAACCTGCGGATGTCTCTACCTTGGATGGGTCCGGAGCTACTGTGCAGGCACTGCCCCAAACGGTTGGCCAGATTTACTCCCAAATCAGGGCAGAGGCTCAAAAGCAAGTACTCTCTTTTTTACACACAATATGGGTTTATTTTTACATAGTTTTTTATACCCTTTTGTGATGAAGCAGTCTTCATATATCAAAGACAGTTTTGATTTTTTAACAAAAATATCATCAATAACATGGACCACGGAAATGTATTGGTTTACAGCAGATGTTAAAAGTTTATACACAAGTATAGAACATAGACATGGTCTGAGAGCTATTGAGAAGTTACTAGAAGATAGCCCTTTGTCATCATATATTACAGATCTTATAGGATTTTGTTTGAAAAATAATTATTTTAGTTTTGATGGACAATTGTTCCATCAACTTAGGGGCACAGCAATGGGGGCAGCTTTTGCCCCCATGTATGCAAATGTTATGATGAATCTTTTTGAGGTTGAATTCTTATATAGGACAGAATTTTTTATAAATAATGTTGTTAGTTATTATCGTTATATAGACAATTTAATTTTTATTTGTAAGGGCGGAGAACAAGAAATATATAAATTTAGGAATGATTTACAAATAAATGAATTTGGTTTGAAATTTGATGGTTTTCAAGTTGGTAATAAAGTTAATTTTTTGGACATAACTTTAGAAGGTAGTATGAATGGCAATATTGTGACAAAGATATTTCGAAAATTTGAAAATGAATTACATTTATTAGATGGGAGAAGCTGCCATCCACCACATCTTATAAAATCATTGCCATATGGCGAATTTATGAGAATTAATAGGTTATATAACCATAGTGATGAAATTAATGATGAATTAGAGAAAACAGCACGTTTATATATAAAAAGAGGTTATGATGCTCAAGAGGTGATGTTATCATTGAATAGTATAAAAGGAATTAATCAAGATATGAATAAGACACAGAAGAAATATAATGAGAAAACATACACATATTCCTTGAGGGATGAACCAAGAAAAATTTATATGGTAATGACTTATGATTTACTTTCACTAGAAATTAGTCATATGATGAAATATTATTGGAATTCATTATTTAAATATAAAGATCTAACATTAATTTTTCCTAAGAACATAACTTTCTCATATAAGAGAGGAAGAAATTTAAAAGATATGTTAGTTCATGCAGGTTTCTCCACTCCAGATTTACATTTAAATGTAAATGTTGATGCAAAGTTAAGGGGCACATATCCATGTGGTAAATGTATCTCTTGCAAGTATGTATGTAAGACATTTGAATGTATTAATGGTAAGAAATTTTATCCTATGGGACAATTTTCATGAAATACTGAAAGAATTGTGTATGCATTGAAATGCCCTTGTAATATGTTTTATGTCGGGGAACGTAAACGGGCTTTTAAAACACGGCTGCAGGAACATTTAAGAGATATACAACATAAAAAAATAGAAAGTCCTCTTGCTACACATTTTAAAGATTTTCATAATAGTGACCCTAAAGGTTTGTTAGCTACAGTTTTAGAAAGTTTAATTATGAATGAAAATGATGAAAAAATTAAATGTAAGTTGTTATATAAAGAGACAGTTTTTATATTGAAGTATGATACTATGGCACCTAGAGGCATGAATTTGGAGTGTAATTGGAAGGTTTTTTTATGATTAATTGTATAATTGTTAATTGAATAATTTGATTATTTTATTGATCAATGTATAAAAATGTTTGAAAGTTAACTGATGTTATTCCCCTGGAAGGCGAAGGCCGAGGCACTAGGGACTTGTGTGCAATAAACCTTTGGTGTTGGATCCGTGGTCATTGTTTTTGGAAATTTGCTTCCTTTGCTGGTTGTTCGTTACTCTCTTTTTTAAGCATAAAGGCTATTCAGAATGTACCAGAAGAGGAAAAAAGACAAGGTTTCTACTCAAGACTTTTCCTGGTACCCAAGACAGTTCATGGCGTCCTATCCTGGACCTCTCTATTCTAAACACCTTTTTGGTGATTCTAAAATTCAGGATGCTGACTCTTCACCAGTTGCTTCCTATGCTAGGAGAAGATGCCTAGTTGGCAACACTCAATTTAAAGGAAGCATACCTGCACATCCCAGTCGGAATCTTGCAGAAGATACCTTCGCTTCAAAGCAGGCTA
Organism: Protopterus annectens; assembly: GCF_019279795.1. Lineage (NCBI taxonomy): Eukaryota > Metazoa > Chordata > Ceratodontiformes > Protopteridae > Protopterus > Protopterus annectens. The sequence goes on from NC_056743.1 coordinate 181,638,568, forward strand.
CATGCACTATCAGTTCTCTGCACTGCCCTTTGGCTTATCTACTGCACTTAGGGTATTCACAAAGTGCCTAGCTCCAGTCATTCCATTTTGCAGGCAAAGAAATATTCAAATATATCCATACCTGGACGATTGTCTAATTCAGGCAGAAAGCCAGGACATACTTTTGAATCATTTGACCTTTGTACAAAGGGTGCTAACTTGTCTGGAGTACACCATAAACGAAAAGAAATCGCAAATGGTACCCTATCAATAAATTATATTCCTGGGAGCAAGCTTGAATACAACTTCCCAGATGGCTTTCTTCACACCAGAGAAACAAATTCATTTGACAACCTACTTCAAGCTAGTGGCCACGAAAACCCTGCTATCTGCAAGGCAAATACTGCAAGCCTTGGGGTTCATGTCCTCCTGCATTCTTCTAATTCCATATGCAAGACTGCATATGAGAAAACTACAATGGTATCTAAAAAACCTACTGTGTCAACATTATCAGGATCTAGAAGCAATGATTCCTATCATACCTTGCCTATGCCTAGAGTTTCTTTGGTGGGCAGAGGCTTGCCACCAAAACAAGGGACTACCATTCAGTCTACCCCCTGCCGCCCAAACCTTAACAGACGCATCAGACTATACATGGGGGGCTCACCTGGCAGGGAAGTGCATTCAAGGTGAATGGAACCCAAGTCAAATGCACCTACATATCAATCAAAAAGAAATGTTAGCTGTACAGAATGCTCTGACAGCCTTCAAGGACCACATTCTTCCAGGAAAATTAATGGTAAAGACGGACAACACCACTGTTATGTGGTACATAAACAAGCAGGGGGGTACCCATTCTTCCCCCCTCTGCAGACTAGCCATGGCATTGTGGAACACAGCCTTGAGCTACCAAGTACATCTGCAAGCTCAAGTCCTGCCAGGAAAACTAAATACACTGGCAGATGGACCAAGCAGAAACCTCATGGACCCACACGAGTGGAAACTGGAACCAAAATTTTCAATATGTTAGCAAACAGATGGGGAGCCCAGATATAGACCTGTTTGCCTCCCCCCAGATCTACCAATTGGGCAAATTTTGCACAAGGACTCCCCACAAACAAGCTTGGAAAGTGGATGCTCTATCCTTCAGCTGGAAAAACCTATCAGTTTATGCCTTTCCTCCTCTGCATCTCCTCTCCAAAGTACTGCTAAAGATCAAACAGGACAAACCAAGGACGGTATTGATTGCACCAGACTGGCCATGCCAGCACTGGTACCCCCCTCTTGCACAGTGTGTCACTGTTGGCCCCATGGCACCTGCCTCTGACCCCTACCCTGTTGTCTCAGCAGGAAAACCAGAGTCTGCACCCTCAGCTTCTAACCCTGACCCTACAGCCTGGCTAATTACCTAATCTCTCCTTTACCATGCCTCAGTAAACCAGTGATGGATATCATTTTAGAGGCAAGGAGGCCTATTACTAGAAAATCATATGCTGAAAAATGGAAAAGATTGTGTGCCTGGAACCAATCTCAAGGGATGAGCACAGCAGCGCCCAACTTACCTCAGATTTTACAATACTTAACTGAGATGCTTCACAAGGGCCTTTCTTTTTCCTCCATCAGAATTCACGCCTGAGCCATTTCAGCTCATTATAACACAGAACTTCCCCTCTTCTCTCATCCACTGCAATTCCTCAGAGGGGCCAAAATTTTAAGACCTCCCAGGAGAGCACCAACTCCAGCCTGGGACCATAACTTTTTATTGGAGAAACTCACTGTTCCTCTTTTCGAGCCAGCTGCTAGTGCAGATTTAAAATTCCTTTCTTGGAAAACAGCCTTCCTTTTGGCAATCACTTCAGCAAGAAGGGTATCTGAATTACAGACCCTTGTGGCAGTGGAGCCTTTCATCATCTTTCATGCGGACAGGGTGTCCCTCAGAACCAATCCCTCCTTCATGCCCAAGGTGGTATCCAGTGCGGCTCTCAATCAGTCCATTCATTTGCCAGCCTTCTTTCCTAATCCACAGAACAAAGGGGAATGGATACTGCATTCCTTAGATGGGCACAGACAGCTTAGATTTTACTTGGACAGGACTAAACCTCAAAGAAAATCTGAGCAACTGTTGGTGGCATTTGCTGCAGGGGCAGAGGGGAAGGCTATTTCAAAGCTAACCATTTCTAAATGGATAGGCCATTGCATTAATTTCTGCTATAAACACCTTGGAAAACCAATCCCACAGGGGATCAGACCCCATTCAACCAGGGCTGCATCTACCTCTACAGCCTTTCTCAGAGGTGTCCCTACCAGGGACATCCTAGAAGCTGCTACCTGGAGTTCTGTACATACCTTCACCAAGCATTACCACTTGCAAGTTTTCTCTAAATCCAGAGCTGGCTTTGCCACTGCAGTCTTGCAGGTCCTTATAGCTGGTCCTAATTTTATCTAATTGCTTCCTCCCATCCTTAGCTTTGGGAATCTACTCAAATGTGATGACTGCAACAGTGAAACATAAATAACATAGTACAATTGTGTACTTCTTCTTCTTTTTCTACTTTCGGCTTTTCCCGATTAAGGGTCGCCACAGTGGATCACCTGTCTACTCATGATTGGCAGTGGAGTTTTACAGTGTCGAGTTGCCAGCCCAGCACCCAGCCTTTCACAGAAGGCACACACTCACACCTAGGGCCAATTTCGAGTGTCCAATCTACCTACAGCATGTCTTTGGGATGTGGGAGGAAACTGGAGCACCCGGAGGAAACCCACGCGACCACAGGGAGGACATGCAGACTCTGCACAGAAGGCACCTCAGCCGAGGATCGAGCCGGAGAACCTCTTGCTGTGACGCAGCAACACTAGCCGCTGCATGAACGTGGCCGCCCAAAGTACAGTTGTGTACACTTACCATAAATGTAGGTGTTTGAGTGTATTCACTGTTGCAGTCCTGGTTACCCCCCCTCCAGCCCTCTGACTTCTATTGACTATACCTCTATTCTTGTTTGCTATGCTTAAAGCTTTCTGATGCATTTGCTTTTTGTTGGAGGTGTAACCTTGTATACAATTGCTTCCCTTTATGGGGGCACCTGACATCTGGGGCAAGAAAAACTGATGTCATGGCGTCAGCTGAATGCTTTATACCCCTGACTACCTGATGTCATGGAAGATGAGACACCAACTGACGCAGGACCCAAGACTTTGATAATCAGGCCGACTGAGGGCTACCTGCAAGCAGATAACCCAAATGTGATGAATACAACAGTGAAGACACTTGAACATCTATGTTTATGGTAAGTGTACACAACTGTTCTTTTCCTTTCTTCCTAGAACCTTTGGATTGGCTGTGTCCAAGCAAACTACTTTTTCCTTTGATTTCTAAAGTCATTTATTTTTCTTATTCCTTTCATGGTAAGAGCCTTCCTACTCTAAGGCTTATTCTACTAGAGCTGTGGCTTCTTCAGATGCTTTTTCAAGGGTTTTGATACTAACTGTATTCTTGAGGGAGCTGTCTGGACTTCTGTGTATATTTTTGCCAAGCGCTACAAGTTGGATGGAATTTCCAGAGCTAGAGCTGGTTTTGTTAGGGCCATCCTTCATGGCTTCCTAAAGAGCTGTGATAGTTCTTCCCTCCTCCCTCTCTTCTTCCTGAGCTTTGGCACACTCCCTATTGTAATGAGTACTGCAACAGTAAAATGGAAGGACGTAGTACAGCTGTGTATAATCTTAGCATAATGGTAGATGACCTCTTCGCTGTTGCAGTAGTCAATCCCTCCCTCCACCCCCTGGTCAAATTCTTCTTGATGTACTGATTACATCTCTATTCCTTGGACTGACATTCCTTCTGGGTCTCTCATTTCCCGGAATGGTATGTCCGGACGTCACCTTTATGCCCTATGCTATATGAGAAGCATACATGTCACATATGGTGTACCTTAAAGCAACCTAAAGGCTTTGGTATACTTACCGGACATCAGGCCATCCTTGGCAGGCGTTCCCTATTTTAGTGAGTACTGCAACAGTGAAGAGAAGGACATCTGCCATTATGTTAAGATTTTACACAGTTGTACTTTTACTTTGCTGGCACAGAAACTAGGGATTTGGGAACTTGCATGGACAGTTTGGATTTGTCAAGGTCAGGTAATACTTAACCTGGTGGATTTTTTTGAAAAGGTCATCAAAGCAATGGATGAAGCCAAAACAAGTACACACTACATAGTTCAACCTAGCCAAAGATTTTGATGCAGTTCCCCACCCTGGCTTAATAGAAAAGCTAAGTAGACTGGGAATAAACCCCTATGTCACCTGCTGGATTGCCAGCTGGCTCACAGATTGGATGTGGATAATCTAAATAGGGGAAGTCACCTGCACAAAGAGACCAGTCCCCCAGGGTTCTGTGCTGAGACCTCTCCTGTTTGGCATCTACTTTTTTGAAGTAAAAGCCAATACCCAAGGGCTCTGGCTGACTAAGTCTGCATATGACTGCAAGCTATAAAAATAAAAGTGGCAGCTTAACACAACACGCTCACTGCCTCCACTCACAGCAAACTAGTTCAGCTAACACCAGTCAATAGGTAGAAAAATTCCAAGTAATAGCAAAAATCGAAACTTCTTTAGGTGAAACAAGTTCCAAGTAATAAATTCCAAATGCTAACGAAGGTCCAAACTTCTTTTAATAATATAGGTTTAGCGCTTTCACTTGCAAAGGCAAGCTTCATCAGAACACATACTAAATAAAATCAGCTGTTTATATACAAAAAAAGGCGCCAAAAACTGACTAATTACTAATAATTACATAGTTATTAAAATTTTTCTTAAAATATCATAAATTTCAGAAAAATAAAAATGTAAAATTACTAATCAATGTTATAATAATACTCTATTAAAATTCAATGTTTCATGTGGATACTGCAGATATACAGTCAGTTCATTAACAATAAAGGTTTAATTGAAATGTAATCATTTAAACCGGGCACTGTTGTGGCATCTGTGTGTACTTGCCACCACAATTCTCTATAAAGTAGGTGGTTCTTAATATTACCACCTCTAGGATTGTTTTTAACTACTTCCAGAATCCCAAACTTAAAACAGTGCTCGCTGCCGTATTTAGACATGTGTCTAAATAGGGCATTTTTGGTGTCCTTTTTCCTAATGGAGTATAAATGGGAATAAATTCTTTGTCTGAGCTGTCTCTCTGTTTTTCCAATGTAAAAACATTGACATGCCATACATATTGCTACATATACCAGCATGTTAGACCTGCAATTTCCCTTAATTAAATGTAACCTGGTATGACATGTATTTTTGAGACATATGGTGTTAGGCTCAAAAATGTGAACGCATTGGTGACATGTTCCACATTTAGATGTACTAATTCCATGAGGTATGGTTGGTAACGGATTCCGTTCCATGATGTGTTTCAGGTTTTTACCCATTTTAAATACAAATTGTGGTTGGGGCCCTATCTTATCAGATATATCCTGTACTGCTGTCAGCATGTACCAGTTGTTAATTACTATATTTTTTATCATCCGGCTAAAAGGACCATATTCAATAACAAGAGAATTAGTGTAAGATCGTCTGCAGTTCAGTAAGATTTTGTCAGAAGGGTCTGCATTATTCAAATCAGAATGTACCAAATCATTAGTCTCTACTCCATCTACTATTAAATTGTTCGCTGTTCCCAGCAGTGGTGAATATTTTTGCTCCCACTGTCCCAACACATATGTTTTGATGTCATTCAACATTACTTTGTCAAAACCCCTATCAATGAATAATTCAGTGATAACATTCAATTCATTGACCATATCTGTGGGTTTAGATGTCATTCTCATGGCCCTTATGCATTGGCCTTTGAAGATGTTCCTTTTTAATTTGTATGGATGACAACTGCTGAAAGCTAGATAAGAATTTGAAAACGTCTCCTTCCTAAAAATAGTAGATTTAAATCCATTGATGTCCTTGGAAACTAAAGTGTCTAAATATGGTACACCTGTGTTGTTGTATGAGGCGGTGAAGTTCAAGAATTCACTACTAGAATTGAGAATATTAATAAAACTCTCAAATGTGTTGCTATCGCCTTTCCAAAGAATGTAAATGTCATCTAGGAACCAGGAGTAATACACTACTTTGTCATAGTGGGGGTTGTTGAAAATGTTGTTCTCTTCCCAGTCTAACATGACTAGGTTTGCAAAAATTGGGGCGCATGCAGCGCCCATAGCTACACCACTGATCTGTTTATTTACTATGAGGGAGAAATTTTTAAACAGATCAGTGGTGTAATGAAGCATGCATCTTGCAAACCTAGTTCTACTACTACTTGAATTCAGTAGCTTTTCCCTCCACATCCACTATGTTTGGTTTTGGAACGTCGCTTTGCATGCTTATTCCATCAAGTCCCTCTAGGATAATATGTTGTTACTGGATATGAATGCCTTTTCAGTCTGGTGAAAATTAATTCCAGTGCTAAGGGTTATTAGTATTTTTCTCAGTGCCCAACATCTTTGCCTAAATATTGTTCATGGTGGCTGCATCCTTGCAGAACAGGTCTCTTACTGTAGCCATGCCTATATAAGTGGTTGCTAATAGCTCTGTCTAGTGTATTCATGGACGCAGTCCTGTGCATACTGTGGTTGATTTAGTCCCTAGAGATAACCATAATTTGAACAAAATCCTTCTAGACCCTGGCTAAGAGACATTCATTATCCAGGCAGAGTTGGATACTTTACAATGTCACTCATTTCATCCCACGCATAGGATTTAGGAACTCATAACCACAGCCTCTTGAGGGATAGCTCAGTGCAGGCCCCACACATGGGCAGTGTTTTGCCGTTTGGGATTAGGGGGGCACGTTTTACATAGTGCTGTTTACATGTGTTAGGATAAGGGTGTTAAAGTGGAATTTGAGGTTTTGACAGCTCTGTAATGCTGAGGGACGATCTATGTGGGAGGTTGGCATAATGGTTAGATGTTTACCTTACCGACACAAGATGCAGTATTTGATTCTCACATGGGGTAATTGGCTAGGCTCAAAGTGGCTCAGAAGAGCAGTTACCCGAGTACTAATCTATGAACCTTTGAACCTATGGTCTGTGCTGAGTTTGTAACCAGTGTGATGAAGGAACCAGCCAGAGAGGGTGATAGTGTGAAAGCAGTGCAACATAACACATTCTGAGGGAGGAAAGTAGCCAAGATTGCTTGACAACTAGAAGAGACTGTGCATGTAAACAGTCAGCGTAAAGGGGCAGTAATAAGCACCTACCAACCAACATGCACAGTGTGATGAAAGAATACAGATTCATGTATAGAGATGAGCTCAGCTCAGCAGACTCAGCACTACGTGTGTGTGTGTGTGTGTGTGGGGGGGGTATTGGTTGTGCATGCTGCCATGGAAGTAACTAGAGCTAGGACAAGCAGGAAATTCCCTAATGGAAGTCTGGATGATGGCATGTATCCATGTACACTGGCTATGGAAGGAAAGTTGGTGGTCTGCAAGCAACTGAGGATAAACAGGTATAGAAATAATGGATTGCGTGATGCCTGTTATTTCAGAGCTGCTGCATTCTCCTGGATTTTCTGGTGTAGTCAGACCTTCCAATACTAGCCCATGTAGCAATGGATCTTCCCTGTACATACTCAAATTTATTGCATATTGTGAAGATGGAGAACCAGTTAAGCTCCCTACACTGTAGGGACTGTTGTCCTCCCAGCTCCTCAATGAGAAGGTGGTAAACCAGCTATTTGAAGCTCAGAGGAGTCCCTCCACATTCAGTCAGACAACCAGACCATCATTTGGTATCTAAATAAGTGGGGGGGGATACAAGGTTGTAGCCCCTTTAGTGAGTGGTGATTGTTGAGCATTAAGCAAGGGTGTCCTTCTCTTACTGGTTGATACTGCTGGAAAATGAATAAGCTGTCATATGTTTGGAACCAGGCCTCCACTTTTCCAAGTGCTTCACATTCATTGTACATGCCAGGTTAGGGTTTTCCTGAAAGTGTGCACTCCAGAGATCAACCTGCATGCCATCCAAGAGAATGTGAAGTTCCCCCAGTTTGTATCAGTGCAGCAGGGCATGAAAGGCTCCTTTGTTTTTCTGTCATTGCTGCTTATTGCACATCTCATTGTACATTTCTGGGAAGAAAGACCAAAACTCGTTATTGCCCCTTGATGGCAGAGAAGGGTATGCTTTGAGTCGCTGAGGACCTGATTAGTACTTTAAACTTTCTTTGTTCTTACCAGGAGTGTTTCCCATGACTGATGGAGCAAATGGCTCCACTTTAGGGCCTGGCTCCTGTTGTAGACCTCCCTTCTTCAGCTGGATGTCTTGGCAGATGTCTCTGAGGAGTCTCAGGCCTGTAGGTGTAAAAGTTTCTTGGTTTTGGCTGAGGAAGTATTTAGCACCATCACTGATGGTCAGTCTACAGGTCATTCTGATTTACCTCAGACATCCCAATAATCTATGTTTGTTATTCCAGTGTCATGATGCATGTGCCAGCATTTTCTGTGCATCATGAATTTATGGATGGGCACAGATATGACTAAGCAAGAGCTAGCCAGACAATTTCTTAAGGGAGTGCTTATTTATCTGTCCCATACTAAGGAAGCCATCTCCTTAGTGAGACCTGAATTTCATAGTAAGCAGACTTGACAAGTGCACCTACAAGCTCCAATTCCTGCAAGGCAAGCTAAATACACTGGCAGACGACCTAAGCAGACATCTCTTTGCTTATGTCTGTTTCTTGGAAGATGATGCTTCTGGTGGACATCACCTGTGTGTGCCTCATCTCAGAGTTTCAGTCCATTTTTTATGTATGGTACCATATCCAGTGTTACATAAAGTAGTTTCCCTTCAAATGAACCAGTAGTTCCTACCGAAGTTGGGTTTGGATGTTTCTGAGCTCACCTTTGTATTTTTGTAGTTGCAGTGGCAGAAACCTGAGGGGAAGGGGAAGAGCCCTTCACACCTTGGATGTGCACTATCACTTCAGATACTACCTGAGGGCATTGCCATAAATGTACTCCTTCCTAGGAACACTTCTACCCTTTAACTGCATTTCTGTTGGCATACATTACTTCTGCATGCATTCATACTCCTAGATAACAAGTAAGATCATTGCTGCACTTCTGTCAATAGGCTCAATACACTCATTTCCAAAATATTAAATGATGGCTGCTGTTCATCGCAGTTTAGAAAGCAATAATGGCAGTACTCAGTTATACAGGCCACCATGTGAAAAAGAGCTTTTTCAAAAATAGTTGCAGCTGTTTGGAACAGTCTGCTAGGGATACGGACCAGTTACTGATGTTAAAGAAAAAACTCTGATACCATCTGTTCAAAGAAAGTAAATGCAAGTACTGTAGAGACATGAGCTATCAAAATGGTACACTTCTTAAGTTCCACTGTACTCATTGTTCCATTCTTAAACTGTGCTTGTTTAGTCTGTGTGATACTACCCTAGGGCAATATGAGTCATGCAGATATAATTACCATTCCCCCTCTTTTTGTACACCCATACAACATTCACAAGCTGGATTCATAGTCCGTACCATTGTAGTAGTATCATACAGTACTGTTACCTATTTAATATGCTTACATACAATTCTGTGTTTATAATGAAGTTAACATTGTATATTTAAGCATTCATAATCTATGCTTTCTTGTAAAATGTTAGTTAATGTTTTTTTACTTTTTCACTGTCATGCCCTGATCATGCAATCTTGTCAAATGTCTTAATGATGATACTTTTTTTCTTCTTTGTGTTTGTAGGTGCATCTCTTTCTTGTTATTGTTTTTGCCAGCGTGGTCTGGGTTGTAGCAGAAAAGCATCTCTGGACCAGTTTACTTACCTAATTAACAAAGTGTAAATGATTAAGTAAATGTATTATTGATTAATACAAAGGCAATGTTTAAGATTATCTGAAAATGGGGTTAAAGCTTAAAATTACTATTTTTTTTTATTTAAAATAGAGATCTGACAGCCTGGAAAAGGAGGTGACAGCAGAACTAAGGCGTTATGTTTCACCGAATATATAGTTCACCGAATAGATAGTTCAGGGGATCATTCTTAATTCAGAGTGGTATAAATAAAAGTTACTAGTAATCCCTTTTGAGTACTAAAAAATAGCTCATCAAATTGTTCTGCAGTTCCTTGTACTAGTGCCACCTACCCCCTAGTTGCATGTTAAAGCACCCCCAAAAAAAGTCCTCTGGAAATTGAGGATGAAAAAAATCACTTCTGCTAAACTGTACCAGATTGGTTGCTACAGATGTAACAATAGGCTTGGTCCATTATATCCCGCACACAGTGCTTCAGCTGTGACCACAAATACAATATTGGTATTTATTTTATAGCTTTAACTATTTAAGTAAAGTGTCTATGGTGTCTATAGCATTTGTGATTCTTCAAGCAGGCAAGGATGTTAAAAATTACATTATGCCTGCAGAACCATTTAGAAATGAGTCAGTATTTAAATCTGTGGACCTATACCACTTGTCAGCTTCAGTAAGTTTAATCACCTTCACTTTAGATGCATAAGTGTTGTATGTTATTTACAAAATATCTTGGACTGTTTGTTGATGTTCTTCGTGTTTCACTGTTGCTATCATTACATTTGGGTTATCTGCCTGCAGGTAGCCCACAGCCGGCCTGAATATCAAAGTCTTGGATTCCTGCGCCGGATGCTCTCTCTTCTTCCATAACGTCAGGTTGTCAGGGGTATAAAACATGCAGCTGACGCCATTACATCAGCCTTTCTTGCCACGTGGTTCCCGAAGCAGAAGCAGTTTGCAAGTGCCGGTCAGCCGGCTCTTGAAGTTTTCATTTTCGAGTTTCAGAACCGAAGTCTTCAAAAAAGCTCATCATGCTCTCCCCATACTTTGCTAACCTTTTGTACATGGATGCTGACCTGAACTAACCAGTTATTTTACATCCCACTAGTATCTAACAAGTTTCCATTTTTACTACTTTATAAGAATCTTTATAATTAGCTTTACAAAAAAAAAAGGACTCGGTATAAGTTTTTCCATATTTAGAATCTCAACAATATTCTACTATTATCTTACTATTGTATAAATTGTATGTTATGCTGTAAGTTATGTTGTTGCCTATGCTTGGAGCTTTTCTCCCCGGGCCTCTACTGAAAATGGACATGTATCCAGTTAGACTAGCCTGGTCAGCAAATGTAAAATAAACAAATAAATAAATTTGATGCATTCTACTGAACAAGTTGGTAAACCTGCTTTGCAATGTGGTTTTGACTCTTTAGAAGCATCTTGCAGGGCTGCTGTCACTGGGTCTGTGCTTAGAAGGCATGCTTGGCTTAAGGAGCAGAATTTTCCAGATTATGTTAAAGCTAAATTACTAGATGCTCCCTTAAACCAAGACTGCCTGTTTGGCGACAAAGCAGAAGAAGTTCTTAAAAAGATGGAGGAAAAAGCCAAATCTATGCAAACTGTTAAAGATTTCCTGCAAGTTCAGCATCCCAGATTTAGCAGCCATTGGCCTTCTAACAATTAGTCCTTTCCTGTCTCTTCCAGGCTTTCTCAGTCCAGACTCAGGAAGAGCAGACCACTTAGGCTACAGTCTCAAGGTACTCATAGGCCTAAGCAGTGGGGGGCTCCCACTTCCAAAGCTGGAAGTAGTAAGACACCCCCCTATGGAAAATTGTTACAATGACTTGACCCTAAACCTTCCAAGCCCTGCTCAACTGCCTGCTCCCTTAGGGGGAAAGATCGCCCTGCATGCAAAAAACTGGAAACTCATTACCCAGGACAAATGGGTTTTAAATATAGTTTTCCAAGGATACAGATTCCACTTCCACACCTTACCAACCACAAACGGTTGGCCAGACCTACCCCCAAATCAGTGGGCAGAGGCTCAACAGCAGGTTATCTCTCTTCTAAGTGTCAGGGCTATTCATCCTGTCCCAGCAGAAGAAAGGGGACAAGGTTTTTACTCAAGACTTTTCCTGGTACCCAGAAAAGACAGCTCCTGGCATTCTATTCTGGTCCTCTCTATTCTAAACACCTTTTTGGTAATCCCAAAATTCAAAATGCTAACACTTCAACAGCTGCTTCCTATGCTAGGCAAAGATGCCTGGTTGGCAGCCTTAGACTTAAAAGAAGCTTACCTTCACATTCCAATAAGGGAATCTTGCAGGAAATACCTATGCTTCAGAGCAGGACCCCCATGCACTATCAGTTCTCTGCGCTTCCCTTTGGCTTATCTACTGTGCCCAGGGTATTCACAAAGTGTCTAGCTCCAGTCATTGCATTTTGCAGGCAAAGAAATATTCAAATATACCCATACCTGGACGACTGTCTAATTCAGATAGAAAGCCAGGACATGCTACTAAAACATCTGGCATTTGTAAAGAATCTTCTAACCTCACTGGGGTACACCATAAATGAAAAGAAATCTCATCTAGTACCCTGCCAACAAATTGTATTCCTGGGAGCAAGCTTGAACACAACTTCCCAGATGGCTTACCTCACGCCGGAGAAACAAGTTTATTTGACAGCCTACTTCAAACTACTGGCCACAAAGACCCAGCTATCTGCAAAGAAGATCCTGCAAGCCCTGGGGTTCATAGCCTCTTGTATTCTACTAATTCCATATGCAAGACTGCATATGAGGAAACTACAATGGTA